>NC_057848.1:173549417-174159667 GCF_910594005.1 Cervus elaphus | reverse complement strand
CTTTGCATGGTTGTGTCAGCGTCTGCTATACAACAGCCAGTGAATCAGTCACAGGTATACATACACGTCCTTCCTCTGGAGCCTCCCGCCCATCTCCCCACCCCACCCTTTTAGGTCATTGCAGAGCCCAGAGCTGAGTTTCCTGTGCAGGGAAACCATAAACAAGACGAAAAGACCACCCCCTGAATGGGAGAAGATATTTGCAAACTAAGTAACTGACAAACGAGGAATTTCCAAAACGTACAAGCAGCTCATACAGCTCAATAACACAAACAAACAAACAAAAAAAACCCAACCAAAAAATGGTTGGAAGACCTAAACAGACATTTCTCCAAAAAAAAAAAAAAAAGACATATGGATGGCCAACAAACACATGACTTGGTTTTAAAAAAAGGATTTACTTCTCTACGTATCCTATGCTGAAGGCTAATATTACAACGTGTTTGGATTTCCTGATTGCATGTTTCCTTTTGAAGAAAAATAGCTCACAGTAAAACCTGGAGCGTAAAAGGCATGGACTGAAGTGAATGCATTCAGACATTTGGGGGAATGCAACGCAAAGGAGCCCACAGATAAAGGAATTGCCAAGGACCCATGACGGCAGATCAAGCCAGTCAATCTTAAGGGAGATGAAGCCTGGATATTCCCCAGAAGGACCTTTGCTGAAGCTGAAGCTCCAGTGTTTCGGTTATCTGATGTGAACAGAAGACTCACTGGAAAAGTCCCTGATGCTGGGAAAGATTGATGGCAGAAGGAGAAGGGGGCATCAGAGGATGAGAGGCTTAAACGGCATCACGGATGCAATGGACATGAACTTGGGCAAAGTCCAGGAGTTGGTGAGGGACAGGGAGGCCTGGCGTGCTGCAGTCCATGGGGTCGCCAAGAGTTGGACACGACCGGGTGACTGGACAAGCAACCAAACCAAGGGCCCGTGACAAGTATTTGCCTCTGTGGCTGGGTCCCCCAGGGCTTCCCTAGTGGCTTGGGTGTTAAAGCATCCGCCTGTAATGCAGGAGACCCAGGTTTGATCCCTGGGTCAGGAAGATCCCCTGGAGGAGGGCGTGGCAACCCACTCCAGTATTCCTGCCTGCAGAGGCCCGTGGACAGAGGAGGCTGGCGGGGCTACAGTCCATGGCGTTGGGGGTCACAAAGAGTCGGACACGACTGGGCACTTGTGGGTCTCCTGGTAGAGTCTCCCCAGGGCTGGGGTCATGGGGTGGGATGGGGGTCAGCTGCACCCCCTGGCTCTGCAGGGCACTGCCTTTGTGGGAGCGCCTTCTCTGCTGTGCCCTGTGTTGGCGAGGGCCTGGTACTCTCAGACCTCTGATGGCAGGAGCCCCCAACGCTGTCTGAAAGGCCTTCTCCCACGCTCTGGGACCACAGGGCCTGACTTCAGTCTAGACGGCCGAACTCACCTGACCCCGTCATCGCAAGGTTACCTGGGCAGATGGCCACACCCTTCCCGTGGTATCCTAAATAGGCAGTCTCCTTCTTTCCAGGACGCCCAGGCTGAGAACGTTCCAAACCTTTAGGCCCTACTTCCGTTTTGCGGAACAATTCCATCTTGAAGTCTCTTCCCCCTTCTCGTCTCGCACTCTAAGTAGTCAAGAGAAACCAGGTTGCTCCTTCCACGCTGTGCTTGGAAACTGCCCCAAACATCCAACATGAGCACTAGCAAGTTGTAGCATCCACAAAACACGGGAGACGCACACACGAGTCTTCTTGGTCAGTTCATGACAACGATGACCTTTCCTCCACCGTTTGCCTAAGATTCCCTGGTTTCCAGGGACCCTGCTTGCGGTCCCAGTGGTGAAGAGTCTGCCTTGCAACGCCAGGGACGTGGGTTCAATCCTTGGTAGGGGAATTGGGATCCTGTTCACGAAGGCTAGGCGCTGCGACTTCTGAGAACACGTGCTCCGGACCAGACACAGCACAACCAGGGAGCCCGTGGACGGCAAAGAAACATCCCGCGTGATGCAACGCAAACTTCCCAAGGGCCGCAACTGAGGCCAGATGCGGTCAAATAAACTAATTAACAACAACAACAAAATGGCTCGCTTCCGTCTGCGACCTCATCTACATGGCCTGCACGCTCCAGGTTTCTCTAAGAAGACGGAGGCTCTCTCCGCTGTTTACGGTTTTCTTTCCGAGTGCTCACGGGAACCCGCTACGGCAGTGCAGGCTTTTGCTAGCCTGCGCCTCTAAACTCACTGAGGCTCTGCCTGGTTTCATTAGCTCAGTCCCAGAGCCACTTTTAGGTATTTGTTATAGCAGCTGCTTGCCTCTCAATGCCAGTCCCCTGTTCTAGTCCATTCAGGCTGCTGCAACAAAATCCCACAGACTGGGAGGCTTAGGAAACGACAGGAATTTCCCTCGCACAGTTCTAGAATCTCAGCAGAACAAGCCTCTGTGTCTACTGAGAACCCACTGCTACGTCCTCACCAGCTGCAAGCGGTGAGGGGAGCTCTCGGGGGTCTCCTTCATAAGTGCACTCATCCCATTTATGTCAGCTCCACCCTCAGGAACTCATCACTTCCCAAAGACCCTCCACCTCCAAACGCCATCGTACTGGGGGTTAAGACTTCGACACGGGAATTTGGGAGGGATACATTCAGGCCACGGCAGTGAGTTCCATCACCAGGGACACACGATGCTGAATACTATGGAAATCCAATCGCAGATAAGATGAGTCTTTGGACCACATATGTTTCAAAAGACGTTCTGAGGGGCGGCCCTGGCTGTCAAGTGGCTAACACTCTGCGCTCCCAATCCAGGGGGCCCAGGTGCGATCCCTGGTCAGGGAACTAGACACCACACGCTGCAACTAAAGATACCCGATGCCCCAGCTAAAACCCAACGCAGTCAAATATTTTTTTTAAAAAGAGATTCTTAGAAAAGACTAAACTATCATTGTAGCTCAGACGAAACAAGAATTTTTCCACTGTGCCAAAAACGAAGTTAATTTAAGTGTGAATCATCACACAAAAGCACATGGGTGAATGTGCACCAGGCCAATGGTGAGAGGTGTAAAACTCAGATGCCTAAAGCAGTAGTAATAATCCATTTCCCAAGGTTTTATAGACGTAGGTGAGCCACCCACGTGACATTAGTGGTAAAGAACTCACCTGCCGATGCAGGAGACATAAGAGACGCAGGTCCGACCCCTGGGTCAGGAAGATCCTCTGGAGGAGGAAATGGCAACCCACTCCAGCGTTCTTGCCTGGAGAAGCCCATGGAGGGAGGAGCCCGGCGGGATATAGTCCACGGGGTCGCAAAGAGTTGGACTCATCCGAAGCAACTTAGCGTGCACGTGAGCACTTTGCTCATGAACAAAGATAGGAGTAAAAGAATGTTTAGGAAAGGGTGAATTCTATCAAGTCAGCGAAATAAAATAAAAGCTGGGGCTTTAATTTCATGACAGACTCACACAGGAGTGCAGAGCAGTGATGAGTGTGGCTTCGGTTACTATGTCTTCATTATTTATTAAATATTAACTGGAATTAGGGCTTCCTTGGTGGCTTAGCTGGTGAAGAATCCACCTGTAATGTGGGAGACCTGGGTTTGATCCCTGGGTTGGGAAGATCCCCTGGAGAAGGGAATGGCTACCCACACTCCAGTATTCTGGCCTGGAGAATTCCATGGACTGTATAGTCCACGGGGTCGCAAAGAGTCAGACACAACTGAGTGACCTTCACTTTCACTTTTCGCTTTAGACTGAAAAAAAAAATAGGAAAGAACAGCTATCTCAGATAGCAGTTCCCACTGGCCTCTTTCATCAGAACACAGCATGTCACCACCCAGAGCGGGAGGGTTTATTTATTTTTTTTCCCGTCATGATGCTTTTTTCTTCTTCCCTCTTGTAGGTTTCACCAATCTTGCTCTTTGAACTACATACTCATGTGTATTCCAGGCATATATTTCATACATTATTATCACCACCATCTGCTGTCAAGGAACTAACCACCTTTTTTTTTTTTTTTCCCAGTTTCTGCAAAAGGTTAGAGCATTCTACTCAACATTTAAAATGCATCTCGTATAACCTAGGATACATGTTAATTATTCAATTATTCTCCTTACAAGGTATTATGCAGTTGTATCAACTGTTTCTCTTCCGTTCAATGAACTCAAGTAATTACGCTAGTTCTCTGAGTAGTTATTATCCAAAACAAAGCAAATCAGAAGAAAAAAAAAGTCCAGTTTACGTATGGCCACAGTTCGCTATCCTGGAGAAGGAAATGGCAACCCACTCGAGCATCTTGCCTTGGGAAGTCCCAGGGACAGAGGAGCCTGGCGGGGTATAGTCCGTGGGGTTGCAAAGAGTCGGACACGACTGAGCGACTAAACCACCACCATGGTTTGCTGCTTTAACAAGCAACCACAAAACGAGAGTCTGAAAACAAGACAAATATTTGGACGACCCTAGGGGATGGAGATTGGGATCCAAAATGGGCTGGATCCACCTGAGCGAAAGAATTAAGGTGATGGCAGGGCTCCTGGGGAGACTGGGTTTCCTGCTCATTTGGATCTTGGTAGAGGGCGCAGTTCCTGGGGCTGTAGGACTGTGGTCCCTCAGCGTCACTGGCTGGTCCAAGGGGTGCACACCCTCTGTGACCTCCTTATGCAAAGTCTCCTGCATCTCAGAATCTGCAAGCGTCTCTTATTTCTAAACCCACACAGGCTTAGCTGGGGTCCGCCCACGTATCCCAGCACCACCTAGACCCTCATGTTCATCCTGTCTACACAATCTCCTCTGCCAAGCGAGATGCCAGATTCACAGGTCCTAGGGAGTATAGTATGGACATTTTAGTGGGGAGGGGGTGATGTTAGTCACACTCCCACATGAAAGGAATTAAGAGGGTGATTTTATCTAGCAGCGGCGGAGCGGGAGCATGGCCACCAAGCAGAATGTTAGACACCTGGAGTGCTGTGGGGCCACTAAACTAGCTCCCTTATTTTGTCCAGATCATTGAACGTGAAGGATAACAGCTTCTTCATACTTTTAGTAGGTGCCACCTCAGTTCATTGATTTATTAGTTCATTTTCATTCATGGAACACACATTAATGGAGCTGGCACAGTGTGAGGTCTGGGGACTCAGGGGACAGAAGGCAGCAGTCCCTGACCCTCCGTGGAGCTTACACTCTAGTGAGGGCAGACAGACAAAAACCAGGTTAAACAGAGCAGTCACAAATGTATGCTGAACAGTGGTCAGTGATTCATGGTGCAAGGTACAGAAAATATCCAGACCACCTGACCTGCCTCTTGAGAAATTTGTATTCAGGTCAGGAAGCAACAGCTTGAACTGGACATGGAACAGCAGACTGGTTCCAAATAGGGAACGGAGTATGTCAAGGCTGCATATTGTCACCCTGCTTATTTAACTTATATGTGGAGTACATCATGCAAAATGCCGGGTTAGATGAACCACAAGCTGGAATCAAGACTGCCGGGAGAAATATCAATAACCTCAGATATGTAGATGACACCACCCTTACGGCAGAAAGTGAAGAACAACTAAAGAGCCTCTTGATGAAACTGAAAGAGGAGAGTGAAAAAGCTGGCTTAAAACTCAACATTCACAAAACTAACATCATGGGATCTGGTCCCCTCACTTCATGGCCAATAGATAGGGAAACAATGGAAAGAGTGAGAGACTTTATTTTTGGGCGGGGCTCCAAATTCACTGCAGATGGTGACTGTAGCCATGAAACTAAAAGATGTTTGCTCCTTGGAAGAAAAGCTATGACCAACCTAGACAGCATATTAAAAAGCAGAGACATTACTTTGCCAACAAAGGTCCATCTAGTCAGGGCTATGGTTTTTCCAGTAGTCATGTATGGATGTGAGAGTTGGACCATAAAGAGAGCTGAGTGCTGAAGAATGGATGCTTTTGAATTGTGTTGTTGGAGAAGACTCTTGAGAGTCCCTTGGACAGCAAGGAAATCCAATGAGACCATCCTAAAGGAGATCAGTCTTAAATATTCATTGGAAGGACTGATGTTGAAGCTGAAACTCCAATACTTTGGCCACCTGATGCAAAGAGCTGACTCATTTGAAAAGACCCTGATGCTGGGAAAGATTGAAGGCTGGAGGAGAAGGTGACGACAGAGGATGAGATGGTTGGATGGCATCACCCACGCGATGGACATGAGTTTGAGCAAGCTCCGGGAGTTGGTGATGGACAGGGAGGCCTGGCGTGCTGCAATCCAGGGGGTTGCAGAGAGTTGGACAGGACTGAGCGACTGAACCAAACTGAACTGATAGGAAATATCAGGGGTTCTGTAGATAGAGTAGCCAGGCACAGACTCAATGAAAAGGTAGAAACCATGGGCAGAATTCCTTTTTAGAAAAAAGAACATATATATAATATATATTTTGGTGGCCCCACTGCACAGCATGTGGGAATTAGTTCCCCACCCAGGGATGGAACCTGGGCCCCCTGCAGTAGAAGCTCGGAGTCCTAACCTCTGGACCACGAGGGAAGTCCCTCCCCTCCTGTTTTATGATGGGATGACAGTCCCTTGTTTACAATCTTGTCCCCTTACGCACAAGAAGAGGTGTTCTGACCCACTGCCAGCCTGATGTCTCTGGGTTGGGGTTGACGATTTGTGACAACTCAGGCATGGATTTACCAGCTTCCCCCTTTCTAGTCTTTAAACCTCCACAAGCTTAGCAATTACATTATAGAAAAATATTTTCTTAAGACAGATTGAGCATCAGTGTATGAGTGAGACAGGAGTGATTGGTACACAGAGGGAAAATATTCTAATCTCTTAAGTCGCAGAGTAACTTGTCAGCTCAACACTTCATTAGGTATTTCAAATCGTATCATTCAAACGTAAAATTTAAACAGGGAGATTCAATAGTTAAAAAAAAAACACAATGCATTTATCATTTAATTCACGTGGGACTTTTAGCTCTCACGCTCAATCCATCACCGGCTGCTATCTGCACACACATGTTCTCTATCACCAGAGGCTTGCTGTGTTTCCCACAGAAAGATAAAGTGTGAGTCCCTCAGTCGTGTCCGACTCTTTGTGACCCCATGGACTGCAGCCCACCAGGCTCCTCTGCCCGTGGGGATTCTCCACTCAAGAGTACTGGAGTGGGTAGCCATGCCCTTCTTAAGGGGATCAAACCCAGGTCTCCCGCATTGCAGGCAGATTCTTTACCATCTGTACCATGAGGGAAGCCCCACAATACCCACAGAAGGAAAAGAAAAATCGGCTGGCGTTTCTAAGAGCAGTGCATTCTTGCACATTAGTCACTCAGTCCTTCTGACTCTGCAACCCCATGGTTGTAGCCCGCTAGGCTCCTCTGTCCATGGGGTCCTCCAGGCTAGAATACTGGAGCGGGTTGCCATTTCCTTCTCCAGGGGGTCTTCCCGACCCAGAGATCGAACCCAGGTCTCCTGCATTGGCAGGCAGATTCTTTACCAAGTGAGCCTTCTGAGCTACTAGGGAAGCCCTACTGTGTCCCTACCAATTTAAAATGTCATGTATCCCCTTACCAATACATTGCTATTTGCAAGTCAGCTGAAATAGCTCCCAGAGATCATGAATTCTCAACCAGCTTCCACATGTGTGTGGACAGAAAGGCGTCAGCGCCGAACAGAAGAAACGAAAGGGAACATTCTAATGAAAAGGTTAAGAGACCCGGATTCCCACTGGCAATCGGTACACCCTGGGGCGTGTCACATACAATCTTTCCGCCCCTTTCTTCTGTTAAAGAAGCAACAGAAGAGGCGTAAATCACGCCTGTCCTGCCTGATTTACAGAAGGGCCGAACGTGGTAGTCCACGCACAAAGTCTCACGTGAACTGCGGAGCATTAACGTGCAACCACGTAAAGAACAGTTATTCGTACTCAAGCTCATCCACACAGTAAACGTGTCCACAGTGAACATCACGAGGAAACACACTGGGCTCGTCCACAGGCCTCTGGGAGCCGCCTGCTGTGCTGTGGCCTCAGGAACACTGAGATCCATCCATCGGGATCCACGCAAGACTGATGGAGCGCCCATTATCTGTGAGGCCTGAGAGGCAAAGCCGGATTTAGAGCAGGGGTTCCAACGTCCACGATCTAATGCCTGAGGACCTGAGGTGGAACTTATGCAATAATACAAATAAAGTGGGCAATAAATGTAACGTGCTTGAATCACCCCCAAAACATCCTCCCGCACTTTTCCCCAGTCCATGGGAAAACTGTCCTCAGTGATACAAATGAACTTACAGAACAGAAAGAGACTCTCAGACTCACAGAGAATAAACTTACGGCTGGGTAACGCGGTGGGGGTGAAGGATGTAGAGGACGGATAGTTGCGGAGTGTGGGATGGACATGGACACACTGCTGCATTGAACGTGGAGAACCCGCAAGGACCTGCTGTCCTGCATGGGGAACTCTGCTCAATGTCACGTGGCAGCCTGGATGGGAGGGGAGTTTGGGGGAGAATGTGCTTCATGCTTAGTCGCTTCAGTCATGTCCGACTCTTTGTGACCCCACGGACCGTAGCCCACCAGGCTCCTCTGTCCTTGGGGATTCCCCAGGCAAGAATGCTGGAGTGGGTTGCCAGGCCCTCCTCCAGGGGATCTTCCTAATCCAGGGATCGAACCCAGGTCTCCGGCACTGGGGGCGGATTCCTTACCAGCTGAGCCACAGGGATACATGTACATGTGTGGCTGGGTCCCTCTGCCGTCCACCTGCAACTATCCCAACATTGTTTATTAATTAGCTATACCCCAATACAAAATAAAAAGTCTTTTAAGGAAAAATAAAAAAAAAAGTGTTCCATGAAACCCATCTCTGGCACCCGAAACATTGGATACCGCCGATTTAAAGACCCCGCACGCTCACTGTGATCAGCACGCACACCGACGCTGGCTGGCTTCCTGCAACGAGGGACGCGGCCGCCTTTACCTGGATGAGGTCCTCCCTGGAGGGGAAGCGGGAGACCAGGCAGTTCCGCCTGGTCCTGGTGTTGGTGATGGAGACGTGCAGGCGGTCGTGGGCCAGCTCGTGCGCGTTGGCGGGGAGAATCGACTCCACTCCGCTCCTGGAGGAGAGAAAGGGAGCGGCCTGCAGGACTGCACCCCCTCGGGCCTGCGAGCCTCCTAGCGGCCCCCACCCGAATCCCACGGGAGAGAGCCCAGGCACAGTGACAGGGACGCCAGAAGCTTAGCAGCTGCAGAATCTCACACGTCCAAAGCCATAAAAAAAAATAAAATAAAATAAAAGCGGTGGAGCAACACCCCGCCCGTGTGTCGTGGACGGGACAAGACAGCCGAGACTGGCGGGAAGGGGAGGTCACCATTTATACGGGGCACTGGGTCAGGTGGGCTCCTTGGTGACAGCAGGGAGCGGCTCATAAGGTTGGAGGTTAACAACCATCGTGGAGGGCAGCCATCCCGCTTCAGGAAACTAGCAGGTGGAGCCCCTCTGGCCTAAAGATGAGGAGGATCACAGGGCAGAGACAGGCAAGGAGACGAGAGTGGCTGCCCGTGTAGCCAGGACTGGTCCGGCCGGGGGACGTACAGAGAGCAAGAGAACTGCCATCTTGAGCGGCCTGACTGTCCACCGCACGGTTCCCCTTTGATTACTGGCCTCCTTGTAAAAATCCAAGGAGCGACAATGTTGATTGAGCTTGCCACGGTTCATCCACAGCATTCCGGTTACACACGCTCTGCGGTGAAACGTACTATGTACACGCCCTGCTGCTCCGTCATTTCCGACTCTTTGCGACCCCATGGACTGTAGCCTGCCAGGCTCCTCTGTCCATGGGATTCCTCAGGCAAGAATACGGGAGTGGGTTGCTACGCCCTCCTCCAGGGGAATCTTTCTGAATCCAACCCGAGTCTCCTGTGTGTCCTGCATTGGCAGATAGATTCTTTGCCACTGTGCCACCTGGGAATATGTATATTCCCACCTGGAATCAAGATTGCTGGGAGAAATGTCAGTAACCTCAGCTGTGCAGATGACACCACCCTTATGGCAGAAAGTGAAGAAGAACTAAAGAGCCTCTTAATGAAAGTGAAAGAGGTGAGTGAAAAAGTTGGCTTAAAACTCAACATTCAGAAAACTAAGATCATGCCATCTGGTCTCATCACTTCCTGGCAAATAGATGGGGAAATAGTCACAAACTTTATTTTGGGGGGCTCCAAAATCACTGCAGATGGTGACTGCAGCCATGAAATTAAAAGACACTTGCTCCTTAGAAGAAAAGTTATGACCGATCTAGACAGCATATTAAAACGCAGAGATATTACTTTGTCAACAAAGGTCAAATCTATGGTTTTTCTTTCCAGTAGTCATGTTTGGATGTGAGAGTTGGACTATAAAGAAAGCTGAGTGCTGAAGAATTGATGCTTTGGTGGTATTGAACTGTGGCGCTGGCAAAGACTCATGAGAGTCCTTTGGACTGTGAAGAGATCCACCCAGTCCATCCTAAAGGAAATCAGTCCTGAATATTCAACAGAAGGACTGATGCTGAAGCTGAAGTTCCAATCCTTTGGCCACCTGATGCAAAGAACTGACTCATTGGAAAAGACCCTGATGCTGGGAAAGATTGAAGGCGGGAGGTGAAGGGCACGACAGAGGATGAGATGGTTGGATGGCATCACTGACTCAATGGACATGAGCTTGAGCAAACTCCGGGAGTGGGTGATGGACAGGGAGGCCTGGTGTGCTGCGGTCCAAGGGGTCGCAAAAAGTCGGACACGACTGAATGATGGAAATGAACTGATTGATAAATATAAAAATACGTACCTTAGTCGGGCCATGAAATCATAGCCAGGTGTTAGTGCCCCGAAAGACTGCCTTCGGATTTCTTCGGCAAAATCATAGGTAAACTTGTTACACTCCTGAAAAAGAAAAGTAACAGGTCACCCTATGTTTTGTCAGAAAAAGTCATTCTGGTTCCAGAACTCTGTGCCCACCACACAAGGTAATTATATAAGTAAGTGATAGTTGCTCAGTCCCGTCTGACTCTTTGCAACTCCATGGACTGTAGCCCGTCAGGCTCCTCTGTCCATGGGATTCTCCAGGCAAGAATACCATGCCCTCTTCCAAGGGATCTTCCCAACCCAGGGATTGAACCCGGGTGTCCGGCATAGCAGGCAAATTCTTTACCATCTGAGTCACCAGGGAACCCTGCCAAACAAATTACCTGGACCCTACAAAGCTAACCCCAGATGTCGGGTGCTTCATAGGCTAGAATCTCTTCTGGGCCTGATCCTCCTTCTGGTCCTTACCCACCATTCCTGGTCCCCAGGCAAGCTATGTGTTCCCCCAATTACAATCTGTTCTTTTTTTTTTTTTTTAAATCACCTTTGGAAAATCCTTGAAGGCTGGATTCCAATGCTAACTGAGCACTTTTTTTCTACGGACTTCTCTTAAGGCAACTCCTCTCTCCCACGACAATTCTGTGGCCTCAGAAACATTTCAGTTGCCGCTCTGCAATAGCGCTGACAATTAACACAAACCCTGACAACAGAGAAAGGAGTTGTGATGACTGTCGTCTGCAAAGAGCAGATCACAGTCTCTGGAGGTTAGTCCGGGGCAGAGGTGCTCAACAAAAGCCCCCCTGCTCCCTAAGTGGGGTCTAACAGGCAAGCCAATGCTGGATCCTCTGTTGGCACGTGCCCACGTAAAAGAATGCAAGGTGGGTTAACATAAGTAAAATACAGAGCCAGTGGGAATTTGCTCAGGGAACTCAAACTGGGGCTCTGTGACAACCTAAAGGGGTGGGATGGGGAGGGAGGTGGGAGGGGGGTTCAAGCCGGAGGGGACGTGTTATACTTCTAACTGATTCACGTTGTGGCAAAGCAAAAACTAACAGAACGTTGGACAACTACTGTGTGCTGTGCAATTGCTCAGTCCTGTCTGACTCTTTGCCACCCCATGGATTGCAGCCCGCCAGGCTCCTCTGTCCATGGGATTCTCCAGGCCAGAATACTGGAGTGGGTTGCATTGCCCTCCTCCAGGGGATCTTCCCGACCCAGGGATTGAACCCAGGTCTCCTGGACTGCAGGCGGATTCTTCACCATCTGAGACACCAGGGAAGCCGGGAAAGGAACTATACACCAGTGGAAAAAAATATCCCATGACAAACCATAATAGAAAAGAATATTAAAAATTAATGTATACATATATGTATACATATGTGTGTGTGTGTGTGTGTATAACTAAGTCACCTTGTTGCACAACAGAAACGAATAACAACTGTAAATCAGCTATACTTCACTAAAAAGAAATAAGAAAAATAGAATGTGGGATGGGAGGTTGGGAGTTAGTTTTAAAAGGAAGGGGATATATGTATACCTACCTGATCCATGTGGATGTATGGCAGAAACCAACACAATATTGTAAGTATCCTTCGGTTAAAAATAAATAAAGGTTAAAAAAGGAAAAAAAAAAAAAAGAATGCCAGGTGGATACAATGGCCACACAGGACGGATAGGAAAACTGAAGTTTGTAGGGTTAAGCATCTTTCCTACTATGTCATCAAGAATGAGTGTCACAGCCAGGATCTGAACCCAGATCCATCTTTGATTTTTTTAGTTCATCCATCCAGCAAGCTACTTGGCCTCAGGCCTTGGGCTAGGCACTGGGATTCACGAGATACACAGAGCCCCTGTGTCAGGGGAGACACTGCCCGAAACCGCCCATCCTAACTCGGCCCGATACTAACTGTTTACGTGAGTTATTTTACGACAGGAGGTTCCTGGTAAGGAACGTCCAACTAACAAGCCTCCACCAACTGGAGGAGTTCGGGAAAGGTCAAAAGGAGGACACCACATGTCCTCTCACCTCCCAGAATCCTCCTTGCTGGCATTCATCTTGACTGAGCAATGCATGCACAAACAGGAAGGCCCGTGAGTCAGACGGATTGCCCAGAGACAACCCGGAGACCAATCCCATCACCCTGAATCTCCAGACTGCAAGCCACATGTCAGAGTAGTCCTCCTGGGTTCCCTCACTCACCTGCTCTCCACCCAGGCGTCCCTTCCCAATACGCCCCTTGTGTTTAAAATGTTGTGCTTTTGAACACTTAAGTGTGAACTGAAACTCATCCCCAGGCATGGAAGTGTTAATCATTATTTGATGACTATTGCAAGTGGTTAAGAGCATGCACTTAATTAACAAATAGAATATTTTCCACCCGCTGAGGCCAGTTCTCAAAGTCACAGAGTGCATCACGACGGTCTAGAAGGAGAAAATTGATTTTAAAAACACTGTTGTTGTTGTCCTTTAACCGACTGTCTAGAAGCAGAAACAGATTTTAAAAACAGTGTTTGTTGTTATTGTTTAGTCGCTAAGCTGTGTTGAAGTCTTTTGCGACCCCATGGACTATAACCTGCCAGGCTCCTCTGTCCATGGGATTCTCCAGGCAAGAATATTCGAGTGGGTTGCCATTTCTTTCTCCAGGGGATCTTCTGGGCCCGGGGATTGAACCCGGGTCTCCTGAACATCAGGCAGGTTCTTTACTACTGAGCCACCATGGAAGGCTTAGAAATATAGACTGCATTAAAAATGAAACACTTAGTGAAAGCTTATTATTATTACTACTAGATACACTGCTTGAAATTCAGGGCTTCTTACCGTGGGAATGAAAAAGGTATTAAATTCCACTATCATTCCTCTTAAATTACAGGGTCACGTTTTGAGTTTATATGCCTGTCTGTAAGTAGAAGCAAGAAAAGACTTTATCAGCCGCGTGTTCCAGGCCTTGAGAACAGGCCCTGTGTTCTCATGATCAGTTAACGGAGAAGTAAACCTTGGCTTGAAAGAAACCAAGCCAGAGTTTTAAGACTAAAGAAACACTCATGAGCAAAATAAGGCATTTTATTTCCTTGTCTTATTGGCACCCCCCGAATAATCTTCTTCTCCAAACGGGGAGCACAGCTCTCTAACGGTTACATTTTAAAAGAAGTCTTAACCTTTTTGGTTTCCTAGGCAAAGGAGGACTTCTATGCAGTTAACTTAATAGAGTTAAACAATCATCTTCGCTGTTTGTTCTTAATTTATTGATGAGCAGCACAGCCTAGTTACCACTTAATTACCTCTATTTTCTGCGGCGCCGTGAGGAGAACTGAAGCAACCAAGGATCCCGCAGAAGCTCCGGCAAAGGCCTTGACATCCTTCAGCAGCTTTCGGCCGTGTTTGCAAAGTGCCGATGCTGCCCCCAAGTGGTAAACGCCCAGAAACCCACACGCTGCAAACGACAGGTTGATGTGTGGCATCCTAGCTGCAAAACTGGGGAAACAAAACCCAAGAAAGAAATGTCCGTAAGGTGGTATAGTTTGTTCCACACGGATGATAGTCATCATTCCTTAGAAGTGATGATATAAATACAATTATGTATGTTTAATTATATATAAATACACACACACACACACAAATATATATGTACTTGAGCTTCCCATATAGCTCAGTTGGTAAACAATCTGCCTGCAATGTGGGAAACCCCAGTTCGATTCCTGGGTTGGGAAGATCTGCTTGGTGGAGAAGGGAGAGGCTACCCACTCCAGTATTCTTGGGCTTCCCTTGTGGCTCAGCTGGTAAAGAACCTGCCGGCAATGCAGAAGACCTGGGTTGGGAAGATCCCCTGGAGAAGGGAAAGGCTACCCACTCCAGTACACTGGCGTGGAGAATCCCATGAACTGTATATATAGTCTGTGGGGTCACAAAGAGTATGTATATGTGTCTCAGCTTAGTCACTCAGTCATGTCCAACTCTTTGTGACCCCACGGACTGCAGCCCGCCAGGCCTCCCCGTCCGTCACCAAACCCCGGAGTCCACCCAAACCCATGTCCATTGAGTCGGTGATGCCATCCAACCATCTCATCCTCTGTCGTCCCCTTCTCCTCCTGCCCTCAATCTTTCCCAGCAGCAGGGGCTTTTCCAATAAGTCAGCTCTTCTCATCAGGTGGCCAAAGTACTGGAGTTTCAGCTTCAGCATCAGTCCTTCCAATGAACACCCAGGACTGATCTCCTTTAGGATGGACTGGTTGGATCTCCTTGCAGTCCAAGGGACTCTCAAGAGTCTTCTCCAATACCACAGTTCAAAAGCAAATTTTCTGGTCTAAGCATATTTTCAATCAAAATCTGACTGAACATCCAAATCTTTCAAGGAAACACTTTCTTTTTCCTCGCTCACCTTGACCCAAGATAATCATATTAATTTTAAAAAAATTAACAACAGTTTATATTTGTTCAGTACATAGATTATGCAGCCTACTTTCTAATTACTTGGCAAAAAGCAAATGGATTAATTTCAACTGGCAAGGCATCTGGCCTTCTTTATTAACCTTTTGAAACATTTGGGGGCCTAGGTGATTCGTAACATTAGTAACATCACTACAGCTTGTAGCAAATTCCAGATTAGAGACACATTTGCCCTTTGTAAGTGGCATCAGTAAATTTAAAATAGACAGCTTGGCTCCCTACCCGTTTCCCTTGTGAGCATTCCCTTGTTTTTTGTTTTGCTTTTGTTTTTAAACTGATGCTCACAATTATTCCATAATGCAATACTGAATTATTCAACAATGCAATGTATTTCATAGGGAAGTTTCTCAAGACAAACTGAGATGGCGACTGTCAAGGGCAATTGAAGGTTCAAAGAAATGTCACCTGCACCACCTGATGTTTGCAATAAATTTAACTGTAAAATATTTCCCGCCCCTAAACCTCTGGGGGCACAATTTCACTATGTGTATAAAACATTTACCCTAGCAATGCTCTTGGGTGTCACACTGGATTTTGGTACCTTCAGATTAGGTACTTGGCCTGGGCCTGGAATTTAGGAACCTAGGGCCCTGATCCATCCTAAAGGAAATCAGTTCTGAATGTTCATTGGAAGGAATGATGCTGAAGCTGAAACTCCAATACTCTGGCCATCTGATGCCAAGAATTGATGCTTTTGAACTGTGGTGTTGGAGAAGACTCTTCAGAGTCCCTTGGACTGCAAGGAGATCCAACCAGTCCATCCTAAAGCAGATCAGTCCTGGGTGATCATTGGAAGGACTGATGCTGAAGCTGAAGCTCCAATACTTTGGCCACCTTATGCAAAGAACTGACTCATGTGAAAAGACCCTGATGCTGGGAAAGATTGAAGGTGGGAGGAGAAGGGGACGACAGAGGATGAGATGGTTGGATGGCATCACCGACTCCATGGACATGAGTTTGAGCAAGCTCCGGGGAGATGGTGATGGACAGGGAGGCCTGGCGTGCTGCGGTCCACGGGGTCGCAGAGAATCAGACGCGACTGAGGGACTGAACTGAAGGCCCTGATGCCTGGAGCCAGGCCTTGCGCCTTCAGCCACTGAAGCCGAGCCCTGGTTTGGATTTAATTTCTTAAGGATGGAGCGGGGAGAAGGGTTTGGGTGCTCAGCCTCCAAGGAGCCGGCCCAGCGGTAGCAAGCCCAAGCCCAGCCTCCCACCCCCGAGGTCTGGCTGCGGCGGGAATAAGGACGCCCCCTACTCAGACTCGCTTGCCCCTTGGAGACACGTGGGCTAGTCCGGAACCTGCGGCTCGCCCCGCCCCTGCCCCGCCCTCGCTTTCCCCCTACCAACGCAGGTCTGAGGCACTTCCGCTCAGAGCAGCATCCTCCCGCCCTCAACCGGAACAGGAAGGCAGGGCCGGGCCGTCATTCAACTTGGCCCCGCCGATCAGGGCGGGGCGACGCGCGCCTTGGGCCCGCCCAGGAAGGTTCCGCGGACTGAAGGCAGGCGCCCGGTCTAGGACGTCATCGCGCTGACGCCGGCGTCCGCTCGGCCCCGCCTGCTCCGTTGAAAATGCCGGACTCAGCATGGCGGCGCGCGCTCCGCCCGCTTCACCCCGGTGTTTCTTCTCGCGCGGGTAAGGGAGACGACATTCTGGGCTCGTACCGTCTCCGGATAGCTAGGGTCGGCCCTTACCTGCGAGTCCGCTAACCTCCGAACCACCTGCCTGTGCCTTGCACCGGAAGTGCTTGGCTCTGCGGCCGGCCGTTTCCCGGAAGTGCTTTCCCGTCTCCTCCGCCTCGAGGCGGTTCCGACGGTCAGTGTTTGGGCGGGCTCTAGAGGCCACCTTGGGGCGGGCCGTCCCTCGGCTTTTGCAAGGCAACCTGTGATTTGTTGTCCTTCAGCATTATTGGAGAGGCCGAACTACGGCTTTGGGCAGCGTTCGGTTCCTCAGGCCGCCTTAGGCTGTGTGGACGCAGGTTGTGTTAACCTTTCTGAGCTTCCCAGCTGACTTCTCTACAAAACGGGGTGGCAAAATGCGAGCTGGCGCTAACTCGTGGAAGTTGGTGCTGCAGAGCCGGGCTGCAATGGGCCAGCCTCTTGTTTTCGTCAGCGGGCACCGCTGCCCCTGGATAGACCTCAGCGTGGCGGCCCGCACTCGGCTGGCATTTCCATCCAGAGGCAAAGGAGCGGCGGCTCCTTCTGTCCCCGAACAGTGTCGTCCCTGTCTAATCCTAACAACCAAGCCTGGAGGAATTGGCGGGCTTTGTGGTGGAAGGTGGCACAGATCCCCTTGTTGGAAGACAGGTTTATTCCCACCGAAGCTACAGAAGAGAATCTGAAAGATGCCAAGAGTGTCTCTAAGCAGGAGAGGGAGTGGGCGGGAGCTCTCCTAAATGGCCTTTCCCCTGCGCCTCTTCTTTCTCCCCCATTTGAAGTGCCAGGGCCCTGCACTCTGCCCGAGGACACTTTCTGTAAGCAAGAACCCCGGATGTTATGACTAAGGAGGCGATTTTTTTCTTTTTTTTCCTTGTAAACAGCCGATCCCGAAGACATCCTAACAACTATGCATAGTACGACTGCATTATGCTGAATTCTTGACTCCATTAGGATTTAGTGAAGGGCAGGGGGAGTGCGTATCAGGAAATGTAGAAGGACGTGCTGTTCAATCTTTCATCCTTCCGCTGCCTTCTAACTCTCTGGTAGGGTGTGGTCTTCCTAAGAGAGCATCTTCCAGGGAACTTACTGGAAAGGAGGAACCCCAGGCCTCAAATCTCCTGAAGCAGAGTCTGCGCTTTAGCAGAATCCCCAGAGGTTGCTCTGCGTGCTAAAGTTGGCAAAGCCCTGGCCTAAGGCCTGGGGTGGTCTGGCTTAAAGTGATGTGGGGGCATCACAAATGTAAGAAGGGATAAGGTCCGCAGGGCCAAAATCTGTGGTGGCGGGGCCAGCTGCTTCCTGCATTTGGGCACTGCCAGCACGTTGAGAAGAGGGCGACAGAGGCCGAGATGGTTGGTTGATGGCATCATCGACCCAATGGGCATGAGTTTGAGCAAAGTCCAGGAGATAGGGAAGGACAGGGAAGCCTGGTGTGCTGCAGTCCAGTGGCGTCGCAGAGTCGGACATGGCTGAGCAACAACAAAAACAAGCACGTTGATTCTCAGAAGACAGATGAGAAATGTGTCCCTGGGCCAGCAAGGATGAACACCACGACTTTGAGATCCTTTGTTAAAAGGGAAAAGGAGATCACCTGCCGGTGAGTGCAATCCCACCACATTTAAGGGTCAGGGAAAAGTGTTCACAGGCTCCATAATATAACTCTTAAGAATTTAAACTCTTTAAAAAATAAAGAAACATCCCTCTTCTCTCCTTTTTATAGCCCTTGTCATACCTACATGCAACTAATTAAAAAGTTCATTTTCATGCAACTAATTAAAAGGTTCAGTTACCTTTCCTTTCCTTAAGATAAGGAAGAATATCAGATTTAAGCAAATTTGTTTTCATAATCTCAGCTCCGAGCATAGTGCTTGTCATATAGTGCATGATTAATAAATATTTGCTGTGATTGTTGGGTTTAAATAAATTACTCTTGTGATGTGAGTAAATAGTACTTTAATTACCCTTTAAGGTCTTTTTTTTTTTTTTCAGTAAATCTTTTGCCTGTTTTTGTCTCTCCGTTTTCCCTAGTAACTTAGTTTTGAACTGGCTTACTTACTAGCCATTTATCAAACATTTAATAAGGATCCATTTGTTTAACAGACACAGTGCAGGTACCGGGCACACCCAGTTAACAGGAATTCATTCTTCCTCACTTAGAGCCTAGTGGGCAGGGAGGCAGTCAATGTGTAATTGTAGAGGCATGATCGTGCGCTGGTACACAGCCATGCCGAGATGCTGTGCGTGTCCACACTGAACTGGGGCGTAGTGAACCCTCAGCTCTGGGAGGCACCCACGAGAGCAGCTGGCACAGAAGCAAAGTGCCCAAGGCTTTCCCTGTCCTCAGCTTGAGTGACAGTCGCTCAGTGGTGTACGCCTCTTTGCAACCCTATGGAATAAACAGTCCATGGGATTCTCCAGGCCAGAATACTGGAGTGGGCGGCCTTTCCCTTCTCCAGGGGATATTCCCAACCCAGGGATCGAACCAGGGTCTCTTGTATTGCAGTTGGATTCTTTACCAGCTGAGCCACCAGAGAAGCCCAAGAATCGTGGCGTGGGTAGCCTATCCCTTCTCCAGCAGATTTCCCGACCCAGGAATCAAACTGGGGTCTCCTCCATTGCAGGCGGATTCTTTACCAGCTGAGTTATCTGGTTGGACCAGCTAACTGGAAGGACCAGCCAGTCCTTCAACTTCCTCCTACAAAATTTGATCACGTGTTTTCATCAGGGAGAAAGATGCCGGCAAGGGATGCTTGCCACCCCTCTGCCCCAAGGACAGGGCCTTATCTCAGAGTCTCTCCTGTTCCAGTCTGCTGCCCACGTGGTGGGATTTGTGTTCCAGCCTTGGCATCTTTGCATAGGTGAAGAGGTCTGTGGGACATGCCATCATTCGTGTGACACCCTTATGGTCCTCCATGTGGCAGCTCCTCACCCTGTCACCTCCTCCCAGAGCTCTGCATGCTGAGCCTGATGGAGTTGAAAGAGGAAATCACAGGCCTCAGTTCCTGGGGGTTGTGGCCAGAGCGTTGGCCCACACAGCAGTGCCCTTGCCCCAGGGCATCACGGTGGTACCGCAGGTCGCCATGGCCTGGTGAAAGCATTCCTTGTGTCGAGACCACCATGGAGTCCTGAGGAAGGCACTTCTGCAGTCCTGGAGTAGAACATGCCCTGGGAACCCACAGAGACGGAGGCTGCGTTCCTTCCCACTGGTCGTCGTCCCTCAGGAGGAAGGGCAGGCGGTGAATGAGACCACAGGGCGGGAGCCAGCCTGGGAATAAAGGCGGCTTAGAGGGAGTTAGCGCAGAGCCGGGCCTTCCCCGGGGCTCATTGGTAAAGAGCTCGCCTGCAATGCGGGACGCCCGGGTTCCATCCCTGGGTTGGGGAAGATCCCCTGGAGAAGGAAAGGCTGCCCACTCCAGTGTTCTGGCCTGGAGAATCCCATGGACAGAGGAGCCTGGGGGGCTATGGGGTTGCAGAGAGTCAGACATGACTGAGCGAGTGAGCATAGCTCAGCACAGCACCACGCTGGGAGACACAGACAGGGAAGCTGGCCTAGGAGGTGTGATGGCATTTGTTAGGCCTGGGGAGGTTCCTCCCCATACCACACCCACCCTTTTCTCTTTGTTTTCTTGAATGAGTTGAAACTGAATTTCTAAATCTTGCAAGCAGAACTGTTCTTCATAGTATAAGTGCCTTTTCCCTTACACCTGTGTTCTGTTAGAAATAAGCTAGAAGAACTGACCACTTGAAGTAAAACTCGGTGACTCTATTCTAAATGGAAAAAAAAATTTTCAAACCATGTATGAATTCTACATGTAATGTATTTTTGGTATATATGTATGTATATGTATATACACACATATATATGTATGTGTATATATATAAATAGCCTTCCCAGGTGGTGCTAGTGGTAAAGAATGGTAAAGAATCTGCCTGCCAATGCAGGAGACATAAGAGATGCAGGTTTGATCCCTGGGTCGGGAAGATCCCCTGAAGGAGGGCATGGCAACCCACTCCATTATTCTTGTCTGGAGAATCTCCTTGAACAGAGGAGCATTATGGGCTAAGGTCCATAGGGCCACCAAGTGGGATACGACTGAACCGATGTAGCACGCAGGCATGCATGCGTATATGCAAATGTATGTATTTAATGTGTGTGTATATATATGTAAAACAGAAGACGATAGTAACATCTCAAAACAGTTTAAAACTAGGGGTCCTTAAGAAGTGTCAATTACTTGTTTGATCCATCTGAAAATATACAGTACAGATCCTCACATAGCCTAGAAACTAAATATCAAACTTTTTCCATTAGAGAAGCATTTTTAAGGTGTAACCTTTATGTATAAACTTTGTTTTAATTTCACAGGTGAAGGGTTCCAAATACAATATACACTGAACTGAGAAACAGAAATGGAAAGGTTTTTTCTCCAAGTGTTTCTGTTATTATTTATACCGCTTGCAGTTGATATTCTGCATAACTGTGAGATGGAGCAGATAAGCTTTCAAAATTTTCGTACTTAAAAAATATCTTTTTATACCAAAGGAGTTTAGATCTTTGGTAGCTAGGTGTTGGTGTTTGGGGGTGATGGTGGGAGAAGGGTACCAAGTGCAGGATAGAGTCCTAAATATTTTTTAAAGCCCAATAAAAGAAAATCTGTATTCTTTGTCCTGTTTTTTTAAAATTTGTTTTCATTGTTGTTGTTGCTAAACAACGCTGCCCTTGACGTGACTGTTTGAGATCCGCAATTTGTAAAGATGTTTGCAAACAGGCCTTCTTGGTATCCTTCACGTAATTATCTTCCAGTGGAGGGAATTATTGGGGAAATTAGATCAGTGTCAGAAAAGTGATGTTGCTGAGTAGTACACAGAATGTCATCTTTGGTGACTTATGCGTCATCAGATTCACCAAAATACCACTCTGTTTTAATTTGGATCTGATCATTACTGACACTGTTATCAAAAGAAATACCGTAATTGCCAAAACATCCACTTATCTAATCACCTCATTTCAAACAGAGAAAATAAAAATTCTGGTCTATTTCGTTTTAGCCTGTACTCCTATTTGCTGGAATTCTATTATTAATAATTATTATACCTACTGACTGTCTATCCCATGTCAGTCCTTTATACCCAAGGCTTCTTGTAACTTTTACAACAGTGATGACAAGTGGGTATGTACGATAAGGGAGACCTTAGAGCTAAAATGGTTTTCCCACATCCACCCAGAGGCAGAGATTATCAGCCCCAGTCTCCCTAATTCCAAAGCCTGTACACAGTCCCTCCTTCCCTGCATTGGCTCAAAAATGAGAAATAATCTCAATGATGAGATATGTAAATATGTGTGGCTCTCATTATGTGCCCAGGATTGCACTGATTGGCCATTATGAGTATCAGAACCTTGTTATCCATTCAGTCCTTTCCTTGGTCAGAGTTTGTATATGGTCTTCACAATTTGTCGGGAGCCAACACACAAGACCCTACCCCTAACAAGGCCGTAAGGGAGAAAACCTGACGGGCAAGGCGGATCAGGTTTTCAGGGGTTTTCGAAAAGGCCAGCTCACGAGATCCCACCCATGACAAGGTCACGAGGAGAAAGCCTGACAGGCAAGGCAGATCAGGTTTTCAGGAATTCCGAAAAGCTGCCCCTGGCACTCACCTTAAAGATGATATCTGTCTTTCTGATGCCTGCCTCAATAGACTACTCCCTAATTTCTGTGACACAGGCAGAAGGCCTTCCCCGATCTCTTCCCAAATAAGAACCAACTTAGAATTTTCATCAGTAAGTTTCCCAGGTGGTGGTATTTTATGAGATTATCCAGGGTGAAAGGAGTGTTTTAATTTAAACTCCTTTGCTGGTAGTTTGTTAGCCAAATGCATTTATGCCCTTGGTACTAATATGCATGATTGCTTATATTATCCTAATCATAAAATAGCATAAAGAACCTGATTATATAAAAGCCCTAATAGACATAGAGCCTTTTTGAGGGGTGAAGGAGTCCTATTAGAAAACATAAGAAAAATTATTCTAAAGGTGGTTATTGGGTTGACGTTTGCTTGCTGTGTTTTGCTTGCTGTGTTTTGCTTTTATATACTAAGGTAGTGTTATAGAAACCATTGTTAATATAGTTTAAGATCTAGAGAAATAAGGACTTAGCCCTAGTGTGGTAACAATGAGATGGTTGTTAATTGTCAGTCAGGAGTGCTAGGCAGAGGCTGCCTCACCAAAGTCGCAGAGTCAGTGTGGGGTAAACTTCTTAGATAAACGCAACTGACAACTTCTGCAGAAGGATTAATTTTTGTATTAACAAGGTTATATTTCTACTCTGTACTGTTGCCCTGTGAGACTGCTACCTTTCAGTTAAGGTCACCATAGAAACGGAAAATAGGTTTACATTCACCTGACCTGCATAAAATGTTAATAAGCCCCAAGGCCAGAAGATCATGTGCTAAGAATTACTATAGAATTAGAAAGCAAAAAACATCCTGCTTTTCCTAAAAAACAAAATGATGTAATACTAATCCTGTGTAAGCATGAGCAAGCATCTTGTACCTTGAAAACGTTCTGAGTGAGGGTGTAAAACTGGTTGTCAAAAAGTAAAACACAGACTTGGCCCTATCAAGGCTAGTCTCACGTGTCTTCTCTCTCTCTCTCGCCGACGCCGTTCATCCCGAGGGTACTCCCTGGATCCTGCCGAGGCTGGACCCCGGCAACAATTAGTTGTTTATAATTTTACAAAAAAGTGGTAAAGTAACCCAAATGTTAGTCACCCAGTCATGTCCAACTCTTTGCAACCCCATAGACTGTAGACCACCAGGCTCCTCTGTCCCTGGGATTTCCCAGGCAAGAATACTGGAGTGGGTTGCCGTTTCGATCTTCCCAACCCAGGGATCGAACCCACATCTCCTCCATTACAAGTGATTTCTTTACTGTCTGAGCCATCAGGGAAGCCCTCCAAAATAGTAAAAGGGATTAATTAGTTAATTAATTAATGGGAAACATGCTTACAGCTGGAAAAGGAAAAAAAAAAGTCAAGAGTAGCAGTTAACTAAAGCAACCCTTCCTGCATTTACCAATTACGGTGGTAACTGATGACTGCTTTTCTTGGAAGTTGTCGTAAAGTTGGTTATTGTAATGAGAACAAAATTTGCATTAGGAACAGTGTTATAAAAGCAGGTCACGTCATTGGCCAAGGTCCTACCTCCAGATATACCATATATCTAATCAGTTGTCTT
Source organism: Cervus elaphus (assembly GCF_910594005.1). Lineage (NCBI taxonomy): Eukaryota > Metazoa > Chordata > Mammalia > Artiodactyla > Cervidae > Cervus > Cervus elaphus. The sequence continues at coordinate 174,135,560 of NC_057848.1, read as the reverse complement.
TATTGCCTTTCATCACTCTTTATATAAACTTTATGTAGTGTATAATATATGACAAAGACTGGAGTAGGCATTAAAAAATTAAAAAACAAATCTTGGTGGATAAACTGTCCATTTTTAGCTCACTGTCTTTGCTTGCTGGAATGTACTTTCACATTTGTCTGTTCTATTAAGTTCTGCTTATCCTTCAAGGCCTAAACAAACCCTTCTGTCTCAGGGGGCCCTCTTGGATTAAATTCAGACAACTTCTATCAATATTAATCCCACTCTTCTCTTTGCTACCACGCAAGGGGCATTGTGACAGCTTTTATCACCTCTTGTTTTGGTGAGAGATGTGTTTTGCCTCCGCCTTCTGTGTTCAGAGTTGATTTGGAGCAGGGACTGTCTCGTACGGACTGGTTGCTGCCAGCATCTAGGAGGTAGTTAACGCATAATAACTGTGTAGAAGAGTTATGAATCTTTAGGTTGTGTGTTTCATCCAGTCTTTAGTTGGTATATCTAACTGGCTGAGGCAAAGAGAAAATTTGGCTGCAAGTATCTTCGCGTTTCAACTCTGCTTGATGTTTATTCATACTTCAAGACGGTTTAAATAGAAGAATGGTACCAATGAACCTGTGTGCGGGGTGGAAATGGAGACACGGACGTAGAGAAGGGATATGTGGACCCGGTGGAGGAGGAGAGGGTGGGGTGAACCGAGATAATAGCACTGACATGTATGACTGACGTGCGTAACAGACAGCTAATGGGGAGCTGCCGTTTAGCACAGGGAACTCAGCGCAGCGCTCTGTGATGACCTAGAGGGGTGGGGTGGGGGGAGGAGGGGGAGCCTTAGGAGGGAGGGGACATATGTATGCATATGGCAGACTCACATGTAGCTCAGCTGGTAAAGAATCTGCCTGCAATGCGGGAGATCTGGGTTCAGTCTCCGGGTTGGGAAGATCCCCTGGAGAAGGGAAAGTCTACCCTCTCCAGTATTCTGGCCTGGAGAATTCCATGGGTTGTGTAGTCTATGGGGTTGCAAAGAGTCGGATATGACAGAGCGACTTTCACTTTTGGAGAAGGAAATGGCAACCCACTCCAGTACTCTTGGCTGGAGAATCCCGTGGACGGAGGAGCCTGGTGGGCTACGGTCCATGGGGTCGCAAAGAGTCGGACACGACTGAGCGACTTCACCCACTCACTCACTCACGACTGATTCATGTTGTACAGCCGTAATTCACAACACCGGAAAGCAGTCACCCTCCAATGAAAAGACAAGCATCAGAAGGTTTAGCGGTTGGACCAAGCGTAGAGGTGGCGGGATCAGGCATCCAGTCGGTACCGCAAGGCCACCGTTGGGCCATTTCTGGTTTCTCTTCTCGTCTGGGTTTCCACCTGCAGTCAGGACCTCTCCCAGGAGGCTGTCGGCAGCCTCTCGGCACGTCAGGGGAAAAAGTTCTTTCACTGCCCACCTCTCAGGTTTAGGAAGGGACTCCTGCTGGTTCTGTTTCCTTCACATGCGTGTCTCTGAAGAGTCCGTGTGAGCAGCCAGTCCTGACACAATGACATGGGCCCGTGATGGGGTGAGCGAGTACCCCAGAGGATGGATATGCAGTGAGGGAAAGCATCGCCAAGTCCAGATGGACTTAGTCGGTCAGGCCTTCCCGGGGAGGAGATCTGGCAGTCTCAGCCATGATTGCCTCTGCAGTACCTGAGGAGTATTTGTTGAGTTAAAGAAGCCAACTTGCAGGTGCCATCTCTGTATAACAGCTTCCCCGATGGTGCCGTGGTAAAGACCCTGCCTGCCAATGTAAGAGACATGAGAGACGCAGGTTCCATCCCTGGGTCGGGATGATGCCCTGGAGAAGGAAATGGCAGCCCACTCTGGTGTTCTTGCCTGTGGAATCCCATGGACAGAGGAGCCTGGCGGGCTACAGTCCATGAGGTCGCAGAGATCCGGACACACCTGAGCGGCTGAGCAGCAACCGCGGCCGTCTCTGAGCTGGGACTTCCTCTCCTGTGAACGTAGCATGCTGGCTCATGAACCAGATCACACACATTTGACCCCGGTCCCACTCAGTATTGGCCCTTCACGCATCTCCATGGAGTCCAGGCTCTATGGAGAGTCGCACTGGAGAAGGTAGTGGTCTAAGTTAGAAGGGAACGACTGAGGATGAATGAGATGGTTGGATGTCATCACCGACTCGATGGACATGAGTTTGAGTAAACTCGGGGAGTTGGTGATGGCCAGGGAGGCCTGTTGTGCTGCAGTCCATGGGGTCACAGAGAGTCGGACACGACTGAGCGACGGAACTGAACTGAGAAGAAATGAGCTCAGTGCTTTGCTGGAATAAAGTAAGAATTCTCACACTCATCAGGGGTACCCAGGGTAGTGAAGAGCTGCTGCTGCTAAGTCACTTCAGTCGTGTCCGACTCTGTGCGACCCCATAGATGGCAGCCCACCAGGCTCCTCTGTCCCTGGGATTCTCCAGGCAAGAACACTGGAGTGGGTAGAGTGAAGGGCAGGCAAGGACAATTGAAACACGGTGTGACTGAAAAACCCAGAAGACAAAGGCCCAACCCTCTAATTGCAGTCTGAGATAGTTATGGTGTAGATTACGGGCATCTGATACGGGCTTCCCGGGCGTCTTAGCTGTAAAGAACCTGCCTGCCAGTGCAGGAGACACAAGAGACTTGGGTTTGATCCGTGGGTCGGGAAGATCCCCTGATGGAGGAAATGGCACCCCACTTCCCACTTCAGTATTCTTGCCTGGGGAATCCCATGAACAGGGGAGCCTGGTGGGCTACAGCCCATGGGGTTCCAAAGGTGTCGGACACAACCCAGTGCCTGAGCAAGAATGCAATCTCTATGTAAAACAGGCAAACAGTCCTCTAGATATATAAAGATTCACGATACACATTCATCCGGTGAGTATTTCCTCAAAACAAATAAGAATATAAAAGGGGTGTTTGGTGCATTGAAAAGTTAGTTGCGATTTTCGATACCTTTACAAGAGCTGTGCATGCTATTTGGTGTAAATGTTCAGCATGAAGTCAACAATAGTTTTGTCTTTTTTTTCTTTTCTTTTTTGCATTATCTGGGCTATTTGGGATATTAGAAATGGTACAAGACTATTGCTGATGAAATCGGTATAAATGGATGCCAATTTTTCCCTGTGATAAATTTCCCTGTAGGAAGCTGTGACTCTATAGGTGTGCTACCAAGCATCTCATCCTGTACGTAGGGTCAAACAAGTAGATGCTAAATAAATGTTTGTTTTTGACTTCAGTGAAAATACTGACAGTGCCCTTCTCCCAAGAACATTTTGTAGAGTGGGAAGTGATCCCAAATGTCTTCCCGTCATCCCTCACTTCAGAGCAATTGGGAAAGAGTATAGTCCACATTTAGTCAGTGTCCACTAACATATTTCATATTTTAAAGCCATAACAAAAATGCCAGTAACATAAAGTTTCAAAAACATCTTTTACAACATCTTCACAGAATTTCTAGGATGAAAGTGACATAATATTAAAAACTATACAGATGCATTCTCTATATGGAAAGCTACAAATTAAACAAGCAAAATGGACCAGAAGTCTGAAATGCAGGTCAAAGTGAAATTTTGAAAGGACCCAGGCTGACATGGGAAAGGCAGCTATGATTTCTGAATCTTCTGTTAGAACTTGAATTATCAGAAGACTACTAGCAAAGCCGTTGTGATGGCATTATGGAGCCATATTTGATGAATTGTATAGACTGATTCCATTTCTTCTTGGGGGAAGAAGGACCCCCAGGTCTAATCAACAGTTCTCGATCCCAATAGACAGGTACATTTATAATAATGACCACATGGAATTCATTCTCAGGCTTCGCTGGTGGCTCAGACAGTAAAGAATCCACTTGCAGTGCAGGAAACCTGGGTTTGATCCCTGGGTGGGGAAGATCCCCTGGAGGAGGGAACGGCTACCCACTCCAGTGTTCTGGCCTGGAGAATCCCATGGACTACATTCCCTGTGAATAAAAGAGGCAGCAAGTTGAAAGTCATTCCGACAGCGTTCATTGCTTGGGGGTGTCTCTGTCCAGCCTAACATTAAGTTTTGTTTTTCTAAATTCTCACATGGATGCCGGAGAACCCTGTCAAAGCTGTCGTTTTCTGCACTGAACTTTCTTTCTGACGTTTTATTCTTTCTCTTGCCTTGAGGGAGCATGATGCCATGCCTTTGAAGGGCCATTTTCAGGAGGTAAGCTGTTCATGACAGTCCTCGGAGTGGCCGCACCGGCACCGCTCACTTAGAAAGCAGCTGTAGAGGGGAAATCATAAGGTCAAGGGCCTCTAAGAGGTCTTTGCAATGCTGAAATTTCAGTTTCCCATGTCTTCACGTACACACACACCAAATTTTATTTCTATTTACTTTTTCATATACCTCAAATTTTATAAAACTGGCTCATCACCAAAGATGACCACCTTCCTCCAGTTGTATTAAAGAAAAAAATTTGGATTCTCTAGGCTACAGAAACATTTATAAGGTAACATTTAAAACATAAATAAGCTTCACTTCAGGTGATTCCTCGGGGGCTCAGCAGTAAAGAATCTGCCTGCAAAGCAGGAGACTCAGGTTGGATCCCTGGGTCGGGAAGATCCCCTGTAGGAGGGCATGGCAGCCCACTCCAGGATTCTTGCCTGGGAGATCCCTTGGACAGAGGAGCCCGGCGGGCTACAGCCCATGGATTGCAAGGAGTTGACACAACCGCGCGACTCAACAACAAAACTTGATTCCATGAGCAGGGACAATTGAAAAGGTGGTTTTCCTTCAGTTAGAAAAGAAACTAATGTTTTGCTTAACCATATAGACAAGTAGTTTGCTTCTGTGACCCCACTTGTACTGGACACCCACCCAAGGTACGTGTTCATCAGATGTTGACACGTGATAGTTGAAACCCCAGGTGTTTCTGTCACTGATGCATTTTTCTTGACTCCTGGCCACTTTTTTTGTGCTGTATAATTTTATGCTAGAATGTTGTATACTTTCCATGCAGATCGCTGTGATCCTTTATGCAGCACCAAAAGCTTTCTGGGTGTGCTTTTTATTTGCTTAACGTTTCAGTACCAAGAGGGAAGAATTGATGCCAGGCTTGTGTGTGTTGTGGTTTATTTGACACACACTTGCGTGATCTTTAGTATTCACCTCTTGCAGTGGCCTTGCCCGTGCCGATGCATTTCACATTCCTCACAGCCGGTGGGGTGGTGCCTACCGTGGTGTTCGCATCTCAAGGATGGCTGCGTGCGTGTTTGCTCAGTCCTGTCCGACTCTTTCCCACCCCGTGGACTGTGTAGTCCTCCAGGCTCCTCTGTCCATGGGATTTCCCAGGCAAGGATCCTGGAGTGGGTTGCCATGCCCTCCTCCAGGGGATCTTCCCCACACAGGGATTGATTGAACCCAGGGCCCCTGCGTTGGCAGGCGGATTCTTTACCACTGAGCCACCGGGGAAGCCAGCGAGGCTGACTGACTGGGGCACAGAGAAACAAAGTAAGTTCCCCGAGATCCCATGCTTGATCACTGGGGCGGCCAGGATTCATCTCTCTTTATATTTTTATGTTTTAATTTTGACAGCACGTAGTTCGCCCAAGGGGGATTGAAGCCGTGTCCCCTGCATTGGAAGGGTGGAGCCTTAACCACTCGCCCACCAGGCAAGTCCCTAGGATTCACCCCTGGACTGCTTTGCTGCGCTGCCTCCCCAGTGCCAGATCCAGAGCAGCAGATGTCCTCTCACGGGGTGTTTGCAGGGATGGTGGCCATAAAGACAGGGATAGGTAAAGTGATGCTGCCCGGCTGCACCGTCTCAGGCTCTTTAGAAGCTTCCCAGGAGGCTCAGCAGTAGAAGAACCCGTAGGAGACCGCGGGTTCGATCCCTGGGTTGGGAAGATCCCCTGGCGGAGGAAATGGCAGCCCACTCCAGTATGAGAGGCTCGTCTGTAGCAAACCATTAAGCATGGACTTTCTCGAGACTTAAACTCGGAGGTGTCCTTTCTTCCTGTGGAGGAAGGGGGCTGAGGATGTGACTTAGGGCAAGTCCCTGCCTGAGCGCAGCTGGAGGAAGCCCCTCCCGCTCACGGGCACAGTGGAGAGGGAGAGGACAGGGTCCTGAGATAGAAGAGCCACCTGCTCATCCCGGTTCTGCTTGCAGGTTGGGAGGGGGCTTGTAGACAGTACAGACCAGGTCCGTTTCCCCAGACTCGGCCTTGGGACCTGGGACACCCTCCTCCAGTGTACTATGTACACCCCTGCAGCTTCACTCTTCTGCTTTTGGTTAGTCTGCGATGGAGCCTGGACGTCAAAACTACCATCAGGAAGAAACAGACAACTTCCATGTGAGTCTAAAGTATGGTCAAGGCTGACGCCCACTGTTCCTGGCAGGGGAATCTAAGGTGTAGCCAAGGATGAGGACGACTGTTGTTTGAGAAGTTCACGATGTGGCCACCAGGGTGGTGTTTGTTCAGTTGCTAAGTCCCGTCCGACTCTTTCTAGACACCCCCCCCCCCCCCCCCCCGCCACTCCATGAACTGTAGCCCACCAGGCTCCTCTGTCTATGGGATTCTCCAGGCAAGAATACTAGAGTGGTTTGCCACTTGCTTCCCGACCGAGGGGTCAAACCCGAGTCTCCAGTGTTGGATTGACAGTCGAATTCTTTGCTGCTGGGCCGCCAGGGAACCCGGGCCACAAGGTTACCAGAACCATAATGCAGGTTTGGGAGAGGGAGGTGCCTAAATACAAAGCCAGGGCTAAATAAGCCTGAGGTTCATCATCAGGCTTCCCTGGTGGCCCAGCTGGTAAAGAATCCATGTGCGATGCGGGAGACCTGGGTTTGATCCCGTGGGTTGGGAAGACGCCCTGGAGAAGGAAACAGCTACCCACTCCAGTATTCTGGCCTGGAGAATTCCATGGACTGTATATAGTCCATGAGGTCAGAAAGAGTCAGATATGACTGAGCAACTTTCACTGTCATTTTCGTCATCAGGAGTTCTAGAAGATTCTGCACAGCTTCTTGACCAGTCCTAGAGATGCTGGGAGAATAAGGACCAGCCAGAGGAGCGTGGGGCTTACCAGCAGTCCCTGACATTTTCAGCACCAGGGACAGGTTTCGTGGAAGTCAGTTTTACCATGGGCTGGGGGAGCGAGGGGATGGTTTCCAGTGGATTGAAGCACATGACATTTAATGTGCGCTTTATTTCTTTTATTATGACAGCTCCACCTCAGATCATCCTGCATTAGGCTCCAGAGGTTGGGGGCCCCTGACTTAGATTGCTGTGCGTAGTCACTCAGTCCTGTCCGACTCTTTGTGACCCCACGGACTGTAGCCCGCCAGGCTCCTCTGTCCATGGGGATTCTCCAGGCAAGAATACTGCAGTGTGTGGCCATGCCCTCCTCCAGGAGATCTTTTCTACCCAAGGACTGAACCCAGGTTTTCCGCATTACAGGCTGCTGCTTTACCGTCTGAGCCAGCAGGGAAGCCCCAGAAGACTGGAGTGGGTAGCCTATCCCTTCTCCAGGGGATCTTCCCCACCCAGGAATCAAATCGACGTCTCCTGCATTGCAGGCCAATTTTTTTTTACCAGCTGAGCCACCAGGAAAGCCCTTCACTCTGTAGAGTACCAATGAATTACGTTCTGTCCTGCATAAAAGTCAAATGACTGTGAAGTATGTTACTTGTTTAGACTGATTCTATGTTTATTCTTAACTAAAAGGTTCACTGAGTTTCTAAATAGCTGTGACTTGGTTGAGTCCACTGTTTGAACCATGTTTTTAGTGAAGAAAACTAAATTTTTAAAATAAGTGTAAGATAATTTCTGTATTAAGGAGTGTAGCTCTCTATTAATGAGCTCTTATAATAAGAGCTATTGCTAATGGAACAGAGGAGCCTGGCGGGCTAACAGTCCAGGGGGTTACAAAGAGTCAGACTCAACTGAGCGACTAAATAACAACAGCAAACTTGTAGGTCATGAAAGGAGGCTTTTGAACTACGTTTGTGGATGGACAGACACACACTCAAGTTCAGTTCAGTCACTCAGTTGTGTCCGACTCTGTGGCCCCATGGACTGCAACATGCCAGGCTTCCCTGTCCATCACCAATTCCCAGAGCTTGCTCAAACTCATGTCCATTGAGTCGGTGATGCCATCCAACCACCTCATCCCCTGTCATCCCCTTCTCATCCCGCCTTCAACCTTTCCCAGCATCAGGGTCTTTTCCAGTGAGTCAGTTCTTCACATCAGGTGGCCAAAGGATTGGAGCTTCAGCTTCAACATCAGTCCTTCCAATGTATATTGAGGACTGATTTCCTTTAGGCTTGTCTGGTTTGATCTCCTTACATTCCAAGGGACTCCCAAAAGTCTTCTCCAACACCACAGTTCAAAAGCATCAATTCTTCAGCGCTCAGCTTTCTCAAGAGGACATCATTATTTCACAAGAGAAGTGAGTTATTTTTACTCCTGTTAAGAGTTTACATTTTAAGAAATAAAATATTTTTGTTATTTCTAAAGAAACACATTCTTCAAGTATTTAGACAATACAGATACAAATTTAGAGAAACAAAATATTGACTACCCATGTAAAATTAATACATGTGATATATATACTATACACTCATAGGTAAATCAGAGAAGGCAATGGCAAGCCACTCCATTACTCTTGCCTGGAAAATCCCATGGACAGAGGAGCCTGGTAGGCTGCAGTCCATGGGGTCGTGAAGAGTGGGACATGACTGAGCGACTTCACTTTCACGTTTCACTTTCATGCATTGGAGAAGGAAATGGCAACCCCCTCCAGTGTTCTTGCCTGGAGCGTCTCGGGGACAGGCAAGCCTGGTGGGTTGCCATCTATGCGGTTGCACAGGGTCGGACATGACTGAAGTGACTTAGCAGCAGCAGCATAGGTAAATGGAATGTGTAATTTACTTTACAGAGATTTCTATCTCAAACTTGGTACAAAGCATTATATAAAAAGCCATCAATATGAGATCACCTAACCTAATGACTTCCTGGTGGCTCAGAGGTAAAGAATCAGCCTGGCAAAGCAGGAGATGTAGATTCAGTCGCTGGGTCAGGAAGATCCCCTGGAGAAGGACATGGCAACCCACTCCGGTGTTCTTGGCTGGAGAATCCCATGGACAGACAGAGAAGCCTAGTGGGCTACAGATCATGTGGTCTCAAAGCGTTGACACAGCTGAGCGACTAACTCTTGCAACCTAATAGCTGCCAGTAACGTGATTGATTCTACAGTCGATGACCTAATATTAAGTGTATGTAAGACTTCTTTTTGCATATCTCGCTTCCAGACATCTTATCAATAATCTAGATTCATGAACGTCATGTCAATACGTAGTAGTGTCTACTTGTGAATGTTGTGAAGAGGAGAAACATTATATTAGATATGGATGTTTAATTATTTGCTAGGCTTTTTCCACCACCTAAATGAGGTCTTCGCACTGGCTTTTACAACCATGCTGTCTGAAATTGTGTCTTAATAAACTTATAAATTACGACTTGCCATGGGTGTCAGTGCTAGAAGCACTAAATACATGAAGATCAAGGCTGTGTACTAAGTAATATGATGCAGTTTTTTAACACACCCATCAGAGCTCATACTTTCAAGTAAGTGATTTATTCAACACAGTCCTGTTAAGAGCTGATTAACTGTCTCCTTCATCTATGAATGTATTTATTCAGCAGTGTCGCCTGTTGAGTGTTCTGTGTTTGACATTCTCCCAGGCTCATGGGTGTAATAATGAATGAGGCAGGCAGGCTAGAGTCTCATGAGGAAGAAAGATGCCACCCAGCCATTGCAAGACGGGGGTGTGTAAGCCTTCTGTTAAGTTGGCGCTGATGATGTGAAATCCTACCCAACCTAGTCCCTGGCGTCAGGTCGCTTGTTGAAACAACATGACTCCCTGGAGAAGGAAATGGCAACCCATTCCAGTTTTCTTGCCTGGAAAGGTCCATGGACAGAGGTGCCGGGCAGGCTCCAGTCCTTGGGGTTTCATACGTGAGGGTGGAGGGAGATAGGTTGGTAGCAATAAAGTGGTATAATTAAAAAAAAAAAAAAAAAAGACTCCTAAGCTGAATCCTGGCCAGTGGAATTTCAGAGTATGAGTAAAGAGTTTTAAAGTTCATTCATTATCAGTAGTTCCATTTGCAACAGCATAGGTAGACCTAGAGATTGTCGTCCTGAGTGAAGTCAGTCAGACAGAGAGAGAGAAATAGGATGTGATATTGCTTATACGTGGAATCTAAAAGGAAATGATACAGATGAACTTATTTACAAAACAGAAACAGACTCACACACTTACAGCATGAATGTATGGTCACATGTGTGCAGGGGGGGCTTGGGGGGAAGGATGGGGGAAGGGAAAGTCAGGGAGTTTGGGATGGACATGGACACACTGCTGTGTTTAACATGGAGAACCAGCAAGGACCTGCTGGACAGCACAGGGAACTCTGCTCAATACTCTGTAATAACCTTATGGTCACCAGGGGGAAGGATGGGGGAAGGGATAGTCAGGGAGTCTGGGATGGACATGGACACACTGCTGTATTTAACACGGAGAACCAGCAAGGACCTGCTGGACAGCCCAGGGAACTCTGCTCAATACTCTGTAATAACCTTATGGTGCCCAGGGGGGGAAGGATGGGGGAAGGGATAGTCAGAGAGTCTGGGATGGACATGGACACACGGCTGTATTTAACACGGAGAACCAGCAAGGACCTGCTGGACAGCACGGGGAACTCTGCTCAATACTCTGTAATAACCTTATGGTCACCAGGGGGAAGGATGGGGGAAGGGATAGTCAGGGAGTCTGGGATGGACATGAACACTCTGCTGTATTTAACATGGAGAACCAGCAAGGACCTGCTGGACAGCACAGGGAACTCTGCTTAATATTACGTAACAACCTAAATGGGAAAAGAATTTGAAACGCAGTAGATACAAATCTATGCAAAACTGAATTAGTTTGTTGTACTTCTGAAACTAACACAACATTGTTAATCAACTGTGTGGTCATTTCATGGTGTATATAAGTCAAATTATTATGTCCTGCATCTTAAACTTACACAGTGCTGTATACTAATCATACCTCAATAAAACTGGGGAAGAAAGTATGTTATCAGAACTGGATCACAGTCACTGTAAAAGTGGGGCGCTCTTTTCTTGGAATCATCTTCAGAAGTTTAGAGTATTTTATTGACTGTTCCTTAGAAGGACAGATGATAAATAGTTAATGTAAATCAGATTCTTTTCATATGAGTACTGCTAGTGCAGAACCGTATTAGAGTCATACTTAAACCTTTTGTTTTATAACTTTATTTATTACTTTTGACTGTGCTGGGTCTTGGCTGGCTTCTGCATGGACCTTCTCTGGTTGTGGCGAGCAGGGGCTCCTCTTTGCAGGCTCCTCATTGCAGTGGCTTCTCTTGGTGTGAAGCATGGGTTTCAGGCGCAAAGGCTTCAGTAGTTATGACTCATGGGCTTAGCTGCCTCCGCAGCATGTGGAATCTTCCCAGACCAGGAATCGAGCCCGTGTTGCCTGCGTTGGCAGGCAGAGTCCCAATCACTGGGCCGCCAGGAAGTCCCCATAGGTAGCCTTTTAAAAGCTCTGGGATTTAGTGGAGGGAACGGTATACAGTAGGCCCTCAGTGACTGTTTACTGCTAATTGACTACGCGAGAGGTCTGGCAAAATGATTGACGCACACCTGGAAAGTTCTATTTCTGGCCTAAAAGCAGACAGGCCTGAGCGCTGAGCCGGGTTTGCCAGTGGCGTTTTTCATTCATTGTATCATTTACAGGCCCTCTTCAGAGAGGAGAGACTCCCTTGGACGAGAGAGGCAGGCTGCCAAAGCCCACGGAACACGCTTCTGATATTCAGGGTGAGTACTCAGCAAGGACCGTACATATTTGGAAGTTAAAATTCAGGTGCGTTTAAGTCACATCAGTGTGATGTAGAATAACTCAGTCCTCATGTGCATTGATAACGTTTACACACAGATACTCACAGAGTGAAAGTTTAGTGGGTGTGGCTTAAGGTAAGTCAGCATTTTGCTTTTCCTCATTCGTGCAGACTGTTTTGTTCAAATCCAGGAAGAGCCACATATAGCTGTGTGACCTTGGGAAGGTTACTTAACCTCTCTGTTTTTCAGTTCCTTAAATTATACATTATGGATAACATAATGTCATTAACACTTAAATTATAGAATGTGTGTGAGGCCAACTGACTTAACATGTATAAGGAGCCTAGAATTCTGTTTGTCACATAGTAAGAACCGTTTCACTATTGCATTGTTATTATTTTCCACCATAACAATATTAACATTAGAAATATTTAATTTACCAGAGGAATAATCGATAAGTTGTTCATATGTATAAGAAGATATTATTATGCTTAAAATTTTTAATATTTCTGAATCCTGATAAGTTAATATATACAAAGAGTGCAGAATGCCTTTTGTCACATAACTATTTTATTGTTGTTATCCTTAACTATAATAATGTTATTATATAATAATATTAACATTAAGAACACTTAGAGTATTGGATCCAAGTACCATTTTAATGTTTTTGATTATTTTTAATGTTTTCAGTATGTTGAAAAGCATGAATTACCAAAATGAGAGTGAAATTAAATGGTTACTTTAGAAATGCAGTAATTTAGAATACCTTTCCTCTCTAGATGAAAAATGTGTCCTCAAGAAATCCATTTCCTTGGAACTGAGTATATTTTAAAATTCTAACTCATTTTCCTTGCAATTTGTAGATCTAGCGTTATTAAAATATTCATATCTTTGAGCTAATGTGGCATAACAAATTTAATTTGCACAACAAAGATGACATGAATAGAACATGATCTATAATCACTTTTTTTTAAGCCTCACGCTGTAGGCACTTCATCAGAAAGAGAGACAAGTGAGACATATTTTATAACTCTGTAAAACCTTCCAGATAAACTCTGAGAAAGTGATGCAGTAATACAGTTTGGAAGAAAACATTTTGTATGGTTTTCATGGTGTCTCAGTTAAGTAGGGTAACCACGGTGCTGTCCTTGAGAGGGCTGTTTGACACATATGTGGGGTGCTTTTTGTTATTGTTCAGAGGCGTCTGCAGTCAGCAGTGGCATCTGATATTGTGAAGGAGGGATGGAGGAGAAATGGGGGGAAGAACCACAGGCTGTAGTCCTGGTCCAAGGGCAGCTCCAGGGCAGACGTGCCCAGACCCGTGTACTGATGAGCCTGGTCTACCTCTGGCTGGGGACTTCGCTCAGAGAGTGGGGCCTCCCGAAACCTGGAAGCAGACCCCAGAGGCTGCCCCTGAAGGCCTGTAGCCCAGTCTTTGCTGCACAAGCCAGGACATGGTTTCTTCCTCAAAGGCAGATGTGAGCAGCACATCTCCAAGCCCGCTCTCCACTGGGTTCTGAATCCAGGTGAGCATCTGTCTAGAGTCTGAGCGTTTGCTCTTCGTACCAAAGACGTCCAGGGTTCAACACAGACACACATCTGGGGTGTCTGGTTTCACAGAGTGTCTTCTCTGAGGATGACTCACGTGGCCTTCTGGTTTTTTGGGAGTGTGTGTGAGAGGCGGGTAAAGATTAGCTCAAGAGGTTTTACGGTGATTAATCTTGTCTCTCTGAAGGGCCATGGACTCTACCTGTAGCACTGAATGTTATTATTAGTTCTACAAGGGGAAGGAGCAGGAGGCGAGGAGGAGGAGGAGGAGGAGGAGGAGGAGGAGGAGGGGAAATTATAGCGATAAAAGCAGGCGGGAAGGGGAAAGAAGGAGTAACAGTAACAACAGCAAGAAGAATAACATTGTTACTATTTTGGGGACCTGCTGCCAGAGGCTTCCCAGGTGAAGTGTGACTCAATACTTAGACCGCCACCACAGAGCAAGTATCGGTGTTATTTTAATTTTAGAGATGATACAGGCAGAGGTTAAGTAACTTGCCCCAGCTTATCAAGCCAGGGAATGGCAGATGTGAAGTCCAGACCCATGTGGTAGGGACCCCCCAGTTGGGTGCTCCTAAACGCTACCGTTTCTAACCAAGACGTGGGCGTGATTACTCCATATGCACCTTCTGTTGGATGCCGGGTGCCTGTGTGTGTCACCTCTGAAACCTCAGTATCTTCACCCGTAGAAAGTCAATAATAGTAATAATAACCAACCTGACTTTCTCATAGAGTTAGTGCGAAGAAAAAAAGATAATGTTGAGAAAGTGTTTTTGTAGAAGAGGAAATGTTGTGGTAAAGTGTAAACTCTTTGTGAATACACGTTGGTTGTTATCGTACTGGTGTGAAATATGGTGTGTTCTAGAAAGGACAGTAGTTTGCAGCTGACCACAGGCAGGGTGAGAGCGTCACGCTCAGGAATGAGGATCCCAGAGTTTTGAGAGCTGGATGGTCTTTGGAGGGTGTCGAGGTCAGTGGTTCTCTGTCCCACTGCCTTTTTATATCGCCTGGGGGACCTTTTAAAAGTCGATGCTCAAGGCTCATTCCATTTTCAGAAATCTCGTTTAACTGGTCTGGAGTAGGGCTCAGCCGTCTCAGTATGCATACGCATATGTGTTTGTCCATGTAAATGTGTGTGTGCCGATGTAGGTATAGGTATATGCTAGTGTGTGTGTGTGTGCACGGGCACACGTGTGTGTGTTCTCCCATGATGATTCTACTGTGTAGTTGGGGGCAGGAATGGCTGAACAGAACTCACAACCTTCCTTCTAATAATCATGGTTCGATTCACTTCCGTTCAGTCGCTCAGTCGTGTCTGACTCTTTGCGACCCCATGGACTTCAGCACGTCAGGCTTCCCAGTCCATTACCATCTCCTGGAGTTTACTCAAACTCATGTCCATTGAGTCGGTGATGCCATCCAACTGTCTTATGAATAATCATGGTAGCCTCTTGTTTACCCAGAATGGTTACAGCCAGCACCCCCTGCCCAGGTCCCAGCTGATAAGCCCACCCCCTTCCCCTCTCCAGTGTCCTGGTTTGGGTGATAAATCATGCTGTCCTCTTGTGGCTCAGATAGTAAAGAATCCGCCTACCAATCCAGGAGATGTGGATTCAGTCCCTGGGTCGGGAAGAGCCCCTGGAGAAGGGCATGGCAAGCCACTCCAGTGTTCCTGCCTGGAGAACCCCATGGACAGAGGAACCTGGCGGGCTACAGTCCACGGGGTCGCAAAGAGTCAGATATGGCTGACACTGCTGACAAGGAATTGAGACTTTGGGGGGCTGTTTTCCTTCCAAAGGGAGATGAGTAGAATGCCCTCCTTGGGCTTTCAAGGGTTGATTTGCAGTTGTGTTCAACACCATGTGAGCAATCATGATGCTTCTTGAGAGTCTTAAGATGAGATAATTTGTTTTTTGTTAAAGTCTTCTTATTTTTTGGCTGCACCATGCAGGGCGTGTGGGATCTCAGTTCCCTGACCAGGGATTGAACCCGTATCCCCTGCACTGAGGATCTTACCCAGTGGACCCCTAGGGAAGTCCCCAAGCTGAGGGAATTTCTTACTTTTGCTGTGACAGTCAAACTTCTTTAAAATAGAACTACACTGTGTTTCCATGTGGCCCACCTAAGTTTTGCAGCACTGAAGTCTCTCTTCTCCTCTGATTCATGTATGCAGGGAACATGTCATCACTGTTTCAGTTCCTGAAAGCGCCTTCTCATGAATGCTAGCAATTGTTACTTAGCGAATTAAATTTTGAAAACAGGTCAACAGCTTTAACAACTGTCTCCGTTCTGCTTCTCTGAGTATCATGCAGGGCAGTGTGGCCCCTGCTGGGTATGACATGCCTGATGACAACATTTATGAGACCTCTGACCAAAAGAAAATTTGATGTTGACCAAGAAATCTGAGTGCTGTAGAATTGATGTTTTGAACTATGGTGCTGGAGAAGACTCTTGAGAGTCCCTTGGACTGCGAGGAGGTCAAACCAGACAATCCTAAGGGAAATCAGTCCTGAATATTCATTGAAAGGACTGATGCTGAAACTGAAGCTGTAATACTTTGGCCACCTGATATGAAGAGCTGACTCCTTAGAAAAGACCCTGATGCTGGGAAAGATTGAAGGCTGGAGGAGAAGGGGATGACAGAGGATGAGATGGTCGGATGGCATCACCGATTCAGTGGACTTGAGCTTGAGCAAGCCCTGGGAGATGGTGATGGACAGGGAAGCCTGGTGTCCTGCTGTCCATGGGGTTGCAGAGTCAGACACGACTGAGTGACTAAACAACAACAAAAAAGAAATCTAACCTGTAGTTGAGTCTGACAGGTCTTGGTGGCATCTTCTTGGCTGAGACTTCCTCAGCCAAGGTCAAATCTGATTTTGTCATTAAGGTCTGCATAGCCCAGACTACACACACCCCAGAATAACTCAGATACTTCTCAGCCAGTAGGCTGGCTTTCAGGGGATACACAGGAAATCTGTGTTCAGGACAACTGTGAGTCCAAGAATGTGGGCACTTTTTTTTTGGCGGGGGGGACGCTGTATTGGGTCTTATTTACCACTCGTGGGATCTTATTTTTTAGCTGCTGCACACGAAATTTTAGCTGTGGTGTGTGTGTGGGACCTGGTCTCCTGACCAGGGATCTAACCCCGGCCCCCTGCATTAGGAATGCGGAGTCTTAGCCACTGGATCACCAGAGAAGTCCTCGCACATTTCTGTAATAATAGTCATCAAGCATTTCTCCTCAGCGTTGAGTGCATCATCCCGGAATGAGCCGGTCACTAGTGCAGCTCTCAGAAAGTGAAATGTTTCTCTTGGAATTGGTCAGAGTGCAAAGACGGAAGAGGTTCCTCTCAACCAGCGTTAACGGCTTTGCCTCCTTGAAGTTACAGCCAACACCTGCTCATCTGTGACAGCTGAGTCCTCACCCCCAGGATAAGAGAATGCTGAGCCTTCCCGAGTCCATTAGACTTCCACTGTGTCTTTCTTACATACAGGTATCCGTTTCTGAGCGTTGCATCATCTACATGGTCAAAAACAAAATAAAGAGCTGTGTATTGAATTGGACTCCCAAGCAGGTGGTGCATTTTGTAATACCAAGCAGCTCCTGATTTTCCTGTGTGCGTTCAAGGGAACCATAAACCACCTGTCTGAGCTGAGCTGTGCCTATCCATAAAGCACCAGGCAGCCCCAGGATGCCAGCTCTGCTTGCTAATCAAAAGCGATATTGTCGGCGTGCCGGCTTAATGCAGAGATTGATAAAGGTGTGCAGTTGCCGTGGGACTAGGCAAGTTTTATACCCACGCCAGCTTCTATGCCTCTGCGGTTCGCTATGTTTGCAGACCACTTTGGGGATTTTTCCCCTCCAAGGATAAACCACTGCCTTTAATCTCGTTACCATCTGTACTTCACTGAGGTGGTTTCCTCTGTTTACAAGATGAATCACACTCTTCCTTTTGGAACTCAAAACTGGCATATGATTCAAGACCCACCCGGCAACTTTCGACTTGAGGAAACCCCCCACACACCAACTCCACACGCACCTAGCTCGCTGACTTCCAAACCATCAGCATTAAAAAAAGAAAATGACTAAGAGGGATTTGGAACTGTGTTGCAATCCCCTCACCAGACTGTAGGGGAGCTCTCCTTGGAATTAGCCCTGGGCACTACGTACGGCAGGGTTGACCACCGAACCTAGCCTTTTTTTTTTCAGAGCTCTTTTCTCTGCTTTTCTGCTTAAAGGAGGGGTCTTCATATCCATTTTCCTCCCCTGTCCCCTGTAAAGAAAATCTTGCAAATAACCCATTTCATAGCTTACCAAAAGCAGTGACTTTTTCATATGACTTGCATCATGATGATTATGTATTTCTGGTTTTCGAAAAACAGGAGCGACTTGAACACGTTAATAACCTTGGATGAGCAGTAGGAGTTTTTAACAAGAATATATTGTGCGTAAGCTACGGTGAGTAAAGTAAAGTAGCTCAGTCGTGTCTGACTCTTTGTGACCCCATGGAGTGTAGCCTACCAGGCTTCTCTGTACATGGGATTTTCCAGGCAAGAGTACTGGAGTGGGTTGCCATTTCCTTTTCCAGGGGATCTTCCCAACCCAGGGATCGAACCCGGGTCTCCAGCATTGCAGACAGACACTTTACTATCTGAAGAAGCAGTTGTTAATTGTCTAGTACGTTTCATCTGAATATTGTTTGTTGCATTCAGTTCAGTTCAGTCGCTCAGTCATGTCTGACTCTTTATGACCCTATGGACTGCAGCACGCCAGGCCTCCCTCTCCACCACCATCTCCCGGAGTTTACTCAAACTCATGTCCATTGAGTTGGTGATGCCATCCAACCATCTCATCCTCTGTCGTCCCCTTCTCCTCCTGCCCTCAATCTTTCCCAGCATCAGGGTCTTTTCCAATGACTCAATTCTTCACATCAGTTGCATTATTTCTATATTTTGTTTCTTCTTTATATTTTTTAATCTTAAAAAAACAAAGATGTATTTTTGGAGTAAGTGGTTCTGACTGTTGCCTGCCAGGCTCCTCTGTCCATGGGATTTTCCCAGCCAGAATACTGAACTGGGTTGCCATTTCCTTTTCCAGGGGATCTTCCTGCCTCAGGGATCAAACTCGGATCTCCCGCATTGCAGGCAGACTCTTTACCATCTGAACCACCAGGGAATTCCCAACGACAACGACAAAAAAAGATGTATTTTGGGAGTAGGTGGTCCTGTTGTCCAGTTCTAATCTGCCCAGGGGGCTGGTTGTGGCATGTGAGTTCTGGTTCCCTGAGCAGGGACTGAACCTGGGCCGCCTGCGCTGGGAGTGCAGAGTTTTAGCCACTGGACCTCAGGGAACTCCCATGCTGATTCTTACATTCTTATTTCTTCTGTTCGTCTTCTTTCCGTACCCAGCCCTCCCTCCTCAGTTTCCTCTTCCTTCTACTGCTCGTCTTTTTCATGTGGTGCCCTTCTCATGACCTGTGCTCACCTGGACATGAGGTTTTGGCCCTGTCGTTCATTAACATGCTCCCTACAATAGGGAGCTTTAGGAACTGTAGTTGAATACCTTTTTCTTCGGGCTCTAGTGGTAAAGAACCCGCCTGCCAATGCAGGAGACCTAAGAAATGCAGGTTCCATCCCTGGGTCAGGAAGATCCCCTGGAGGAGGGCACGGCAACCCACTCCAGTATTCTTGTCTGGAGGGTCCCATGGACGGAGGAGCCTGGCGGGGCTACAGTCCACGGGATCGCAAAGAGCCGGACACAACTGAGCGACTCAGCACGCACGCACCTTTTTCTTGAGAGAAGGAAACTCAGAGGTGGAATGAGAGGCCGGCCGCTCCTGTTTGCAGAGCACCTCCCCATCTCAGAGAGTGCCCCAGCTGCTTTCTGCTCCGTAGGGCACTGGGTCTCCTCTCAGCCCTTCAGGCGGGCAGAGCCGACCTCCCCTTGCAGGAAGCATCGTTCCTAGCATGCCACGCTACGCTTGCCAGACCTGAAGCCTGTGCAGGAGACTTTAAGGTGCGCAGGAGACTTTAAAGTGAGCCTAAGATACAGTTCTCCATTTAGTAGAAACTGGGAGAGTAGTCTGGGGGCCTGGTTGAAGAAATAGAAGCCAAACGTAATCTTCATGGGTGCACATCTCCCCCGAAAACTTTTCATGGCGTTCCTACCAACATGTGACCCGCTTCGCCCCCGGCTTTGTTGTGAACTGTTGTGTGGTCAGTCACTCAGTCATATCCAACTCTTTGCAAGCCCATGGACTGTAGCCCGCCAGGCTCCTCTGTCCAAGGGATGTTCCCAGCAGGGAAACTGGAGTGGGTTGTTGCCATGACCTTCTCCAGGGGATCTTCGCGATCCAGGGTCAAACCTTCATCTCTCTACTGGCAGGTGGATTCTTTACTCTTGGCACCACCTGGGATCAGGTCATTTATTCCGCGCCTCCTTATCCTGTTTCTGTTGACACGCTGAGTACTTAATACAAATGACAACAAAAAAAATCCTTCAGAGAGACAAACGCTGCTGACAGCCGGGCAGTGTAACTCACCTTCGTTTCTTTTTCATAGATGTTTGCTTTGGAACGGACATTTCCATATGAAATGCTCTTCTGTCTCAAAGCCGAATACCTCTGGTTCATTTCCTTCTGCAAGACAATGAATTCTTTCCAAGGAAGAGCTGTTTTCCATGGGGCCTTATTTCCACGTCGTCCGCTGCTCTGTAATTTACTGACGGTTCTCTTGTTGGGTGGGAACACGGGTCTGCTGTGTGTCTCCAACTCTTGTCTTTCCCGTAAACGGCTTATCCTCCCCGCCCCCCACTTTCTTTAATTTCTCTGCAACCAGCGTGCTCTGTATGTTTTCACATGCATCTCTTGGTTCTCTGGTTCCCCGCGTGTACCGTGGTCATTGTGAGACGAACATTTGTAAATCAGCTTCTCATTTGACGCCTAGACAGGCACGGGGGAGATTCTGTGGAATGTCTGACACCGGTGAGCTTGGCTGACCCCTCAACACTGCTCTCCACTTTTTTCCTGAGTGTTTCTGAAAACTCATAAAAAAACCCACCTAGTGTAGCATCATTTACTTTTATTTTTCTCCTTAGGAAGAGAGAACCCGTGTCCTTGTGAAGCAGTTTTTTTGTTTAGCTATTTTGTTACATTTGCTTTGAAAATAAAATGGATGGACTTTTAGAAATGTTTAGTTGGAAAATAAAGCCCTTCATTTCATAGTCTGTTGCCAAAACAGGGGCATTTGAAATGCCGATCGCTGGCTGCAAAGAACACTACTTCTAGAGGTCACCAGTTCACTGATGACATTTTTTTTGTGTGATTTCAAACCATATCTGCTAATCTAATCCTTTTCTAAGGACACTGAATAGTGTAGACACCTTTTTTTTTTTTTTTTTTACTGTGCCAGGGGCATTGTTTATTATTTATTTATTGGAGTATAATTGCTTTACCGTATTCTTTTCCTTTCCAGTGTACAACACCGTGAATCAGCTGTCTGTATACAACAGACAGCTCCCTGTCTGTTGAGCCTCCCACCCAACCTTCCGTCCTACTCTCTAGGTCGTCACAGGGCACCGCGCTGGGCTCCCTGTATTTTACAGTAGGTTCCCGCTAGCTGGCTCTTTTACGCACTCCTTGTTTTTCATTCACTTAGTCGTGTCCGACCGCGACCCCATGGACTGCAGCACACCAGGCTCCCCTGTCCTTCCCCATCTCCCAGAGTTTGTGCAAACTCATGTCCTTTGAGTCGGTGATGCCATCCAGCCGTCTCATCCATTTTACGCGTGATGGTGTATATGTATCAATCCTAATCTCCCAATTCTTCCCATCTTCCGCTTCTCTCGCTGTGTCCGTGTGTGCGTGTGTGCTAAGTCGCTTTGGTCGTGTCCAACTCTTTGTGAATCTACGGACTGTAGCCCACCAGGCTCCTCTGTCCTTGGGGATTCTTCAGGCAAGCACGCTGGAGTGGGTTTCCATGCTCTCCTCCAGGGGATCTTCCCTTCTCAGGGATCAGACCCATGTCTCTTGCATCTCCTGCATTGGCAGGCGGCTTCTTTACCACTAGCGCCACCTCAGAAGTCCACCTGTAGACACTGTAAGCATATTATTTGCTTCCCAGCGAGGAGGTGGGAAGTATACACACACACACACACACACACAAATATATACACAGTTACCTTTGTGTGCACATACATACACACACATGCATACACATGTCATACCTACATGTGTGCAAAGATACACGCGTGTGTAATAGTAATGCCTCGTTAGGCTGTGGCATCACCAAGCTGGCTTACCGTGGGGTCCGTGTGCAGGTGAGGAAGAACTGAAGGGCAGTGGTCAGAGGCGTGCCCATCATCGCACCCATTTCTAGTTAACTCTAGGACGGGACAGAGCGTACATAAACCCAGGACGAGGACTTTTCGGTAGCTTCAGGGATAGAAGTTGCTGTCGAAGATTAGGGAGACCCCTAAAGTTTCAGGCAAGGGAAAGCAGAAATTGAGTCAGTCTGGGAGACAGGGAGAAACGTGGCCAGAAAGAGTCTCCGCGGGTCATTGTCCAAACCAGCCACCCTGGGATTTGGGCGTGTGGCCTTTTCCCAGTAGGAAGCTGAGTTGGAAAGCGGAAGAGAAAGCTCAGGCAAGGGAGGCTTAGCTCTAAGCGGGCCGTGGCTCAGCGGTTTCTAAAGCTTCTTTGTTATCGAAAAAAACAAAAAAGAATGTTTGTCTTCATTAAATGTCTTCATTAAATGCGGATGGGATGATCCGGATGGAAGCAAAGAGAAAGGAAAGACGGGCGTGCTGTCGGTACGGAACGGACATCCCGTGGCGTTTGATGAGGGCTGGCTAGCCGAGGAGGGACACACGGGGAGAGAAGTGGGGTTCCGTGTCCCTGTTGCCGCCCTGAGGGACCCCGCTCATGCCGGTTTAGCTGCGGGGCCGGCATGGACATCGGTGTCTCGCCTTCAGCTCCAAGGCAGAGAGCTGGGAACAGACTGGGCTGGGCTGAGGATCTAGCTTCATTTTCAAAACGGCCCCATGGAGGGTCACCCAGAGCCTGAATTCCTGTTGACCGTGCAGGTACCACGGCTTCAATTCCTCATCATCTTTATGACCGGAGGAGGTCAGGGCCCATGTCAAAGGAATGCTCTGATGTATTTTCATGACCCTTTTGTGGATTCTTTGCCGTCTTTTTTGGGGGTTCAAGATTCTTAAGTGCAGGCCTTCCCTGGCAGTCCAGTGGTTCAGAATCTGCCTGCTAGTGCAGGGGACACAGATTTGATCCCCACTCTGGGAAGAGCTCACAGGCTGTGGAGCAAAAAAAGCCCGTACACCACCACTGGTGAGGCCCGTGTGCTGAGAATCCGCACTCAGCCACAAGAACAGCCTCTGCCGTCAGAAGCCTGTGCACCGGAACCAGAGAGTAGCCCCCTCTAGTAGCTCACTTCAACTTGAGAAAGGCCATGCATAGCCACAAAGACCCAGTGCGTCCAAAAATAGAAGTGAATAAAGTCAATGCATCATTGTATTTAAAAAAAAAAAAATTTTAGTGTTGTGTCCAAAAGTCCGAGGAGGGTTATTCTAGCTCACCCATGGAAGCTGGCGTTGCAAATACACACCAGTCCAAGAGAGACGGGCTGGCCGAAGGCTGTCACAAGAGCCGGCCAGGAGACGTCACGAGGCCGAGATCGGTTGCTTAAGTGCAGCATGAGGCTTCACCGCGTGAGGCGCTTTAGACAGACAGCGGGAATAAGGGCCAGGCTGACGGAACTGGGCTGCGGGCTCTTCCGGCGCTGGGGCACCAGGGCTTGCGAGTCCCCGTGTATAGACTCCACGACATGATGACCCAAGTCATCATCTCTGTCAGCAAGCACGATGCTAGAATGGGGTTTGAACCAAGCTCCTCCGTTCCATTCCTTTGCCTTCAGGCCCCGGCGCGTCCGTTCAGACAGCACTTTCAAAGAAGGACCCCCAGTCTGCTTTGTCACTCAGGCTGCGGTCTGTCCACCCATCCTGCTGGGAGAACGTACAACATGCGATGGATCCTGAGAGAAGAAAAAGGCAGGCGCAGTCAGCCGGGTGTTTGATGCTCAGATGACACACGCTGGGATCCTGATAACCCACCTCAACTTTCTCTGTTACCTCACATGTGAATCTTTAGTTACTCAGGCATGGTGCTATCAGCCTAGATTTTAAAGACCCACTTAGCAAAGGTGTCTGTATAGCCATGGCTGTGGCCTTTCCAGTAGGCATGTACGGATCTGAGAGCTGGACCATAAAGAAGGCAGAGCACCAAAGAAGCGATTCAGAACTTCGATGAATCAAACTGTGGCACTGGAGAAGACTCTTGAGAGCGCCTTGGACAGCCTGGTCAATCCTAAAGGAAATCAACCCTGAATATTCACTGGAAGGAACTGATGCTAAAGCTGAAGCTCTGATACTTTGGCCACGTTATGCAAAGAGTTGATTCATTTGAAAAGACCCTGATGCTGGGAAAGATTGAAGGCAGAAGGAGAAGAGGGCAACAGAGGATGAGATGGTTGGATGGCATCAACGACTCAATGGACATGAGCGTGAGCAGACTCTGCAAGCTAGTGAAGGACAGGGAAGCCTAGCATGCTACGGTCTGGGGGCTCACAAAGAGTTGGACACGACCTGGCGACTGAAGAGCAACATAGCAAGCATGGAGAAATCGGTGAAAGAAAAGTGAAAGTGTTGGTCACTCGGTCATGTCCAGCTCTTGCCATGTGATTCTCCAGGCAAGAATACTGGAGTGGGTTGCCATGCCCTTCTCCAGGGGAATCTTCCTGACCCAGGGATCAAACAAGGGTCTCCTGCGTGGCAGGGAGGTTCTTTACCATCTGAGCCAGCAGGCAAGCCCAGAGAAACTGGTAATCGGTTATAAAGCAGATTGGAAGTAAAATCAAATGCAGAATCACTACATGCAGTCTGTACTTTTCACATTGCAGTGTAAGTGAAGTAGCCATCATTTTTAATAGTTCAAATAGGCTTTTTATGGGCTTCCCTGGTGGCTCAGTGGTCAAGGATCCGTCGGCTACTGCAGGTGACGTGGGTGCGATCCCTGATCCAGGAAGATCCCGCCTGCCGTGGGGCATCTAAGCCCATGTGCCACACCTGTTGAGCCTGTGCTCCTCGACAGGAGAGGCCACCGCAAAGAGAAGCCCACGCACCGTGATGACGAGTAGCCCCTGGCTCCCCGCAGCTGGAGAAAAACCCACCCGGCAAAGAAGGCCCGGCACAGCCAAAAATAAATGACATACATGAATAGCTTTTTTTCAAGTGGACTTCTTACGAGCCCAAAAGTTACACTACAGTACTTTCAACGACAGAGGTGACTTGGCTCCACGCGTATCTTGCACAAGAGAAATTCTTTACAAATTAAGTTAAAAGAAAAAATAGCAGCGTGAAAGGGCATGTGACTTGGAAATGGACGTCTTGGGTGTGGGTGCTGGGTTGACCTTTGAACTGTGGATCTTCAGCAAGTTCACTGTGACACGTGACTTTCAGCCAAACCATCCATGAAGAGGTAGCAGGAAAAATGACACTTCCATGGTGTTACTTGGGGACCCTCACAGAGAGCTGGTGTGTGTGTGTGTGTGTAAGAACGTAGCCAGCTACAGAGGTCCATGTGAATTTAGAGGTGTCATAAAAGTATATAGCCCTTGCTTTAAGTCGCAGTTCATACATATTTCTCTTTTAGAACTTTATTCATGAGGCATTAATATGAATGGTAATAGCGATTCTATAACTCCAGTAGTAATTCTCATTCCTTGAGTAGTTAAAGTGAGTGTAGATTCTTTCCCCGTGTATCCCATTTGATGGCAAGACAATAATGTGTAAGGCTTTCGTAGGTTTTTTAGATGACGGAGATTAGAACTCTTTTAAAAAATGATTACGTTTGTCCTTGAATAATAAAAAGGCAGTGTAGTCAGATTAGTATTCAGTTGAATTTTTTTTTTTTTTAAATCCCAATTTGCTGAGCTGTTTCCTAAAGAATCATTGAATATTTGCCTCCTCTTTTGAAAGCCACAAAGTGATACCTAGGGAAGGATTCTGTTTCAGAAGGACACACAAGGTTAGTACCACTGAATGTGTCTATAGAGTGCACAGTATCTAGAAAGTGTAACACAGCTGGAGGTTTGATGGAGCTCAGATTGAGAATACAGTGGAACTTGCTGGGAAAGCTAGGTAAAGTTGAGACTTTGCCTTCCAACGCAGGGGTTTTGGGTTCAATCCCTGGTCAGGGTGTTAAGATCCCAGATGCCTCCTGGCCAGGAAACCAAAACATACAACAGAAGCAGTAATGTAACAAATTCAATGAAGGCTTTAAAAATAGTCCACATCAAAAAAAAAAAAAAAAATACACGCAAGCAGTCTTCATTCCTTGAGGATAGTTTGTGTGCATGCTGAGTCACTTCAGCTGTGTCTGACTCAGTGTGACCTTGTAGACTGTAACCTCACCAGGCTTCCTCTGTCCATGGGATTCTCCAGGCAAGAATACTGCAATGGGTTGCCAGGCCCTCCTCCAGGGGATCTTCCCGACCCAGGGATCGAACCTGCGTCTCCCGTGACTCCTGCATTGGCAGGCAGTTTTTCTTTGCTTGCCGAGACACCAGGGAAGCCTAACCCGAACCTTGGTTAATTAATGATCCACGTGCAGAGAGAATCCACCCCATTCAGTGTAACGGTCTAGGTTGCTGGGGGAACCGCAAGCCCATGAGCAGACCTGGTGTCTGCAAGCAGGAAGCTTAAAGGCAGAATAAAGTAGAGATGTCACCTTGTCAGACCTGAAGCCTGTGCAGGAGGCTTTAAGGTGTGCCTAAGATACAGTTCTCCATTTAATAGGAACTGGGAGAGTAGTCTGGGAGCCTGGTTGAAGAAATAGAAGCCAGACGTTTTTCAAACGTAATCTTTTCATGGGATTCCTATCAACATGTGACCCACTTTGCCCCCGGCTCTGTTGTGAACTGTTGTGTGGTCACTCAGTCATGTCCAACTCTTTGCGAGCCCATGGACTGTAGCCCACCAGGCTCCTCTGTCCAAGGGATTTTACCAGCAAGGAAGCTGGAGTGGATTGTTGCCATGCCCTTCTCCGGGGGATCTTCTTCCCAAGGACTGCAGCATGCCAGGCCTGCCTGTCCACCACCAACTCCCAGAGCTTGCTCAAACCCATGTCCATTGAGTCGGTGATGCCATCCAACCATCTCACCCTCTATCATCCCCTTCTCCTCCCGCCTTCAATCTTTCCCAGCATCAGGGTATTTTCAAAAGAGTCAGCTCTTCACATCAGGTGGCCAAAGGATTGGAGCTTCATCTTCAGCATCAGTCCTTCCAATGAACACCCAGAACTGATGTCCTTTAAGATGGACTGGTTAGATCTCCTTGCATTCCAAGGAACTCTCAAGAGTCTTCTGCCACACCAACATCTGCTCTATAAATTAAGATAAACTAGACTCCCCTTGATTTCCTATTTTATTTGGTCACAATCATGACCACTTATGGGCTCATTTTCATTCCTTTGAGATTCCTTATTGGGAATTGCGTATTTTTTTATGCTGTGTCTGTGGGCTTCTCACTGCAGTGGCTTCTCTTGTGGCTTCTGAGCACAGGCTGGGTAGTTGTGGTGTGTGGGGCTTAGTTGCTCCGAGGCATGTGGGATCTTCCCTGGCCAGGGATTGAACCTGTGTCCCTAGCATTGGCAGGCAGATTTCTTAACCACTGAACCACCAGGGAAGTCCCTGGGAATTGCGTGTCTGGGAGTGTTCATTGCAGTGCTGTTTATCAAAAGCGTACGTGCGTGCTCGGCTGCTTCAGTCGTGTCCGACTCTCTGAGACCCCATCGACTGTCGCTCACCAGGCCTCTCTGCCCGTGGGATTTCCCCAGGCAGGAATTCTGGAAGGGGTTGCCATGCCCTTCCTCCAGGGGACCTTCCCTACCCCAGGGATCCAGCCCAGGTCTCCTGCACTGCAGGTGGATTCTTTACCAGCTGAGCCAGCAGGGAAGCCCAGGAGTACTGGAGTGGGTAGCCTATCCCTTCTCCAGGGGATCTTCCTGACCCAGGAATCACACCAGGGTCTCCTGCATTGCAGGCAGATTCTTAACCAGCTGAGCTACCAGGGAAGCCCTTGGTGGGAATTAGAGGGGGCTGCAAAAAAAAAAAAAAAAAAACAAAAAACCCTCAAAAAACAGAACTGTTAAAGACGCAAGGCTTCACAGAGCATCTAGCTCGCAGAGAGCAGAGTGTGAAGCTTGTGGGGAAGACGAGACAGGACGAGGCTGCCCGGATGCTCTGGTTGCCCTTTCCTTGAGCTCTGTCTTCCGGGTCCTTCTCGTTTGTGTTTTCCCTTGTCTTCATGAGATAGGCTGTCATTAAGGTGTATAGGATGTGATTCAGTTGCTTCTGTTTCCTGGGTTTCTCTCACATGCCGCCTGCAGGCAGTGAAATCTGAGCACCTTGGTTGCAACACCTATATCACATCCCCTTTAGCACTGGGACAGAATGTATCTGGAGTGATTGCAACGTTGGTTCATCTGCTTCAGAACATGGGCGAAGAGTAACCACTTGTCTTTTAAAAATTTTTTAAAACACATGCAAAGTTTTTACATTGGCCATAAACTGTTACAGCTGGGAAGGACAGTAGTTGCTATCAACCTTTACCACTAATGAGTTCATCAAGGTTCTGTGAATTTGCAATTAATTTTTTTTTTAACCGCTTACCTTTTAAGGGGTCGCTGTGTTTCCGCCCTTTGCAGGATCTCCTAGTCTGCAGACAGCGTCGGGCTCCTGGGGGAACAACTTGAGCGTCACTCCTCAACCCCCGTCTCTCGGTTCTGAGAATTTTGCTTCCATTATTTTTTTTTTTTTGCGGGGGAGGGCTACGCCCTTCCCTCCTGTCTCCCCTCCCCGCCATCCTCCTCAGCCCTGCTGAGGGGTCTCGTTCAGCCCCTCAGTTATTCCCGGCTCCTTAAGCCCCACGGCCCCTGCTCTGTTGACTGTGTTATGTTCCTCTCCGCCCTCCACGGTATCATTTGTGTTTGCGCCGAAGGGGATAGTTTATTTTGTGTTTGCTCTGAAGGTGATAGTTGATGAAAAATAGCCCTGTTGCTCTTGCTTGTCCTTGGGCTCAGCCTCCCCCCACCCCCACCGCCTCCAGGGAGCGGGAGTCATCCATTATCTAAAATGCCCGATAAGGATTTCTAAAGCGGGAGTGGAAAGAAGAAATAATGAGGTCATCGTTCACCTTCACCCCCAAAGCCCACTGTCTTTTTGAGAGCGTGAGGTGAAGCTGGTGATCCTGCAAGGCGGGCTTTCTCGGGGAGAAAGGGGATTTTGTTCACCTCCACTCCCAAAGCCCAGTGTCTTTTTGAGAACTTGACGTGAAGCTAGTGATCCTGAAAAGCAGGCTTTCTTGGGCAGAAAGGGTACTTGCGGCCAGCTTTGCATATCAAAAGGAAAGCTGGGCGACCAGCCCATCAAGTCTTACTTAAGACACAGCAGAGAGTACTGGGTTACCTTTGAGGCCGAGATATGCAGGCTTTTCCTCTTACGTGTCAGACAGTAAATACTTTAGTCTTTGCAACCACTCAGCTCAGCACTGTGGTGCAGAAGCTTTCACCAACAGTGCCTGAATCCGTGAGGGGTGTCCGTGTGCTTGTTAAAAGGTTGTTGAGGACTGAAATTTCAATGTACATAATTTGCGTGTGTCACTAAAACCCCGTGATTTCAGTGAAGATTCTCGCTATTGTAAAAACTTCAGGCAGGCACAGGAGGCAAGAAAGGAAACGGCTGTTTATTGTATTTTTATTTATTTTTGTTTCAGAACATGTTATTGCATTGTTTTCTATGGTCTTATTTCTTTGTTGATGGCCATGCTGCGGCTGCATCGCTGCTGAGGCTTGTCTCTAGTTGTGGCAAGTGGTGGCTTGTTTCTAGTCGCCGTGGGCAGGCTTCTCATCGCGGGGGCTTCTCTGGTTGTGGAGCACGGGCTGTAGGGCTCCTTGGCTGTGGTAGCTGCAGTTGCCAGGCTCCAGAGACAGGCTCACAAGTTGGGGCACGTGGACTTAGTTGCTTTGTGGCAGGTGGGATCTTCCCCGGACCAGGAATCGAACCCACGTCTCCTGCTTCGGCAGGCGGAGTCTTTACCCCTGAGCCAGCAGAGAAGCCCGTACCTGATTTTGTTTCAGGTTGGCGTGTAATTGGAAGAACTGATGCTGAAGCTCCAATCCTTTGGCCGCCTGAGGCGAAGAGCTGACTCACTGGAAGAGACGCTGATGCTGGGAAAGATTGAGGGCAGGAGGAGAAGGGGACAACAGAGGATGAGATGGCTGGATGGCATCACCGGCTCAATGCACATGAGTTTGAGTAAACTGCGGGATTTGGTGATGGCCAGGGAGGCCTGGCGTGCTGCCGTCCATGGGGTTGCAGAGAGTCGGACGCGACTGAGCGGCTTAACAGCAATACTTGCTTTATAATATTGTGTTAGTCTCTGCTGTGCAGCTGGGAACCAGCCGCAACTATACATACATGCCTTCCCTCTTGAGCTTCCCTCCCACCTGCATCCCAGGCCTCCCCTCTAGGTCATCACAGAGCACTAAGCTCAGCTCCCTGTGCTATAAAGCAGCTTCCCGCTCACTCTGTTGTTGTTCACTTGCTCAGCTGTGTCTCACTCTTTGCGACCCCGTGGACTGCAGCATGCGAGGCCTCTGTGTCCATCACCAACTCCCAGAGTTTACTCAAGCTCGTGTCCATTGAGTCGGTGATGCCATCCAACCATCTCATCCTCTGTCGTCCCCTTCTCCTCCTGCCTTCAGTCTTTCCCAGCATCAGGGTCTCTTCAAATGAGTCCGCTCTTCGCATCAGGTGGCCACAGTATTGGAGTTTCAGCTTCAGCATCAGTCCTTCCAGTGAATAATCAAGACTGATCATTTTTAGGATGAACTGGCTGGATCTCCTTGCAGTCCAATGGACTCTCAAGAGTCTTCTCCAACACCACAGTTCAAAACCATCGATTCTTCAGCGCTCAGCTTTCTTTGTGGTCCAACTCTCACATCCATACGTGACCACTGGAAGCTGTTAACGTGATGCAGAGCCTGAGCCTCCTTGGAGGTGGCCTGCGGGTGGGAAAGGGTGCAAGAAGGTTGATAGGAAGGGAGGCCGCAGGCAGAGGGGCGCTTGCCCTTCCTGTGGTGGAGATCTTGGAGCAGGGCAGTGTTAGAGGTTGGCCCCTGTGAACAGGAGGAAGGGGGAATGCCCGGCTGAGTTGAAGTGCTGGAGAGGAGGCAGGCTGCCCTTTCCCCCTCCAGCGCCTCCGTCAGGAGCCACCTTGGCACAGCTGAGACCCGGTTCGTTGTAGGGCTTCTCTGGTGGGGACGGTGGGGCTTCCCTGGTGCCTCAGTGCCAATGCGGGAGGTGTGGGTTCCATCCCTGAGTTAGGAAGATCCCCTGGAGGAGGGAGTGGCAACCCCCTCCAGCATTCTTGCCTGCAGAATCCCACGCACAGAGCAGCCTGGCAGGGCTGCAGTCTTTGGGGTCGCAGAGAGTCGGACAGGACTGAGCGAGTCAGCACACACAGGCACGGGGGACCCAGAAAGTGGCTGCTGGGGGTGACTCCGTGTGGCAAGGGGCAAGGTGAGGTCTCAGCAGAGGCAGTGGGGTGGGCGTGAGGGGACATTCCGCACAGGAGGAACAGGAGGGGAGGAATTAGTCCTTCTAGAAGCTGACTTGTAGAAGAGACAGGGGTATATTTCACGCAGTTTCTCCCAAATTATCTCAGTATGCATATTCATTGTTTTTAATCTCCTCTCACTCACAACTGGGAGTTATTTGCAATTATAGTTCTTTTTTAAATTTTTTTTTTCCTGGCTGCAAAACCAACTGGTGTCATTGCAGGGGGCTCCACGGAGCTCTGGTAACCCCGATCCTTCATGTCAGAGCAGAGGAGAATTCAGTGAGAGCAAAGTGGTAGGTAAGAATGATTTAATGGAACAGGATGCTTCTGAGGCTTCCAAGCGGGTGGGCGAGAAATGCCACCACTCACTGGGCTGCATTTCGATACTCAGAGGAAGGGGTCAGGGGAGAAGCTCTTTGTCTCTCTTGAATATATGTTGTTGCCAACATCAGTTCCTCCCCCAGGTAGGCCAGGGAAATTTGTCCCCATGTGGTCAGGCTGGGACTGTCATAAAGCACTTTGGAAAAAATATTTTCAGGTCCGAGTACAATGAGGGTCTTTCGTTTTGAAAAGTCACCTTCCCGTAAGCAAATTTTTTCTTATGTGCACCAGAGCCTGTTTTTGAGAGTCGTTAACTTACTGAGTTGGTGAGGGACAGGGAGGCCTGGCGTGCTGCCGTCCATGGGGTCGCCAAGAGTCAGACACGACTGAGCGACTGAACGGAACCTACTGAGCTCCCTGGACAGGATGTGGGGCTCCTGCCGCCATTGTTTCATAGTTTGGGGGTGTGTCCCGTGCTTCTGTAGCATGCTTTTGTTGCTAAGCAAGCCAGCTTGGTTTTGTGGTCAAGCCAACTGGTGCTTTCTCGAGGAGTCATTAATGTGCAACAGTCTCCCATAGTTTTCTACGTATAATCCCCTAGTGGCATTAACCATGTAATCACTTATCTTGTTTCTTCATTCTGTTCCTGTCGTCTGTGCTCCATGGCTTATGAGACCTTAGTTCCCTGACCAGGCCTGTGAGACCTTAGTTCCCTGACCAGGCCTGTGAGATCTTAGTTCCCTGACCAGGCCTGTGAGATGTTTGTTCCCTGACCAGGCCTATGAGATCTTTGTTCCCTGACCAAGCTTATGAGATCTTAGTTCCCTGACCAGGGATGGAACCTGGGCCCTTGGCAGTGAAAGCGCCAAGTCTTAACCACTGGACCACCAGGGAAGTCCAAGCAATATAGCCCATTTCTTAACCTCCTTTCATTACCCCACATCTAGTCTCCTAGCCAAATAACAGGTGGTTGATGATTCTTTATTGAGGTATAATGTTATGGTATATTATTTATGCTTCAGCTATATTATAAAGGAGGTGAAGACCCAAACTGCCATGTTCTGAAGTGAGCCCCCGCATGCTAAGTTGCTTCAGTTGTGTCCGACTCTTTGCAACCCCATGGACTGTAGCCCACCAGGCTCCTCTGTCCATGGGATTTTTCCTGGCCAAGAATACTAGAGTGGGTTGCCATGCCCTCCTCCAGGGGATCTTCCAGACCCAGGGATGGAAAGTGAGTGTCCTCTATGGCAGGCTGATTCTTTACCATCTGAGCGACTAGGGAAGCCCTGAAATATATATATATCTATGTGTGTGTGTATATATATATATATATATATATTTATTTATTATTTCTTTTTCTGAGGAGCTGCTCTAGACTGAATGGTGTCACCCCCCCAGAATTCATATGTTGAGATCCTGACACGTAGGGCCTCAGAAGGTGACAGTAATTGGAGGAGGAAGGAATGAAGGTAAGATGAGGTCATTAGGTTGGGCCCTAATTCCTTCTGACCCACGGCCTTACAAGAAGAGATGAGGGCACAGACACACCCAGAGGGATGACCGCGTGAGGGCCCAATGAGGAGACGGCCGTCTCCACGCCCAGGAGAGGGCAGTTACGAGTAGCCAACCTACCTGCACGTTGATCTCGGGCTGACAGCCTCCAGAGCCGTGAAGTCCATTTGTGTTGTGGCGGCAAACTCATACAGAAGCATTTTGGGATTCGTAGGCCCCCAGAAGATTTGGCCAGGCGTTATTACGGCATCCTTTCTCTTTATAACATGATCTTTCTTTATATTCTCAGAATTGGATTAGAAGTTTCAAGTCCAATTCAAAAAAAATGTTTTAATCAGTAAGGTAATAAACTTTCTAAACTTTTAGCAGTGATGTGAATGTGTGCTCAGTCACTTCAGCCGTGTTCAACTCTTTGTGACCCCATGGACTGGGTGACCTGTTGGGCCCCTCTGTCCATGGGATTCTCCAGACAAGGATACCGCAAGGAGTGGGTTGCCATTTTCTTCACTAGGGGATCTTCCCAACCCAGGGACTGAACCCGCATCGCCTGCATTGCAGGCAGATTCTTTACCACGGAGCCACCGGGGAAAAGCCTTTAGCAGTAATATTAGATACCAAAATACATGGAACTATATCAGAGTTTTGAGTGAATATAAATTAGAAATCTAGCATTCGATTCACACTAAGTCAAACAAGTCGAATCAAAATGTCATCAATTTTTTAGATAGGCAAAATTTTTTTAAAGTTTTCTAAAATATATAGATTATATTGTACATACTATTTATATGTGTGTGTGTGGTGGTTTAGTTATTAAATTACATCTGACTCTTGGGACCCCATAGACTTTAGCCCTGCAGGCTCCTCTGTCCAGGCAAGAATACTGGAGCTGGTTGTCATTTGCTTCTCCAAGGGATCTTCCCGACCCAGGGATCAAACCCAGGTCTGCTGCATTGCGGGCAGATTCTTTATGAAATAGAAAAAGTGGAACAAACAAGATAAACGTAAAAGATCACCATGTAGTCCAGTTGCTTTTAAACACGGATGCTCAATACAAATGCCCGGTGTTGAGGCAGTCTGAGGACCTGGACAAGAATTCCCAGACACAGGGCATTTCAGAAGGGGGTGAAAAGTTTATTAAGAACAAAGAGCAGAGATAAAGTGGGCAGTGTGAGTGCTTCAGGCCGACCTCCCGACAGACAGTTTTCATGGGTTAACAGCCAGTCTTTAGTCTCAAGACAAAGAAAATTCCTGCTGGAAGGCTGGCGTTAGGTGACTGGTTTGGGGGGGTGTTTGCTGGAGTGGGCATCTCTGCCTAACTGAGAGTGAGGAAGCTTGTGAGTAATGATCGGGAGGCTTTTGGCAGCGGTTACAAGGGGGCTCGGTCAGCTTTGGAGGCATCCTTGGTGCAAGGCATCGCATCTGTGGCCTGGGGCAGGACTCAACACCCAAGAATTGCCTTTCTTTCCCCCTAAAGCTCCAGAGGTGTTTCTAATCAGTACGCATCCTTCGTCTTGCTGGGTATCTCTGAGCTCTTGGTTACATGGGCACACAGCTGGTGACCCTCCAGGCACACAGATCAGCAAGCGTCAGGCGGGCTTGCTTGGATGATACTCGGGTGTCAGGCATCACCGGGGTGGAGGTGTCCAGCACGTAGGTTCCCCCAGAAGCCTCTGGAGTACAGCTGACTTCACTGTGTCCCAGAAGTCAAGGGTTTCGTCCTCTGCTTGGAAGTCCCAGAAACTCGATCCTGTTGGAGGCCAGCGGGGGAGCTGGGTTCACTTTAGGTTTGACCCCGCCGTCCATCCATGAGATGAGTGAAACGATCGGTCAGACTTCAGCCCTCTCATCTGCCTTGAAGCATCCTTCTTTCTTTACTGACTTAACACAGGCTGCGGTGGGCCTTCCTCGCTGTGCGTGGGCTTTCTCCAGTTGCGGCAAGTCGGGGCTATTGTCTAGCTGCGTGCGCAGGCTCCTCCTTGCGGTGACTTCTCTGGGCGTGGGCTCTAGGCGCTCAGGCTTCAGGAACTCTGGTGCACAGGCCTCGTTGCTCTGTGGCTTGTAGGATCTTCCTGGACCGGGGGTTGAACCTGTGTCTCCTGCATCAGCAGGCGGATTCTTTACCCCTGGGTCACCAGGGAAGCCCTGAACATCATTATTCTAAACATGATGTTCAACATTCAGCAGACTTTGGCCACCTGATGCCAAGAGCGGACTCATTGGAAAAGACCCTGATGCTGCGAAAAGACTGAAGATGGGAGGAGAAGGGGACGATGGAGGGTGAGATGGTTGGATGGCATCACCGACTTGATGGACATGAGTTTGAGCAAGCTCTGGTAGATGGTGAAGGACAGGGAAGTCTGGCATGCTGCAGTCCATGGGGTCGCAGAGAGTCGGACACGACTGAGCAACTGAACAACAAAAGACACTCATGCCCTTTAACAGACACCGTCACAATGGTATATTCCTGCCCTGAAGACTGCTATGCATGCGTGTTAGTCAGTCACTGTTGTTATTACTTAGCTGCTGTTCCTGATGTTGTTATGGAGACAGACACGGCTCAAATTACCTGCCTGTCTCCTCGAGGCCAGTTGGTCAGCACGATGCTTGGCAAATTCTGCTCTGGCTGCTGTTTTTCCTTCTTTCTCTTCTGCTCTTCCTCCTCACCTTTCTCCCTCCCTCCTCTCCTCCTCCACTGCAGGAGAAATACTGTAAATAAAAGAAAGTTAATAACAATTTGTTTACAAAGAAGTTGTATCCCAATAGTCTACTTAGAAATTAATTTGTCGTTGTGTGGTTCTTTTGAATCCAAATTATAAGTGGAAGTCGTGTTCCTGGTCCGTTTGCAAGCATCTGTGGTAAGCCACGGTAGACTTGAAAGTAGTAAGCAACTCAGCTGCATTTGTTAGATTTCATTATTGTGTATGTGGAAGTCAAGCTATGATGTGTAAGTGTGAAGTTTTTATAACATGCAGTAAAAGTGTGTGTTTTGCACACCGACCAAGGAGCAAGTCGGCACTCACCCTTTTTCACTCACGCAGTATCACCCGCAAAGCCACTTTCGCTGGCTTTGCTGCTTGGCTGCCTAGACTCAGATGACAGCCGGTCGTTTAGTTGTGTGAGGAGGGAGAATGCTCAGCGCTTCGAGAAACATTTTGAAAGTTGGGGTGAACCACGTGGTTGTTACTCAGAAGAAAATCTCACTGTTTTCAGCTTTACCTATTTTTGTTTTTTTAATTGGTTATTATGTATGTCTGTGCTGGATCCTTGTCAATGTGTTATAGCCACGCGTTCCGGGAAGCAAACTCACTCAGAAGGACAGTGCAGATCGTGGAGTGCAATTTATTACACCGACGGGCCCCAGGCAGGGTCTGCTCTTAGCCAAGGACCCCGACCAGTTTTTGTGAAAACCTGATATACCCTAAGTGTACGTGCTCAAACCCATCTCCCCAAATTCCTTGAAACTAGTCTGAACAAGGTGAGAGAGAGATACGATCAAAGTTAACCCATGATTCATGTGTCATAAGCCTAGATAGTTAAACAGTGGACATTTATTCATATCCCGATAAACATAACGGGATTTACGACTGTGTTCTGTTACAGAGATAATTAGCACATTCTTTTAGGCAAGGGAGAGTCCAAGTGCTGAGGCTTTCATCCCGGGGGTCTGGTTTCCCATTGGTAGGCCATCTCTGTAGACCCCGGCACAAAGTTCAGAGTCCACTGGGAGGGTGACCAGGCGTGTCGCCTAATGTTCGCAGCCTGGCCTAAGACGGAGTCCAGCTCTGTCTGTTTCCTCCTTCAACCCCGTGGACTGCAGCCCGCCAGGCCCCTCTGTCCATGGGAGTCTCCAGGCAAGAATCCTGGAGCGGGTTGCCATGCCCTCCTCCAGGGCATCTTCCCGACGCGGGGATCCAACCTGTGCTTACAGAGATGGCGGAAACCGGAGTACGGGGCACACCCTTTCCTCCCATTTCCTGTCTTCCTCGTTGGTCCATAAAGTAAGCAGCAGGACTCCTTTCTTTCTTAAGGTACTTCCCTTGATTCAGCCCCGCAGTGATCCTTTTACCGCTGGGAACCAGAAATGCCTGGCATAAGTTGAGAAAGAACCTGAGGACAAACTCCTGTGTGTCTCGGCTTCCTCAGGGCCAGGGGGAGCTTATTCCCCAGGTTCCCGGGGCGGGAGGGGCGTCCCTGAGCTGGTGTGGTCCTCTGGCCCTGGAATTCCCCCGGGCGCCTCTGAGGGAGAAGGGTGTGCAGAAATGGAGTCCTGGAAGGGGCTTATGAGGCCAGGGGTCCAGGCTGGAGAGTGGGGGGGTGGGCTGGGAAAGGCTGGGTGAGTCCCGGCTGACTAGGGTCCCACCGGGAAGTTGTTAGAGAGAAAGGGAAGGGAGTGGGACCCACCCACCACTGCGGGGTAGGAAGAGGCTCCCGGAGCAAAGCGATTCCCTCAAATAAGCCCCGGTGCGAGTGTGTGAAGGCAGTTTGCCCACACCGCAGAGCACGCCACTTGAGAACATCGTTGGCTCCAATCCTTCGGCCACCCGATGCGAAGAGTCGACTCCTTGGAAAAGACCCTGACGTTCCCACCAAACAAACAAAACAAAAACCTCTCGACTCCCAGGTTGTGACTCATTTTTTAGTCGACACCATTTTAGTGAAAATAAGTCGGTCATGGGAAAAGACCCTGATGCTGGG
This sequence comes from Cervus elaphus, assembly GCF_910594005.1. Taxonomy (NCBI): domain Eukaryota; kingdom Metazoa; phylum Chordata; class Mammalia; order Artiodactyla; family Cervidae; genus Cervus; species Cervus elaphus. The sequence continues at coordinate 174,097,875 of NC_057848.1, read as the reverse complement.
AAAGATTGAGGGCAGGAGGAGAAGGGGACGACAGAGGATGAGATGGCTGGGTGGCATCACCGACCTGATGGACGTGGGTTTGTGTGAACTCTGGGAGTTGGTGATGGACAGGGAGGCCTGGCGTGCTGCAGTCCATGGGGTCGCAAAGAGTCGGACACGACTGAGCCACTGAACAGGCACTTTACGCAAGATGTCAGGGGGTGCTGTAACAAGTTCAGCGTGTCAGGGATTGCATACATAAATACTGAGGGTTATGATTAAGGATCTGCAGTAACGTGCAAGGTGAAGAGTCTGGGGGCAGGGGAGGGACTTCCCGGCTGGTCCACTAGTAAAGACTTTGCCTTCCAATGCGGGAGATGTGGCTTTCATCCCTGACGGGGGAGCGAGGATCCCACATGCCGCGGGGCCAAAAATCCAAACCAGAAAACAGAAGCAGTGTTGTCACAGATTCATAAAGACTTTAAAAGTGATCCACAACAACAACAACAAAGTCTTGAAGAGCTGGGAGGAAAGAATGGCAGTCGGTTTTATTGGGATTCCAGTAGTTGTCAGTCACCAGAACCATGGATTTGTGGAGACTGCACTCACAGGAAGATCTGTAGCTCACGTTTAGGTATGAGGGTGAGAGACAGGGGTGAGGGCACCTCCACCCGGAGGGGGAGACAGAGGGGTGGGGAATCCCCACCCGGAAAGAGAGACAGAGGTGTGGGGGACCCCCACCTGGAGAGAGAGACAGAGGGGCGGGGGGACCCCCACCTGGAGAGGGAGAGACAGAGGGGTGGGGAATCCCCACCCGGAGAGAGAGACAGAGGTGTGGGGGACCCCCACCCGGAGAGAGAGACAGAGGGGCGGGGGGACCCCCACCTGGAGAGGGAGAGACAGAGGGGTGGGGAATCCCCACCTGGAGAGAGAGACAGAGGTGTGGGGGACCCAACCTGGAGAGGGAGAGAGGGGCAGGGAGAACCCCACCCGGAGAGAGAGACACGGGCGGGGAGAACCCCACCTGGAGGGAGAGACAGAGGTGTGGGGGACCCCCACCCGGAGGGGGAGACAGAGGGGCGGGAGGACCCCCACCTGGAGAGGGAGAGACAGAGGGGTGGGGAATCCCCACCCGGAGAGAGAGACAGAGGTGTGGGGGACCCCCACCCGGAGAGAGAGACAGAGGGGTGGGGGGACCCCCACCCGGAGAGAGAGACAGAGGGGTGGGGGACCCCCACCCGGAGGGGGAGACAGAGGGGCGGGAGGACCCCCACCTGGAGAGGGAGAGACAGAGGGGTGGGGAATCCCCACCCGGAGAGAGGGACAGAGGTGTGGGGGACCCCCACCCGGAGAGAGAGACAGAGGGGTGGGGGGACCCCCACCCGGAGAGAGAGACAGAGGGGTGGGGAATCCCCACCAGGAGGGGGAGAGAGGGGTGGGGGGATCCCCACCAGGAGGGGGAGAGAGGGGTGGGGGGATCCCCACCCGGAGAGAGAGGGGTGGGGGACTCCCAGAGAGAGAGACAGAGGGGTGGGAGGACCCCCACACGGAGAGAGAGACACGGGCGGGGAGAACCCCACCTGGAGGGAGAGACAGAGGGGCGGGGGGACCCCACCCGGAGAGAGAGACACGGGCGGGGAGAACCCCCACCCGGAGAGAGAGACACGGGCGGGGAGAACCCCACCTGGAGGGAGAGACAGAGGGGCGGGGGGACCCCACCCGGAGAGAGAGACACGGGCGGGGAGAACCCCCACACGGAGAGAGAGACACGGGCAGGGAGAACCCCACCTGGAGGGAGAGACAGAGGGGCGGGGGGACCCCACCCGGAGAGGGAGAGAGGGGAGTGGGGGGACCCCCACACGGAGAGAGAGACAGAGGGGTGGGCGACCCCCACCTGGAGAGAGATAGGGGCGGGGAACCTCACCCAGAGAGAGAGAGGGGCGGGGGGCCCCCACCCGGAGGGAGAGACAGAGGGGCGGGGGGACCCCACCCGGAGAGAGAGACAGAGGGGTGGGGGACCCCACCTGGAGCTCCCACACTCCCCACCACATGTGTGGGAAGAAGAATTGCAGAGCAAACAGGTGAGCTCCCATCAGAAAGTGCTGTATTCCCAGAGGAATGTCACAGTGCCCAAAATGATGACTCCATGGCCGAGAGGGACGGGCTCTCCCCTGGCCCATTCTGAGAGGGATCCCCTGTCAGGTCCGGGTGCATTAAAGCACCCTGCAGTGTGGGAGACTCGGGTTCAATCCCTGGGTCAGGGAAGATCCCCTGCAGGAGGGCATGGCCGCCCACTCCGGCGTCTTGCCTGGAGAATCGCAGGGACAGAGGAACCTGGCGGGCTCCCGTCCACGGGGTGGCAGAGTCAGGCACTGCTGAAGGACTCCCACTTTTGCTGGCTTTGCAGAGCTTTCCTGTGGCTTGGGGCCTCTCTGGGGAGCTCTCGGGAGGTGGCCCGCGGCCAGTTTCCCAGGGAACACTCGGAGATGTGGGGACCTCTTGTGCTCAGCAGTGTCCTCACTCTCCCAGACTTCTCGTGCGGCCTGCCAGGTGTCTGCCCTGGACGCCTGCAGAGCGTCCTGTTCCTTAGCTGGGACGGAGCTGGAGAGGACGGGCCACGCTCACTGCTTGCCTGCCCTGAGTTACCTGGGGTGCGGGTCGTTAGTTGCTCAGTCGTGTCCAACTCTTTTGCAGCCCCAAGGACTGTAGGCCGCCGGGAGCTTTAGCCCATGGGAGTTCCCCCAGAGAACAATACTGCAGCGGGTTGCCGTTTCCTCCTTCAGGGGATCTTCCCGACCCAGGGATGGAACCCGTGTCTCCTGCACTGGCGTGTGGATTCTTTACCACTGACCTGCCTGGGAGGCCCTACTCAGTTAAATACACATTATTTAATAGTTTCCTCCCCCAGACCTTGACTGGGAGTGATGTGTTATGGGGAAGAAAGTGGAGTTGATGTTGCTGCCTCTTAAATAAAACGTCTGTTTTTGCAGACAGTATTCTGGGCTTGCAGCTCATGGTTCACAGCCAAAGAAAAGGCAACTTGTGTTCAATTTTTCGTTCCCAGTTACCAACTCACTTGTTAGGGATGTTGAAAGCATTCCTGGGTGGGCTTCACTGATAGCTCAGATGGTAAAGAATCTGCCTGCAATGTAGGAGACCTGGGTTCGATCCCTGGGTCCAGAAAGATCCCCTGGAGAAGGTAACAGCAACCCACTCAGGTATTCTTGCCTGGAGAATCCCGAGGACAGAGGAGCCTGGCGGGCTACAGTCCATGGGGTCGCAAAGAGTCGGGCATGAGTGACTGACTTAACAGTTTCACTTTTTCCCTGTAAGTAACACACTTAGACTTTTCAAAAACTATTCTAGAGCTAGCAAAGCTCTGAGCTGGTGGACATCATCTGTTTGTAACTGAGAAGGGATGAACCACACTTGCCTGAATCTTCGGGGACTTGCAGCTTAGGAACCATTGATTAGAAGCTGTTTTAAGAGATAGACACACACACCAAAAAAAAAAAAAAGAGAGAGAAAGAGATGGCTACATGCAAGGACTTTTTGCAAACATCCTTTCAAATATAGAGAATGTAGATGCTCCATTGGGGAGGTGACAAATAGACTCAGATTATACTGAAGCGAGATAATTAAATATGTGAAATTGGCTGTGGCAAGATCTTCCTTTCAGGGTTCTTCCTAACCTCTTCTATTACGTTCTAGCTTTTTTAAACTTAAGATCAGGAGAAAAAAGATCCCAGACCCTCTAACCCATCTTTGTCTTTGCTCTGTCAGGCACAGTCTCTCCCAAACCCTCTCAAAAGTCCTGGTGCCCCAGAGAATCTTCATTAAAAGGGTGGTCTGCTACCCCTGACCTTCGCTTGGGACTCTTCCCTGAAAGCGGTGGTCGACGGTGACAGAGTGACAATGATCCAAAGCTGAAAACAGACGTCTGGAGCTTGGAACACCTTCTCTGCCACGCAGATCACTTTTCTCCCTGTGATAGGAACCTCCTCTGTGCATCAGAAGGATGACTTCAGGGCCTGAGACGTCAGGGATGCCAAGCCTAGCTTCTCAAGTCATCTGTTAAATCATCAAACGCAGCTGGGGGACTTGAGTATAGACGACCTCTCTCAGCAGAGCGAGCTTTGGCAAACAAGGGAACGAACGCTCAAGAGTCAGTAACTGCTCAAGTGCCTTCTCCTGAGTCCGGAGGCTCTCAGATCCTGGCGTTAATGTGAAACAGCTCTGTCTCTCTCTCTCACTCTGATATCGCGTGTAGATTGACAAAGTTCTCTAAACGCCCGCATATCCTATTTCATTAATCGTATTTCCATCACTCCAACAGAGTACAGCATGCAAATGCATCTTATGTCCATCGAGGTTAGAGACAGTCCAAAGAGGTTTCAGAGTGAGATTGTGGTAATTTGGCAAGGGCGTGATGGAACACACCCGGGGTTGATGTCCTCAGCCTTCTGCAGGACGATCCTGCTGTTTTCGCTGTTGAAAACACGGCAAGACAAGGGGAGGGGCGTGAGAGGTACAGCATACTGTGTATAAAATAGTAAGCCACAAGGAGATATTGTCCAGCACAAGGAATATGGCACAAGAAATTTTTAATAGCTATAAATGGAGTATGGGTTTCCATGGTGGCTCAGATGGTAAAGAATCTGCCTGCAATGCAGGAGACCTAGGTTCGATCCCTAGGTCGGGAAGATTCCCTGGAGGGGAGGGTATGACTATCCACTCCAGTGTTCTTGCCTGGAAAATCCCATGGACGGAGGAGCCTGGCGGGCTACAGTCCATGGGGTCGCAAAGAGTCGGGCACAACAGAAGTGACTTAGCCCACACATAGCCCGGACATGGCCCATCAAGGCTACGCAATCAAATTTTCGGTATTTTTCGACACACAAGTGCCTAAATACCATGTGAATGGTTTATTAAGCATTTTGAAACCAAATTTTAACTTAGGGGAAAATCTTTTGGGCAAACACTTGACTCATTTTATGAGAAAGGAATAAATAACAGTTTTGGGAATTGATTGATCCAGTCAAGAAGCATAGAAGAGTTGAAGAAAGGCATCAATCTGTAGAAAGTCATAGTGATCAGTGTAACATAAACAACATTCTTGTTAGTCTGAGTCTTTTTTTAAGTAGGCCAGCTCTGAGCAGAAGTTTCCCTTCTTGGTGTTAGCATGTGATGCCCATAAACCCTGTGTAAAGTGTCATTACATAAAATAATTATGTTCCTGCTAGAGCTGACAAAGTGTCCCTGAGGGTGCGGCTTTGCATGACGCTATGGCAGTAGTAAGTAGTCAACGCCCAGACCTTGAACCCAGACTTCATGCGTGTTCTGCTTCACCCTGGCTACCAAATTCTAAAGCCCACGGAAATCTTCCCGAATCTATGCGTGGTCTTTAGGGAGGTCGTGAGCACCTGTAAACTGCACATGCCTGTCCCATAGCTGCATTTTTCTCAGGGAAGACGCCTCAATGTTTCAGACGTCTCAAAGGTTGTCATAAGCCGTACAAACCACCTAAGTGAAAAAGCAGAGGAAATGGAAAACTTGTAAAACTTAGCAGAGAGCCCATTTCCCATCTTTTCTGTTTAAAAGATATGCTCTCAGAGAATCACCTTCAGACAGCTTCTTTTTTTTTTCACATTAGTAGCCTATTGATTTTTTTTTAAATGATGGCTGTGAAGATAATGGTAATTACATGTGGTGGTGTTTCTTTATCAAATGAATGATTTCTTTATCTTGCGCCATCATTTCTTCTATCATTTCTTTATCTTGCGCAATCATGTGAGTGATTTATAAGTTGTATAGCATTTCCAGCAGTCGAATATTAGATAACAATTTGTCCTGATGGAGATCACTGGTGACGATCCTTTCTCTTCTCTCCAAGGCCAACCCTCAATACTAAAGAGCGTCTCTGAGCCTCTGTGATGGACGTAGTGTGTGAGCACATGTCTGAGTTTCTGTAAACACAGAGACAGTAGCCCACGAGGCTCCTCTGTCCATGGGAGTCTCCAGGCAAGGATACTGGAGTGGGCTTCTGTGACCTCCTCCAGGGGGTCTGCCCCACCCAGGGATCGAACCCCGAGTCTCTTACGTCTCCTGCATTGACAGGGCGGGTTCTTCACCACTACTGCCCCCTGGGAAGCCCGTGATGGACTTGGAGATGCTCTTTTTATTCAGGAGAGGTGCTCCTGGGCTGTGTTCTGAAAAAACTGCACCAACGGCTCAGAGAGATAATCCTTTACAGAGTGCGCCCCCTGATGCTGGATACCATGGAATTGCACGTGTTTCTGCCGTGGCCCCGATTCCATGAGCAAAAATGGAAAACGGTGTCAGGGCCAGAATCTAAGAATAGACGGACTCGGGAATCAGAAGCTCAAGCCTGGCCCCGTATCAGGTGGAAGCCGGACAATACACTGGTGTCAGAGAAGAAGATAAATTAATGACTGAGAATTAAGGAGCAGTGAGGCGGGGAAGATCGGCTGCTGTCCTTCAGGGTATGGCTTGTCATCCGGTCACTCAGTCATGCCCGACTCTTTGCGACCCCATGGACTGCAGCACGCCAGGCCTCCCTGTCCATCACCAATTCCCAGAGTTCACCCAAACTCATGTCCATCGAGTCGGTGATGCCATCCAACCATCTCATCCTCTGTCGTCCCCTTCTCCTGCCCTCAATCTTTCCCAGCATCAGGGTCTTTTCCAGTGAGTCAGCTCTTTGCATCAAGTGGCCAAAGGGTTGGAGCTTCAGCATCAGCCCTTCCAATGAATAATGAGGGTTGATTTCCTCTAGGAAATCAGGCTGTGGTAGACGCAGTCAGGGATTGAGTGTGTGACTGTGTGTCTGAGGAGACTGTTACGAGGTCAAAGCTCACTCTGCTTGGTGAATCAGAGATGAGGTGTTGAGGTGAGGAATCCAACTTTACTCAGACAGCAGACCGAACAAGAGGATGGCAGGGTAATGTCTCAGGGTAACCATCTTATCGGGGCTCTGGGTGCCAGGTTCTTTTATGGATGAGAAGAAAGGGGGAGGTGAGGAAACCAAGGTAAGAAAGGCCATCGGTCTTGCCAGTGTCTCCTGGAATGGCAAGCCTCGGGCAGGGAGGTGTGTGTTAATTTCTTCCTTCTTGCCGTCCCCGCGTGGACAGGGCTGTGAACAAAGGTGCTTTATGTAGTTTAAGGGCCAGGCAGAGGGGCAGGATGCTCCGAAGCAGGCCGATTTTAAGAACAAAAAGCAACGAAAAGCAGGGAATGGACTTGGGAGACACGAGATGCAGTGAGAAATCAGGCTTTCATGGCGGTCTTTGCAAGATCAGCTGCCTGGCGGGAGGCACACCCATAGTCGTTACAACAGGGGGGTTTTAATCCTCTCGGCTCCAAAGTCCCTCCTGTAGTTTTTTATTGAGATGCCGCAGGGTTAGCAATCTTCCTGAGAGCGTCACCTGGGTTTTTTTTTTTTTACTCTCCCTGCACACTTCTCGTTTTTTATGTTTTGAATTTACCAACAGAATGAAAATCCTGGGCATTTCACTGTCTCCCTCTGTCTGGCTTTTCCTGCCCATGGATCCTAAAAGGCTGTTGCGTCCGCAGGCTGTCCCTCTAGGCTGGTTGTCCCTGAAAACGGTCCCCTTGATATTTTTTGGTTTCACTTGATAAGGGTGGCTGATACTGTGTTCTCCAGCGAAGAGGTGCCTCGAGGCTGCATGCACAAGAGCGTAGCGTTCTGGGCTCTGGCCTCGGTGAGGAGGATGTGCGTGGCTCCATCAGGGGAGCCAGCCGGCCCGCAGAGGTGACCCCTGAGGTTCAGAGGTCTGAGGGGGGGGTGGGGGGTGTCTAGCATTGATATGCACGCTGGGAGCCGAGGTTTCTCCTCCTGACTTGGCGCTGAAGTCCCCTCCTGGAGCAGAAGCCAGGGTCTAGAGGAGACGGACACGATCCCTGAACAGGGACGGACAACAGAGGTGGGCGGGGCTGCCCCTTCCGGGTGCCCAGCGTGGGTGGGTGGGTGGGTGCGTGGGGCACGGTTAGTGTAAGGTATAGTTCGGGCCGAGGCAGAAGAGAAGGAGAGATGACCTCAGCGGAGGTAGGTGACCCTTATTCGGGCAAGGAGGGGCGAAAATCGGCCTGATGACCAGGCTGAGCGCGAGAGGGATCAGGGAGGCTTCATGTTTAAAGGGAGGTTTGTGGAAGCGATAAGGGAAACGGTAGTCAGGTGGGACGTTTTGGGTACTCTTTAGTTGAGATGGCATTTGTCCTTGAACAGGGGGCGGGAGGGTTCTGGGCAGGGGGTGATAAGTCCCAGGTAGAGGCAAGCAGCCCGGAGCATCAGGGCAGGACTAAAGTTGGGTTTGGTTTTCCCTGAAGTGAGATGACGCAGCAAGGGCCTTTGGGACCCTTGTTTTCTTTCCTAGGCTCAAGGACTCCATCAGTTAGGAGTGAGTTGCTTCAGCTGCGGGGCCTCCCTCTGACCAAGGCTTTGTCTCTGCTGGGGTGACCGGCATCTGAAGAGCACTTGAGGTGGGGGGAGACCCAGCCCTACCATGCCAGCCAGCCTGACACAGTATGACTCTCAAAGGCTCTCTGCTCCCCAGTTCCCTCCCCGATTCCCTCGGGCTGGGCCAGAGCTCCGTCTGTTCAGCCCTCCCCATCAACCCCCGACTCCTGGGTCTTCTCCCTCCTTTCCACCTGTGATGATAGGAGAAGTCTTTTGGATGCTCGTCTTTTTTTTTTTTTTTTTCAATTGTCAATTGGATAGAGAAAATATCTATGTTTACATTTAATATCTTGATATTTTAATTCTTAATTTCTTACTCCCCACCCCTTTCAGAATGGAACCACGCTTACTCAGAATACACTAGATTTGTGGACTTAGTTTATGTACCATAAATAGAATGTTGGGATAAAGCTGTAACTTTAGATAAACCGATATCCTGGTGGCTCAGATAGTTAAGAATCAGCCTGCAACGCCGGGTGCAATCCCTGGGTGGGGAAGATCCCCTGGAGACGGAAATAGCAACCCACTCCAGTATTCTTGCCTGGAGAATCCTGTGGACAGAGGAGCCTGGTAGGCCACAGTCCGTAGGGTCACAAAGAGTGGGATACAACTGAGCGACTAACACTTTCACTTTCTTTTTATTTTAAAGCAAAAGCACATATGCAGAAATACACTATGATGAATACACTGTGATGTCTTTTAATTTGTTCTCCGACTGTGGGATTCATTTCATCATTGCAAAATGAAGAGACATGGCATGTAGTGGTGAACTTTAGTTTGTATTTTTATATTGCTTCAAAGGAGATTTGTATCTGTCTATTATATATGGTTGGCAAACAGCTTCCCTTTGTGGAAATTTTTTATCATGTGGTTTAATATTTTCTTCTGGAGAAGAAACTAAAGATTTATTTTTGCCCATTGTTTGTAATCTGAACTAATGCTTCAAACATAGTATGATTTCAGAATGAAGTATCCTAGCAGACTTTTACCTATCTGTTACTTTACTCAGTAACCAAATGTAACACAGAAAATGGAGATGGCTGAAAATGTTGCCTCTGAAATAAAGGACATTACTTGTTCCTGCAGGGGGCACTGTGCTACAGTAAAAAAAAAACTATCTCTGCTTGGATAGCTAGGCTTTGCCCTACCTCTGGTTGTAAGTTTAATACCAGGCTTCTTAACTAATTAAAAAATGTTATTTTCCCTACTGCGGCAACAGGCGTGTTTGTTTGTGGAAATTATACTAGCAACTGCTCTCACTTCTTTATTAAAAATGGATACATGTATATGTATGCTGAGTCCCTTCTCTGTATTCACCTTGAAACACTCAGAAAATTGTTAATTGGCTCTATACCCCAATAGGAAAGAAAAAATTTACAATAAAAGTAAAAAGCAAGTTTCTCTGGAAAAAAAATATAGGAATAGCATGATTGTCACAAATGTGATGGTTAGATAGAGTTTTGATTTTCTATAATGTTGTCTGTCTCCATTTATTAAATGTCTCAGTTCAGTTCAGTCGCTCAGTCGTGTCTGACTCTTTGTGACCCCGTGGACTGCAGCACGCCAGGCCTCACTGTCCATCTCCAACTCCCGGAGTTTACTCAAACTCATGTCCATTGAGCCGGTGATGCCATCCAACCATCTCATCCTCTGTCGTCCCCTTCTCCTTCTGCCTTCAATCTTTCCCAGCATCAGGCTGTTTTCAAATTAACTGTTTATACTTTGGAAAAAAAAAATATATATATATATATATAGTTTGAACTTAGAACATCGGTTTCTTAGTTTTAGCGTATATTTTTTAAAAAGGCAAGCAAATGGTAAAATACTGTTTCAGCTTGCTGCGATTCACTTATTATGATTGTTACAAAGTTAGTGAGTCACGTTCAATGTCCGTAAATTGCTGGTCTCTAGCAGAAGATGCTGGAGAGGGCACCTTGGTTCTTGTGTGGTTCTCAGGGAGCCGATCCAGTCCCCCCCCCCACCCCCATGTGTCAGAAAAGCCCCATTAGGGCTTTTCTGCCGTCTGTTGGAAGACTCAACGTCTTGGCAAGTGCTTCCCTCTGTAGCACCTCACAGGATGGAGGAACTTAATCCTACGCCTGAAGCCTTGGAGTCTGTCCCTCTGGCAAGACTGAAGTGGGAATATTGTTACCGGCTTGAATTTCCACTTCAAGAGAAAAAAAAAGACTGCTTGTCCTTTTCAGCCTCCCGTGCTGAGATTCAAATGCAGATCTGACTTGGCCTGCCTGCCCCCGACCACAGTGGAGCAATGAACACTTAGAATGCTGAGGTTCTGGGAACTGGGCGGAGGCCCTCATTTTATCTCCTTTTATCACTTTTCCCCCGTTTAATCTCCTTTTCTCTCTCTTTCTTTTTTTTTTTAGACCTGCCTCAATATATAGAACTCAAGGTTCCCTGGTGGCTCAGCCGTAAAAGAATCAGCCTGCAATGCAGGAGACCTGGGTTTTCATCTCTGGGTCGGGAAGGTCCCCTGGAGGAGGGCATGGCAACCCACTCCAGTATTCTTGCCTGGAGAATCCCCTGGACAGAGGAGCCTGGCGGGCTACAGTCCATGGCGGTCACAAATAGCCGGACGCGACGGAGCCAGTAAAGAACTGTCTGTGTGAGGATGTCTCACGGACGCCCTCTGCAAGCCAGCCTGGGAGTCAGGCGTGGTGTTGGCTTTGCTGTCGAGGACGGACTGGCCTCTCACCTCTGTATAAAGCCTCCATCTTCCTCCTTGTCCCCGTCGTGAGCGCCTCGGTCTCTGTGCTGGGCTGCCGGCTCTCTCGTGCAACCCCTCCCGGGGCTAACTTCCGTCGGGACACATCACCCCGAGCCTTCACGTGTCCAGGCTGTGTCTGCGTTGTACCGTCTCTCCTCAGCTCACCCTCTCCTGCAGTGTCATCTGGAGACGTGGACTCTGAGTGTAACATCCGGCGTATCCGGCATTCTTGCCCGGAGAATCGCACGGACAGAGGAGCCGGGTGTGCTGCAGTCCACGGGGTCGTAGAGTCGGACACCACCACGCTGCTAACACAACACAAGACAAGTATCCCCTGAGCCTGGTCAGGGCCAGATCTTCTTTTGTTTGTTTTATTTATTCACTTTTTTATTTTTGGCTGGGTCCTGGGTGCCGTCCACAGGCTTCCTCCAGTTACCGCGAGTAGGGGCTATCCCCTGGTTGTGGTGGGCAGGCTTCGGATGGCAGAGGCTTGTCTTGTTGCGGAGCGCAGGTTTCCGCAGTTGTGGTTCTCAAGCCCTAGAGGGTGGGTCTCAGTATTTGTGGCTCAGCACGGCGTTAGTAGCCCCCAGGCATGTGGGATCTTCCCAGACCAGGGATCAAGCCAGTGTCCCCTGCATTACGAGGCAGACTGCCAAGCACTGGAACACCAGGGAAGCCCGCTTTGACGTCCCTAATCTTGGCACAGTAGACGTTTACAAGCCAGTCCTTGGCGTGGAATGCCCCGCAGCTTACCTGGTATTTCCTCCTGAACCTGTGTGGGCTGCCCGTCTTTGCCGCAAGGGCAGCACAGAAGTAATGCTCTGTTCTTTTCCTCGTATTCCGTCGTAGACCATGGTGTGTTGAGCGTTCCCATAGCTGCTGACGATTGGACGAAAGTGAAGTGAAGTGAAAGTCGCTCAGTCGTGTCCGCGTCTTTGCGACCCCATGGACTGTACAGTCCATGGGATTCTCCAGGCCAGAATACTGGAGTGGGTAGCTTTTTTCCCTTCTCCAGGGGATCTTCCCAACCCAGGGATCAAACCCAGGTCTTCCACATTGCAGGCAAATTCTTTACCAGCTGAGCCCCACAAGGGACGCCCAGGAATCCTGGAGTGGGTAGCCTATCCCTTCTCCAGGGGATCTTCCCGACCCAGGAATGGAACTGGGGTCTCCTACATTGCAGGCGGATTCTTTACCAACTGAGCTAAGATGGTCCTCAATTTTAACACTTTAATTTTTAAAGAAGGTGATCTCTTTCCTTGATGCTCACTCAGCCAGCAACCAAGATTAGAGTCTGTAATGAAATCGCGCTATGAGAGTTGTGGAGATGAGAAACATCAGGTCCTTCCTTTGACAAGTACCCTAATATCTACAAGGCAGAATGAGTTTGCTTACTCATTTGTCACGTACTCTTCACCTTTAATCTTGTCCGTGTGGCTTATTAAAAGAAACCCAACAGAAATTGAACATTTCTGGTTTAATTTTACTTAACGTTTGAATCTTTTTTTTTTTTTTTTTTCTGGAAAATTCATCAGACTGAGATGTTTTTGGAGTAAGAACTTCCTAGGTGCTCCTTTAGGAAAATAGGAAATCATAATTTGGAAAAGGGGATTTAAAGGATTTTACTTTCCAGAAGACTATTTCCTATCCCATGTCTAGGTTACTTGTATTTCTGTACAGACCCTCAGAATACATAATAAATATGTAATTTAAAGAGTGTATTTCCTCATGCCTTAGACCGTATTTATCGAGAAAAGATAAATGCTTAAAGTAAACCGTGGTTTCCCACCTTTAGCATTATGATCATTTTGGCTAGATAATTGTGTTTTTTTTTTAATTAACTTTTTCTTGGATTTCAGTTGCTTTACAAGTAAAATGTTAGTTTCTGCTGTCTAGCAGAGTGAATCGGCTATGTGGGCACATATATCCGCTCTTTTTCTTTTTCTATTTCCTTCCCACTGAGGTCACCCCAAGGCCCTGTGTGAGCTATATGGTAGGTTCTCATTAATTATCTATTTTATGTGTGTGTGTGTGTGCTTACTTTTGTCTGACTCTGCAACGCCATGGACCGTCGCCCACCAGGCTCCTCGGTCCATGGATTCCCAGGCAGGAATATTGAAGTGGCTTGCCATTTCCTACTCCTAGGGATCTTCCTGGACCAGGGATCTGTTTTCCACAGAGTATCAATAGCGGGTATGTGTCAGTCCCACCTCCCATTTCATCCTGTCAGCATCCCTCCCCACCTTGGTATCCATGCGTTTGCTCACTACAATCTGTGTCTCCATTTCTTTGACTGTGTGTCTGTTGTGGGTCCGGTCTGTGAATCACAGGCCATTGAGCAGCTTGCCTGGCCTCTGCCCACTAGATCCAGAGGTTCCTCCCAGTTCTGAAAACCAGAAATATCTCCAAATATTGCAAATTTCCCTTTCTGGGTAACAGAAGCATGGACAAAAAAAAACTTGGCTCTGCTTGAGGACTCCTGACGCAGATCATAGAATTGTTATGTAATTTTTAAACTTTGTCATTTAGGAACTATAGGTGGAATTATAGAGTTATAATTCAAAGTTTTATCCAAGTAGAATTTTCAGCATTTCCATTACTAAGTGTAGGGAATTTTAAGTATAAGTTTCCAGAAGAAAGTAGACCAGATAAGGTTAAATTTTAAGTATTTCTAGAGATATATCTTTGCAATAAAATATCAATATATATTAAACTATAATATCAATATATAAAATATTAAAATGAATATATATTAAAATTCATGTGTGTGCTCAAGGTGTATTCAGTTGCTCAGTTATGTCTGACTCTCTGCGATCCCATGGACTGTAGCCCACCAGGCTCCTCTGTCCATGGGATTCTCCAGGCAAGAATACTGGAGTGGGTAGCCTTGCCCTCCTCCAGGGGATCTTCCTGACCCAGGGATTGAACTCATGTCTGCCTGCATTTCCTGTATTGTAGGCAGATTCCCTACCCACTGAGCCACAGCAAGGTCTGCAGCATTAAAAGTAATGTATGCTAAAATATCAACATATATTAAAACATTGCAGTTTTAAGTATTTCTGGAGATACGTTTTTGGCCCATAATGTACATGAAAATAGGTGCTGTGGGGATGACGTTTATTTTTTGCTAAAGTTCATCAGCGGTTTAGACAACAAATCCACCTTTTTCACGTCGGTTATGCCAGTTACGGTTTCCCCAACTAGACTTTGATAGAATTTCTTGTCACACAGAAGGATGAATTCTCTGCGGTCTCTGGGCTGGCTGTGTGCTGGTGGTGACCGCGGAGGAAGCACAGTGCCCATTCCCGATGAGAGAACTTCGGTGGGAATGTTTTTCTCCGGGGCGCTTCACCGTCAAATCGAGACCTGCTGTAGTTACTTTTCGGTGGTGCCAAGTTTTCATTCTTTTTCGGTCGTTTTCTGCCAGATTGCCACTGGGAGGACTGAACTCCAAGCAACTGCACATAATTTGAAATGGGTGTGTTGTTCGCTACAGAAATCCTCTTGGCAGATGCAATATTTTTTACTACGTTCACTGCGTGCGGTAGGAAGGAATGAACAAATACTTTCCCATCGTATCTCCTGAGTCCTTGGACAGGTCAGAAACGAAGCTTGAGTAGCCACAGGTGCTCAGAAAGGAATGCAAAACTATGTCTGATGTGTTGTCCGCCCATTATGCAAGTATTTGCTTTATTGCAGCTATTGAAATACCTTCACAGATATTTTCTGGCAAAGCGAGCATTTATTTTGGAAACATTTCCTTGGCTTTGAAGGTTGCTCTTACTCAATTGTTTGCTCAATAGAGGGGGAGAAAAAATGGGAAGTGCTTTTCAGGTTCGCTTTCACCTGTGGGTCCTCTAGTCCCCTCATGAAGAAATCCTTGGGGTCAGGCCGGCGTTAAAATGGTTCAGGAATCAAAGAAACACGCAAGGAAGTGAGAAAAAGCTAATCTGCTGGCTAGCTGGCTGCAGGAAGATGACCACTTGATAGAGACTTAAGAATTAAAAAGAAAAAAGAAAACACAAGAACGCCAAAGATGAAAACGGGAGAAAGACCTCAGGCAGATATGAGACTAATGGAAATCAGCAACAGAAGCAGCTTCACGGGGACAAGGAATTTCACTTTGTTCTAAGGTTCCTGGTGTTCAAGGTTCCTTCCTTGGGTGTCAGAGGATGATCGTGGAAACTGAGTAGGTAAAAGAGTTTGAGGCAGGCTTTGGGTGGGTTGACTGTAACTTTCCGCTAAACTGGATTTATGAACGAAGGAGAATACATGTGTCGACTGGGGAAAAAAAAAATGCATGACGTGAGAATTGTGAGTGAAGTTTTATTGGAGGCAAAATGAGGATGATGGCCTGGGATACAGCCTCTCAGATAGCTCTGAGGAGCTGCTCCCGAGAGGGCGGGCCGAGGTCACTGTGTATCTTGGCAGAGTGTGGTTTTGGTGAGGGGGAATTTGTGCAATGAAACACACACGTTTGGCAGAGGGTGGTCGCCGGTCACAGAGGGTCGCTGCTAGTTGCAAGGAGCTGCTAACTCATCAGTGATTTTAGGGCCTTTCTAGATATGAGACGATGCAAGAAACTGGGCACATTAAACCTTTTCCTAGGGACTTCCCTGGCGGTACAGTGGTTAAGACTCTGCGCTTCCGCAGCAGGGAACATGCGTTTCTGTCGCTGGTTGGAGAACTAAGGTCCTGTATGCTACACAGCCAAAATAAATAAATCAAAAAATACTAAAAACAGAGCTTCCTTATAGAAACCAGGTAGCCACTGAAAAATCCGTTTGCCGAGTGGCAAGTGGAGATGCAAACATAGAAAACAGAGTTATGGACAAAGATGGGGGTAAAGGGAAACTGTTAGTCACTCAGTTGTGTCCAACTCTTTGTGAACCCAAGGACTGTAGCCCACCAGGCTCCTCTGTCCACGGGATTCTCCAGGCAGGAATCCTGGAGTGGGTTGCCACTTCCTAAAGAGGGAGAGGGTAAGATAAACAGAGAGAGCAGCATGGATGCATATGCACTAATATATGTAAATAGATAGCCAGTGGGAATTTGCTCTCTGACTCAGGAACTCAAACTGGGGCTCTGTAATAATTCTGACTCTAATTAGAATTCTAATTCTCTGTGCATGCCAAGTCCCTTCAGTCACGTCCAACTCTTTGCGACCCCGTGGCCTGTAGCCCTCCAGGCTCCTCTGTCCATGGGATTCTCCAGGTGGGAATACTGGAGTGGGTTGCCCTTTCCTTCTCCACTAATTCTCTGTAATAATCTGTAATAATTCCCACCCTTAGAGGGGTGGGAATGGGCGGGAGGTGAGAGGGAGACTCAAGAGGGAGGGGACATATGTACACCCATGGTTAATTCATGTTGATGTATGACGGAAATCAAACCAATATTGTAAAGCAGTCATCAATCAATTAAAAATAAATGCATTTTAAAAAATATTAGTAAAAATAAATAGTTAACAGGACAAAAGTTAAAAAAAAAAAAAAAAAAAGAAACTAGATAGCCCAGCCCAGTCCCCAACATGTTTAAAAAAAAAAAAGAAAAACTTTTCCTGAAAATATCTTAACTATCTGCAGACCTGTTCTGCCAGTCTTTCCAGAGTGCAGATGGCTCAGTTCCTCACCTCCTGCCTGAACTCCTTTCAGGGGGCATGGAAGGTCAGCGACTGAGGCGGCCAGGGTCTTCATCCTAGCAGAAGCAGACGACAAGGGCCAGTTTTTGGTTGACAGGCCTAAAGACAAGAGCATAATCGGCTAGTTTGTTTGTTTTTAACATTTATTAATTTGAGTGTGCGAGGTCTTTGCTGTAACGTGCAGGATATTTAGTTGCAGCACGTGGGGTCTAGTTCCCTCACCAGGGATGGAACCCAGGCCACCTGCATTGGGAGCTTGGGGTGTTAGCCACTGGACTGCCAGAGAGGTCCCCCAAATCAGTTTAATCATGGGATCCCATGGGATGTCTTGGGTAAAGGAGAAGAAATGGTGATTCAGCGGATGCTATCAGTCCAGACTTGGTGAGCTGAGGTGAGCCGACTCATTGGAAAAGACCCTGATGCTGGGAAAGACTGAAGGCGGGAGGAGAAGGGGACGACAGAGGATGAGACGGTTGGATGGCATCACTGACTCAGTGGACATGAGTTTGAGCAAACGCTGGGAGATGGTGAAGGACAGGGAAGCCTGGCGTGCTGCAGTCCATGGGGTTGCAGAGAATCGGATATGCATGACTGAGCCATTGAACAGTAGTGACCAGCTCACGCTGGAACAGGAGTGACCAGCTCACTCTTATTTCTTTGATCCCGAGGAGGGAAGATCCTTTGATGGGTAATAACCAAGTAACACCTCAGAAACAACAATGGGCACGATCCTTTTATGTCTCCTTGTGCATTTCCGGAAGCTTTCAGCAGTGCCTCATGCGTGGAAAGTGCTCAATAAACGTACACCCAAATGAGCTGATTTGAGTTGAAATTGCTGTCTCTAAAGCTCACGGTAGAGTGACAGTTTGGGCTACGAGAGCCCCCAGGCGGCATCTGTCATCATGCAGGTAAGCATTCCTAATAAAGTTAAAACGCTGGAGGCATTTGCCTTCATTCCGAGCCTTCTGTGAGGGCTCATTTGCGGGTCCGGAGAAGCTGAGAAGTCTTGTCAACACCACATCAGCGGGGACACACGTGAGTTCCTTCCGCCCTGAAATGTTACCCGCGGCCACAATCGCCCCTGAATAGGACCTTTTGAAACCCAGGCTTCGAGCTACCCAATACAGCATCGATACCATCAGAGCTTATGATTGAATTTCCCTCTGCCCAGAACTGATCCCCCCAGGCCAATCATAACAGCAGCAGCCTGTTTCTTGAATGAATGAGAACACGTTCTTTCATCAGAGGTGCTGAGTGCCTTTTGCAAGGAGAACACAAAACGCTAATGCTTTCAATTGCATTTCACTTCTCTAATGTGATGATTGAATGTTTTGGCCTTTCTGACATACAGAAGTATTCGCTTGTGTGTTTTGACACTTCAGATTTGAAACGTGTATCTTTGTTTAACGCCATTTCACATTAAATAAGTGAAATTGATCAGTGTAACAGTTCATATCTGTTTTCTTCGGCTGAATTTCCTTGAATTCTCATGAAACATTTCCCACTGAATTTGTTTTGTCGTTCAGGCGCTCACTCGTGTCTGACTCTTTGCGACCCCATGGACGGCAGCACGCCGGGCCTCCCTGTCCTTCAACATATCCAGAGTTAATTCGTATTAACTTGGATAATAAAAATACAACCTATAGGGACTTCCCTGGAGGTGCATTGGTTAAGATTTTGCCCTCCAATGCAGGGAATGTGGGTTCGACCCCCGGTCGGGACCTGAGATCCCACATTCGTCACGGCCAAAAAACCAAAACGGAAAACAGAGATGCTATTGTAACAGATTCAACAGAGTTTAAAAAATGGTCTACATGAAAAAAAATCTTTAAAAAAAAAAATCACCTGTATTTCTTGCTGAGGAAATGTACCTATGTGTGTTACTGAAAACAGAGTCCCTTGGCAAATGTTATTAATTATCCATACAAAGGTAAACACAGGGGTGGATGAAGGACTTAATGAGAGGGGGAGAAGTGAAGAATGTGAACAGATTGTGTTTCAGAATGGTACAGATAAACAGATCAGAAGAAGTAGCAGCATTCTGAACTAGTGCTCAATGGTGATGCTCAGAGAGACTAGAAATGGGTGGAAAGATAATTGGGGGTTTTCATGTGGGAGACCACTGCTTCCCAAGGTGGGGGTGAAGCTTGGAGCAGGGGTGGGGGTCATGCTTTTGGAGAAGGGCGTGGCAACCCACTCCAGTATTCTGGCCTGGAGAATCCCCATGGACAGAGGAGCCTGGTGGGCCACAGTCCACGGGGTCGCAAAGAGTCGGACAGGACTGAAGCGACTTAGCAGCCAGCACGTCATGGTTTAGTTGCCATGGTCCTGGGGGGAATTCCACAGCCACTGAGATGCTCCGTAGACCAGGGCCTCAGACACATACGACTTGTGAATGACCCTCAGGGTCCTCTTGTACATGGTTCTCCAAAGCCCACAGCTGACTTGAAGATTCATAGATACCCAAGGCTTGCTGTTTGTGGTTCTGCTATGTACTGGGGATTGCAGGCACGCAACCAGCAGGTGGTTAGAAGAGATACCTTACTTTCTTTTGCTGAGACTCTCCCTGGGCGTCGTTGTGCAGTGCTTGAGAAAAATGTCTTCATTTTTGGTACTGCCCCTTGTTATCTGAGTTGTGAGTAGATAACGCGTGCATCTGCTGCTCCTGATATCATGTATTTACGGTAGATCTGTAACGATGCACCAAACTTACCTGATTTCAGAATATAAATTTTTTTCAAAAGTATCATTCATTTCAACAGTATCTTTCACCTCCTATATCTAAGTTGTTCTTTAGAAATAGGAACAAGCATACAACCTCATTCTGCATTCTGTTGTCACTGTGCCCAAATGTTTACATGTTTAAAAACAGAATCATGGCAAATTATAGTGTCTTGTTTTCTGCTTTATATTGCAATGGGCATTGTTTCCTATAAAGTTGATAATAATGTATGTGAACATGAAAGTCGCTCAGTCGTGTCCTACTCTTTGTGACCACATGGACTATACAGTCCATGGAATACTCCAGGGCAGAACACTAGAGTGGGTAGCCTTTCCCTTCTCCAGGGGATCTTCCCCACCCAGGGATCAAACCCAGGTCTCCCACATTGCAGGCGGATTCGTTACCATCTGAGCCGCCAGGGAAGCCCAAGAATACTGGAGTGGGTAGCCTATCCCTTCTGCAGCAGAACTTCCCGACCGAGGGATCGAACCGGGGTGTTAATTTTATTTCAGAAGAGTTCCGGAAATGGGATGAAATATTTATGGTACAGAGAAGGGGTGCTCCTGAGAAAAGAAGGATGAAGGACATGGTAGCAACGAGTTCATGGGTCCAGTTCTGGTTTTTAACTCCAACACAGGTAGCCTAGGTACCCACTTAACACAACCGGCTATATAGTACTGAGTTAGAAGAAGTTTGTATTGAAAGTCTAAGTGTCACTCGCTCAATCCTGTCTGACTTTGCAACCCCGTGGACCATAGCCCACGAGGCTCCTCTGTCCTTGGGATTCTCCAGGCAAGAATACTGGAGTGGGTTGCCATGCCCTTCTCCAGAGGCTCTTCCCAACCCAGGGATCGAACCTGGGTCTCCTGCACTGCAGGCAGATTATTTACCGTCTGAGCTACCAGGGAAGCCCTGCTTTTCACACCGATATTTAATGCATAAAAAACAAACACGGAAAATAAAGAAAAAAGTTTTTAATCTTCTAGTACACCACGTTGAAAAGTATAGTACCATGCTACCAGCTCCATCACCACCGGTTTTACACGCGCTTCCAGACATCCTGGGCGTGAAATAAAGATACTGTGTTACTCTATACAGTACTGCCTAAAGGAAATCAACCCTGAATATTTACTGGAAAGACTGATGCTGAAGCTGAAACTCCAGTTCTTTGGCCACCTCACGCAAAGAACGGACTCATTGGAAAAGACCCTGATGCTGGGAAAGATTGAAGGCGGGAGGAGACGGGGATGACAGAGGATGAGATGGTTGGGTGGCATCACCGACTCAATGGACATGAGTTTGAGTAGACTCCGGGAGTTGGTGAAGGACAGGGAGGTCTGACATGCTGCAGTCCACGGGGTCGCATAGAGTCGGACACGACCGAGCGAGTGAACAGCGACAAGAATGACTATATAGTACCACGCGATAAAGCACAACTGTTCGCAGAGGACGCAGGCCTGTGACAATGTATGCCAGACGTGGAAACTAACTGATGTAACTGGATACTCGAGCATATGTTTGCATCTTTCAAAGACTGCAACTTGAAGGTTTATATGTAGGGGATGTTTTTGATACAGCATTTTTTTTTTTTGTAAACCTAAATAAAAATCATAAAATTAAAAAAATAATTTAAAAATTTTATTATTTCCAAAGCTGTGTCCTATAGTGTAGACACGGATGACTAACACACTTTCTACTTAGGAGGAGTTCACATGTTGTTTTGAGTGAAAACATGTAAACACTGATACAGGGGAAGACAGTAGGCTCAAATGTTTAAGAATGGAATTCAAATTTGTAAGAAATATGACCGGTAACCTTCCTAAATGCACCGATTCTTGAAGGGTTCGGATAACCTCTGTAAGTTTCTAAAATCTTCTGATCTAATTTAGATCGTTATTGCTCAGTCGCTCAAATCATGTCTGACTCTTGGCAACCCCATGGACTGCAGCACGCCAGGCTCCTCTGTCCATCACCAACTCCCAGAGCTTGCTCAAACTCAGGTCCATTGAGTCAGTGATTCCATCCAACCATCTCATCCTCTGTCGTCCCCTTCTCCTCCTGCCCCCAGTCTTTCCCAGCATCAGGGTCTTTTCCAGTGAGTTGGCGGTTCGCATCAGGTGGCCAAAGTATTTGGCCAGGTTTATATATAATTATACATATATGTGGGCTTCCCTGGTGCCTCAGCTGGTAGAGAATCCACCTGCAATGTGGGAGACCTGGGTGGGGAAGATCCCCTGGAGAAGGGAAAGGCTACGCACTCCAGTTTTCCTGCCTGGAGAATCCCATGCACAGAGGAGCCTGGTGGGCTGCAGTCCATGGCGGGTCAGCAAGAGTCAAACACGACTGAGCAACTCAGCACGCACACGCACACACATACCTATATTTACAATTACTATGTATCATTATAATAGAAAATGAATCTTTTCCTCCACTAGTTGAAAGATGAAAAACCCTTGAAGACATCAGACGCCCATCTGTGCTTTCTTCTTGACGTTTTGTATTTTTAATTAAATTCTCCAAGGCGTTCAGGATTCAAGTTAGTGTTTGATATGTTATCAACCTCTGAATCTTTTATTTTGCTGAGATAGCTATCCAGTTGTCCTGATAACATTTATTGCACAGTTCTTTCTCTCTTAATAAGGTAGTTCTGAGTCATTAATCCTCCTCTCCCTCTCCCGCCAAGGAGTTATGTTTTATGCATTTTACCAGTTTCAACTAAGGAACATACTGATGAAAGCCTGTCTAAAGTCCTAACAATAGAATGCGTATGGGCTTGTTGGCGTGGTCTCTCTCACTCCCTGGTCAGTCACTTTTATTAATGCTTCTTGAATTTGATAGATGAGAAATACCTCCTTATTTTGGTTAATGATGTTGAGATTAAATTGTTTTAAATTTGGCTATGGAACCTTTTTAAAAGCTATTTTTTTTAACAATGTATTATGTTTTATTTTCTTATTTTTGGCTGCCCTGCGTCTTGGAAGACCCACGTGGGCTTTTCTTCTCTAGTTTCGGTGAGTCGTGGCTACCCTCTAGTTGCAGTGTTCGGGCTTCTCACGGCGGTGGCCTCTCATGTCGCGGAGCGCGGATTCTAGAGCACAGGCTCAGTGGCTGTGGCACACGGCCTTCGTTGCATGTGGGATCTTCCCGGACCAGGGATGGAACCCGTGTCTCCTGCTCTGGCAGGCAGATTCTGAGTCTCCCAGAACTCTGAGCCACCAAGGAAGCCTAGACATCTATTTATCTTGCTGTACAAAATTTGACAGCACATTCCTAGGGACTTTTTGAATATTCTGAGCTTATTTAAAGGTATTGGAACATCTATCTTAGCTTGGGCTGCCGCAAGAAACGACGGTAGGCTGGACGGCCTTAACAACAAATTTATTTCTCACAGTTCTGGAGGCTGGAAGCTCTCGATCAGGGTGCCAGCGTGTTCAGGTTCTTGGTGGGGGCACTCCTCTTGGCTCAGATTTTATTGTTCCAAAAGGTGTCAGTGAACACTATACTTTATTCTCAGCTCATTGCCTTTAGTGGGATGCTTGAAAGCTGACCCTTTGTAAGGAGATTAGCAATTTGTGCCGTTAATATTGAAACTTCCTATGAATCTGTGTATTTCATTGTTATCATTAGTTTTGTGTTTATTTGCCTGTTAGGTGACATAGGAAATTATATATGTATTTTCTTATCTGTGACTTTTACATAGATGAACTTCAGAGTTTTTAAGCCTAATATATTAGCTTATGTGGGGTTCCCTGGTGACCCAGATGGTGACGAATCGGCCTACAGATACAGGAGACCCGAGTTCAATCCCTGGGTTGGGAAGATCCCCCCGGAGAAGGGAATGGCAACCCCCTCCAGTATTCTTGCCTGGAGAATTCCGTGGACAGAGGAGCCTGGCGGGCTACAGTCCATGGGGTCACAAAAGAGTCAGACACGAATGAGGTGCTAACACACACATAATAGTTTATCTCTATGTACAATTGTAATTCTGCCACATTTTCACATGTATGACTTTCATTGTTGCAGTTTCTTGTGTGTGGGTTTATGTTCCCATTCCCCCACATATGCTGTTGTTTTTTTTTTTAGTGTTCTTTCCATAGATTTTCTAGACTGCTTATGATTCTTGTGGTCTTTCTACTGAATGTTACCTTCATATTTTAAAGAATACACTTCCGTCGTCAACATCATTAATAAAGCTTTACTTTTCAGTGTTCTTGTATTTTCTCAGTCTTCTTAGTTTTTAGGGATCATTTGCGTTCTGTACAGGTTTGCATCTGAATTCTTACTAAATGATCGTGTTACGTTGATTTTCCACAATTATTTGTATATCTCTGTGAAGTTTTATGACCATATAAATCACACGTGTGTAGTGCTTCTTCTGTTACAAGGTTTCCGCCTTGGCACAATTCTTTTCATTTCCACTTTTCTGTTCTTGAGTTCGGGTTTATTGGTACGTTGGGTGGTTAGTGTAATTTGCTTTCCACGGACGGTGTGCTCCCAATCTGCTTGGTGTCCTGAAATGATCTCTCCTTGTTCCTTTCCCTGAATGACAAGTAAAAAAATTCTTGGATCGTGGGGCAGAAAATTCTCGGATCGTGAGCTGTTTCCTCAAGAGCTTAGTTACTTGGCTCTAAAGTCTTTGGTACTTAATATGTAGGGGTAGAGTTTTGAGCCAGTCTGAGTTGGTTCTTTTGACATATATTTTTTTTTCTTTTTTTTTACCATTTTTAAATTTTTAAAATGTTGGTGAGGTCTGCCACCTTTGAAACACATGCATTTTGTCGGGTTGGGTTGGGGTCTGGGTCATACAGTCATTGTGTTCCGCAGGAAGCAATCTCTACACCATTCTGAATTCCAGCTCAGGAAAATCCCCCATTCCCACCTCAGCCCTCTTCTCTCCTCTGTGTATTCCTTCTTTTCGGAGACATTCTGTATCCTTGTCATATCCCCTCTTTCCTGCGTGCATGAAAGTGCGTGCTAAGTGGCTTCAGTCCGACTCTGCGATCCCATGGACTGTAGCCCACCAGTTCCTCTGTCCATGGGATTTCCCAGTCAACAATATGGGAGTGGTGTTGCCATGCACACCTCCAGGGGATATTCCAGACCTAGGGATCAAACCTGCAACTCTTACGTCTCCTGCGTTGGCAGACAGGTTCTTTACCACTGGGGCCACCTGGGAAGCCCTCTCTCTTTCCTAGAGGGTGCCGAGGTTTGTCCTCTCTCTCAGTATCTTGTTTCTTTGCATAGTTTTTTCTTTGTGCGTTTTGTTTTTCTGTCTTTTTTATTTTTCTCATCCTGTTTTTTGGCATAGTTATTAATAATTCTGCTTTGTATTTGGGTGTCACGATCCCTGATGGATATAGAAGGACTTGGCAGGGGGAGGGGAGTGGACCAGCACACTGGTATCTCACAGCCTGCTTCCTCACCGTATTTCTTCCTCGAGGAATAGTGGCAGTCGACTCTGAACTACACATAATACAGCCAGTCTGCAGGGTTTTTTGATTTATGACTTGTCTCCAGGAATTCTGAGAATTGGATGAAGCCGAAGAGCAGCCAGCAAACTCCCCAGAATGCCAGCTCCTGAGCCAAAGAAATTAGATTGGAGGAAGGCAGTCAGTTAATGCCCGTTTTTTACTCAACCTTCTGAAGTGACCGAAGAAGTATAATTGGTCTCCCCCTCGAAGCAGAAGCAGTGTCCTCAAGTGGAGAGATAAGTGAAAAATAAAACACTCTTTCTGTTAAACAGAAAGACTTCTGGCTGACCCACAAGCTCTGCTGCAGTTGACAGTCAGCTGAAATATTCTGTTTCAGTCATGTGAAATCCTGCAGAGTCATAATGCATGGGACAGCTCGGCAAACTCGAGACAGACTTTGTAATTCTATCCTCAAGGCTAAAACTCTGCCCTCACCAAGGATGAGTGGTTACTTAACCTAGTACGACTACCCAATCAGCTAGAATATTATGTTGCATGCGGGGAATACATTTCTTACATCAAACACAGAAGAACATGCACATGGCTGTTTGTACTAACATATTTTACCCTCATGTCAGAAAGAAAAAATTAGAAAATATAACATAGGTAACTTCTCCATTGTATTTTAATATCGTTTAATCAATAATATGCCCTGGTACTGATTCTAAGCCTGATTAGAGAGAGCTTCCTCTTTGTTTTTAATTGATAACAGAGGTATAAGGTTTTTTTGTGTATTTGTAATGTAGTTTATGCAGCCACTTTGCTACGTATGGGCATTCAAGTTTCAGGTATTTTGGAGTTACAAATGATGATGCAATGAATAACTTTGTTTGATCTGTGTTTTTGTTTCCTTGGAAGAATCTTCAGGGTAGATTCCTAGAAGTAGGATTAATGAGATATCTTTTTATTTGTTCATTTGGCTGCATCCAGTCTTAGTTGTAACATTCAGGATCCAGTTCCCCAACCAGGGATCAAACCCAGGCCCCCTGCATTGGGAGGTGGAATCTTAACCACTGGACCCACAGAGAAGTCCCTTAATGGGCAGTCTTTACTGTATTGCTGTTGTTGAGTGGCAGGGTTGTGTCTGACTCTTTTTCACCCCATGAACTGTAGTTCACCAGGCTCCTGAGTCCTTCAGCATCTCACGGAGTTTGCTCAAATTCATGTCCATTGAGTCGGAGATGCTATCTAACCGTCTCATCCTCTGTATGGTTTCTTTTAAATGTGATAAGGTCTATTTTTTAAAGTGATATCTATAGATATATGTATTTCTCTTCCAGTTAATAGAGAGTGCACAGACATAGTTAGGGCATAAATATGTGTGTGTGCTAAGTCGCTTCACTTGAGTCCCAACTCTGCGACCCCATGGGCTGCAGCCCGCCAGGCTCTTCTGTCCCTGGGATTCTCCAGGCAAGAGTACTAGAGTGGGTTGCCACGCCCTTCTCCAGGGGATCTTCCGGACCCAGGCATCGAACCTGCATCTCATTATGTCTCCTGCACTGACAGGCAGGTTCTTCACCACTGGTGCCAACTGGGAAGTCCTAAATATGTTATAGATACACCCTATTATTAGATTATGCATGGTGGCCATATAACTTCATTTGACTTTAGGTAGCTACTTAACTGTTTTGTCTTGCTTACCTCTGGAGATTTTTCTTGCCTGTTCTGAGAACAGTTTGGTGAGAGAGCTTTCAGCAGTCGTGAGACTTTTTTTTTTTTTTTTTCTTTTTGCTCAAAGGTATTTCAGCCAGAAGTTAGAAATTCCAGGAGTCATGTTTGCAGGCCCGGCTGCGATCTCTTAAGAGCTCTGTGATCTGGGGCTCGGTCGTTTCTTAACCTTGTTTCCGTGAGCGGGTCTAGGAAGTCCCAGTGTCTGCCTCATGCGGTCATTAGCCCTGGCTCCGGCGCTTGTGAGCGTTTGGTGACTAGTAAGCGCCATTGGCATTTGCCGAGAAGAGAAAGGCGTTTCAGAGACGACAAGGCAGCTGACTGCTTGCGCAAGAGCGGTTTAGTAAACTGTGGAAGAGCGATAGGTGGATGCTGAGGGGTCTCGTTACCAGGGAGACCCAGTAGAGAGTGGTGAGGCATAGATGTGGCTGGATTACAACCCCCGACTTCCGCCCGGCCATCACTCACCTCTCCTATGGGTCTTGCAGCTTCTTACCCATAAAGATGAACTTCAAATGTGCAGGCTTCCAGAAGCCACTTAGTCTGGGTGGTTCCTCTTCACCACCAGTGGTCTTCCTCGGAACTTTTCTCCACCACATCTTGACCCTCCGGCCTCCACATTTCCTGTCTTCTTTGCACCCAAGTTGAGTCTTCAGATGTCGAATTTTTGCAGGCCTGTGTCTGTATTCTCAATCCGCTTTTCCCCTGAGGTTCTTGACTTGGGTTCAACCCCCGTGGTTCTCCGTGACCTGAAACACAGTGTTCGTTTGCCCTGAAACATCTGAGATCTGATGTGTTTCAGGGGAGCAATGTTTCCAAGGTAGAGACCGTGACTTTTGATATATAGATGCTAATATGTAATGCAAGAATGGTTGTATACGAGAAAAATGAATTTTATTAGCAGTGATGGGTTAAAAACCTGTTATTTCATACGCATTTAAGGTAGAAATCAAGGGGTGGTGGTGGTTTCGTCACTTAATCGTGTCCGACTCTTGTGACCCCATGTACTGTAGCCCGCCAAGGCTCCTCTGTCCATGGGACTCTCCAGGCAAGAATGCTGGAGTGGGTTGCCATTTAAGCATGATACTTCAGTTTGGATCAAGGAAAAAGAGCTGAGGTTGCCTGAAAATGGGAAAAACTAATATATTTTTTAAAAATTCTACTTATTGAGACGTATGTAAATGAATTTGCTTGTTGTTTTAAAACTCGATCACAGATAAGCCCCACTTTAAAGAAAGTTATGGGTCAGAACCCCACTCACTGTTACGGTTAGGAGTGATCTTAGACCATTATACGGCCCTGCATAGTTCCCTTTTTATTTTTAAATTAAAAAACCACTTTAAAGTCATCATTGGTTTAAATCTGTAAGCAAAGCAGTAACAATGGGCTTCAAGCAGCAGTTATTGGAACACCCTGAAGATGAAAGGGAATAAGTGCACACGTTTGTGTTGAGATGGTAACTTAATCTTTTGAGACTGACATAGTGAAGATCAGTAAGGAGTTACGAGGCCTCCTTGGTGGCCCAGTGGCTAAGACGCTGCGCTCCCAACGCAGGGCACCCGAGTTCAATCTCCAGTCAGGGAACTAGACCCCACATGCCACAGCTAAGACCCTGCATGCCGTAACTAAAGATCCCAGAGGCTGCCACCAAGATCACAGGTCCTGCGTGCTGTGAGTGAGACCCAGTGCACCCAAATAAAGAAATAAACGTTTAGAATAGATAGCTGTACAAGTGCTGTTAAAAATTAAAGAGAAATCTATCTTTATTCCGGATTTTCTTTTTCACAAAGTCGAGAGTCTGACTGGAAGAGCAGAGAGCTTCTCTGTATCACTGAACAACAAAAAAACCTTTTTTCATAGCTCCAAAGATCAGTGACCTATAGCCTGTAGTCTAGAATATGTTTCTTATTGACAGACACTTATCAGACTATTGGCTTCAGAAAAATTTTTTGTTTGCCTAAGTTTTTAAAACATGTTTAGTAAAAGAGGTTGGCCACTAGCTTGGAGACGGTCTATCTCGATGACCTCACTGATGTACTTAAACTTAAGATAACCAGTTTTTTTTTTCTTGGTAAAAATATGTTTTCAATATAGTTTTATTGAAAGTTTATAAGGCAACTTGCACATGTAATCAAATGCAGGATCTCAGTTTTTCATGTTAAGTCCCAGTAACACATGTTTTTGTTCACTCACAAAGTTGTGTCTGGCTCATTTTGACCCCATGGACTACAGCACGCCAGGCTTCCCCATTCCTTCACCATCTCTTGAAGTTTGCTCAAGCTCATGTCCATTGAGTCAATGGTGCCATCCAACCATCTCATCCTCTGTCACCCCCTTCTCCTCCTGCCCTCAATCTTTCCCTGCATCAGGGTCTTTTCTAGTGAGTCAGCTCTTCACATGAGGTGGCCAAAGTCTTGGAGCTTCAGCTTCAGCATTAGTAACAAATGAGGGAAATGATACAAAAAAGGCATTTTCTGACCAGTGGCAAATCGAGAAGTACAAGTTTTCATTGATTGATTGCATGAGTGAGTGATCATCATCCATCCATCTATTAATCCATCCATCCATCCATCCACCCACCCCTCCATTCTTTCTTTGATAAATTAAAATATTTTCAGTCATTACATCATTTATCAATGATGGCATATATCAATGACAGCATATATTGATTACAGTTGAGTGTCAGGGATTGTCTTAGGTTTTGAAAAAAGAAAGAAAAGTAAGACACTCTTTTTAGATCAGTTATTCTGAAGGTGATCCCTTGGGAGTGTCTATACATCATAAAGATTTCTTTTGATTCCCCATGTAATCCCATCACTTCATGGCAAATAGATGGGGAAACAGTGGAAAAAGTGAAAAGCTTTGTTTTCTTGGGCTCCAATATCACTGCAGATGGTGACTGCAGCCATGAAATTAAAAGATAGTTTTCCTTGAAAGAAAAGCTATGACAAATCTAGACAGCTTATTAAAAAGCAGAGACATTACTTTGCTGACAAAGGCCTGTCTAGTCAAAGCTATGGTTTTTCTAGTAGACATGTGTGGATGTGAGTTGGACCCTAAAGAAGGCTGAGGGCTGAAGAATTGAAGCTTTTGAACTGTGGTGTTGGAGAAAACTTGAGAGTCCCTTGGACTGTAAGGAGATCCAACCAGTCCATCCTAAAGGAAATCAGTCCTGAATATTCGTTGGAAGGACTGATGCTAAAGCTGAAGCTCCAATACTTTGGCCACCTGATGCAAAGAGCTGACTTATTGGAAAAGACCCTGATGCTGGGAAAGATTGAAGGCAGGAGGAGAAGGGGGTGACGGAGGATGGGGTGGTTGGATGGCATCACTGACTCAATGAACTTGAGTTTGAGCAAACTTCAGGAGATGGGTGAAGGACAGAGAAGCGTGGCATGCTGCAGTCCATGGGGTCGCAAAGTGTCAGACACGACTGAGCGACTAAACAACGGCAATAATTACACCTTTGTGCATTTACTGCATCTTCCTAAAACACGAGGCTTGCTGCAAGGGCTAATGCACTCACTAGCTTGGATGGGGAACTGGCTGTTTTACGTGACACTGTGGCCACTTTCCTTGCTGGGCAGGGCAGTGAGAGATAGACGTCTGACACGGTGAAGATGGAGGCCCCTGAGTAACTCTTAGAAGGACATGACGTGTTACCAGTCCGCAGCTGTCTGGAGAGACCCACGATCAGCCCAGGCTGGAGGCTGCAGTGCAGACCCAGCTCTGCCAGCAGTAATGAAGTGTTTTGCTTTTGAAAGGGACCCGTGGAGAGCCCTCTCCAGGGATGGAAGGGGAGAGAGGCTGGTTTTATTGTAAAGTTGAGCTGGCAAAGGGGCACGTGGGAAGGGGCCCCCTGGACAGTGGGGAGCTGCAGGCGTGGAGGGGGAGAGGGCTGAGCTCCAGAGCAGTCGTGGCAAAAACCGAGGCCTCACACCGCCGCCCCGCCAGCCTCAAGACACGGCTCCAGGAAAAAGACCGAAACCCCTTACGTGGCTGCTGCGTTCGTTCGACAGGTTGGAGTCTTCATGGTGTGTGTGCATGCAGAGTTGCTCAGTCATGTCTGACTTTGCGACCACGTGGACTGTATTCTGCCAGGCTCCTCTGTCCGTGGAATTCTCCAGGCAAGGATACTGGAGTGGGTTGCCATGCCCTCCTCCAGGGGATCTTCCCAACCAAGGGATCAAAACCGTGTCTCTTACGTCTCCTGCATTGGCAGGCGCGTTCTTTACCACTAGCTCTACCTGGGAATCCCAGTCTTCATGGTCAAGTCTCCTTTTAAGATTAAAAATATATAGGCCTGCAATACATTTCTTGGACAGGGAGGCCTGTTGTGCTGTGGTTCATGGGGTTGCAAAGAGTCAGACACGACTGAGTGACTGAACTGAACTGAACTGAATATATTTCTGTTCCTTTTCAAGCCACCAGTAGAGCTATGGGGGGACTCCCTATGTCTCCCAAGCACAATAGCAGATAAATCCTAGGAGTAGAGTGATTCAGTTATTTAACACGTGATTGAAAATTTGGTTTTCCGAGTCAAGCTTTCAGGGGTTTGCGAAAATGTCTTATAGAGTAGTGTCAGTTCTCAGACTGGCATTTAGGAAATGTCATTTCCTATTTTTCATAAGTATTTGTGAAGATGCCTCGGGTGAGTTATAAACTTATTCAAACCATGATTTTGGGAAACTATTGTGATTGCTTTCAAGTGTTACTTCAATAAAATATTTCATGTTTCTATATATTTATATATATATGATGTATATAATAATATATCATTATCTATATTACATTGTGTAATATAGATAATATGCATAATATTACATTATGCAATGTAATACAGATAATTATATATTGGTGTAATACATATATAATTATATATTATAATATATAGTGTAATATATATATAACTTAAATTTCATGTTTATATATATAATTATATATATATAAATTGAATTAACAGTCATTACTTCACCACATCTGCCAGACTTTCTGTGCCCAGAATGATTTTTGGCTGCATATCATAAAATAAAATCCATCATAAAAGATTATGCCACTCATAATATTCTAAAATCTTCTATATAAGGACACTATAAAAGAGGAGAGAATCCAAAAATGATTGAGGGAGGGGAAGTGTGTTTAGCTAAGTGAACTGTTAAAGAGGACTGCTCCCAAGGGTGTGGGTGAATTTGGTGTCAATTCGGTGTGTTTGCCAAAAACACGCTGGCTTGGAGGCACACCCTGTAAGTGGTTTAATATCTTGGATCTTCCCCATGCAGTTCTGGGGGCCTCAGTCTCCTCATTTAAAGGCAGAAGTGATGTTGGCCATTTTCCTAGATTGCAATCTTCCCCATCCCGTTCTTGGGTGCCAACCCAGCTCTCTGGAGGAGCACCCATCTGGCTCCACGCTATCCTATGTCGTCACCAGGCAGGAAGACCCTTCAATGAGTGCGTGAAGGAAACACACAAACATTTGTTAGCTTGGAGAAGTATCTATTGAAATAATTTTCACGTAAGTTAACTTTGAAACGTTCCGACTGTGCGGTGTAGAGATTCCCTACCTCAGCATTACAGACATAAAAATTACAGTGTGTTTCATATGGTGCCTTTCAGTCGGGTGTTTAGAACTGCATTTGGCTTCATGAAGTTTGGACTTTTTACGATCGTCGTTACAGTAGGAAATCTCAAGGGAATCGTTTTACGATATGTATTTCACTTCTTACAGCTTGGCTGCTAAGCCTGTAATGTCCACCTAACGTTTAACTCTCTGAATTAAGTTCAAATATTTTCAAAACCCTCTTTGTGTTCTAATTGTTCTTGGCTTCCACCGCTTACACCAAAGCCAAGTAGCATAGAAAAAGGAGTCTCAAAGAAAAATCAGAAAATACTCAATTAGCCAAATGGTTTCTCCTTCGTTTAGCTGAGAAATACTCTTATGTTTTGCCAAAAGTTGAAACAAAATTCCGTTGTCCTTTAATACATCTCTTTTTGGTCACTTGATTAAATGTTATACGTTCTTCCTGTGCATTAGAAGAGAGGGAAGTGTTTACGTGAGAAAAACAGGGATCCATGCCCCAGTTTCCACATTTTCAGAGCGCTGTAGCGACAAATTCTGGAGAAAGGGCATGGCAACCCACTCCAGGATTCTTGCCTGGGAAGTCCTCTGGACAAGGGAGCCCGGCGGGCTACAGTCCATGAGGTTGCAAAGAGTCGGGCATGTCTTAGCAGCTAAATCACTACCGCCACCAGCACCAAAGCAGCAAATTCTGGAATTATATAAGGAGGAAAATCATAGATTCCCCAGGCTCATGAAGCCATGGTCCTCATTTTCACGGACTTCAGTGGGAGAGCGGGCAGAAGAGGGAAAGAGAATAGCACGTAGATGTAACTTTAAATTTATGGAAATCTGAATCTCATCGGAGTAGAGATTACAGAATGTTGTATTTGGAAGGAATTTAATTTTTCCAATCGAGCTGTCTACGCAATTCATAGATCCTCTCGTCAAAAAATCTGCGAGACGCCTTCATTAAAGATTAAGGAACTCATTGCCTTCTGAGTCACTTCTAGTTTTGCACAGATGGAAAGTTCCTACTTGTTCTGAGACGACAGATCTCTCTGAAGTGTCTCTGCCTGATTTCTCAGGAAGTGTTCACCAGCAACACCGAACAGCTTTTAATGAGGCAACTTGTGTGATTCGGGGTCTTCCCTGGTGGCTCAGATGGTAAAGAATCTGCCTGCAATGCAGGAGACTCGCGTTCAATCCCTGGGTTGGGGAGATCCCCTGGAAGAGGGCATGGCCACCCACTGCAGTATTCTTGCCTGGAGAATCTCATGGACAGAGGAGCCTGGCGGGATATATAGTCCATGGGGTGGCAAAGAGTTGGACATGGCTGGGCAACTAACACAACTCTATAACGCTGTGATTGGAGGATAACAATCCTCCAATAGTGTGTCTCTCCACTCCAGGTCTGGGCTGGAGTTTCTAGCTCTCTTTTCCAACGGAGGACTTTCTGTATTCCAGCTGTGAAGGTCACCCTTTCGAACATCTGTCCACATTCTTCATAACCATGTTGAATGCGTCAGATGGCTCAGAACCCAGAACGGCGCCCTCGGGGTAGTCGAAACGTGAGAAATGGAGCTATTCCTTATTTATTGTCCTGGTGTTCATGGATTCGTTAATGAAGTCAGAATGGCACTAGCGTTTGATATATTTACACTGTTGATTTATACTGAACTCATAGTGAAGTAACTTTTTAAAATAATTTTTATATACGACTCTCACACATGTAATATTTATGGATTTGTTTTTCTTTTTTAATCATAAATTTGAGGCTTTATATATTTCATCGTTATGTTAAAAGTAATATCCGTGAGTAAAATAATGTTTAGGAAAATCGAGTCAAAAATACATACAAAGGTGCAAGATTGACGGAAGAGTTTTTTTTTATCTTTGTTGTTATTTTTTAAACTAATTTTAATTGCAGAATAATTACAGTATTGTGATTTTTTTTTTTTGGCTATACAGCAATGTAAATCGGCCATAGGTATATATGTGTCACCCCCATCCTTTTTTATTGTTACTTTTAAAATTAATTAATTTATTTTAATTGGGAGATTATTACTTTACAGTATTGTGATGGTTTTTTCCATACATCAATAAGAATATTCATTGGCAAGACTGATACTGAAGCTGAAGCTCCAATCCTTTGGCCACCTGATGCGAAGAACTGACTCATGAGAAAAAACCCTGATGCTGGGAAAGGCGGGAGGAGGAGGGGACGACAGAAGATGAGATGGTTAGACGGCATCGCCGACTCGAGGGACATGAGTTTGAGCAAGCTCTGGGAGTTGGTGATGGACAGGGGGGCCTGGCCTGCCGCAGTCCACGGGGTTGCAAAGAGTCGGACACGACTGAGCGACTGAACTGGCTGACGATATGAATCGGCCACAGACATACATGTGTGCCTCCCCATCCTGAACACCACCCCCGCAAACCTCCCTCCCCACCCCACCCCTCCAGGTTGGCACAGACCAGCAGCTTTGGGTTCCCTGCGTCATACGGCAAACTCCCCCTGGCGCTCTCTTTTCCGTGTGGCGACGTGTATTGCTTCATGCTATTTGTTATTTTTGAGTCTGTTAATGTCTCTGTAATATTTGTGCCCTCTCAAAAAAGGTAAACATCTTGTTCCTCTTAGGGCCTTGTTCCGAAGGATTGAGATACGGGTCCTCTTTTTTTTTTTAAGTTCATTTGTTTATAGCAGTGTCCCGTCTTGGTCGTGGCACTCGGGATCTTTATTGTGGCTCTCAGGCTCAGGAGCTGCAGCTCATGGGCTCCAGAGGGCAGGCTCAGTAGCTGAGGTGTGAGGACTTAGCTGCCTCACAGAATGTGGGGTCTTCATTCCCCGACCAGGGATCAAACCCGCATGCCTTGCACTGGAAGGTGGATTCTTAACCACCAGAGCCCCAGGGAAATCCCTGGATCCTCTTTGCTAACTCATTATCTGTTCTTTCCAAATAACATCCTCTGGAACACACATATCATCAGCCAGGTAACCAAAGATGCTGTCACACAAGTTGGAGTTGAGGAATGTGTTCATGGCCTCCAAGGCCCTTATCTCTACAAGTTCAGCATCGGCTACAACACTGGCCTGTTAATCAGCCGTCCGTTTTTGGAGTCAGTTACATATCCACCAAGGGCTTCCCTGATGGCTCAGCTGGTAAAGAATCTGCCTGCAATGCAGGAGACCCCGGTTCGTTTCCTGGGTCGGGAAGATCCCTGGAGAAGGGATAGCCTACCCACTCCAGGATTCTTGGGCTTCCCTGGTGCCTCAGCTGGTAAAAAAAAAAATCTGCCTGCAATGAGGGAAACCAGGGTTGGATCCCTGGGTTGGGAAGATGCCCTGGAGAAGGGAAAGGCTACCCACTCCAGTATTC
Source organism: Cervus elaphus (assembly GCF_910594005.1). NCBI lineage: Eukaryota > Metazoa > Chordata > Mammalia > Artiodactyla > Cervidae > Cervus > Cervus elaphus. The sequence continues at coordinate 174,062,241 of NC_057848.1, read as the reverse complement.
TGGCCTGGAGAATTCCAAGGACTGTGTAGTCCAGCGGGTAACAAAGAGTCAGACACGGCTGAGCGACTTTCTCTTTCATGCACTGTCAGTGGGAATGGAAATAGGTGCAGTCACTACAAAAAAACGATACAGAGGATCCACCAAAAAAAAAAAAAAAAACAATACTGTGGGATCTAGCAATTCCACTTCTGGTTATGGATCCACAGGCATTGAAATCAGGATTTCAGAGCGATCGCTGCATCCCTGTAGGCCTGGATTCAATCCCTGCTCACGTAACCAGATCACACACGCTGCAGCCAAGAGTTTGCTTGCGGAAACGCAGAGATTCCGTGTGTCGCAGCTAAGACCCGGCACAGCCAAACAAACAGATAAACAAATAGAGACTTCCCCGGTGGCTCAGTGGTTAAGAGTCTGCCTGTCAGTGCAGGGGATGCAGGTTTGATTCCCGCTTTGGGAAGATTCCATATGACGAGGAGCAGCTAAGCCATTCGCCAGAACTACTGAGCCCTCATGCCCACTGTTGGCAACAAGAGAAGCCTCCGCAATGAGCAGCCTGGGAAACGCAACCAGAGAGTAACCCCTGCTCGGTGCAACTAGAGAAAACCCAGGTGCAGCCACAGAGACCTAGAGAAGCCAGAAATAAATTAATCTTAAAAATGAATAAAATTAAACACATAGGTATACATGAGCTAAACATGTTATATGAATTCTCCTTCACTACCCAAATTCTTGTTACCCAAATGCTCGCCCTCCAGATTGATGAACAGAGTGGATTCAGAGCTGCTTTGGAAGACAGAAAGACCCTCTCTTTCTGTCCCTCAGAAATGGAGTCTTGTGGGTTTTTAACATTTTTTCCAGGACCAGTGAACAGTTAAGCCTTGCAAGACAGGAGTGTATCAAATAAAAGAGGACCTCAAATACAAAAAAAAAAGGCGGCGGGGAGAAATGTACCTTGGACAAAAGCAGTCATTTCAGAATATAGCTTTTTAAAATGTCAGAATTTCTGTGGCTGATTCAGGTCGGTGTTTGGTAGAAATCAACACTATAACGTAAAGCAGTCATCCTTCAATTAAAAATAAATAAACGTTAAAAAATAAAGCTGTCAGAATTTATCAAAATCATCAGCTTTACTACATAATACTGAGGTGAGCCGAAGGATTAGCTGTAAAATGTTAGCCTGCAGGTTCTTCACGTGGACGGGTCTGCACTGCACGCCAGCAGAGTCTAGTTCGGTAAACCTAACTTTAGCACCAAAGGCCCCTCGTGTCTGTGAAATAAACCAACCCCTGTTGGTTGGCAGAATAGGACAGTATAGTCACACTCCATAAAAGGCGTTTCTGAGATTTAAGGATCTGAAGACGTGTTACTCTTGATTTTCACGCACGCTCGCAGGAGAGATTCTGCCAGACAGTGTTTCAAGAAGAGATTTCAGCATATGATCGATGTCGGTTTTGGCACAAGCTTTGGTACGTCATCAAAAGTGTCTTTTTTTGGGCATTTTCCCCTTCTTCGTTTTCAAGTCTGTCTTTGGTTTGGGTAAGTAACAAAGGATTGAATTGATGAGGTTTTAACAGTCATCGTCGAGAGGTCCTGTACCTTGAAAGCATCCACTGGGCAAAGATTTCATTCATCTTCCCGCCCGCATCTCTTGTTATTCCTGACGGCGCTGTTGGTACGCTCTCTGCGGTTTTGGTTTTACTACCAGCAACTAGGATAGCAGAAGCATTTCTGGGAAGGTTTTACTCAGTGAAGAATGCAGTAGCTAGGCAATCCTGTTAATCCCATGAAATTATGGGAATTTGATTTTCTAAAAGAAGTTCGTTATCAGGACCAGTGTACCGGGGCTCTTGAAGTGAAAACAGAATATTGATACCGCCTGTGTGACTTTGGACTCCTACGGTGTAGCTTGTGCCTTTGAGGTCTGTTGCTGTCGAGATAACGCGAGTAACGTATTGTTGTTCAGTCGATTCAGTCGTGTCCGACTCTTTGCGTCCCCATAGGCGTAGCCCGCCAGGCTCCTCTGTCCATGGGCTTTCCCAGGCAAGGATACCAGAGTGGGTTGACATATCCTTCTCTTACAGGTAACGTAAGAAGCCTCTAGAAACATTAAACTGATCCTGCTCCTGGGGAAAGCAAACGGAGAGTGTTTCATCGTATGTAGATCCATGATGAGCACAAGATGAGTCAGAACCCACTGAGCATTTTGGTTTCATCTCAGAGGTAAATGGCTAGATCTTTTTTTTCCCCCCAGATACAAATGGTTCAGATTTTTGAAATGACGTGTCAGAAATCACCCCTGCAGCGTTCCAATGGAGGCATGTAAATGCATGTTAAACTGTATTTTTCTTTTTCTTGTAATTAAAGTAGGCACCTGGGAAAGCATATAAGACTTTATGTGATTATGAAACTCTTTTTTTACGCTGCAATTAAAAATAGACCAAAAGCAAGAAAAAAAAAAAAAGCAAGCGTCTTTGATGGAGGCTTCCGATATGCGTGAATTTCATCGAGAACAGAAGCCTTTTAAAACAGGTGTGTTTGTAAAAGCATGTTATCCATTTTTGCAGAAGAAAAAATACTTATAAAATGTTTCTGTTCTAGAGGACAGCCTGGATATTGAGGTGTCCAGAGCTCCAGCCTCCGGGCCGTGAGCCTTTGGTCCTGTTTGAGCCTGTGGTTCAGAGGGCGTCCTCCCGGCAGACGTGGCTGCCGCAGACTGTTGGCCTCCGTGTTCCGTGGCCCCCAGACGCCTCGTGTGTCTAGTTACGGCTCTCAGTTTATAGTTCTCCTGCTTCCTTCTTCTCTTTCACTCCAACATCTGCTATGTTTTTGCAGCTGATGGAAACTGCAAGCCCGTGTGATGTCTCAACGTATTTTTTTTTCCACTGCTTATCTGAAATGCGCGTTTAACTGTGAGCCTTATAGTTTACCTGGCACCTTTATCGAACCCTTTTCCAGGAAACCCTAAACATAGGAAGCCTGCTTCCTCGATAGATCCCAAGGGAAATAGCAGGCAGCATAGGATCGCTGGGACTCCCACGGAAGAGTCCCATACCCAGCACAGAGAACAAACACATACGGGTCCTGTGATTTTCTTCCTCTTCTTCTTTTAATACAATTCTTTTTTTTTTTTTTTTGAGGCAGAGGGCTACAAGTCTTATTTTTTGGCCAAGAGTTGAAGATGACTGAGTAGCTAAGCACGCATGCAAATTTCCTTTCTCCCTCCCCGTCTCTTTCACCCTCTTCCTTCTTCTCTTAACTTGTGTTACATCCTTGAAGAGAAAGGCTGATCAAGTGCAGAAATACTTAAGGAAGGCTGGGAGCAGAGATACTTACGAAGTCTGGGAGCAGAGATAACTTAGGAAGCCCAGGGCTTTGACTTTTGAAGTTTGGGGGTTGTACTTTTATTTTTTTCTGTAGAGAACTCAACAGTCCAAATGCTAGACTAGGATGTCGTTGTTTAGCTGCTTCATCGTCTCTTCTTCTTTGCGACCCCATGTACCATGCGTAGCCCTCCAGGCTGCTCCTAAGCCACCAGGGAGGCCCAGACTAGGATGCCTGGTATCCAACTCTCCAGCTTTTTCCTGTGTTCCGTCAGTAACAAGAGACAGCAGCTATCGCTTGCTAAAGGACGTCCATTAGACAGAGAAGTTGCTTACTGAAAGTAGGGCAGTTGCCAGGAAATACGTGGAGAAGAATAACAGAATCTCGGGGTACCAAATTTGAATGGAAGAAGGTGAACTAATGTAGCGAATGGAGTCTTTCAAAATCCAGGGTTTCATCTCCCGCTTTAAAGTACAGGCCCCAGGACTTCCGTGGTGGTGTAGCGGTTAAGAATCCACCTGCCAATGCAGAGGGCACGTGGGTTTGGAAAGATCCCACATCCCACAGGGCAGCTGAGCCTGTGAGCCACAGCTATGGAGCCTGTGCTCCGAAACCAGAGACGTCACCCCGGGGAGAAGCCCACACACCACAGCTGGAGAGTAGCCCCCTCTCATTGCAACTAGAGAACGCTGGCATACGGCAACCAAATCCCAGCACAGCCAAAACCAAACAAACAAAAAGTACGGGCCCCAAATTTATTTGTAAATTTTTAAATGTACCCACTTTTAAAAGATGAGCTGAGGTCTATGCGCACTGTGTGCATAGTAGACGGCATTTATGATTTAATATTCGGATACCTGCTGTGAACAGCCGACTCTGGAAAAGACCCCGCTGCTGGGAAAGATTGCAGGCAGGAGGAGAAGGGGACGACAGAGGATGAGATGGTTGGATGGTGTCACCGACTCAATGGACGGGAACTTGGGCCAACTCTGGGAGACGGTGAAGAACAGGGAAGCCTGGCGTGCTGCTGTCCACGGGGTCACGGAGAGTCAGACGCGACTTGGCAACTGAACAACAACATCTACTATGAAAATGGCTTTTCAACACCAGCCCGCTAAGCACCCTGGAAGACCCTTGCTAAAGTAAAAATTTGAGCCCCAGACAGGTTTAGACTGGGCCAAACACCAACCAGGATGCATCGCGACAGCAGGAAAAGACGTCTAATAATCAGTTTCACTGCCTTACTTTTTTTTTAAACATAAATCCACGGGTTCTGATCACTTCAGTTCAGTCGCTCAGTCGTGTCCGACTTTTGGCCACCCCATGGACTGCAGCACGCAACCTTCCCTGTCCCTCACCAACTCCCGGAGCTTGCTCAAACTCATGTCCATCGAGTCGGTGATGCCATCCAGCCATCTCATCCTCTGTCGCCCCCTTCTCCTCCTGCCCCCAATCCCTCCCAGCATCAGGGTCTTTTCCAATGAGTCAGTTCTTCACATCAGGTGGCCAAAGGATTGGAGTTTCAGCTTCAAAATCAATCCTTCCAATGAATATTCAGGAATGATTTCCTTTAGGATAGACTGGTTGGATCTCCTTGCACTCCAAGGGATTCTTAAGAATCTTCTCCAACACCATAGTTCAAAAGTACCAGTTCTTTGGCGCTCAGCTTTCTTTATGGTCCAACTCTCACATCCAGGCATGACTACTGGAAAAACCATAGCTTTGACTAGATGGATCCTTGTTGGCAAAGTAATGTCTCTGCTTTTCAATATGCTGTCTAGGTTTATATTTATAAACATTTATTTACTTGGCTGCCTCGGGTCTTAGGTGTGGCCGGCAGGACCTTCTTCGTGTCAGGCAGAATCTTTCTTTCCGGCACTTGGGCTGTCTACTTGTGGTGTGTGGGCTCAGTAGGTGCAGAATATGGGCTGTCTGCTTGTGGCGCTGGAGGGCTTAGTTGCCCCGAGGCATGTGGGATCTTCATTCTCTGACCGGGGGTCAAACGTGCCTCCCCTTGCAGTGCAAGGTGGTTCCTTAACCTCTGGACAACCAGGCAAGTCCCAGGACCTCATGGTTTAAGGACAAACCAAAACTATGGCTCAGATGTTCCCACGTGGGAATTGTCCAGGAAAAGGTAGTTTCTCTGCTTCTGTTTGGAACTTACCTTGCAGTGCATAACACATCTGTGCGCCGTAAGATTTACAAAATCCCCTTGGAGCTCTGAGGAATTATGGCTAATTGTGCAGTATTTGGATGAATAATGCATGAAAGATAATTCATCACTACCTGGTTAATTGTTGTTGATGTTTACTTGCTAAGTCGTGTCCAACTCTTCTGTGACCCTGTGGACTGTAGCCCGCCAGGCTCCTCTCTGTCCATGGGATTCTCCAGGCAAGAATCCTGGAGTGGGTTGTCCTTTCTTCCTCCAGGGGATCTTCCCCTGGGCCTGCATCTCCTTTTTGGCAGGCGGGTTCTTTACCACTGAGCCAGCAGGGAAGCCCACCCAGTTAATTAATCCAAGGTTAAGTAGGCACTCTATATTTGTATTTGGGCTTCCCAGGTGGTGCTAGTGGTAAAGAGCCTGCCTGCCCATGTAGGAGACATAAGAGATATGGGTTTGATCCCTGGGTCGGGAAGATCCCTTGGTGGAGGTCATGGCAACCCACTCCAGTATTCTTGCTGGAGACTCCCATGGACAGAGGAGCCTGGTGGGCTACAGTCCATGAGTTTCCAAAGAGTCGAACACGACTAAAGTGACTTTGCGCTCCCATTTGTATTATTTTTTACATTTATAGTTGTAAATAACAACTTGCATTTTACCGTCTCACCCCTCTTTTTGCAAATAGAGCCAGATCATTTGAATACAAACATCTTTCTGTTTTTCTTTTTCTTTTTTGCATTATTATTCTGGGCAGTTTGAATGAAGTTTAACATAATTTGAAAAGGATAAATATATATGATGCAGTTAGCGTTATTCCCTTCGTGGCTACATGAACTGCAGATTTCCATCTCCACAAAGGGCTTCCCTGATGGGCTCAGGCTGTCAAGAGCCTGCCTGCAATGTGGGAGACCTGGCTTTGATCCCTCGATCGGGAAGATCCCCTGGAGGAGGAAATGGTACCCACTCCAGTATTCTTGCCCGGAGAATCCCAAGGACAGAGGACCATGGTGGGCTACAGTCCGTGGGGTCACAAAGAGTCGGACATGACTGAGCAGCTAACACACACGGGCATTTTTTACATTGGACGGGCCCCGTTTTTTGTGATAATTCTGTAATTTTCAGAGCAGGCTGATGGTATCTGGGGGTGGGGGTGCAGAGAGCAGGTGTTCCCCACTGCGGGGTGGGCGTGCACATCTGAGTTTGTCTTGCTGGCTCCTCGGGGCCTGCTGTGGTTCTCTGGCATGCCAGCTTGCCCGGAAGTGCCCTGGACGGCTGGAAGCCGCAGACTGAGGCAGACACGGGCCGCTGCGCCCACTGAGTGGGTCGTGCTTCCTGGGCAGGTCCCACTCTGGCAGGGACTCCTGCTGACGGGTGTGTGGCCAAGACCCCGGCTTCCTCAGCAGGCCCCCCATGAACAGGGCTCCTTTCTTGATGGCCCTTACCGCCGAGCCATCAGTAACAGGGCGGATTCCACGGGCTGAGCCGGACAGATTAAAGGTTCTCTTTGAAGGTGACCAGTGACACTGGCCCTCAAAGAGCCTCCTTTGAAAGACAACACAGGGATTATGTTCCAGAGGTCGGGACCCCCTAGGGCTGCCTTTCATGTCTCCCAGGGAGGGGTCCCCTCTGTGACACTCGGCCCTTCTGGACTGCGGAGAGGAAACAGTTGGACGTGATCAGAGCCAAGAGCCCAAGGCCCTCCTGTTCCATCCTGCCTTGCCCATGGGGCCATCCAAAAGCTCCCCGCCTGGATCTCATTCATGGTGGCTTTCTCCTGGAGGAGCTGCCTGGACGTTACGTCACAGCCCCGTGAAGAACAACTATTGTAGCGATTGTTGTTGTTCAGTCGCTAGGTCGTGTCCGACTCTTTGCCCGCCAGGCTCGACTGTCCGTGAGATTTCCCAGGCAAGGATACTGGAGTGGGTTGGCATTTCCTTCTCCAGGGGAACTTCCCGACCCAGGGGTCAAACCTGCGTCTCCTGCATTGGCAGGTGGGTGCTATGACCGTGCCACCTAGGAAGCCCACAGAACAGCAGAGTCACCTGCAAGCAACCAGCTGCTATAATTGGCACATAATACGACACCCGCTCTAACCTGGTACCTGGTCGGCAGGGTTTCTTGTCCAGCGACCGAGTCAGAGAGGAACCACGTGGAACCACATGCTTTCAGCAAAATGGGCTGAAATGGAGAAGCTTCGCTCGATGGCCCAAAGTACCGAGAGTATTTTATCCCTCACCGTCCGATAATGACCCACGGGGTTAACTTGGACGTTTTCCCGCATAACCCAGCAAAAGTTTGCAGTTTCTAAAGTCAGACAAAGGGAGATGCTTAATTTAATGACTCCTGCTATGTGTAGAAGTCGTTCCTAGTCTCTGAACTCTCAGATGTTGGGGAATTCACAGAATTTGAAAGGCAAGTTCAACAGTTAATGGGTGAAATCGGGCTAAAAGAAACTGGCTAGCCATTTGGGTTTAGGAAGAGTATACATTTTTAGCTTCTTACTTGCTAAGTTCTTACAATATTGGGCTTCCCTTGTGGCTCAGCTGGTTAAGAATCTGCCTGCAATTCTGGAGACCTGGGTTCAATCTCTGGGTTGGGAAGGTCCCGTGGAGAAGGGAAAGGCTACCCACTCCAGTATCCTGGCCTAGAGAATTCCTTTGGTCCATGTGGTCGCAAAGAGTCAGACACAACTGAGCGACTTTCACCTCACTTCACTTGTTATAACATAGTTGGGAATGCACTATATAAAATATATGATGTTGGCGGTGATATACACGATTGTTTTTCATGCCAGAATATGCCAGCTGTCACAGCAAATGAGGTCAAAGAAATGTCATGAAGTAGGAAATATTAAACATTATTTAATATTTAATAATATTTAAGTAAAAACATTAAATTTTTTCCCCTAAGAACAAGCACATAAGTAGTTCGGGACTGCTTTGCAGACGAGTGACTTGGGAACTCTGGGAATTTTCCTACTCTGAAATAAGGAGTCTTTCATGTTGACTAAGGAGAAAAGAATTGGCTGTTGAGATAAACAGAGGAAGGAATAAATCAAGGGAATATTCCAAAAAAAAAAAAAAATCTTGCCCGACACTTTATATCAATAGGTATGCAGCAGACTTGTGCCGACAGAAGTAAAAGGAAACAGAACCATCGAAGATATCCGTACGTTCCAAGTGTCCTAGGAACCGGCAGAACTGCGGTGTGACCAGCAAGAAAGTTGGGAAGAAGAAGCCCAGGGTGGAGGAGGAACAGGGAAACACGTTTGGGGCCAGCTGATCGTGATCGATTTGACAAAGATGATCAATATGCTCACGTTGATACATAATCACGCAGGCGGTAGGCACCAAGATCAGAGGTGAGAGGTGAGAGCTGGGATCTGGGACGATCCGATGAGATTTAGCAGCAGCGGTGGCAAGACCAAACGTTAGTCGTTGTTTATTTATTTTTTCCCAAATGTGTGTATATGTATTTTTTTATTTGGCTGAGTGGATCTTTGTTGCCGCACAGTGTGGTGGCGAGTGGCAACTGCTGTCTACTTGAGGGGCAGGGGCTTCTCATTGGGGTGGTTTCTCTCATTGCAGAGCACAGGCTTTAAGGCACGCGGGCTTCAGTGGTCGTGGGGCGCAGGCTTAGTTGCTCCAGGGCACGTGGGACCTTACCTGACCAGGGATCGCACCTGCGTCTCCTGCACTGGCAGGCGGGTTCTTAACCACTGGATCACCAGCGAAGCCCATGGTTTGCATCCTTGATGGATATTAGGGCTTTTAATACCAAAACATACTGAAGAACCAAGGGAAGAAAATGTCGCAAAATACACGTGTTTTTTGAACATAGTTGGTTACCATGGAGAGGAAAGATAGATTCATTTCTTAAGCAACAGAAGTGCCATGTGGTTAGTTTCTGCCTCAGCTTCTCAGACCCTCTGTAATGCTGGACAATTTGCTTGCTGGAAGTTCTAGTTTAATGGGACCCTGACATTTGTCTCTGAAGGTTGACCTCTGCACCTTCATGAAGAATGTAAGTTTCTGCGGAACCTGGAGAAAAATAACAACAATAATAAAGCTTTTGACTTACTGATTGATGCTTTTAAATTGTGGTGGTGGAGAAGACTCCTGAGAGACGCTTGGACTGCAAGGAGATCAAACCAGTCAATTCTAAAATGAGATCAACCTTGAATATTCATTGGATGCTGAAGCTGAAGCTCCAATACTTTGGCCACTTGATGCAAAGAGCTGACTCATTAGGTTGAAGAGAAAAGGAGAAGGGGACAGCAGAGGATGAGATGGTTGGATGGCATCACCGACTCAATGGACATGAATTTGAGCAAAGTCCATGGGGTTGACCAGAGTCAGACGTGACTTAGCAACTGAACAACAACAGCAAGATAAAGCTTAGAAAGTCTTAGGAGAGTTGCTTGTTGGCCAGCCAGTGGCTTAGAGCTGATTGTAAATGCTTGCAACACACACATCTCCTCAATTGCAAGGCTGATTGAAAGGACAGATTAGGTTACCTTCTAATGTAGCAGCTAAAGCTAGCAGATCAAGAGTGATACGTGTAGATAAATTCAGAGGAGAGTGTGTTGTATCTGTCTGACTGTGCTTGTCGGCCATCTGCAGATCCAGAGGCACTGCTGACTCATTGAAAAGACTGGGAGAGTGGCCAGGAACATTCTTATCTTGACATTTAAAAAGGTGTTGGATTGAGAGAGGAAACAGCAGAAAAAGTCACCTGCACCAAACGTGGGTAGGCGCCAGGCTTAGAGGCGCAGAGGCACGTTGAAGCAACAGAGGCAGGCGAGGATGGGGCTGTGGGCAGTGTCTTACGGCTCCGCCCATCCTGGGAACCACCTCATTTAAATTCTTCAGGACTTCCCTGGCGCAGGACACATGGGCTGCCTCCCTGGACCCGGAAGATCCCCACTTGCCTCAAGGCAACTCAGCCCGTGCACCATGTGGAGCCCGCGACCTTCCACTACGGAAGCCCTCACACCCTAGAGCCCCATGCTCTGAAACAAGAGAGTCCGCTGCAGTGAGAAGACCAAGCGTTGCAGCAACGCGTAGCCCACCCCTGGCTCTCTGTATGCCTTTTCTCCGACACGTTTGCACGTAGGACTTCTCCTGAGCCTCTCCTGAAGATGTAAAGACAAGATCGACCTATACCTACTCTAAATCAATCGATGAAACTTTTGAAAGACAGTTCTTTCCTTGCTGGATCTCGTAAAGGTCTTTTCCGTTCCTGATTCATCTCGAATTGTGAGAGCATCTGACATCGACTTTGTGTGAAACGAAGGAAGTCTTTGCCAAAAAATGAATATGTGTCTGTACATGTGCGTATATTCACACATACACATGAATGTGTGTATATATGCACACACATATATGTATTATGGTCTGCGCGTGCATACGCAGTCACTTCGGTCGTGTCCGACTCTGCGATTCAATCAGCTGTAGCCCCGCCAGGCTCCTCTGTCCGTGGGGATTCTCCAGGCAAGAATACTGGAGTGGGTTGCCATTCTCTTCTCCAGAGGATTTTCCCGACCCAGGGATCGAACCAGCGTCTCCTGCGTCTCAGGCATTGCAGGCAGATTCTTTATCACTGAGGCACCTGTGAAGTCCCATGTATGGTAGCATGGTAGCAGCTTTTAAAAAAATATCTATTTATTTGTCTGTGCCAGATCTTAGTTGCAGCATGTGGGATCTAGCTCACTGACCAAGGATCGAACCCAGGCCCCCTGCATTGGGAGCTCAGAGTCTTGGCCGCTAGACCCTCAGGGACCGTCTCATCATGATAGCAGTTTTTATGTAGAAGCAATTCATAGCCCTAAGCTATCTCATCTAAATATAATATATCCTGTAAGAATTGATAATTGTACATAAGTTCCAAGCAAGTCAAGGGTTAGGTGTACAACCCATTTCCTTTCTAGCTACGTGATGCAATTCCATTTTAACTTCTGTGAGCTTCAATCTCTATCTGGACAACTGAAAAATAGATTATATACGGGGACTTGGAGACGTTGCAGCGTTCAGTAAGGGCTTCCCTGGTGGCTCAGTAGTAAAGAACCCGCCTGCCAGTGCAGGAGACGTGGGTTTGACTCCTGGATCAGGAAGATCCCCTGGAGGAGGGCATGGTAAGCCACTCCAGTATTCTTGCCTGGAGAATCCCATGGACAGAGGAGCCTGGTGGGCTATAGTCCACGGGGTCACAAAGAGTCAGACAGGACTCAGTGACTAAACAACAACAATGTTCAATAAATGCTCATTTACTTTATCCCTATCTATCATTTATGTATGTGTGTATGTCTCTATCATGCCTATTTACATGTGTATTTATCATCTGTCTGTGTCTCTCTGTGTGTATTTATATGTATAGATAGTATTCTTGGGCTGCCCTTGTGGCTCAGCTGGTAAAAAATCTGTCTGCAATGCAGGAGACCTGGGTTCAATCCCTGGGTTGGGAAGATCCCCTGGAGAAGGGGTAGGCTACCCTCTCCAGTATTCTGGCCTGGAGAATGCCATGGACTGTATAGTCCATGGGGTCGCAAAGAGTTGGACACGACTAAGCGACTTTCACATAGTTATGGATAATGTATATATGTATGTATTTAAGGCATTTCTGAGGATTCAGTCTGAGGTTAAGAAACACCCAGTAACAGAGGCGCGGTCAGATAGTCGTGTCAGCTGCAAGGTGATTTATGGCTTCAGCACTTACTTAACGAGGATCAACTTTGCACAGAGCTCGCAGCAGAGGTTACTAAATGCTACCCCCAATTTTTGAGGGATTTCAGTGCACATCTCCTAAATTTCTGCATCCAGAAAGCAGTCCAGATGTTGTCATTCTTGCCCTTGGCTTTTCTCTGCACGCATAGATTCTTTTCTTCATTAAGGAGCAGTTGGGAAAACTGATGTATGTGGTGGTGGGTGTAGCACTTATGCTGAAGACAGTGTCACAGGCTTTCCTGGTGGCTCAGTGATTAAAAAAAAAAAAAAAATCCACCTGCCAATGCAGGAGACAGCTGTTCGATCCCTGATTTGGGAAGATCCCACACGCTGCGGAGCAACGAAGTGTGTGGTCTCGAGCCTGGGAGCTGCAGTTACTGAACCCCCCGAGCTGCAAATAGTGAAGCTTGCGAACCCTTACCCACAGCAAGGGAAGCCCCTCAAGGAGAAGCCCACACACCACACGGAGGAATAGCACCAGCCTTCGGCAGGTCAAGAAACATCTGTGTGCAGCAACAGACGCAGGGCAGTCAAAAATAAATAAAATTTAAAAAAACACAAAAACCAGCAACACAGTTTCACGCTGTTTTTATAAGGAAACCCATGGCTGACACCCGGCCCTACACGTGAACGAAATCCCCGTGGTTCAGAATTTTTTTCTCGGTGAACATGAGCTTTGTCTGTGTCGTGTCGGGGTTGTGTTCACGTTTGCTGAGCGGTGAGCACTTTTCCGTTCACGCACCTGCAAAAAGCCCTGCTGTTGGTAAAGGGTCCAGAGCCTCAAGTGTTTCTATCTCTGGGTGCGGGTGGGGGCAGCCCCAAGGGTTCTGCTGAATTAATCTCTTCCAGGGTGGCCTCCTGGGGAGATCGGGGGAGGCTTGTGAAAGATGTACGCCCTGAGCTCCGAGTTAAAGCCCTTCCAGACAGCGTCTTTGTGCCAGTCGAGAGGGAAGACAGCTTTTATTTCTCGTTGGAGTGAGGCACATGTGGAGAACGCAGCATCAAAGACGGCAGGAGGCGCGGAAGGCAGACGTCAAGGGTTTCTGCCTAACAAGCTGCTCACCGTTTCCAACAGGGCTCCCCAGCGCCAGCCTTGGATCACGGCTGCTCGCCTCTCAGAAGCGCCTCCTCCGTTTGAAAAACGTTCGTGTGTTTAAGGGACGTGACCTTCCCCAGGAAGCTTCTAATTCAAGCCAGCCCGGTCCATGCGATTGCTGTGCGTTCTTTAGTGGAGTCTGTGAAGCGTGGCGCTGGGGAAAGAGATGGTAGACATCAGAGCTGGCCTCACTCACATTTAGAGGGCAGGACACCGTTTGTGGGAGAGAGAGAGAGAAAAAAAAAACAATGTCCTGGTATGATTTTTTTTTTCTTTTTTCTTGAATATATTGTGTTTCCGCAAGTACTATGGGGAAAGTGAAAGTGAAGTTGCTCAGTCGTGTCTGAGTCTTTGTGACCCCATGGGCTGTAGCCTACTGGGTTCCTCCATCCATGGGATTTTCGAGGCAAGGATACTGGAGTGGGTTGCCATTTCCTTCTCCATGGGATCTTCCCGACCCAGAGATCAAATCTGAGTCTCCCGTGTTGTAGGTAGATGCTTCACCGTTTGAGCCACCGGGGATGTCTATAATATATAACGTATCAAATCATCAGACTGGACACCTTCCACTTTGCGACCCCATGGACTGTAGCCTGCCAGGATCCTCCATCCATGGGGATTTTTCCAGCCAAGAGTCCTGGAGTGGGGTTGCGATTTCCTTCTCCAGGGGATCTTCTCGACCCAGGGATCAAACCCGGGTCTCCTGCGTTGTAGGCAGACGCTTTACCAGGGAAGTACTGGGGGGGATGGGGGATAAAATATTAATTTACCGTGATGCAGTCGTTTTCTCCTATTAGCAGAAGAGCAGTCCGAGGAAATGAGAAACCACGGCGCTCGTTGAATGCCCATCCCGCTATTGTGGGCGTTGGCACACTACAGCCTCTGGGATACGCCTGGCCCCCTGCACGTGTTGTCAATAAAGTTTTATTGGAAGACAGTCATGGACACTCCTGGGCGAGCGGTCCATGGCGACTTTTGTAAGACAAAAGACTTACAGAAGGATGTTTGTCAGACAGCAGTGTGGAGCTGCGAAAAAAGATTCTTTGGCCTACAGAGCCTACCACATTGACTCTCCAACTCTTTACAGAAAAGTTTGCTGACCTCCTGAAAGACCCTGACGCTACTCAGGGTCTCCGTTTGACTGTCTCACCTGTGAGTTTCTCCGTGATGGATTCTAGTCCAGCATCTCTTTCCCAAAATACCTTTTACCAGCTGCGTGTGGAAAAGAGAATATTTGAACTGTGCCTGCCGTGACTCAAGAACTGAGCTTTCAGTTTTATTTAGTGGTGAGTAATGAATTAAGAATCTTTTATTAAAAAATTGTTTGTTTATTTTTTTGGCCGTGCTGGGTCTTCTTTGCCGCGAGCTGGGTCTTTCTTTAGCTTTGCTGTGAGTGGGGGGCTATCTACTGTCCAGTTGTCGTGTGTGGGCCGCTCACTGTGGTGGCTTCTCTTGTTGTGACTCACGGGCTTCAGTCATTGCCAAGCACTGACTTTGCTGCCCCTTGGCATGTGGGATCTTCCCGGAGCAGGGATGGAACTCACGTCCCCTGCATTGGAAGGTGAATTCCTAACCGCTGGACCATCAGGGAAGTCCAATTTTAATTAGTGTAAGTGCCTATATGGGATGGGCTGTGGCTCAGACTCTGATAAACAATCTGCCCGTGATACCGGAGACCCAGGTTTGAGCCCTGAGTCAGGAAGATCCCCTGGAGGAGGAAATGGTGACCCACTGCAGTGTTCTTGCCTGGAGAATCCCAGGGACAGAGGGGCCCTGGTGGGCTACTGTCCATGGGGTCACAAAGAGGTGAACACAGCTGAGAAAGATTGAAGGCAGGAGGAGAAGGGGATGGCAGAGGATGAGATGGTTGGATGGCATCACCGACTCAGTGGGTGAGTTTGAGCAAGCTCCAGGAGCTGGTGGAGGACAGCAAAGCCTGGTGTGCTGCAGTCCACGGCATCACAGAGTCAGACACGACTGAGCAACTGAACATCAAGAAGAGAAAGTGCCTATATCTGGCTGCTGTCTCCTCTGTTGGGTGCATGGAAGGCTTCAGTGAGTGCATCACAAACCAGGGAAGGAAGGAACATAGCAAGCTCTGGTCACATTGTGACATTTCTTTTCTGCATATTTTATTTTTTGGTGCAATTCTAAACTGTATCACTTTTTCTGCATTCCCTTCCTTACATTTCATTATTAAAGAAATTAGTTGACTTCTGTGTATCAATCTTGTATCCTTCTACCTTGTTGCAATGTTTATTTTCTGTTTTTTTCTTGTGAAATATAACGCATGCACACTTTATACAGAAATGTAGTTATACCATTTTTATTTCATGTGTATCTGATCATGTAGGATTTCAGTTTCTTTTTTACTTTGTCTTAATGTTTTTAAAGGAATGTGTATGATTTAAATTTTGAAATATGGAGTATAATGTAGTTGTCTTCCCAGTTCATTTCCATCATCAATTATGTGTGCTTCATTTTTTTTTCCTTTTTTTCTGGGACAGTTTTTCAGTTGATTTTTAGTTTTACCTTCTGTTAAAAAATTGGACACTCAGCTCTGTTTTAACTCTGTTTCACGTCTTTTTCTGTGTCAGTTGGTGCTATCTTTATTATTACCATCTTTTTGCTTTCTTTGAATAATTTTCTTGAGTTGATTTTATGTCTTCAACTGCTTTGAGTTCCTAGCACAGGAATCATGAACTTTTTTTTTTTTTTTTCTATTACATGCATTTTGTGGTCAAAATTTCTGTCTCCTTGGGTTTGATGTTACCAATTTGGCTAACATATGATTCAACTTTCTTTTTAATCTTGCAGCTTGAAACTGGTTGGTCTTGGATTCGAAAGATTTTTGTCTTTCACCAAAGCTGCAGAGTTCTCCACTATTTTCTTTTAATATTGCCTCTTCTGCATTAAAAAAAAAAAAATCCACTTAAATGTATTTTGGCTCTTTTTATCTATTTAGTCAGTTGAATCTAAAACTTCCGCTTAATTTTTTCAACTTCACTTTTTTGTAGCTCACTCTGCATTGTTTGTATACATTTATATTATAATCTATTAGCAGGGTCTTCCCTGGTGGCTTAGAGGGAAAAGCGTCTGCCTGCAATGCAGGAGACCCGGGTTTGATCCCTGGGTCGGGAAGATCCCCTGGAGAAGGATATGGCAACCCACTCCAGTACTCTTGCCTGGAAAATCCCATGGACGGAGGAGCCTCATAGGCTACAGTCTGTGGGGTCACAGAGAGTTGGACATGACTGAACGACGACCCAAAATAAACCTCAGATATCTTAGTCTGTAATTCTTCCATTTAGTTTTAGTTGTTTTTTTCTTTTAAGCTTGAACTCTTTTTTTTTTTTTTCCACTTAAAAATTTTGCTTGCTAATCTCTCAAAAATCTTCCTGGCCATTTTTATGATATTTTGCTTCTTGTGTTGTTAATTCTATTTTTTTTTTTAAGATATTTAATACATATTTATTTTACATCCTGCATAGACAGTTTTGATGCCTGATGTCTTTGGCAGTGATGGCCTACTGTTTTATGCTTATGACTATCACTCTTGGTAGGGGGGACATCATATATTTTGTGATTTTTTTTTTTTTTGTTATGTTTTGGATCTGTCTCTAGAGGTAGAGACACTTTATGAAGGTGTCTCTGAACCTTCAAACCGTGAAATCTATAAACTATACAGATGGTTGGTGTGAGGGGTCAGAGGTGGAGACTACAAGAAAAGCTTGTGCTCTTGACCGCTTTTGAGCGTAGCCTAGTATCCAGAGTAGTTTAAATGTTGATAATATTAGTCTGGAGCACGTTCAGCCCCTTCTACCCTGACAGTGTTTGTCTAATCGAATGACATTGTCTTCTTAGAATAAAGAAGGTGACTTTGCTTTTCTGACAAAAGCAAGTTTTCTGAAAGGTAATTCTTGGGCAGTGGAAACTTTAAAAAAAATTTTTTTTATTTGAAGGATAATTGCTTTAGGATGTTGTATTGGCTTCTGCTGTACAGCAAGGTGAATCAGCCCTAAGTATAAATAGATCCCCTCCCTCCAGTGGAAACTTCTTATCATCTTCACACTTAGGAAGGTTTCACAGAGTTATCTTTTCGCTTACATAGTTCAGGTCAAGATCTGGATGGAAAGCTTTACAAAATCATCTATATGCCTGGGGGAATTTTCCCTGTCCTGTTAATCAGTCAAGTTACAAAATTAATATATCTGGTCTTTGGAAAGTTTGCTAAATTGCAGATCCAACGTATCGATGGACAGATGTCTGTTTCTCTCTCTCTCCCTCTCTTTAAAATATTTTTGGTGAAAGCAATTGAGGGACCATAGACGAATATGACAGTGTTTTTTTTGTTTGTCTTTGTTTATGTGTCTGCCTTTCTCTGCTTGTCCTGAATCAACGGGGATTAGTCAACTGACACACTAAGCAAAGCGGGAAAGTAATTCTGAAAGACACTTAGCTTTGCTGTTCCCACACTTGTTATCCAAGGATCAGTACTTTTTACAAGTTTCCCAGAGTGCTTCTTATCATCAGACAAGTCAGGGAAGCACTAATTTAGGGAGTTCACTCTCCATTAACCGCACACTCAATTTACAAAATGACCCAAGTGCTTGTGAGATGATTTTTTTTCCCTGTTAAGTACTCACGTCAGGATACAAGATCTGATAGCTTACGGTGAATGGTGTCGGATTCGTGATCTCCAGAGAAGATTTAGCTTCAGGACCAGAGACCAGGCTTGACCACTCAGGGCTCTTGGGTGGCAGAAGTTTTATTACAGTGAAAA
This sequence comes from Cervus elaphus, assembly GCF_910594005.1. NCBI lineage: Eukaryota > Metazoa > Chordata > Mammalia > Artiodactyla > Cervidae > Cervus > Cervus elaphus. The sequence goes on along the minus strand of NC_057848.1, from coordinate 174,044,158 downwards.
GGGGCAGAGAAAGCTTCTAACATAGACATCAGAAGGGGGTGGAGAGTGCCCCCCTCTTTAGCAAGGGAATTATGTACATTTTTAACTGGCTATGACAGTTAAGTCAAACGAAAGTCTCAAGGTTGTAAAAATTTTACCAGACCCACTCCCATGATACACATTCTAAGATATCAGGATTAGTCAGAAGGTTCTCAGGAAGGAGAAACTGTCCTCAAGCAGGATACATTGTTGTTATGTAATCCCTAGTAAAGAGTTTAAATGGAGTTGATTGTTCTATACTCATCAGTTCCCGGCTTAAAGAAAAAAATGGTTTTATGTGCCTAAGACTAAGGAATGTAGAGGCCAAAAAAAAACCCAAGTTTGTCCTTCCCCTTTCCTCCTCTTTGAGAATTCCAGACCCCTGTCTCCTCCTCGAGACCCCCAGACCCCTCTCTCCTCGGGGACCCCAGCACGTCTTATCAACCCGCCTGGGAACTGACTCTGTCAGACCAATACATTTCGCCGTCAGAAATTTGCAAAATTCTCATAGACTGTGAATTCATGAATACCCTCATTTGTGCATATCATGTTGAACCTCCTGTCTTCTTCTGATTCTCAATCACTCTTCTTTATTTTTCTGGCTTGTGGTGGGTCTCCATTGCTATGTGTGGGCTTTCTCTAGTTGCGGCACAAGGGGCCTACTCTCTGCTTACCTCGTGTGGGCTCCTCATTGTGGCGGCCTCTGTCTCGTTGGGGAGCACAGGCCCTAGGGCGCATGTGGTTCAGTAATCGCAGCCTCCGGGCTCAGTAGTTGAGGCGCATGGGTTCAGTTGCTCCACGGTACATGGCATCTTCCTGGACCAGGTAGAGAACCCCAGGTATCGGTGTCTGGTTGCCCTTTGAGGTAGATTCTTAACCACTGGACCACAAGCGAAGCCCTCCATCACTGTTCTTAAGTTCTCAGGCGCGTGGGAGCAGGAAAGCACCTTACCGATGAGAACTGTTATCTTGAAACGTTATTATCTTGCAATGCATGTCATCTACTGGCTTAAAGATCATTGTGTACCTGTTGTGTTCCCGACATGGACACTGTGGGCACACGATGGGAAGGATAGATCGCTCAGCTTCCAAGCTGTAGATTCATCAGCTTCTCGTCACCCGTGTCCCCTGCTGGGTGGGTTGTTTGTTGTTCACTCCCTCAATCGTGTGCGACTCTCTGTGACCCCATGGATCGCAGCACACCAGGCTCCTCTCTGTCCTCCACTATCTCGAGGAGCTTGCTCAAAGTCATGTCCATCAAGTCGGTGATGCCATCCAACCATCTCCTCCTCTGTTGCCGCCTTCTCCTCCTGCCCTCAATCTCTCCCGGCATCAGGGTCTTTTCTGGTGAGCTGGCTCTTTGCATCAGGTGACCAGAGGTATTGGAGCTTCGGCTTCACCATCAGTCCTTCCAATCAATGTTCAGGGTTGATTTCCTTTCAGATTGACTGCTTTATCTCCTTGATGTTCAAGGGATTCTCCAGCGTCTTCTCCAGCACCACAATCTGAAAGCATCAGTTCTTTGGTGTTCAGTCTTCTTTATGGCCCAACTCTCACGTCCGTACATGACTGCTTGAGAAACCATAGCTGTGACTATACAGACCTTGGTTGGCAAAGACATCTTTCTGCTTTTTAGTACGCCGTCTGGACGGGTACCTTGGGGCAACCTGTATAAACTCCGGGAGTCTCATTTTCCGTTACTGTGAAATAGGCTAAATAGTTCCTCTGATCGTAATGGGTTGATCCTAAAGGCAGATGATTTACATAAATTGCTTTCAGGGCATTAAGTATTCAAGAAATGAGACCATCTCCTAGTGTTATTGTGAGTAGTGTCAATTTTTTTGTTAATAATTTTGTTTATTTTTGGCTGTGCTGCGTCTTCATTGCTGCCTGGGCTTTTGTCTAGTTGCAGGGAGTGAGGGGCCACTCTCTAGTTGCCGTGCTCGGGGCTTCTCATTGCGGTGGCTTCTCTTGTTGCAGGGCACAGGCTCTAGGGTGTGTGGGCTTCAGTGGTGGTGGCTCTGGGACTTGGTTGCTCTGCGGCCTGTGGGATCCTCCTGGATCAGGGATGGAACCCGTGTCTCCTGCATCAGCAGGGGGATTCTTTACCACTGAGACACCAGGGAAGTGCCAAATTCTTATGTCGGTGATTATTGCTGTTGTCATTAGAAGATGTGGCAACTGCCCGTGAGGAGGACAGAATGCTGATACCAGACGGTGCGGCAGGCTGTCCACGTCTGTTTACTGTCCTTTATGCACTGCGATGCATCACAATTTGGGTGCAGTCAGAAAATAATGGAGCATCTGGGAATATCACTTGCCATCGCTGTTCATAATTAACCTCAACTTGAGGGGGTATAGCTCAGTGGTAGAGCATTTGACTGCATAATTAACCTCTACTTGGGACTTTCAGGGAGAAGTCTGCACTGTTCTTTCGATACAAAATATCTTGTATTAATAGCCAGGACATGGAAGCAACCTAGATGCCCACTGGCGGATGAATGGATGAGAAAGCTGTGGTACATATACACAATGGAATATTACTCAGCCGTCAAAAATAATGCATTTGAATCTGTTCTAATGAGGTAGATGAAACTGGAGCGTATTATACAGAGTGAAGTAAGTCAGAAAGAAAAACACCAACACAGTATACTGATGCATATATATGGCATTTAGAAAGATGGTAACGGTGACCCTATATGCGAGACAGAAAAAGAGATACAGATGTAAAGAACAGACTTTTGGACTCTGTGGGAGAAGGCGAGGGTGAGATGGTCTGAGAGAATAGCATTGAAACATGTATATTACCATCTGTGAAATGGATCACCAGTCCAGGTTGGATGCATGCTCGGGGCTGGTGCCCTGGGATGACCCGGAGGGATGGGCTGGGGAGGGAGGTGGGAGGGGGGTTCAGGATGGGGGACACATGTACATCTGTGCCTGATTCATGTCAGTGTATGCCAAAACCACTACAATATTTAGCCTCCAATTAAAATAAACAATTTATTTTTAAAAAAAGTCTTGTATCAAAGGTTCCAAGTTATTCAGAGCAGTAAGCCTTGACTATCAAGAAAGGAGGGGCAGGACTTTAACAAAATTAGGAAAATGAAAAATTTAAGGAGAAGAATAAATGTTTGCCATTAACCCTGTTTTGAGATACTGCAGATTATCATATGATGATGGCCTTTTGCCTACGATAATTCTTCAGTTTTCTTGATCCTTTTTTTTTTATGGGTAGAATGATGAATGCCAGTACATAGTGTACAAAATAAATAACATTTCCTTGGTCACTTATAGTTGTTCCCTGTAGACTTATAGGCTTCCCTGGTTACTCAGGCAGTAAAGCGTCTATCTGCAATGCAGGAGACCCAGGTTTGATCCCTGGGTCGGGAAGATCCCCTGGAAAAGGAAATGGCAACCCGCTCCAGTGCTCTTGCCTAGAAAATCCCATGCACGGAGGAGCCTGGTAGGCTGCAGTCCGACAAAGGGTCGGACACGACTGAGCGATTTCACTTTCACTTTTCACTTTCATTGACTTTTTGGTCTACATCTACTTAAAGATGGAGGTGACATCTCTTGATCCTTGGTCTTGAATCTCCACCCGCCTAGAATGATGTCACCAGATATCTACTTACTCAGATGTCACGTCCCCTCTACTGAGTTCTCATACCCCACTCCACCCCCGGTTACGAAGCACCGTGACCGTAACATGGATTGCCAGCCAAGCACACTTGACTCCTGATCACACCTGTCCACTTGTGTGCACACCTGCCTACCTGTGTGAACTTGCACAACCGTGAGCTGTTTGTGGGCATAGGTTGTGTCCTATTGGTTATTCTAGACACAGTCCTTACGAAAGTAACTATCCCATAACAGGTAATCATTGTGCAAAAGTGCAACGATTAAACAACACATCAGTGTTTTATAAAGAGCTGGAAAGCAGAAACGGAAATCACCAATAAGCCAGGCTCAAGCCAGCTGACTCAGGCAGGAACATATGATTGAATTTGGGTGTAAGAGCTGTAAAAGGCTTCCCTGGTGGCTTAGACCGTAAAGCGTCTACCTGCGATGCAGGAGACCCAGGTTCCATCCCTGGGTGGGGAAGATCCCCTGGAGCATGGAATGGCAACCCACTCCAGTATTCTTGCCAGGAGAATCCCATGGACAGAGGAGCCTGGTGGGCTACAGTCCATGGGGTCACAAAGAGTTGGACACGACTGAGCAACTAAGATATACACACGGCTGACTCAAGACAGGAAGACGTGATTGATTTTGGGTATAAGAGCCGTAAAGGCCTAGGGTGAAGCATGTTTACCATTTTTTATTTGTTAGATTGTATCATGAAACATTTTAGATAAATAGCAAAAGTTAAGAAAATAGTATCATAGCGTTGTTGTCCAGCCACCCTTATGCATCCAGGCCAGGACACAGCTTCAAGCTACACGCACACAGAGATAGCCATTTGTGGGGACATCCCTGGTGGTCCAGTGGTCCATAACCCGCCTTCCAGTGCAGGGGATGTGGGTTCGATTCCCGGCAGGGGAACTGAGATGGCATATGCCACGGAGCAGCGGAGCCCATGTGCCACAGCTGCTGAGCCCACATCAGTAGAGAGTTGGTGCTCTGCAATGAAAGATCCCACGTGACGCAACCACGACCAGACACAGCCAGATACATAAATATTTTAAAAAAATCAAATAGTGTAATAAACTTCCCATCCCTCAGCTGCAACACCCGCACTCCCAGCCCCTCACATGTCATGATACCCTCCCCTCCAGTTTGGATGATCTTGAAGCCAAGTCTAGACTCACGTCGTCTCTTCAGTAAACATTTCATGTGTTCGCCTCCAGCACGTGGGACTCCTTGGTTATGAGTGGAGGTGAGCGTGTGAATTTGGAGTGCACACGTGAACCCTGGAGCCTGTTTTGTGAGCGGCATGGCTTGTCAGGATCCGCAGACATCATCCACGGTGCAGACGTACCTGCCTTGGGTGAGAACACCCATCAGACAGAAGCGGTGCCTTGCAGGGATTAGGGGAGCACAGAGCATTGCTTACTCTGCATGTTCTTTGAAAGTTCATTGCCTCCAAGAGACACCTTTTTTTTTTTTTAATTTTTATTTATTTGGCTGCTTCGTGCAGTATGTGAGATACTAGTTCCCCAACCAGGCAATGAACCCATGACCCCACAATGGAAGCTCGAAATCTTAACCTTGGACTCTCAGGGGAAGTCCCCAAGAGACACCTTTCTCAACGACACCAGCCGTGGCCTCTTTGTTGTTCTTGTTCAGCCGCTCAGTCATGTCTGACTCTTTGCGACCCCATGGACAGCAGCACGCCAGGCCTCCCTGTCCATCACCAACTCCCGGAGTTTACTCAGACTCATGTCCATTGAGCCGGTGATGCCATCTAACCATCTCATCCTCTGTCGTCCCCTTCTTCTCCTGCCCTCAATCTTTACCAGCATCAGGGTCTTTCCCAATGAGTCTGTTCTTCGCATCAGGTGGCCAAGGTATTGGAGTCTCAGCTTTAGCATCAGTCCTTCCAATGATTATTCAGGACTGATCTCCTTTAGGATAGACTGCTTGGATCTCCTTGCAGTCCAAGGGACTCTCAAGAGTCTTCTCCAGCACCACAGTTCAAAAGCATCAATTCTTTGGTGTTCAGCCTTCTTTATGGTCCAACTCTCACATCCATACATGACTACAGGAAAAACCGTAGCTTTGACTAGACAGACATTTGCTGGCAGAGGAATGTCTCTGCTTTTTAATATGCTGTCTAGGTTGGTCATAATTTTTCTTCCAAGGAGCAAGCGTCTTTTAATTTCATGGCTGCAGTCACCATCCACAGTGATTTTGGAGCCCCCCAAAGTAAAGTCAGCCACTGTTTCCACTGTTTCCCATGAAGTGATGGGACCAGGTGCCATGATCTTAGTTTTCTGAATGTTGAGTTTTAAGCCAACTTTTTCACTCTCCTCTTTCACTTTCATCAAGAGACTCTTTAGTTCTTCTTCACTTTCTGCCATAGGGGTGGTGTCATCTGCATATATATTCTGACCTATATTGTGTGTGTGTATATACGTCTAAGTACAATCATATATGTGTACTTCATGTATGTACCTCAGGTATTTATAGTCATATATGTATATACGTAGTTGTGAGAGAGTCAGTTCCTAGGCAGATTGATAAGACGTCTAGGACCCCCGAGTAGGAAATAGGAGTCTAAGATTCTCAAGGAGGAGGAAAGGACAAACATCTTTTTCTCTTTTTTTTCCTCTGCATTCCTGAGTCTTGGTCACATAAAACTTTTTTTTTTTTCTTTAAGCTTGAACTGATGAGTACACAGTAAACAACTCAGTTTAAACTCTGTACTAACGATTATAGAACAACAATGTATCCTGCTTGAGGATGGTTTCTCCTTCCTGAAAACCTTCTGACTAACCCTGATATCTTAAAATGTTTTATTATGGGAGTGGGTCTGGTAGGATCTTTCTGCTGATGAGTTCTAATCCTGTTATCCGAAAACGTAAATTGTGGGAGTGGGTCTGGTAAAATTTTCACAAGTGTGAGACATTCTTTTGATTGATTGTAATAACTAATTAAAAAAGTATGTGACTCCCTTGCTAACACTAGCAAAGGGGGCACTCTCCGTCCCCCTTCTGATGTTTGTATCAGAAGCTTTCTCTGTCCCTTTTCTTACTTTAATAAAACTCTGCCATGCAAAAGCTCTTGAGGGATCAAGACTGGTCCCTGCTCCCGAAGCTAAATCTTCTTCTTCAGAGGTCAGGAATCTGACATTGTTCACTATCATAAGCTATCAGTTGTAGATACACACACATGCAAAGGATCCAAAATGTGCATTCCAGGAACACAGAAAAGAAAAAGGATCAGCCACTTCAGTTCTGTTGCAGGAAATGGCAGATTGTTTTAATGTAGAATTTTGTCATGTGAATTTTTTAACCACGAGCCACATATTTTCTGCCAGTATCCCTCTACCAACTGTTAACTAAAAAAAGATGCTCCATGTAAGAGTTGTGAGTTAAGTTTTATTTGGGGCGATATGAGGACTGCAGCCTGGCAGACAGCGCCTCAGTAGCTCTGAGAGCCTGCTCCAGAGCTGCAGTGGGGGAAGGTCCATATATAAGATTTTGGTGGAGGGGGAGTTCATGCAATTAAGCATTCATTTTACAAAAGGTTTCCTGCCAGTCAGAGGAGCTGATGTTACCAGGAAGGGATTTAGTGCTTCTCTAGGTGTGAAAAGATCCTGAAATCACCTCCTGAAAATATCTAACTGTCTAGAGACCTGTCCCACCAGATTCCCTGGAGCACAGAGTGCCTCAGAGCTTCCCTCAGGGGGCGTTGAAGCTCAATAGCTCCAGCAGCACAGCGTTCAGAAAAAGTCAAGGAAAATGAACTGGCTCAATCGTGTCCGACTCTTTGCAGCCCCATGGACCGTAGCCCACCAGGCTCCTGGGTCCATGGGATTCTCCAGGCAAGAATACTGAAGTGGGTTGCCATTTCCTTCTCCAGCGGATCTTCCTGACCCAGGGATTGAACCCGGGTCTCCCACATTGCAGGTAGACTCATCATCTGAGCCACCAGGAAAGCCCAGTCTCCCCAGAGGCAGATGGCAGATGCCCTTGTGGTGGTGGTTCATTCACTGGCAAATGCTCTTGAAGTGAACGTGAAGTTGCTCAGTCATGTCTGACTCTGCGACCCCATAAGACTGCAGCCCGCCAGGCTCCTCCGTCCATGGGATTCTCCAGGCAAGAACACTGGAGTGGTTTGCCTTTCCCTTCTCCAGGCCATCTCCCCGACCCAGGGATCAAACCGGGTCTCCCGCATTGCAGGCAGACTCTTTACTGTCTGAACCATCAGGAAAGCCCTGGCAAATGCTCTTGGCTAGCGCCAGTTTGTAATTGACACAACACTCATTGAAAACAATAAAATAATTGTAAACAAAGTTCTGCTTATAGGGATAATAGGGTGAAGATCGTCCGTAACTCTGTGAGGCTGTATTTCTGTTCTTTTGTGCTGTGCACATTCTAAGAACTTGCTTTGTATTCTTGTTGAGTTAGGTCTGGGAAGACAGTGACTGGTAGAATGGGGGTTTTTTGATGAATTTTCTGCTTCATAAAACAACAGGTGATTGGAATATATTTGAATTCACCAGAAGGAGTCAGTGAGATCTGGAAAACTGTTAGTATTCACCACTGGATCAGAAAGTCATGCAATTCGAATATTCTTCCTCCTAGCTTTGTCTGCAGTGATACAGCAGGGCAGATGGGGTGTGCAAAGATTTAAGATAAGAAAACACTCTGAGATCATGCTAAGTTGCCGGATCACATCAACTGTGGCCATATAAAATGGCAGAAATCAAGGCCATAGAATACTTCAGCTAGCTCTCTGTGTGGGGCCGTCCGGGTGAAAGGCGGAGGGGCTGATTGTGGTCAGACAGGAGCAGTGAATCTTCGTCAACCAGGAGTGTGAGTCTGTGAAACCAGGGGGTGATGGGATCAGGCAGATTGTTGACATCCATCAAGTGAGGCTGGGCGATACCCAAAATAAAAAAATCCATAGTGAAAACCAGGGAATGTGTCTGCAGTATTTCATTATGATACACGCTCTAAGGTGAAGGTGATCCAAGATGTTGAGAAGAAACATTTGTTATTTTAAGTACAGCAGGTAATGCTTTAGGGAGAGTATCATGCACGTCCAAGGTCACGTTTGACAGTTCATAAGAAAACAAGGACTAGAAATACTGCGCCCCCCCCCAAAGATTCCAGTGAATATTCTATATACCACATTACCTCTTGATTTTCTTTTTAAAAATAATTGAATAATTGTTAAGGAAAGCTGTGACAAGCCTGCTGCTGCTGCTGCTAAGTCGCTTCAGTCGAGTCCGACTCTGTGCGACCCCATAGACGGCAGCCCACCAGGCTCCCCCGTCCCTGGGATTCTCCAGGCAAGAACACTGGAGTGGGTTGTCATTTCCTTCTCCAGTGCATGAAAGGAAAAGTGAAAGTGAAGTCGCTCAGTCGTGTCTGACTCTTAGCGACCCCATGGACTGCAGCCTACCAGGCTCCTCCGTCCGTGGGATTTTCCAGGCAAGAGTACTGGAGTGAGGGTGACAAGCCTAGACAGCATATTAAAATGCAGAGACATCCCTTTGCTGACGAAAGTCTGTCTAGTCAAAGCTAGGGTTTTTCCAGTAGTCATGTACGCATGTGAGAGCTGGACTATAAAGAAGGCTGAGCGCCAAAAACCTGAAGCTTTCACATTGTGGTGCTTGAGAGTCCTTTGGACTGCAGGGACATCCAACCAGTCCTTCCTGAAGGAAATCAGTCCTGAATATTCACTGGAAGGACTGTTGCCGAAGCTGAAGCGCCAATCCTTTGGCCACCTGATGTGAAGAACTGACTCATTGGAAAAGACCCTGATGCTGGGAAAGATTGAAGGCGGGAGGAGAAGGGGACGACAGAGGATGAGTTAGTTGGGTGGCATCACCCACGTGATTGACATGAGTCTGAGCAAGTTCTGGGAGCTGGTGATGGACAGGGTGCTGCAGTCTGTGGGGTCACCAAGAATCGGACACAACTGAGCGACTGACCACAGCAGCTAAACTTTATGTATTTTTTATTTAAATTATTTATTTATTTTACTTTACAACATTGTAGTGGTTTTGCCATACATTGACTTGAATCCACCACGGGTGTACACGTGTTCCCCATCCTGAACCCCCTTCCAACTCCCTCCCCATCCCATCCCTCGGGGTCATCCCAGTGCACCAGCCCCGAGCATCCTGTATCATGCATCAAACCTGGACTGGCGATTCGTTTCACATATGATGGTTTACATGCTTCAGTGCCGTTCTCCCATGTCATCCCACCCTCGCCCTCTCCCACAGAGTCCAAAAGACTGTTCAGTACATCTGTATCTCTCTTGCTGTCTCACATACAGGGTTATCATTACCATCTTTCTAAATTCCGTATATTTGCGTTAGTATACTGCATTGGTGTTTTTCTTTCTGGCTTACTTCACTCTGTATAATAGGCTCCAGTTTCATCCACCTCATTAGTAATTATTCACATGGATTCTTTTTAACGGCTGAGTAATATTCCATGGTGTATATGTACCACAGCTTCTTTATCCATTCGTCTGCTGATGGGCATCTAGGTTGCTTCCATGTCCTGGCTATTATAAACAGTGAGCAGATAAACTTTAAAACAACCAAAGGAATAGCCATCTAGTGTTTGTTTAATTTTCCCCGTTGATTTTAAACATTCAAGTAGATGTAAAGTATACATGAAAAAAAAAAGTATTATTTTGAGCATAGTAGCCCTCAGTGTGGGCTTCCTCCTGCATGTCACCGAGACAGATGGTGTGGTTCATCCAGTTGTACATCATGTAATATCCCTTTAAATGTCTGTCCTTGCTCCTTAGGGTAATGATTTGAGGTCCGTGGAAAACATAGATCTCATGTGCTTGCCACTTGCTCTGTTCACATTATTGTTTAAAGCAATAAAAGGTTTACCAATGCACAGGTTTTTCCTCCTCTCATTCCACACCATTTATTCATCTCATCTGGCTACTCTTGGTCTTCATGACATGACTTTATTGCACTTTCTGAAAGTGTTTTTGGCTCCTAGCATTCATTCTTACCTGTGTTCAGGTGAGAATATGGTCTGTTAGTGAGTTTCATCAGTCAGCAATCTCTTACTGTACACCTATACTGGTTTTTTATTTTTATTTTTTTCATTTCAGCATTAGGCCCTTTAAGCTTAGTCCCTAAGCTTCTTGGCACCAGGGACCAATTTCATGTTGGGTATAAACTAAGTCATGCTACCCAGAAAGGCTCAAAATCCGTAACCACCATGCTTGTATGAAACAAAGGTACAGATTTGAACCTTATATATATATATATATTTTTTTTTTTGAGACATCATTGAATTGTGCACTTTAAGTTTTTTGTCTTAGCCTTGTTTGTGGTCCAACTCTCACATCCATACATGACTACTGGAAAAACCATAGCTTTGACTATACAGACCTTTGTCAGCAAAGTGATGTCTCTGCTTTTTATTTATATATTTTTTTCCATTTATTTTTATTAGTTGGAGGCTAATAACTTTACAATATTGTAGTGGTTTTTGCCATACGTTGACATGAATCAGCCATGTCTCTGCTGTTTAATATGCTGTCTAGGTTTGTCATAGCTTTCCTCCCAAGGAGCAAGCGTCTCATAATTTCATGGCTGAAGTCACCCTATGCAGTGATTTTGGAGCCCAGAAAAATAAAAGTCTGTAACTGTTTCTACTTTGTCCCCTTCTGTTTGCCATGAAGTTACAGGACCAGATGCCATGCTCTTGGTTTTTTTGATGTTGAATTTCAAGTCAGCATCTCCACTCTCCTGAACAGGAGAATAGAACTCCTTATTGATTGTACATTGGCCAGTCACAGTGCTGGACACGTATGCATTATCTCTTAAGTGTATTTATTTTAGAGAAGCTCAATACACACATAGGGAATAGAACAGATTGCCAGTTTGTCCTATGTTTTTCACAACTGTTGAAATTTCTTTGCTTTTAGATAATAAATCTATAGTTACATATGGAGTCAAAATATATTAATCTTTTGCAATGTAGCATTGAAAGAATAAGCATAAAAAATTGCAAATGCAAGTTCTAAACAATAGCGTAACATTAAGGGGACACATTTATAATTGTGTAAGGAAGAGAAAGTATTGGGTAAACACGGAGTAAATCACTTCATCTGTGCAACTGATACTCCATGACAAACATTTTAAGTGTAGGAGAAGCAAACAGAAGTTAATTTAGAACCTCATGGTCTGAGCGTGTACAGAGGTTCGCCAAGCTGCCATTTCAACCGAGTCAGCCTCAGTTACTGTCCCCCTGGATGACATATTTATATGTCCTGGCCCACTGCGGGGTGATTTATGTGGCTACGTCATCCTTACCCTCTCTTGCCAGTGTCCTGCCTCAGATTAAAATATAAACACTCCGTCGTGCCTGCCCCCTGGTTTTGAAGCATCATTAACTCCGTCTGAGGGCACATTTGGTTATGAGCTAGTAAAATCCTTAACGTGTGATATTTAAACAAGGTGGCAGTGATATATGATGTTCTGTTCATGCCCCTTTATCTAACTGTCAAGTTGGACAAGCTCAACTCTTAATAAGAGTCGGGAGCTTGGCCAGATCAAAGCTCGGTCTCCTATAAATTAAAGGGGTGTGTCTCTGCCCTGCATCCTTCCCCCCTGAAGTGGGAACCTTAAGTTTGTCCTTTTAAGTCTGTGAATCTGTTTCTGAATTTGCTTGTACATAAGTTCATTTGTTGCATTGCTTTTTAGCTTCTGCTTATAAGAGTTGTCATACTGTAGTTAGGGAGTCCGGGATGGACATGGATACACGGCTGTATTTAACATGGAGAACCTGCAAGGACCTGCTGGACAGCACAGGGAACTCTGCTCAAGACTCTGTAATAACCCGATGGTTCCCAGAGGGAAGGATGGGGGAAGGGATAGTCAGGGAGTTTGGGATGGACGTGGACACACTGCTGTATTTATCATGGAGAACCAGCAAGGACCTGCTGGACAGCACAGGGAACTCTGCTCAATGTCACGTGGCAGCCTGGATGGGAGGGGAGTTTGCGGGAGAATGGATACATGCATATGGATAACTGAATCCCTTTGCCAACCACCTGAAACTATCATAAGACTGTTAATCAGCTATGCCTCACTACAAAATAAAAAGTTTAACATGGGGGGAAATAGAGGAGTATTTCGGGAAGCAATAAAGAAAGAAAGAAAGAAAGAAAAAGGCGTGTCTCTACTATTACCACTTGCATCTGGGCAGCTAACCTCTCTTTCAAATCTGCCTCGTCTCCACTCCTCCCCTTAAGCTCTGTGAGTCTTACAAAGGCCGGCTGGCTGGGCAGCGTCTCCCCAGAGCTCTGCTTCCTCTTTTTCCGGTTTGAATGGCTTACCTTGCCACCGGCCCGTCTCAGAACCTCAGAACCGTGTCCACTCTCCTGTCCCGTTTGTTAGGGTCACGTATGATCCGTTCCTAGTTGGTTCACCGCGTCCCAGCCCAGACTTAGAACCTGTCTCCGGTAGAGCCTCACTGACTTTCTGACAGCCGTCTCTGCCTCCAGTCTCTCCTACTGAGATCCTTCCCCAATGGGCCAGAAGATGTGCCTTTGTAGTTCTGCTCAGTCGCTTCCGTCGTGTCTGACTCTTTGCGACCCCATGGACTGTGTAGCCCACCAGGCACCTCTGTCCATGGGATTTCCCCGGCAAGAATACTGGAGTGGGTTGCCATTCCCTTCTCTGGGGGATCTTCCCAAACCAGGGATCCAACCCGTGTCTCCTGCATTAGCAGGAGGATTCTTTACTGCTGAGCTATCAGGGAAGCCGTGTGTGTGTGTGTGTGTGTGTGTGTGTGTGTATAGACTGCATCAAAAAGAGTACTATCAAATTAACTGAATATTTTAAGACTTAACGAAAGGGAGATAGAAACAAACTTACAGAACGACAAAAAATTCCTCTCCAAAGTCATGCTAACTCAAACTACCACTAACGTGGTCCTTCCATGATAAATTTTTTTGTTAGAGTTAAGTAGGGTTGATTATTCATCATTAGATACAGACATTTCACAGGAATGCACCGCATTAATGTAAATGAAACCACGAAGGGGATTTTTTTTTATTTCAAGTTCACTGCATCCAGCCATAACAAATCCACGGAAAGTTCTTACTTAGAATAGCTCTCTTCAGTCTGACGCTCCATTTATGGGTAGAGGATTTCAGACGAGATTCAAACGTGGACAGAAATGTGAGATCATGTGTATATGTTTGCCGTGTTTTATACAGTGTATACGTTATCAAACAGAAATAGCAATGTTTTATGTGTCTTTGCTGTGTCTCAGAATTAAACCCGTTACCTCCAGGGCTATTTGTACACTATTTCAACATGTCAAGACTTTCTGAGGCATAGATTTTTTACCCAGTCAAAAACCGTTGCTCACACCTTTCCCCTCACCCACGTCTTAGTTTTGTGACTCTCCCCCGACTGCATTTTCTCCTCCAGCTACTTTTTCTTTGTTTTCTTCACGGACACATCTTCCTTCTCCACCCTGAAGATTTATCTCCAGACAGTTCTCAGTCTCCTCATTGTGCTGGAAAACCCCAGCTTCGTGTTCTGGGCCCTGCGCTCCGAGTGTCCAATCTGATGTCCAGTCCCTCACAGCTACCCCTTTCAGTCGTGTCCGACTCTGCGACCCCCGTGGACTGTAGCCCACCAGGCTCCTCTGTCCATGGGATTCTCCAGGTCAGAATACTGGAGTGGGTTGCCATGCCCTCCTCCAGGGGATCTTCCCGACCCAGGGATCGAACCCAGGTCTCCCACATTGCAGGCGGATTCTTTACCATCTGAGCCACCAGGGAAACCCAGAGAGGATGTAATAATAATGGAAATAAACAAATGTAATGTGCTTGATTCATCCTCAAACCATCCCCCTGACAACTGCCCCCGGTCTGTGGAAAAATGATCTTTTATGAAACCTGTCCCAGGTGCCAAAAAGGTTGGGGACCACTGCTGTAGAAGGTGGGCTTCCCAGATGGCGCTAGTGGTAAAGAACCTGCCTGCCAATGCAGGAGATGTAAGAGACACAGGCTCGATCCCTGGGTCGGGAAGATCCCCTGGAGGAGGAGGGCATGGCTGCCCAGTCCAGTATTCTCGCCTGGAGAATCCCCATGGACAGAGGAGCCTGGAGGGGTACAGTCCATAGGGTTGCAAAAGAGTCAGATCCGACCAAAGAGACTTAGCACGCACACACACTATAGAAGGCAGAATAAGAAGCCTACCCCTCAAAGATGTTTCCATTGTAATTCCTGGATTCTCTGAACTTGTGGCTTTCCGTGGCAATGTTGCAGATGGAATTAAGGCTCCCCATCTACTGACACAAAGTAGATTATTCAGACGGATCCAGGATCATCCCAGGGGTCCTGACAGGTGGAGGAGGCAGGCAGGGACGTGGTGTGAGAAGCACTGGACCAGCCCTGGCTGGCTTTGAAGATGGTGGAAGGGGCTGGGAATCAAGGACTGTGGGCTCCTCGAGGATTCTTACCTGAGCTTCCGGAAGGAACTGGATTCTTGCAGACATCCTCATGTTGGCCTCGTGAAACCCATCTCGGACTTGTAGCCTTCAGAACCGTAAGACAATAAACTTGACTTGTGTGAAGCCACTGAGTTTGTGATGAGTTCCTGCCACAGCCCTGGAGATGAGTGCGTAGGTGAGCTTTCTGATGAACACACGTTTACTTGAATCCATTGCAGACTTCCAGCTGAATTCTCCAGGTCCCTGAATCAAAGGCACCCCAATGCCTTCTGTGCCTAATTAGGAAATGACAGTTCTCCTTTTTCTGCCCTCTAAATCCAGTCGTTTATTCCAGATCTGAATCTGGCTCAGTTCCCTCCCAACACTGCTTTACCTCAAGCCTTTGTCATTTCTCATGTGCATGAGGCTATTTCTGTAGTAACTGGTGTCACCAAATGTACTTTCTTCTTCTTCTTCTTCCAAAGTCACTCAGTCGTGTCCGACTCTCTGTGACCGCATGGACTATACCATCCATGGAATTCTCCAGGCCAGAATACTGGAGTGGGTAGCCTTTCCCTTCTCCAGGGCATCTTTCCACCCCAGGGATCGAACCCAGGTCTCCCACATTGCAGGCGGATTCTTTACCGGCTGAACCACCAGGGAAGCCCAAGCATACTGGAGTGGGTAGCCTGTCCCTTCTCCAGGGGAACTTTCTGACCTAGGAATCGAACCAGGGTCTCCTGCATTGCAGGTGGATTCTTTACCAACTCAGCTGTCAGGGAAGCCCAATATATACTCTGGACCTCGCTATTCACATGTTCTACTTGTGAGTAGTCATTGGTGGCTTATTTGCCCAGTTGTGTCTGACTCTGTGATCTTGTGGACTGTATAGCCTGCTAGGCTCCTCTGTCCATGGGATTCTCCAGGCAAGAATACTGGAGTGGGTTGCCATTTCCTTCCAGAGGATCTTCCCCTGACTCAGGGACTGAACCTGCATCTTCTGTATCGGAGGCAGATTCTTTACCATTGAGTCAGCCTTTTATTTTTTCATTATTTTTTTTTTTAGAACTTAGAATACATTTTATTATTCATCTCACTATTATTTTGCATTAAAATAAATGAAAGTCAGTAATATTCTAAAATCCGTTTAGACTGAGTCCATCAAAAATCTTTGTTTTTCTATTTGATCGTGGAAAATGTTGTGAGGTAGTTCAGTTTTTTAGTGTTTTTTTTTTTTTGGTGCTGCGATTATTTCCAGGTTAGTGCTTTTTGCCACAATAAATTGCTGTGTTTCAACTACTGGCATACTTTTATCCCAGTGTCAGGAATCATGGATTTAAAAATAGTATCTGTGTATTTAGGGGTCCCCAGGGGGCTCAGTGGTAAAGAATCCGCCTGCCAATGCAGGAAGCATGGGTTCAATCCCTGGGTGGGGAAGATCCCCTGGAGGAGGAAATGACAACCCACTCCAGTATTCTTGCCTGGGACATCCCACGGACAGAGGAGCCTGGCAGGCTGCAGTCCCTGGGGTCACAAAGAGTCGGGCATGAGTGAGTGACTGAGCATTCATGCACTCATCCATGTGTTTATATACAAAAAATCTCCATAAAGTTGTTTGCCAGAACTCTAACTGTTTTTATGACCCAAATTTATAAATCTTGGAAGAACTAAATGCTTGAAATAAAATAAACACAGCTCAAATATTGGCCCATTAAAATATTTTTTTAAATAAAATATTTATTCCTGCAGAGGGTAAGTGAACCATAAATTACTATTGGTTATATACTGTTTTCATTCTTATAGCTGTCACAATAGATAGGTGGAATCAATATATATTATACACATAAACTATATATACACGCAGCCATAACTCTCAGAAATGTATGTTCATACAGATTTTATGGATACTAAATTTTACATTTATACACATAAAATCTAATTTGGAAACAATACGCTCAGGCCAAAACAGCTTTGCTTGCTTTAGTTTTCAATATTCCTGTCACTTGTATGGATTTTATTTAAAACCTACTAGAAGGACTGATGCTGAAGCTGTAAATCCAATACTCTGGCCACCTGATGTGAAGAACTGACCCATTTGAAAAGACCCTGATGCTGAGAAAGATTGAAGGCGGGAGGAGAAGGGGACAACAGAGGATGAGATGGTTGGATGGCATCACCAACTTGATGGACATGAGTTTGAGTAAACTCCGGGAGTTGGTGATGGACAGAGAGGCCTGGCGTGCTGCGGTCCATGGGGTCACAAAGAGTCAGACACGACTGAGTGACTGAACTGAACCGACTAAAAGCGTTTAATTTGCAGATGAATATTTATTTAACAGAGCCAAGTTAATACTAATGCAAAATAACCATCTTTCTTTTAGAACAGGCTCTAAACCTTTCGACTTCAGACTTAGAAGAAACAAACAAATGAAAGGGCAGGAGGGGAGAGGAAAGAAAACCTTTTTTTAAAAAATTTATTTATTTTAATTGGAGGCTAATTAGTTTACAGTATTGTACCTTTCAACCTCTAGATGTACAGGAAGGGACCATGAAAAACACTTCAGACATGGCCTGTTTATTAGGGTGAATAACTTCTTGCTGCTTCTCCGGGATCAAACAACATCCGCTTTGCAAAGATAACCGCTTCACAGTCTTGCGACCAGGGGGAGAAACATCCCTCCCTCCCTCTCCAGTTTTATGAACCAGTTTGTTAACAGCGGTTCTTAGGACCCTCACCCCATTCTCACGGTTGACGTTATCTAATTCAAAGATGATGGTAGTTGGTTTTTTTTTTAATTTATTTATTTCTAATTGGAGGATCATCGCGTTACAATATTGTGTTGGTTTCTGCCATACATCGACACGAATCAGCCACAGGAATACACGTGTCTCCTCCGTCTATTTTTTTTTTTTTTTCATTTATTTAGTTGGAGGCTAATTACTTTACAATATTGTAGTGGTTTTTGCCATACATTGACATGAATCACCCATGTCTTGAACCTCCCTTCCACCTCCCAGCCCATCCCACCCCGTAGGTTGTCAGAGAGTTCCCTATGCCATCCATCAGATTTCCACTGGCTGTCTTACCCCGGTGGCTCAGATGATAAAGAATCTGCCTGCAATGTGGGAGACCTGGGTTCAGTTGCTGGGTCGGAGAGATCCCCTGGAGAAGTGAACGGCTACCTAATCCAGTGTTCTTGCCTGGACAATCCCATGGACAGGGGAGCCTGGTGAGCTACCGTCCATGGGGTCGCAAAGAGTCGGACCTGAGTGAGCAACAAAGCAGGCATCTGTTTTACATATGGTAATCTGTGTGTTTCAGTGCTATTGTCTCCACTTTCTTCCACCCTCTCCTTCCCCCTCTGTGTCCACAGCGGCCTGTTCTGGAAGAAATCCTTCTCTTGGCTTTCAGCAGCCAGTCAGCGCGCCTGTAGACCTCACCTTGATCGTTACCGTAGAGAAAAGGAGTCCTAGACTTGATCTTCAGGCCCTGTGTCTCTTGTACACACACACACTTAAGTGTCTTTTCAGGTGGAGATTCTCGTAAATCAGCTTTGGAGCAAATGGAAAGAACAGCTAGTGAAAGCATCCTAGTAGTTTCCAGAGCAAATAAAGGGCACGAACCCACCCGGCCAGCCTTGTAATCGGATGGTTCCGACGGTTCCTGTGTCTTTAGGCCATACGACCTTGTCAGCGGCACGTGTTCCTTTTTCCTTCAGGAGCGTCAGTTCCCTTCATGCACAAGGATCTCTTGCTGTCTGCCATGGCGTGTGTCCCCATGGTATGGATCCTTGATGTGGAAAGTGTTGGAAAAGCAAACCTCTACCGGGGTGACTTCACCCGGGGGTCCCCAGCCTCCAGGATCTAACGCCTGATGACCTGAGGCGGACCTCATGTCATAATAAGAGCAATAAAGTGAAGTCGCTCAGTCGTGTCCGACTCTGCGACCCCATGGACTGTAGCACACCAGGCTCCTCTGTCCATGGGATTTTCCTGGCAAGAATACTGGTGTGGGTTGCCATTTCCTCCTCCAGGGGATCTTCAAGACCCAGGGATTGATAAATGTAAAATGCTTGAATCATCCCAAACCCATCCACAGACCCCGGTCCACGGAAAAACTATCTTCCATGAAACTGGTGTCTGGTGCCCAAAACATTGGAAACTGCTGCCCTCAGTGACCTTCTGATGCCTTAAAACAGGAGTGACCGCCCTTGGTTATGAGTGTATCTCAGGATGAAAACTGGCTGTCACTCCGAGTTCACACGAATGAGGGAATTTTGTGTGAGAATAGATGTTCCTTTTGGTCTGGTCCTGAGTGCAGCGATGAGCAGCTCTGAACGTTTGCCTGATTCTTTGGTCCTCCCTAGTCACACACGAGTGTCAATATTCTTGTTGTTATTCAGTCGCTAAGTCGTGGCAGACTCTCTGTGACCCCATGGACTGCAGCATGCCAGGCTCCTCTGTCCTGAACTATCTCCCAGAGTTTGCTCAAATTCAAGCCCATTGAGTTGGTGATGCTATCCAACCATCTCATCCCCTGCTCCTACCCTCAATCTTTCCCAGCATCAGGGTCTTTCCAGTGAGTCAGCTCTTCGCATCAGGTAGCCAAGGGATTGGAGCTTCAGCTTCATCATCAGTCCTTCCAGTGAATATTCAGGACTGATTTCCTTTAAGATGGACTGGTTTGATGTCCTTGCTGTCCAAGGGACTCTCAAGAGTCTCCTCCAGCACCACAATTTGAATGCGTCAATTCTTTGGTGGCCAGTTTTCTTTTTCTTTTTTTTAACAGTATCAGTATAAAAGCATCAATGAAAAGGCAAAAAAGGTATCAGTATAAGTAGCATCTTTTTTAGTGTCTAGGTTGATTTGGGATTGAGTTTGCATGTCCTACGAATCCCCTGCTATCATGAAAAATAATCCTTTGGGCCGAATATGCACCAAATTCTGGAAGGCTGAGATTTTCTTCTTGTGACTTTGCTGGTATGTCAGAGACACAGATTAATATAATGTGAAAGTGAAAGTGAAAGTCTCTCAGTCGTGTCTGACTCTTTGTGACCCTGTGGACTATACAGTCCATGGAATTCTCCAGGCCAGAACACTGGAGTGGGCAGCCTTTCCCTTCTCCAGGGGGATCTTCCCAACCCCAGGGATCGAACCCAGACCTCTCACATTGCAGACAAATTATCAGCTGAGCCACAAGGGAAGCCCAAGACATCCTTATATACCCAGGCCAGGTGGATTCATGTCTCAAATCATTGGAAGTCGGATTAGACAAATGTCAACTATTGTCATAGTCAGCAAACATTTAAAAATAAGTCTGCCCTTTCTGTGGCTTTGGTTTTCTTTGAGAATGTCATCAAGATTTAATTCATGTACAAGTAACTAATGAGATAGAACCTGCAGGGTTTTTTTTTTTTTTTCTTGAAACTCCAGAAGATTTGCCAGGAATTAATCTTCTCGAGAGGAAACCAAGAGTTTAATGGCTCCCTGCAGGTAATTCAGTGTGTGGAGCAGAAGCGAAAAGGTGAGTTGAAATGAAGCACAAAATAAGAAACTGTGGATTCCCAAAAACCAAGCCTTAGGTGAGACCCTCAGGGCACCCCAGGCTTGCTACAGTTCTCTGCTTAATTTATTTCTGGGGTCTAGTTTTGTAGCAACAGCCCACCAGACTCTGCATGAATTCTGCCTCTGAAGTATAATTACCAAGATGTGAAAAATGATGGAATTCACTGAAATGATCAGATAGCATCTGTCAAGATGACTTTTTGGCGAGCTTCCCAGCTTTTCATTATTTAAGAGAAGGAATAATGTGTTAGCTGCTGTGGAAAAGAGAGAACTCTGAGAAAATGTTAATCACGACTGAAGGGTAACGCCATCATGTACGTCAGAATATCCCATGACTAACTTTTTTGGCCTTCACAGCTATTTCTCTTCCCTCTGAGATACAACTTTACGGTGGGGAAAAATACTTTTTTTTTTTTTAAACCTACCAAGTTTTTATTAGCCAGTAACTTTCCTTTACGGTTGACTGTGTATCATGTAAGGATACAGTTCATTGAGGGAGTAAATAAAAAGAAAAAAAACTTGGCAAAATGATGCAGTTATTATTATTTTTTAATGTGGAACATTTTTCAGTCTTTATTGAGTTTGTTACAATATTATTTCTATCTTCTGGTTTTTCTTTTTTTCTTTGTTACAATGTTGTTTCTGTCTTCTTGTTTGCTTTTTGTTACAATATTGTTTCTGTTTCCTGGTTTGTTTTTTGGCTGAGAGGCATCTGGGATCTTAACTCCTGGATCAGGGGTTGAACCCACACCCTCTACCCTGGAAGGTGAAGTCTTAACCACTGGACAACCAGGGAAGTCCCTCAGAATGATGTGCAGGGTATACCTGAGGGGTGGCTTCCCAGGCGGTGCTGTGGAAGAGAATTCACCTGCCAATGCAGGAGACTCAAGAGACGTAGGTTCAGTTCCTGGAAGTTCCCTGGAGGAGGGCATGGCAACCCACTCCAGTATTCTTGCCTGGAGAATCCTGTGGACAGAGGAGCCTGGCGGGTCTACAGTCCATGGCGTCTGAAAGAGTTGGACACGACTAAAGCCCATACCTGAGGGATATGATGGAATGAAAGTTTGGGGCTGACAAGTAGGTGGTTTCAGAATATTGTCAACACATGGGAGTCTTCCGACACCAACTCAGGTTATGCTGTTTGCATTATCCTTAACAAAATGCCAGAGCTCCGTCATCCTTGTGTTCTGTCATGTTTTAGCCCTGCCAGATGAAACATAGGACCCAGTGAAATCTGAATTTCAGATAAACAGGTTTTTATTTGAGCCTGGGATATACACATGCTAAACAGTTGACTGCTATTTATCTGAATCTTGAATTTAATGTGATATCTTTTTTTTTTTTGGTGACTGACAACCCCTGAAGCGTGGTGTCTGTTTGCAGGTACCTGAAATTATTGGGTCAGTAAAAACAAAGTTGATTTGATAGCAGAGCATAGCGGCTGCTCGATATGAAGGAATGTACAAGCACCCAGTGCTATTCTCTTGGAGAGGGGGTCATCTAACTATGGTAGATGGAGCACAGTGTCATTCATTCTTTTTTAAAAAAAATTTATTTTAATTCATTTCTGTGTGGCCGTGCTAAGCCTGCCTTGAGGCTTTCTCTAGTTGCAGGGAGCGGGGGCTCCTCTCTCCCCTTGGTGCAGAGGCTTCACGCTGCAGTGGTCTCCCTTGTTGGGACCACCAGCTCCAGGGTGCCCAGGCTTCAGCACATGTGGCCGCGTGTGGGATCTTAGTTCCCAGAGCACGGATTGGACCCGTAGCCTCTGCACTGCAAGGCGGACTCCTAACCACTGGACCACCAGGGAAATGCCCAGTTTCAGGTGTTTATGACCTCAGTTCAGTCCAGTCGCTTAGTCATGTCCGCCTCTTTGCAACCTCGTGGGCTGCAGCACGCCAGGCCTCCCTGTCCATCACCAACTCCCGGAGTTTACTCAGACTCATGTCCACTGAGTCGCTGATGCCGTCCAACCATCTCATCCTCTGTCGTCCCCCTTCTCCTCCTGCCTTCAGTCTTTCCCGGCATCAGGGTCTTTTCAAGTGAGTCAGTTCTTTGCGTCAGGTGGCCAAAGTATTGGAGTTTCAGCTTTAGCATCAATACTCCCAAAGAATATTCAGGACTGATTTCCTTTAGGATGGACTGATTGGATCTCCTTGCAGTCCAAGGGGGAGGGGTTAGTTAGGTAATTAAAACATAGCAAACATTTACATTTGAGGTATGTAAGTAGTCCTCAGAACACCAACACTTTTGAAAAAGCCCTTGAAAAAGGATGGAAGCAATTTTACACCTTGTAGCGGCTTTGAGGGAGAAGGCAATGGCACCCCACTCCAGTACTCTGGCCTTGAAAATCCCATGGACGGAGGAGCCTGGTAGACTGCAGTCCATGGGGTTGCAAAGAGTCGGACACGACTGAGTGACTTCACTTTCACTTTTCACTTTCATGCACTGGAGAAGGAAATGGCAACCTTTTTCTTTCTGTTATCATACTCAGCCTAACTGTCCCTTTGCAGACTGTGCTGAGCGTGAGTGTGACAAGGTTTGTAAACCTGTGAAGCACTTTCACGTGGCCCCTCCCCACCTTCTGTTAGACACTCACAGCCAGACGGGATTGCTGGAGACAGAGGAACGCATTGCGGCAGACAGAGATGCTTTTTTATACGCCGCCGTGATTTTGTGAGGAGACGGTGGGTGATCAGCGTCCCCCGCTGTTTTATTAATTTAGCCCGAGAGGCGTGGCCCCCGAGACCTACCCGCCAGCCAGCCGGGGCGGGCTGTCTCGAGGTCAGATTGCATGCCCCGAGGTGCACTGTTCAGCCACGGCCGGGATTGGTGCCTGACTGTTGGTTGCCTGCAGATGGTCTACATCTGGTGCCAAGGCTGGGGGGGGGGGCTCCCTTCTGTTTAGCCCAAGTGCAGGCTTGTTGGAGAATCCTCCAGCAATGTATTTGGAGAAGGAAATGGCAACCCACTCCAGGGTTCTTGCCTGGAGAATCCCAGGGACAGAGGAGCCTGGTGGGCTACAGTCCACGGGGTCACAAAGAGTCAGAAACGACTGAGGCGACTTAGCAGAAGCAGCCAGCAATGTATCACTAAAGGGACTGGAGAGCTGACAGAGGGCAGTGACTGCATCCAGAGGGCGTCCTCTCTGGCTGGCTCCAGACACGCGTGTTCGCTGACCCTTGATCACAGACGATCGCAGAGATGGCCACGGGGCAAAGACGGCTTCCGTTTTCTAGAAGCAGGGATTCCCGCCGACCACAGACGCACGCTTTCCTCCTGAGACCACAAGAAGGCTTATCTCAGTGATACTTCTGAAGGGGTGGCGAAGATGACTGGAACCATCCGGGGCCGTCTCCGGTGATAACAGTGAGCGGAGCCAACAGAAGCCACATAGAAATTAAGATGTGAAAGTGAGGGTGTGAGTCGCTCAGTCGTGTCCGACTGCAGCCCTCCAGGCTCCTCTGTCCATGGGATTCTCCAGGCAGGAGTACTGGGGCGGGTTGCCATGTCCTTCTCCAGGGGATCTTCCCATGTCTCCTGAATTAGCAGGCGGGTTCTTTACCAATGAGCCACCTGGGAAGCCTAATTGAAACCAAATCGTTAGGAATGGGAAAGAATTAGTTGCTCAGTCGTGTCTGACTCTGCGACCCCATGGACTGTAGCCCACCAGGCTCCTCTGTCCTCGGGATTCTCCAGGCAAGAATACTGGAGTGGGTTGTCATTCCCTTCTCCAGGGGATCTTCCTGATCCAGGGATCAAACTCAGGTCCCCTGCATTGCAGGCAGATTCTCTACCATCTGAGCCACCAGGGACACTCATAGAAATTAAGATACCTCCATATAAATGTTTCTGGTTTATGGACTGTTTAGCATCCTTCCTGACTATTACCGTATGAGGGTAAAAGCTAAGTAGCTATAACAGAGAGACAGGATATGTCACTGGATCAAAAAGGACAGAGACGCATTTCTCTCCCAGCCAGAGTGTGCAGGCAGATCCAGCTCCCAATGGGCATTCGAGGTCCCAGGAGAGCAGGAGACCCTCCCCATTGTCACATGGCTCCCAGTGCCATAAATTTTAGCTCCAACAAGGGACAGGGAGAGAGGCCCGCAGAAGCACTCACGAGGACCCAGACGTTTTATGTGATGGTTCTGTTCACATCCCACTTCAGAGGACTAGCTACAGACCACATCTGTGCTTGGAGAGCAGGAATAAAGTATGCTGTGCCCGTCAGGACAGAACACCAGACCACAGGGGGAAGGTTAGGGACACATCCAGAAGTCAGCCGGAGTCCAGTCTTTTAGGCACCTAAAACATGTGCATACATACTTCCCCATTGGTGCAAGCAGCAACGAATCTGCCTGCGATGGAAGAGACGCAGGAGACCGGGGCTCAATCCCTGGGTGGGGAAGATCCCCTGGAGGAGGAAATGGCAACCCACTCCAGTACTCTCGCCTGGAGAATCCCATGGACTGAGGAGCCTGGCGGGCTGCAGTCCATGGGGGTCACAAAGAGTCTGACACGACTGAACACGTGTGCACATATATGCAAGCTGCTTGCTCTGTATCCACAGAAAGCAGTTTCCTGGACTCCATTTTCAGGGGAATCCCAAGAAAAGAACCCCAAGCCCCATGCAGTGAAAGAACATCCACCTCCAAGTATGGTCTTGAGAGAGGTGTAGTTTTCTGCTGCTTCTTCAGCTGACTCACCATCACCCACTTTTTTGATTTAAAGAGAGTAAAACCCGGGACTTCCCTGGTTGGTCCAGTGGCTAAAACTCTTGAACTCCCAAAGCAGGAGACCCCGGTTCCATCCCTAGTTGGGAAATTGGATCCCACATGCTCTAGAACTAAGTTGACATGCTGCAGAGATTGAATATCCTGTGTGCCACAGCTAAGACCTGGGACAGGCAAATAAAGAAAAATGAACATTAAAAAAAAAAGTCGCCTGCCCTCTTGCATGTAAAATGTTGACACGGTAACAGTGTGCGTGTGCATATCTTTCATCAGAAAATGAGAGGCTGAGAAGCAAGTATAATGAACAGATGACAACCGTGAAGTCTTACCAGACACCAGTGCTTCTGGTTCCGGCTTTGTTGCTTGGGTCTCCGGGGGGCATATCCTTGTTCATTAAACTCTTTTTGGCTTCGTGTAAGTTGAATGTTGGGCAACACACCCTGCCTGGCTTATACTGGAGACCTTTAGAAACTTCCTTTTTTTTCATATCTGTACGGGAGCTTCTGAAGGTATTGCTTTCCAGGCCAGGCTTGCAGTTTTCGGTTTAGTTAATCCCCAGGAGGTTCATGTGTCTGTTCTCTTCCCCAGAGTTCTTTTCTGGAAAATGGTCTCCGTAGTGGACGGACCTGTGGGCACAGGGTGGGTAAGGGGAGGGGAGGGTGAATTGGGAGAGTAGCACTGATGTATGTAGACGACAGTGTGTGAAGCAGACATCGAGTGGGGAGCTCAGCCTGGTGCCCTGTGATGCCCTCGAGGGCTGGGATGGGATGGGGAGGCAAGCTCCAGACGGAGGTGGGGGTCTGTGTTTACATGGGGCTGACTCAGGCTGTGTACAGCAGAGACCAGCATAGCATTATGAAGCAATTATATTCCAATTTAAAATAAATTTTAAAAAGCTTTATTTATTAAAAAAAAAAAAAGGTCTCGAGTCTGCCTTACATATTTGACTTCTTAGTTGAACCCAAGTCTTTCTCTCTTGTCTTAACTCTTTCTACCATGAGGTCATCTGATTTATTAGATGACATTGTGAATTAGATCATCATCTCAGGGCTTGAATTTTTTTTTTTTTTTTTTGCCTGAAATGACTAAATATGGCATTTCATAAAGCTTTTGCTCAACATTTGAAACTTCTGTGACGGACGGAAGCAGTTTTCTTTTCCTTAATATTCCGAATTTCTGACCTCCTGTTTTCCTTACATCTCTGCCTACACTACAAATTAGCCAATTACTGCCTCAAATAATTTCCCTTTTTTTGTAATGCCTTAGTAAAAGCAATAAGGGATAGCAAACAAAAGACCTTTCTGTCTTTTTCCATTCATGTCATGCAAAAATCACATATTGCACCTTTTTAATTTATCACTTGTTACACATTTACCAAATATTTTAAAGGTTTGTTCAGGGTCTCAGCTTTCTCTTCTAAAGTATGAGTTTCCTTGCTACCGAAACAATAATGCAATGCCATTTTGTGGCAATAATTTTTGTTCTTTAGTGCTATACTTGCTGGATCAGTTTCCACATGGCATAGTTTTATTAACTTGTCTTGGTCTCGCATGCTCAGTAGATACTATGGAATCGAAGCATTTTAAAGAAAGTTCCCAGGTAGTTCAGTTGGTGAAGAATCTGCCTGCCAGTTCAGGAGACGGTGGAGACTTGGGTTCGATCCCTGGGTTGGGAAAATCCCCTGGAATAGTAGGCAATGGTAACCCGCTCCTGAATTCTTGCCTGGAGAATCCCATGGACCAAGGAGCCTGGTGGGCTGCTGCCCATGGGGTTGCAAAGAGTCAGGCACAGCTGAGCAACTGAGCTTGCAAAAATGATGATATGGGAATAGTTGCTGAGGAAAGTTGGGAAACTCTTTCCAGTCCCATCAAATGCTATTGACCTTTAGCAAGTAACTGAATCCCTTTATGTTTGAACCATCCTGCCGAGGCTGCTTTCTGTTGAAACAAGCCAGTACTTGTGGCCAAGGAATCAGAGGCCACTAGTAAATCAGAAATGGAATGCAGGGTCTAAGAGTTAGTTCCAAATGGTCAGCATCGGTGCTACCCAAATTGTAGAAGTCATGCAAAGTTGGCCAGACAGTCACCGTCTTGATCTGACGAGTAGTTTAGTTGGTGTGGCAAGGCATGGGGACCACTTATTTGGTGTTGGGGAACATATCTATACAGTGTCTTTTTACAAATTCCCCGTTCCCATGTACTGAGATTCTGGGAATACTTGGGGAAAAGTGGATAATTCCTCCATACACGACTGTGGGAAGACCCACCCTTTGTGAATGTCAGTTCTCTGAAATCTTTCCTGTTGAGAGGCCGTGGAAGATTTTTCACTTCTGGCTGTTGACGGAGAAAGTAATAGCAGGCAAATGGTTTGCAATGTGAATTTAAACTAATTCTCAAGATGAGTCACAAGAGGAATTTATCATCATTATATTAGTTTGCGGTAACTGGCCCGTTATCCAGAAAACAGGCAAATATTTTCTAAATGAAAAATGCATCTCTTTACAGTTTTTCCAAAGGCAGTAATTTATTTATACTTTAAGAAAGGGTACTGCTTTCCTTCTTTTTTACTTGTAATATTGAGCTTATATATATATATATATTTTTCATGTTGAAAGTTCTTAAGAATTGACCATAATGTATTTTTTAAACTTTTCTTTATTTATTATAGTTGGAGGCTAATTACTTTACAACATACATTGACGTGAATCAGCCATGGGTGTACACGTGTCCCCATCTTGAACCCCCCCCCTCCCACCTCCCTCCCCATCCCATCCCTCAGGGTCATCCCAGGGCACCAGCCTTGAGCACCCTGCCTCATGCATCCAACCTGGACTGGTTCTGTTTGTTAGCCATCTGCAGAAATGTCTGTTTAGTTCTTTGGTCCGTTTTTTCATTGGGTCGTTTATTTTTCTCGAATTCAGCTGCATGAGCTGTTTGTATATTTTTGAGATTAATTCTTTGTCAGTTGCTTCATTTGCTATTATTTCCCCCCATTCTGAAGGCTGTCTTTTCACCTTGCTTATAGTTTCCTTCAGTGTGCAAAAGCTTTTTAAGTTTAATTGAGTCCCATTTGTTTATTTTTGCTTTTAGTTCCATTACTCTGTGAGGTGGGAAGAATTGACCATAATATTTATTTCAAAGGTCGCTGAGGCAGCTGTCCAGGCTGTCTCATTGGTCTTCTTTCTTGGATGTTCCCAGTGGACTCTGTGACGCGAATTTATGGGTTAGTTTGTTTTGGACACAGTTTTATAACAACAGAAACACAAGCTTATCTTTAAGTATGATTTTTGATTTGGGGATTTTCCATTCACTCGTGACATTTAGAGATGGATGTTAATTACTTACATGAGTAAACAGTAAGTATATGTATGTGTATATATATATATATATATATATATATATATGGCTTCCCTCGTGGCTCAGATGGTAAAGAAACAGCCTACAATGCAGGAGATCTGGGTTTGATTCCTGGGTCTGGAGGATCCCCTCGAGAAGCAAATGGCAACCCACTCCAGTATTCTTGCCTGGAGAATTTCATGTACAGAGAAGCCTGGTGGGCTATAGTCAATGGGCTTGCAAAGAGGTGGACACGACTGAGCAATTAACATGCTATATATATTTTATATATATATATATATAACATATGAATATATATTCCTCAGTCCTAAAGGAAATCAACCCTGAATATTCGTTGGAAGGACTGATACTGAAGCTGAAGTTCCGATACTCTGGCCAGTTGATACTAAGAGTCGACTGATTGAAAAAGCCCCTGATGCTGGGAAAGATTGAAGGCGGGAGGAGAAGCGGGCAACAGAGGGTGAGATGGTTGGATGGCATCACCGACTCGTGGGACATGAGTGTGGGCAAACTGTGGGAGATGGTGGGGGACAGGGAAGCCTGGCGTGCTGCGGCCCACGGGGTGGCAGAGCGTCGGCCGGGACTTGGCGACTGAACCGCGACAATACTGTAGAATAACTGCAGTCACAAAGGCGGTGTTGAAGGGAGAATCCAGTTCCTTTCTATTGTCCCTCTCGTCTCTCTCTTTGCATTTCCAAAGAGTCTCGGTCTCTCTGCACCTCACTGTCTTTCCCCATGGGGGAAGGGGACCAGGTACCCGTTGTGACTTCGGGACGAGGATCGGTGTAAATAGCTCTGCTT
Organism: Cervus elaphus; assembly: GCF_910594005.1. Classification (NCBI taxonomy): domain Eukaryota; kingdom Metazoa; phylum Chordata; class Mammalia; order Artiodactyla; family Cervidae; genus Cervus; species Cervus elaphus. The sequence continues at coordinate 174,014,578 of NC_057848.1, read as the reverse complement.
CTTCCGTCTGTGCTTCTCTTCTGAGAGGCAGCCTGCCTGGTGGGTGAGATCACGTGTTCCGGTCTCAGCCTCTGTGATCTCGGTCCCCATATGCTCATACATGGCTGCGGTCTGGCTACGATCACTTGGCACCATCCTTCCTTAAGTGGGAAAATGGAATCTTCTGGGATTTGATTTTATTTGATTTATTTTTTAAAAATTAATTTATTTTAATTGGAGGCTAATGACTTTACAATATTGTAGCGGTTTTTTGCCATACATTGACATGAATCAGCCGTGGGTGTACATGTGTTCCCCATCCTGAACCCCCCTCCCACCTCCCTCCCCAAGGGATTCGATTTTAGCCCGTTGTTGATAAGCATAAGATACATATCTTCTAATCTAGCTCTTCTCAGTAATAAAGGTGGAAGTTAGCTACCTACTGGGAAAGTCAGCTTCCTTGGTGGCTCAGATAATAAAGACTCTGCCTGCAATGCAAGAGACGGGGGTTCGATCCCTGGGTCAGGAAGGTCCCCTGGAGAAGGGAATGGCAACCCACTCCAGTATTCTTGCCTGGAGAATTCCACGGACCAGAGGAGCCTGGTGGGCTCTAGTCCATGGGGTCGCAGAGAGTCGAACACAGCTGAGTGACTAACACTTTTCACTTTTCAGCCATCCACCTGGCAGACAACTTTGCAGAAGAAAAAGTGAAATGATCTGACAATACCTAAGTACTAAGCCCAGGGTCTTGGTTGGGAACCTTGAGAACTAGACATCGATTTACAATTCGGGAACCACTCGAGTAGTAAGTTGACTGAAGCTTCAGATAGGGCTTGGGCTCAAAGCTTCTGGCCTTGGCCTAACCAACTGGCTCTGCTCAAGTTGGAATTTTCCCTTTAGTGAGTCTTTCCAGCTTGGGCTATATTGACAACAGACCGAAAAATGTTTTCAGGGGGATAGGTTATCCTAGGTCAAAAGCAGCCCCAGGAAGCATGCTGGCAGAGCATGCTTGTGTGGGACTGAAGAAAATGTGGGCCTGAAGGTACAGGGTGATGTGACTTGACCTTGAATCACAGAGGCCTTGGACATGTGAAGACCCTCACAGCTACTGCGCAGCTTACAGACTTCTAAGGCATCACAAGAGAGGAAGGGACGGAAGGAAAATGTGTTATTTTCATTGTCATATTTATGGTTTGTCGATATTATGGAGGCACGAATTAGCAGTCATCTGCTTTTTTTTTTTTAATAGTCTATGACAATGTATTAACAAGTATTATTTTTAAATGTACTTACATGAACCTTGAAATTCACCAAGATTGAAAAATACCAAAACAGTTGGGAGAAAAGTAGAAGCGTGTAAGGTAATTTCATAGCCAGAATTTCATGGATTCATGTCAGGATTTTATTTTATTTCTTTATTAATATTTTTTGGTAGAGAGGCATGTGGGATTTTAGTTCCCCAACCAGGGATCGAACTGGCACCCCCTGCATTTGAAGCGTGGAGTCTTAACCACCAGCGAAGTCCTCAGTTCAGTTCAGTCGCTCAGTCGTGTCCAGCTCTTTGCAAGCCCATGGACTGCAGCACGCCAGGCTTAGCTGTCCATCACCAATTCCTGGCGCTTGCTCAGTGAGGTTCTGAGTGCCAGGATTTTAAGTTGTACCTGAGCTCCCTGCTTGTAAGGGAGCATTCGAATGTGAAGTTGGAGATTTTAAAAAGCCATAGATTGACTCCCCAATCCTCACTGCTAGTGGCTTAGACAGTAAAGAATATGCTTGCAACGCTGGAGGGTTTGATCCCTGGATTGGGAAGATCCCCTGGAGAAGGGAATGGCAACCCACTCCAGTATTCTTGACTGGAGAATTCCATAAACAGAGGAGCCCGGCGGGACACGTCTGAGCCACTTCACACCACACTGATATTGGCACAGGGGAAAAATTGGCTGCAGCCAATTCTGTTGCATTTAAAGTTGTTCTTAAGCCCAGTGACCTGAGTAAAGTGTGGAAGCAGGTCTCTTGGATTCACATCTTCAGGTTATTAAGTCCCTTAGCATCAAGTGGACTAGGTTGGCTTTGACTTGGAACGTTGTTTAATGTCATCAAATGGCCCTAGGTGTCAGAACTCAGTGGGATTGGATTTAAATTCCTGAAAGTGTAGAAGTGTGAGTTGCTTAGTCATGTTTGACTCTTTGTGACCCCCGTGGACTGTAGCCCGCCAGGCTCCTCTGTCCATGGGACTCTTCAGGGAGGAATACTGGAGTGGGTTGCTATTTCCTACTCCAGGGGGTTTTCCCCACCCAAGGATTGAGCTCATGTCTCTCTCTCTCGAGTCTCCTGCATTGGCAGGCAGAGTCTTTACAGAGCACTAGCGTCACCAGGGAAGCCCATAGAGACCATAACTGATGGCAGAAAAAGTGGGTCCTTTCACAGATGTCATAGTTACAAACCGTCCTGTGAACTGTATTTGTTATCAGAGCCAGGATCCCCGTGAGCCACTCAAGTCCAAGGTCCAATCTGTCCTGAGTATCTCAACATTTTGTTCCTTGTGGGATTTTTTTTTCCCCTTTAGATTAAAAAAATACTTTTATAAATTTTATTTTATTTGGAGGTTAATTACAATCTTGTGATTTTTTTTCCCATACATCAATACTGATTTAGATTTTTTAAAATAATGTATTAAAATATTTTAAGCTGATTAGTTTTATTTGGCCCTCCCTTCGATTGTGGGCCCAGGAGTGCCTTGTTGAACGTGTTTTAGGCACGAAGGCGGACTTCCAGACTCACCTAGCAGAAAGCCGCACCCTGGCGGTACCCGCAGGCCTCCGGGGCGGATTCGCAGACCCCAGCAGTTCCGCTTTCAGAGGCCATGACCGCAGTCACTGGGACCAAAGGCCGCACGGGGTGGACTCCGCCGAAGGCAGCCTTGGCTCCAGAAGCACGGGGCTTGGAGGAATCAGAGAGTTGGGGAGGGTGTTGACTGGGAAGGGTTAGCTTCAGGCTTGGCGCTTCCGTTTCTTTTACAAGATTTTACAAGAGGTGCCTAGAGAAAAGGCGAGACCACTCTCTCAAAGTTAGGCACTTGATGTGAAGATTTGTGGGTGGGGGTGGGGCATCGGGCAGTCTAGGAAAGAGACCAGGCTAGTGGCGGTGTTTCTGCACCTCCTCTGTGCGTGGTTGCCCCAGTCCCCAGCAGCGTCCGCCCTGGCTCTGAACTGCGCGCGGGGGGCGATCCCTCCTGCCCAGGGGACCGCTGTCTGGGTTCCGGCGAGGCAGGCCCCGGACTCATTGGTTCCATCGCCAGCCTCCGTCCCGTGCCCAGTGATCTCTGCTCAGATAGTAGCACAGTCTCTGGCCCGCTGAGCGGCCTGGCCCCGTCTCCCCAGCACAGGGGAGAGGGCGGCTGTGCCCTTGGTGGGCCTGGAGTGAAGTGGGTATGCCTGGCCTTTGCCCCGCACCCCACTTCCCTCCTGATTGGAACAGACTCTCTGGGAGAGCGGGTGGGCATCTGGTCTACCCAGCCCAGCCGTGGGGTCACAGGGTCACACCTGCCCAGGGAGGTGGGGATGGAAGGCTACCTGCAGAGGCTGACCCAGACCCGGAGGATCTCCCGTGGTTCTAACCTGCAGCCTCCTCCTCAGCTTTCATCAAGCACAGATGCTGCTTTTTATTGATTGATTGATATTTGACTGCGCTGGGTCTTAGTTGTGGCCCGTGGGCCCACAAGTTTCTTGAGGCAGCTTGAGGGCTCCGTTGCCCTGAACTGTGTGGATCTTATATTCCCTGACCAGGGGTGGAACCCACGTCCCCTGCGTTGGAAGGTGGGGTGTTAACCGCTGGACCACCGGAGAAGTCCCGCAAATGGTACTTTTTAATTCCAGTCGTCTTGATTTCTCCTAGCTCACTTGTTTCCAAATTCAGCTTAAGAAAAAGCTGGTGTTAATTTAGCAGGTCCTCTTAATCCCCACATAGTAGATAATCAGTAAATCTTTGCCGAATGAGTAAGCATCCTCAGTTTTATGATTGGTCTCAAGTTTATGTGTTTGCAGAATTTCAGGAAAATGTGAATCATTTAGCCAAGATTACCGCAGGGGAGAAAAGATAGTCTCTGTGTATATTGCTAGTCTCAACTATGTTTTGCATCCAAATTTGATTAACTTTATTTTGGGTGAATACAGTGAAATGATTTATATATGTTATCCCTTCTCTTAAGAAATATAGTAACTTTTTAATCCATCCTATGGTGGTTTGTAGGAGTGTGTACATGTGTATGTATGTGTTGGTGGAGGCAGAAGCTGGGTTGTGTGTATGTGTATGTAATTAAGGCTTTTAGCATGCTCTTTATTTGGTTTGATTTGATCTGTTTTCAGTTCAGGGTGAAAAATAAAATCCAACTTTGACAAAACCAAAGACATCATGAAGATTATCTGGTTTCAAACACATCGGTCATGTGGACACAAACTCACGCCCAACAGTGATTCAAGCAGACAGGTCTCCGTTGGTTGGTCTAGTTTTAGATTCCACCAGATCTCCCAGACTTGGAGTCCTTTGTTTGTCAGATGGCCTGTATGCTAATTGGTCAGGATATCAGGATATCAGATATCCAAAGCCAGAAATCTTTTCACACTGCCTGGTTCAATCCGTGTAACACACCTGTCTTCCACACATTCAGGTCAATAGTTTTAACCTAGCCTCTGTGGCTAAAATTGGAGCCCAAGACCCAAGTGTTTCTCAGGAATGCATTCCTACTTTGTATCTTGAACATTGTCTTTTTTGAGGCAGTCCACTGCAGTGCCTCCAGCCACTCAGAGCCCTTTCCCAAACTATTATGTAAAGATCCTATATGGCATCCATTTGTCACTCTCAATTCAGAGTCCTAAAGAAGGAGTCTTCCCTTTAGAACATTCAGAAACTTGAAATGGGTTGTGCACCGTCTATGACAAAACTGGACAACACATTAAAAAGCAGAGACATCACTTTGCCAACAAAGGTGCATATAGTCAAAGCTGTGGTTTTTCCAGTAGTCATGTGTGGATATGACAGTTTGATCATAAGGAAGGCTGAGTGCCAAAGAATTGATGCTTTTGAACTGTGGTGCTGGAGAAGACTCTTGAGAGTCCCTCGGACTGCGAGGAAATCAAACCAGTCCATCCGAAAGGAAATCAATCCTGAATATTCATCGGAAGGACTGATGCTGAAGCTGAAGCTCCAGTACTTTGGGCACCTGATGCGAAGACCTGCCTCACTGGAAAAGACCCTGATGCTGGAAAAGATTAAGGGCAGGAGGAAAAGGGGTGAAAGAGGATGAGATGGTTGGATGGCATGATCGACTCAATGGGCATGAATTTGAGCAAACTCTGGGAGATAGTGGAGGTCGGGGAGGCCTGCTGTCCATGGGGTTGCAAAGAGTTGGACATGACTTAACGACTGAACAACAACAATAAAACCATCTAAATAGCATCATCATTCCTTTGAAAAGGTGCAATTAGACAATATTGAACACCACTGTAAAATTTGTGTTTGTTGCTGCTGCTGCTAAGTCACTTCAGTCGTGTCCGACCCTGTGCGACCCCATAGACGGCAGCCCACCAGGGTCCCCCATCCCTGGGATTCTCCAGGCAAGAACACTGGAGTGGGTTGCCATTTCCTTCTCCAATGCATGAAAGTGAAAAGTGAAAGTGAAGTCGCTCAGTCGTGTCCGACTCTTTGCGACCCCATGGACTGCAGCTCACCAGGCTCCTCCGTCCATGGGATTTTCCAGACAAGAGTACTGGAGTGGGTAGCCATTCCCTTCTCCAGGGGATCATCCTGATCCAGGGATTGAACCCAGGTCTCCTGCATTGTGGGCAGATTTCCTAGCATCTGAGTCACCAGGAAAACTCAAAAGTGGTACTATTTTAATTTTTGTATAGCACCTCTTTCTACCCCATTGCCTGGGAGATGTGCAGAAGTTTTTAGCAAGGAGAGGATATAGGTTTTCAGTGTGTGTCCCACTGTGTCCAGGTGGGAGTCAGACTTCTGACCAGCCTGGATTCACACCATACTCCAGCTCCATGCTCCTCCAGAATCCGAGTGCCAGCCTCTTTTGGTCCATATCAAAACTTCCAGAAAACAGGTAAGACTAGAATGTCCAGGCCCACACACCCAAAACGTTAGGGCCACCTGATAAAAGCCAGCGGAGAGGGCTGCTGGATGGTGTTCGAGATGTGTTTGCATCTGATGTGTTCATACCTGATGCCAGGTGATTGCTGAGTCCCCACAGGTGCACGCGTGGCTTCTTGGCTCCAGCCCACACTCAGGAGCAGGGCGACTTTTTTGAGTTGCTACAGCTGCCTTCCAGGTCTTCCCTCACCAGGTCTTTTTTTTTTTTTTAAGTTTTATTGGAGTACAGTTGCTTTAAAATGTTGTGTAACTTTCTGATATACAGCAAAGTGAGTCAGTTATACACATAACTTTATCCCCTGCTTTTTGATATTGCGGTTACCACACAGCATCGTGTTCCCTGGGCTATACAGGAGGTTGTCGTTGGTTATCTATTTTTTGCATCGTATCAGTACCATATATATGTCAATCCCAGTGTCCCAGTTCTTCCCACCTCCTCCCCCGCCCCTTAGCATCCATACATTTGTTCTCTATACTGGGCACATACCCAGAGAAAGCCGTAATTCACAGATAACGTGCATCGCAGTCTTCACTGCAGCACTGTTTAGAATTAGCCAGGACAGCGAAACAACCTTCATGTCCGTCAACAGAAGAATGAATCAAGAAGTTGTGGGAAGAGCTGACTCATTGGAATAGTCCCTGTGGCTGGGAAAGATTGAGGGCAGGAGGAGAAGGGGACAACAGAGGATGAGGTGGCTGGATGGCATCACCGACTCGATGGAGGTGAATTTGAGAAAGTTCTGGGAATTGGTGAAGGACAGGGAAGCCTGGCGTGCTGCAAGTCCATGGGGTCGCAAAGAGTCGGACACGACTGAGCGACTGAACTGACCTGATCTGGCACATAGATACAATGGAATATGACTCAGCCATAAAAAGGAACCAAACTGGGTCATTTGCAGAGACGTGGGTGGATCTAGAGATTATCATACCGAGTGAATTAAGTCAGAAAGAGAAAAGCAAATATGGGATCCCCACAGCAGTCTCATGTAACGTCTTCCTATTTCTCTGTGCTGTATGCGTGGTGTGCCTCATTTCCAAGGGTCAAGCACACGATCTCCAGAGAATGTGAGAACCGTAACCTTCTTCGGACGGAAGGAGGACGTGTAACCTGCTGCCGCGTTTTCACTCTTGTCCTCTCACCGTTGGGAATGCGGAGACACGGGCAGTTTATATCATGTCCCGGCGTGTTTTTGATGCCCCCCTGGGTCACGTTTCCCTGTGTTGACTAAAAAGACGCACAGCATCAGAGTTGCAAGTTCAGTTTTATTTGGGGCAAACTGAGGACTCTAGCCCGGGAGACAGCACCTCAGCTAGCCCCGAGAGACTGCTCCAAGAAGCAGTAGGGGGAGATCGATATATATGATTTTGAGAAAGAGGGGTGGGGATCATGCCAAGAAGCGCTTACTTTGCAAAAGGTTTTCTGCCAGTCACGAGGAGCTGACGTCACCATGAGGGGATTTAGTGCTTTGCTAGATATGAGGAGATGCCAAGGATTGGGCGGGAGGAGAAGGGGATGACAGAGGACGAGATGAGTGGATGACATCATTGACGAGATGGTTGGATGGCACCATTGACTCGATCGATTTGAGTTTGAGCAAACTCTGGGAGTTGGTGATGGACAGGGAGGCTTGGCGTGCCGCTGTCCATGGGGTCACAAAGAGTCGGACACGACTGATAGACTGAACTGAACCAAACTGAAGGATTGGGATCATGAAATCAGCTCCTGAAGATAACTGTCTAAAAGACCTGTTCCAGGTTCCCTGGAGGACAGGGTGCCTCAGTCTCCACCCTGACCTTCCTCAGGGGGTGTAAAAGTCACCAGCTACAGCAGCGTGGGATTCAGTCTCCGCAGAGGTGGATGGCAAAGGGCCTTGTCATCGTTGTTGAAAGAAAGTAAAGTGAAGTTGCTCAGCCGTGTCCGACTCCTTGCGACCCCACGGACCGTAACCCGCCAGGTGGTGTTAGCCACCTCCCCTCTTCTCTGAGCTTCTCCCGAGCCTCCTACCCCTTTGTAAAGCATTCCTTTTCGATAAATTCCCTCAGACTGCTAGCATGTAGCCCTCAGATGCTGGCAGACACAGCAAGTGAAATCTAACTTTCTTCCCATCCCAGGACAAAGAATCAAATTGCCAAGGGAAATTTTAGGCACACAAGTGATTTTAAGACCCTTTGTGGGTTTAGTCTACGAGTCGTGTCCGAGTCTTTAGTACAACCCCATGGACAGTAGCCCTTCTGTCCATGGGATTCTCCAGGCAAGAATACTGGAGTGGGTTGCCATTTCCTACTCCAGGTAACCTTCACAACCCAGGGATGGAACCCACATCTCCTACACTGGCAGCTGGGTTCTTTACCACTGAGCCACCAGAAGGAAAAAGTGAAAGTGAAAGTCGCTCACTCGTGTCCAAACATTTAGCACAACCTCATGGACTGCAGCCCGCCAGGCTCCTCTGTCCATGGGATTTTCCAGGCAAGAATACTGGAGTGGGTTGCCATTTCTTTCTCCTGGGGATCTTTCCCAACCAGGGATAGAACACTCATCTTCTGCATTGCAGGTGGATTCTGTACCACTGAACCACTTAGGAAACCCCAAGACCCCTTACTATGGCTTAAACAATTCCCAAAATAATTTTTTTCCCTTTAAGGAAGTTCCTTGAGCCCAGGACCAAATATAGCAAGAATTATATTCACCTAAGTGACTCTAGTTTTCCTGAGAATTTTCGGGTGAAGGCATTTTTATGTTTCCAAGTACTGAAACATTTTCTAAGCTTCACTGATCGAACCTTCTAACAACCCGGTGAATTATATCTACATCTGAGGTGGAACATAGGGAATGCCCCAAAGGTTCTCAGAGACGTTTCGTAATGATTTAAGAGTAAGAACCGTGTCTAATGGAAATGACAGGCATGATTCATTTATGAAAGCCGAAATGAGATTCAACCTTGACTGCACAGGGCTGTTTTTCCACCATGCTGTGGAACTCTACTGCTTGTGATGTAGATAAAATTGTGGGTTTTGACTTGTTCAGCAACACTGTGTGTGTGTGTGTGTGTGTGTGTGTGTGTGCACATGCTCAGTCATGTCCAACTCTTTGTGAACCCAAGGACTGTAGCCCGCCAGGCTCCTCTGTCCATGGGATTTCCCAGGCAAGAGTACTGGAGTGGGTTGGCATTTTCTACTGCAGGGGATCTTCCCGACCCAGGGATGGAACCCATGTCTCCTGCAATTCAGGCAGATTCTGTACAACTGAGCCACCAGAGAAGCCTCTTTACGTGACTTTATTCAACATCAAACCCTGAGAGTCAAAGAGGATGACTAAAAAGCCAGTAATAGGATTATGTATTTTGCTAGATGATTTTAGCTCTAGGTTCTGGTTGATAGTTTCTCTGAAAAGCAGAGCAGATTCTGACTTTTTTTTTCTTTTTACTTTTTGGCTATGCTGCACAGCATGTGGGATCTTAGTTCCTCGACCAGGGATCAACATTGCATTCCCTTCAGTGGAAGCTTGGAGTCCTAACCGCTAGTCCACCAGGGAGTGCTTAGAGCACACATTATTCATATCATTCCATTTCATCTTTTTTTTTCTCTTTTGGTTCAGTTCAGTTCAGTGGCTCAGTCGTGTCTGACTCTTTGCGACCCCATGGACTGCAGCATGCCAGGCCTCCCTGTCCATCACCATCTCCTGGAGCTTGCTCAAACTCATGTCCATTGAGTCGGTGATGCCATCCAACCATCTCATCCTCTGTCGTCCCCTTCTCCTCCTGCTTTCAATCTTTCCCAGCATCAGGGTCTTTTCCAGTGTGTCACCTCTTCGCATGAGGTGACCAAAGTATTGGAGTTTCAGCTTCAGCATCAGTCCTTCCAATGACTATTCAGGACTGATTTCCTTTAGGATGGACTGGTTGGATCTCCTTGCAGTCCAAGGGACTCTCAAGAGTCTTCTCCAACACCACAGTTCAAAAGCATCCATTCTTCTGTGCTCAGCTTTCTTCACAGTCCAACTCTCACATCCATACATGACCACTTGTAAAACCGTAGCCTTGACTAGACAGACCTTTGTTGGCAAAGTAATGTCTCTGCTTTTTAATGTGCTGTCTAGGTTGGTCATAACTTTCCTTCCAAGGAGTAAGCGTCTTTTAATTTCATGGCTGCAGTCACCATCTGCAGTGGTTTTGGAGCCCCCCAAAATAAAGTCTGACACGGTTTCCACTGTTTCCCCATCTATTTCCCATGAAGTGATGCCATGATCTTAGTTTTCTGAATGTTGAGCTTTAGGCCAACTTTTTTTGGTTACTTTTTTTTAGAAATTAAATCAATTTCTTTTTCATTGAAGGGTAATTGCTTTACAATATTGTGTTTGTTTGTGCCAAACAGCAACATGAGTCAGCCATAGGGACGCATGTGTCCCTTTTCTTTTGAGCTTCCCTCCCACCTCCATCCCCATCCCAGCCCTCTAGGGCCCCCTGGCTACCTATTCTATCTATGCTAATGTATGTGCTGGGGCTTCCCTAAGTAGTTCAGCTGGTAAAGAATCCGCCTGCAATGCAGGAGACCCTAGTTCGATTCCTGGGTTGGGAAGATCCCCTGGAGAAGGGACAGGCTACCCAGTCCAGTATTCTTGGGCTTTCCCAGTGGCTCAGATGGTAAAGAATCTGCCTGCAATGCGGGAGACCTGGGTTTGATCCCTGAGTCAGAAAGATACCTTGGAGGAGGGCATGGCTACCCACTCCAGTATTCCTGCCTGGAGAATCCCGAGGACAGAGGAGCCTGGTGGGCTACACAGTCCGTGGGGTAGCAAACAGACACGACTGAGCAACTAGGCATCTTCCGGTTGTGTAGTGTATAGTTTAAGGTACAGCCCAGGCCAATAAACACAGATGGAGGGAGGGGCTTGAATGTCATGACGCCCCCTCTCAGGGAAGGAGCTGAAGGCTGTCTCAGGAGCCATCTTGCATGGTACCTACCTCTCATGGTGCAACAGAGCTAGAAGCCTGCTGTAGAGGGATCTGGTAGGTTTTCAAATTTTGAAAGTGCTGAGGAAAAAATGTTTATTCTTCTCCTATGTTGCTGTTTAGTCACTCAGTCATATCTGGACCTTTGCGACCCCATGGGCTGCAGCATATCAGGCCTCCCTGCCCTCACCAGAGATGCTGGAGCGTTTGGAAGAAGTGTCGTGTTGATCTTGATTTTTAGAGGTGGCACAGTTAAGAGACCTCTCTCTGTGTCTGCGAGGGGGTCTAAGAATTTTGAGTGCGTGCACTCTTGTGCACGGAGAAGGAAATGGCAACCCGCTCCAGTGTTCTTGCCTGGGGAATCCTGTGGACAGAGGAGCCTGGTGGGTGCAGTCCGTAGGGTCGCACAGAGCCGGACAAGACTGAAGCGACTCAGCAGCAGCAGCATTGTTGTGCAAACGGAGCTCAGAGTTAGAAGCGGAGGCTGTGGTCAGCAGAATTCTAACCTGGCTCCAGGATCCCTGCCCTCCCCCCAGCAACCACACCCTGTACAATCCCACCCTTGTTTCTGACCCACTCCTGTGCTTCCCTCTAGGATGTGGGGAAGGCAGAGGTGAATGAAGACAGTGGACTGTGAGTCCATGGGAGAGATGGAATGCTGGGTGGGCTGGAACTTTTTTTTTTTCCTTTCAGTATTCTTTTTACTTTTTTTTGCTTGTTTGTTTTAACTTATGCCTAAATGTCTTGATATTTTATTTCATTATTTTTTCCATTTAGTTTTATTAGTTGGAGGCTAATTACTTTACAGTCTTGTAGTGGTTTTCACCACACATTGCCATGAATCAGCCATGGGTGTACATGTGTTCCCCATCCTGAACCCCCCTCCCACCTTTTAAAGGGGGTCCCAGGGCTCACTTCCCTGGTGGCTCAGTGATAAAGAATCTGACTGCTGATGCAGGAGACACAGATTAGACCCCTGATCCAGGAACATGCCACATGTTGGGGAGCAACTCAGCCCATGTGCCCCAACTATGGAGGCTGTACCCTGGAGTCTGGGAGTGGTAACTGTTGAGCCCACATGCCGAAACTCCTGAAGCCCTAGAGCCTGTACAAGAGAAACCACTGGGATGAGAAGCCCAGGGACCACGGCACAGAGCAGCCCCTGCTCACTACAGCTGGAGAAAGCCCAAGCACAGCATCGAAGACCCATCGCAGCCTGAAATTAAAAAATAAATAAATAATTAATTAATTTAAAAAAAAAAAAAAACGGGGGTCCAGGACTTTCCTGAAGGGAATGTATTGCAAGAAAGATAGGCTTTTGCTCCGCTGACCTTGAAGAAGCAGAACAGCATGTCACCAGCTCCTGGTGATGGGGGAGCTCGTGGCAGGAGCTGCAGGCAACTGTGGGCAGCTGAGAGTCAGCAAGGTCATGGGGCCTCGATGCTGGGAACTCAAGTCCGTCCGGAAGCTGAGTAAACCTGGAAATGGAGTGTTGTTTGATGGTCAGACCTCAGATGAGAAGGCAGCCGGGTCAACAGCCTGATTTCAGCCCAGGCAAGACGGTGCGCGCAGAAAGGGTTAACCCTGGCCTGGACTGGTGCCTTAGAGGATGAATGATCCCATGTGCACGTGTTGCTTTTAGAAGCTGAGATCTTGGGGTGTGTGGGGGGGGGGGAGTGTGGGTTGTTGTGCAGTGTGGAAAAGAGTCCACATCCATTGCGCAAGGCAGCATCCAAATACTGAGTAAGAAAGATGCTCAGTACAAATGCTCTGTAGTCTCTTACGGGGAGTAAAGAGGCTGAATTACTTAACGTGCTTCGGCGGGACACTCTAAGCCAAGAGCTCCCGGTCATGGGTGCCATCCAGCTGGGATCCACCCACTTCTGTTCTGCTTGCCCTTCACCGGTCATGGGTGCCATCCAGCTTGGAACCACCCACTTCTGTTTCACTCCATCTGCACCTAATGACTTCTGCTCCACTTGCCAAACTTCATTTCACTCCCAAGATATCTCTCTTTTTTTTTGTTGTTTGTTTTTTAAATGAGAACTTTTTTTTTTTTTTTTTTTAAATGTGGGCCATTTTCAAAGTCTTGATTGAATGTGTTACAATATTGTTTCTGTTTTGAGTTTCAGGTTTTCTAGCTTGGGAGGGAGGGCATGTGTGATCTTAACTCTGAAACCAGGGGTCTAACCTGCACCCCCTGAGGCTTCCCAGCATCGCTTTTTGATTAGCAGTTGTTTGTGCATGTGTGTGCTTCTTGTCCCTGGATGTCTGGGAATTCTCCAGGCAACAGTACTGGAGTGGGTAGCCATTCCCCTTCTCCAGGGGGTCGTCCCATCACAGGGACTGAAACTGAGTCTGCCGAACTGCAGGCCGCTTGTTTGCCATCTGAGCCCCCAGGGAACCGTTCCTTCTCTGCCACAAGCCTTCATTGGACCTGCTGCTGCTAAGTCGCTTCAGTCGTGTCCGACTCTGTGCGACCCCATAGACGGCAGCCCACCAGGCTCCCCCGTCCCTGGGATTCTCCAGGCAAGAACACTGGAGTGGGTTGCCATTTCCTTCTCCAATGCAGGAAAGTGAAAAGAGAAAGTGAAGTTGCATAGCCATATCCGACTCTTCACGACCCCATGGACTGCAGCCTACCAGGCTCCTCCGTCCATGGGATTTTCCAGGCAAGAGTACTGGAGTGGGGTGCCATTGTCTTCTCCATCATTGGACCTAGAGACTTTGATTTTTCTTTTATGATTTCCTCTGAGTTCATAGAATTAAAAAAAAAAAAGTGGTTTGTGTTAAAACAGTTGTACTTTGGGGACAAAAGGATCAGTTCAGTTCAGTCGCTCAGTCGTGTCCGACTCTTTGCGACCCCACAGACTGCAGCACGCCAGGCCTCCCTGTCCATCACCATCTCCTGAAGTTTCACCCAACTTCATGTCCATCACGTCAGTGATGCCATCCAACCATCTCATCTTCTGTTGCCCCCTTCTCCTCTCGCCTTCGATCTTTCCCAGCATCAGGGTCTTTTCCAATCATGCTGGCTCTTCACATCAGGTGACTCAGTATTGGAGCTTCAGCTTCATCTTAAAGTTTTGTTTTGTTTTTTAAAGAAGACCTTGTATTAAAGTATTAGCATTGATATAGAAGGGGGAAAAAAATCATCTCATTTGGTTCCTGAAAATTGCAACTTAATATAAAAGTGTAAATAGGGAAGGTTTTCCATTAGCCTGACCGAATCTTTTGGTGGCCTTGTGCTTGCTTTTTTGCTGCACAAATATCTCACGTTTTAGTGTGACAAAGAGCAAGGGCCATGAGTAGAACTTTCCCAACGCCACGAGGAAGACTCGTAGCAGTGTGTGTGAGTGCCTTGGGCACTCTGACAGTTTGAGTGTGAGCCTGAGTGTATGTGAATGAGATTCCACTAGCAGAGTTCTGCCCACCCCGAAGCTGTCTCCCTACCCCTTATACATGTGTTCTGTCTTCAGAGCAAGTCAGTTCCGTGAACACCTTAAGCATCATTGGAAAAAAGTGGTATTGTGTACATCATTACAAATCGTATCTTGTCCAAACACAGGCATGTTATCCCTGGAATAACTTTATGTGCCCCAAATTTCCTATTCCTCCTCCAGACTCATAACTACTCAACTGATTTATAACTACAGTGCTAGCAATTGAAGAAATACTTTTTTTTTTTAAAGAAAAGGTAATAACAGAGACAGAGGTTATTCTTCCTGGCACAGTTATTTCTTTTTTGTTTTAAAATAGCCATTTATTTTATTTAAATAATTCATTTACTTTTAATTGGAGGATAATTGCTTTACAATATGCTGTTGGTTTCTGCCATACACCAAGATGAATCAAGCTGGTGGGTGCCAGCTTCGTTCCCCCACCCCTGTGGCCACGATGCTTGTCCAAGAAGGTGACGGGCAGAGAATACCAGGTTTCTATGGCTTTTTAAAAAATTTTTTATTTTTGGAGTTCAGGAGACACACTGCCTCCAAGTGAGGACAGTGTCATTGATGATGTCATCATTTTTCTCAAGTATTAAAACCTGGTGTTCACTCTTGGCAGTTGTAAACTCTCTAGGTACCCCGTTATTTTCGGTGCAATGAACCATTCCTTTCATTTCACTTTTCCACCCAGGGCCCCGGCCTTGCCTGCAGGCTGACACCCAGTTTGTGACCCACGCTCTCCGCTGGCGTGCCTCTCTGTCGATGGTCTGTCCTGACCCCTGCAGTGTCTCCCACCCGCACTCTCAGTGTGAGGTCCTTCTATTCTCTTTCTTCCCCGACGCCCTGCCCTCAGCACTTTCCCGCGGCTGCCTTCTCCCCTATCACACTTGTTCTCCAAAACAGCTAGCTGCTGCTTCCACATGCTTCCCCCTGCTTTATGTGTGTTGCTGAGCGGTGACTGCAGCCGTGAAATTAAACGGCGCTTGCTCCTTGGAAGAAAAGCTATGACCCACCCAGACAGCATATTAAAAAGCAGAGACATTACTTTACCAACAAATGTCCATCTAGTCAAAGCTATGGTGTTTCCAGCAGTCATGTATGGAGGTGAGAGTTGGACTATAAAGAAAGCTGAGCGCCGAAGAATGGATGCTTTTGAACTGTGGTGTTGGAGAAGACTCTTGAGAGTCCCTTGGACTGCAAGGAGATCCAATCAGTCCATCCTAAAGGAAATCAATCCTGAGTATTATTCATTGGAGAGACTGATGTTGAAGCTGAACCTCCAATCCTTTGGCCACCTGGTGCAAAGAACTGACTCATTTGAAAAGACCGGGATGCTGGGAAAGATGGAAGGCGGGAGGAGAAGGGGACGACAGCGTGAGATGGTTGGATGGCATCACCGACTTGATGGACATGAGTTTGAGCAAACTCTGGAAGTTGGTGATGGACAGGGAGGCCTGGTGTGGTGTAGTCCCTGGGGTCGAAGAGTGAGACACGACTGAGCAACTGAACTGAACTGAACTGAGCCGCCTCTCATTGTCTGTGCCCTCCACTGGAGCCCTTTCTTCTTCAGTGTTTGCATCAGAAAGCGTATTATCACCGCCAGGCGGTCATTTCCTTCCTTTCCACGTTCTCCTTCTTCCACGTTTGGGGGCCAGTCCCACCCTCTTGCTACAGCCCTTCTCCGCAGTAGGACCCTCTCCTGAAGGTGCCAGCTTCGTTCCCCCACCCCTGTGGCCACGATGCTTGTCCACGAGCAGGGAGGACCATGGCTGCCGAGGTGTGTGGTTCAGAGCCGCTGAGCACGCCGTATGCTTGGCATCCTTCTCTCATCTCTCAGGACCCTTTTTCTAATTGGGAACGAGGGGTGGGGGCTACGGTGCTGCCAGGGGCTGAGCTGTGTCCCCCAAGTTTATATTCGGAGGCCCCAACCTCCAGCGGGCTGGGATTTGGAGGTGGCTAGAGTTCGACGCTGTCATAGCATAACCCTTATGGTAGGGTTAGCCTTGTTATAAGAAGAGGAAGACAGAGATGAGGGAGTCAGCCTTGGCCTCGTCAGCCTGCAGACCTGTGAGAGAGAAATTTCTGCTGTTTAAGCCCCTGTGCATGCTAAGTTGATTCAGTCGTGTCTGACTCTTTGCAACCCTGTGGATTGTTGCCCGCCAGGCTCCTCTGTCCATGGGATTCTCCAGGCAAGAGTACTGGGGTGGGTTGCTGTTAGGCAGTTAGAATAGGGAAAAAGAGTCCAAAATGGTGGTGGCTAAAAGACCTGGAAGGGAAAGCCCGCGAAAATAGAACAAAGGACGGTCCGAGGACCAGAGTGAGAACCTCAGGTAAAACAAACATCGCTCCTGCCTAAGCCCAATTTACATAAGGCAGGCCCAGGGACAGAGAAACATATAAAAAGAGGAGCCAAAGCCCTCTTCTCCCCTTTTTTGCTCCCTCCCTCTCCCCCGCGCAATGGGGCGATTGTCTCTTCACGTCTTTGGATCAACATGCCCTCATGACTCAAAGATGGATTTTCCTGCTATTATGTAAATAAATAGAGCTGTAACACTGAGCTGTAACACTGATTCATTTAAGAGCTATAACACGGTCCGTTCGAGACCTGAGAGCTATAACACGGTCTGTCCTCCGAGAGCTGTGACCCGCCAAGGGGCTTTAATGTCCGTCACTCCAAATTTTTGTTTTGACAAGACAAAGAACCGAGGAACATACACTCGTGTGACATTGCCATGCCCTCCTCCAGGGGATCTTCCTGACCCAGGGATCAAACCTGAGCCTCCTGCTTTGGCTTTCCCTGGTGACTCAGACGGTAAAGTGTCTGCCTACTGTGTGGGAGACCCGGGTTCGATCCCTGGGTTGGGAAGGGAAAGGGTATACCCACTCCAGTATTCTGGCTTGGGAGACCCCATGGACGGAGGAGCCTGGTAGGCTACAGTCCATGGGGTTGCAAAGAGTTGGACACGACTGAGCGACTTCAATCCTGCATTGGCTGGCAGATTCTTTACCTCTGAGCCACAGGGGACACTCCCATTAATTCCCCTTGTCTGTGGTATCTTGTTACAGCAGCCTAAGCTCAGGAAATCGGGACCTCAAAGCCTCTGAGCTCACCCACTTCTGTGGCAACACAGGGTCCTCATTTTATGACCGAGTGACCATCCATCCCAGGAAAAAACTCCGCGTCCCCAGTTGCCGTTTTTAAGTCTTTTAACTGAAGACATATCTGGGCCATCTTCCTTTTCAGAATGTTCTAAAGACTGTGTGGATATGTTCTCAAATAATTTCTGGCCAAAAGGGAGGGAAAAAAAAAAAATTAGGAGGTGGTGTGTATTCCAAAGGATAGGCATGCCACACTGGAGGTTTACAGAGTTAAGTTTTGGAAAGCATTTTGGTTGTTATTTCATAGATTTCTGTAAACTTGTAACTAAAGTAAATAACAGAATAAGAACAGCGTCAGTGGTAAATATCGACTGGTACTACAGGCTCCAAGAAAAGAGATTTTGTTAGAATACTTTCCCACATTTTCCAGTTCTGTCTTAAATTTGGTTAAACATGTAGAATTCTCTAAATAGCTTTTTGCTCATCTGACGAAATAGAGCGCCTCAGGCCTGGCGCTGTAGGGAATGGAACCTTTCCGTGGTAATAACTTGTTTAAAAGAAAAAAAATTGAGATTTGTTTGCATTTAAACAACATATATACTTTAATTGTGTGGCTTTATGGTTGACTAGAGGTTGCAAAAAGGTGATTGCCATCTCTGCACCTTATTTTTAAAAAATTAATTTTAATATGAGTTTAAAGGGAAATCAAGGATCTAGCTTTTTCCAAGCAGAATGATACTTTATTCTTCATCCATTTCAATTCCCTTCAACCAGTTAAGCCTGGCAGACAGATGAGCCCGGGCCAGGAGTTACTGATTAAACAAGAGCACCCGCAGAATGGAAAGTTCAATGAATCCGGCCCATGTTACAGGTTACCAGGCTATAATCACATTTTTGTCCATAATCACTTAGAATCTCATAGAAAGTTCGGCATTCCTGACCATCAAGCAAAATGTAAATTCTTAAAACTTCCTATTGATTTTAGAACAGGAAGACTGAATCCCAAAGACTGTTTGATTTCATTCATTATAATTGTCTCCAAAATGCAGAAGAATTTCCTTGACTTTTGTTTCAGCGTAATCCTTTGTTATTATTAGTCTACGTTTGGTTCAACTGTGAAAAGGTTAAGAAAAAAGTAAGTCTTAAAATTAAGACTTTAAAAAACATTTTTATTTATTATTTTTATTTCAGTTGAATGGGCATGAAATAGAACTTAGCGTAATCCTTTGTTGTTAATAGTCTAAGTCTGGTTCAACTGTGAACAGGTCAAGAAAAAGATGTCTTAAAATTAAGACTTTTAAAAAATTGTATTTATTATCTTTGTTTTAGTAAAATGGGCATGAAATAGAACTTAGCGTAATCCTTTGTTTTTATTAGTCTAAGTTTGGTTCAACTGTGAACAGGTTAAGGAAATAATAGATCTTAAAATTAAGGAGGGGATTCTTTTTTTTTTTCCAAGAGATGTTTAATTAATTTTTTTTCCCCTACTTTACACTTTTTATTTTTCTATTGGGGTATAACTGATTAACAATATTGTCATAGCTTCAGGTAAACGGTGAAGGGACTCAGCCATACATACACATGTATCCATTCTCCTGCAAACTCCCCTCCCATCCATAACATTGAGTAAGGAGGGGATTCTTTACTAAAAACTGTGTTCATTTAGTATTTTTCGCTGTGCCGGGCTTTCGCGTCTGCACACACCATTTTAGAAACTTGAGCAAAAGCATTATGAAGGGCTCTTCAGAAAGAGCTTGTTGCACCCACTTTCCCTGAGTTATAGGAATTGAGAAAAACCCCAGCAAGCTCTTGCTGGTGTGTGACTGATGCCATGTGAACGCAGAGGATTTCTGACTCACGTCAGCCGGTGTCGAAGCGGCCTTTGACGTCTCTAGTGCTTCGCCGGTGCATAGGAAACTTCAGATAGAACATGCCGGGCGGACCACGTGTCTCGGTGCATCCGCACGCATAGGAGAGGTCTCCGAGGTCCTAGCATCCGAGATGGTGAAAGAAAACACTCACATTTCTTCTGACGCCTGTGCTGTTGGCAGACAGCTGACCCTGATAATTTCCAAAGACGTTCCCTCTGTCCCCCCCTGAAAACCTGACTTTGGAGGAGTCTGTGAGTACATCTGAAACAAGATGCAGCTCACTTCCAGGAGTCCGTGTGGCCCTGCTCAAGGAGAAGACAGGTGAGGCAACAGATGAGGGCATCACATGATCTGTTTGTTTTTCTTTATTTTAATTGAAGGATAATTGCTTTACAGTTTTGTGTTGATTTCTGCCACACATCCACATGAGTCAGTCACAGGTATACATATGTCCCCTCCCTCCTCAACCCCCCTGCCAGCCCATCCCACCCCCCTAGGTTGCCGCAGAGCACCAGGCTGAGTTCGCTACCTCGTATAGCAAATTCTCACTGGCTATCTATTTTACGTAGGGTTCCCTGGTGCCTCAGATGCTCAAGAATTGGCTGTATGTTTCACTGTTACTGTTTCGGTTCATCCCTCCGTCTCTGGATCTTTTTTTTTTTTTTTTTTAAGGTGTTCTTGATGCAGTTTTTGGAGCACATGGCCTAGTTTTTGGAGAGTAATAACTGTCACAGTAACTTGCTTCATTTGGCCTGACAGCCTTGTCCACACCCTTCTTAAAAGGAATTGGGAAAACAGGTGGCGTGGCTTTGGGACTGTGGTTGTCAGTGGCCGTGCTGGTGGCTGATTGATGTCCAGGCAGACGGAACGGCCCCAATCAAGCAGCCGGAACCCCAACTCTGCCCTTTCCTGATGGGGGGGACGGGTGTGAAAAGTTGTTGCTGAACCATGGAGGACGCCGGGATTCTTGGCCTCCGGAGAAGAAGAATTCAATCTGGGGCCAGAGACGAGGCTTGATTGCTCAGAGCCTTTGTGTCATAAAGCTTTATTAAAGCATAAAAGAGAGAGAAAAAACTTCTGACATGGACATCAGAAGGGGGCAGAAAGAGGGCCTCCCTCCTAGTCTTTAGCCGGATGTTGTTTAGCTACTAGCAGTCTGCTAATCAGAGGAAGGAGATGTCTCAGAACTCAGACAATGGCACCAGGTGAGTTATCCTGGGCCATAAAACAATTGACATGAATCTTGAAGAAAGGCAGGTTTCCATACAAATATATAGTTTCATTAACATAGATTAAGAGAACAATGTATGCATGTAACATACTGGTTTGTCAAGTTGGTTCTGAGCCTTTAGGTGGAACCGACCTGAAGACAGAGTCTACAGTAAATACATAGTACATTAACATAGCTTAAGACAAACATTTCCGTAAGAAAAATGCTTTGGTTAGCTCAGTGAAATTCAAAACGGCCTTTGTTTTACTAAGCTACCAATATTAGCTAGGTAGTTTATTTAAAAAGGTCTAAGGGATCAAGGGTCTTCCCAGGTGGTGCTAGTGGTAAAGAACCCACCTGCCAGTGTAGGAGACGTTAAGAGACGTGGGTTTGATGCCTGGATGGGGAAGGTCCCCTGGAGGAGGGAATGGCAACCCGCTCCAGTATTCTGGCTCGGAGAATCCCGTGGACAGAGGAGCCTGGTGGGCTACAGTCCATGGGGGTCGTAAAGAGTCAGACACGACTGAGTAACTAACACTTCGCTTTATTAGAGGGGCTTCCTTGGAGGCTCAGAGGGTAAAGAATCTGCCTGCAATGTGGGAGACCTGGGTTGGGTCCCTAGGTCAGGAAGATCCACTGGAGAAGGAAATGGCAACCCACTCCAGCATTCTGGCCTGGAGAATCCCATGGACAGAGGAGCCTGGTGGGCTACAGTCCATGAGGGTCGCAAAGAGTCGGACAGGACTGTGTGACTAACACATTAACTTTTAAGGGATTAAGAAGTGCTGTCATTTTCAACCAACAGAACAAAGGGAATGGGAGTAAGAAGAACTGGAGATACTCTGTGTTTTAAGGAAACAAATAAAAACAAAGTATCCTAATCGTGGGTGTTAGGAATGGAAACACTTGGCCTTGCTTCAGGAGATGCAGATGAGGCATCTGCCCTGTGCTGAGGTCCGTGCTGTGAACCTGGGGTATCGAAGAACGTGTTCCGCCCGAGGGAGTAGACCCTCGCTTGTCTGGGGGAGTGTCAGCACACTCGGGAGATGGTGGTGGGACTCGCGGTAGGGCTGCGTGCTGGCCCCTCAAGGGATGGCCTGGGCCACGTGCCCCTCGGCCTTCTCTGCCAGCTCCCTGCTCCCCTGCAGACGGAGGACCTCTGATGACCGTGATCACCACAAAGGCAGGCAGCCTCTCTGGGGGGTCTTCTCTCTCCAGGAGATTCTACCCCCTTTTCTTTTCCATTTTCTTTTCTTTCTTTAATCTTTGGCGGTGCTGGGTCTTCGTTTCTGTGCATGGTCTACTCTCTGGTTGCAGGGTTTGGGATTCTCATGGGGTAGCTTCTCTTGTTGCAGAGAATGGACACAAGAGCCCGGGATCCACTGCTTGTAGCACACAGGATCAGTTGCTCCATGGCACGTGGGATGTTCCCCAAGCAGGGATCGAACCCGTGTCCCCCTGCAGGCTGATTCTTAACCAGTAGAGGATGGGGGAAATCCCTCTGCCCTCTTTTCTAGTGCAGGGTTCTGCAACAGTGTTACATCAAAGTGGATACAGGAGAGCTATTCCAAGAAGCCAGATTCTACATATGGAAACTGAGTGAGTGTAGTGGATACAACGCTGCAAAACTTTACAAAGAAAAGCTTTGCAGTGCCAGCTTACAACCGGACATTTAAAATGCAACAGTTCAAAATGCAGACACTCATTCATCAATAGTGCTCAAAGAGGCCAGATACCACTGATCTCTTTGCTGCCTGAGGAAATAACAAAGTAAGTGATTTTTTTTTTCCCCCTCCTACTTCCAGTGCTATCTGGGAACTGTAGATTGAAAGTTACTGATATACTCAATTAAACAGATAGTATCTTGCAGTTACTAAATTCGGCTTTCTTTATAGGAGTCCCGTGCAGGCACATGCAGGGACAATTACATGCAATTTGATGTCATAATGTAAGGCAGGACAAGTTGAAAGAAGCCAGTGGTTCCTCGTGTCTCTCAACTAATATCCAAGGACGTTTTCCCTATTTAAACAGAAGGAGATGTGTGGACTTGTAACTTTTATGTTTTATTTCTGAAAGAGGTCAAAACCTGAAGAGCTCTCCTTAAAACCCTTGGTGAGTTTTATCTCAGTAAGGATCAGTGTCATCATTTTCGTGGGCTTATGCACCATGAAATTCGTGCAAAACATTCCCATCATTTCTTGTTCTCGTTGCCCCTATCTAGGAATTTTCTTCCTAGATTGGGGGAAAAAAAAAAAACAGAAAAAGATTTCCCCCCAAGTCCTTTTTTATGGACAGCAAACATTCATGCATCATAAATGGAAACCATGCTCTCTTCACAAGCGTGTTTCTTTGGGGCTGCCAATGATGCTTAGACACTGAGGTCATCTTGACCAATCATTTAGCACAGGTTCACTGCTTGGAAATTACAATAATCATCTCACAAGGCATTAACAGTACAGGACAGCGTCTCTCCATAAGCCAATAAAGAGATAACACGCTCTGATACTAGATGATCGTTCCAGGCCAGGAGGTGATGAAAGGAATGGTTGAGGCTGTCTACGAGTTGATTCTCTGAAGAGTTGGCTTGGTGAACCAAAAGCCACATATTGGCGCCAGTGATGGGGACGCATTGACAATAGCTTGTTGCTGGAAACCCTTCCCCAGGGAGTGAAGGTGTCAGTGTTCGTGGGGGACGTCATCTCCTTCCTGAGTCTGTGTGTGCTAAGTCGCTTCAGTCGTGTCTGACTCTGAGAGCCTGTTGACTGTAGCCCACCAGGCTCCTCTGTCCATGGGGTTCTCCAGGCAGGAACACTGGAGTGGGTAGCCAATTCTTCCTCCAGGGTTATCTTCCCGACCCGGGGATCGACCCTGCGTCTCTTACGTCTCCTGCATCGACAGGCGGGTTCTTTAGCAGTAACTCCACCTGGGAAGCGTGGTTTTCCACCCACTGCTGGCAAAGAGGCGCCTTGCCCAGTCTGGAGGTAACGCCCCAGGGTTTGCAGAGGCCATTTAGATGAGCATAGAGGCACCTTGCCCAGACGGAACACTCTGGGACAGTCCTCTCAACCCCCGGGTGTGAGTGTGCCGTCTCAAGCGCCCCTGCCGGTCCTGCTGGTGCCTCACACGTTCCTCTGCCTTAACTGCGGGAGTGCATGACGACGTCCCGACCACAGTCTCACTTGTCCGTGGAAACAGCTATACGCGTAAACACAACTCTCTCGTCGCCACGTACGAGTGGGCTGGAAATTGTATCAGACCGATCCACAGCAAAGGGGTTGATTCAGCAGGCTGAGGGAGCGGTATTCTGATCAGGAAACCTCTGCCTTCAGGTGAGTGAAACCCAGCCCCAGCGACCTGCAGAAAGAGGCGGCTTTGACTTCTCTCCCTTTGAGAGGCGCCGGTCCATCAGAAGATCCAAGGATACCCCTAAGGTAAGCATTCCTCTCTGCTCTGGATGTGCGCCTGTTTACCTGATGCGCTCTTGCTCCTCCCCACCCCGCTTTTTTTATCTGAGTGTGCAGTCTGCTAATCCCCCGGCACCTCCCCTCACGGGGGAGGTGGTTCCACGCGAACCATCACCAGTTGCTAGGTCTCTCTGCTCATCATTCTTGTGCCTCATTAAGCAGACGGTGCATGTAATTCGTCCACCTTGAACACTGACACGGCATCTACTTGGCTAGCTGTTGTGCTGCAACTTTATTATTAGAAAGAAACAAATTTAAAAATTAGATTGGTGCGCATGTACAGTAATGAAATGCTTAACATTCTGCCCGTGTTGGAGTAGATCTTAAAGCTAAACTGAACGTCTGCGTACAGCTCGCGTCGGGAAAGGCAGAGGTGGTGTTTGATGATTTTGCCCTGTGTGTGCAGAGGACCCATAGGTGTGACGTTTATTTAATAAAAACGGTGTTTCCTGTATGACAGAGGAAAGAAAGCCCTCCTCATTTCTCATCACCGAAAAAGGGAGTCGGTCAGGTTGTTTATTTCCTAATTAGGCTCAGAATAAGGTGAAACGTTTTCAAGATATCCAGAACACTATTTCAGTAAATTCAGCAAATTATCAAGCCACGTGAGTTCGTTCTGGACGCCTTTGAAATTTAAGGCTGTCTGAACTTATCCTATAAGATTTATTTCAGTTGTAATCTTAGTTTTGAAATGAAGACGTTCATTTGTGGCTCTTGAAACGGTTGTCGGTAATTTCATCTTGTCTGTAAGTCAGAAAATTATCGTGTTTTCCTATATGTTTTCCCCGTTTCTCGTTTAGATGAGTCAGTGATGAAACACTGAATTTATGTAGTTTGACTGTGAATGCCTATAAAAAAAAACCACTCCAAAATGCTCAGAGAATGCAGAATTAGTGCTGGTATGTATGATTGCTCCTGCAGAGATATTCTGTATCCATCCTTAACGCAGCAGACTCAGGCATGACTATATCTTACCACTGGAATATGTTACCAGCCTACTGTCAGCGACGGGTTCTTGAATTCAGACCCTTGAGCTGGATCGCAGAGAGCTGCTTTTGCTGAGCTCGCTGTGGATCGTCGACGCTGGTAGGTATAAAGGGCGTCCCGGCAAGGTCTGTGGATGTTCCGCGTTCCTAGCTGTTGTCAGGCGCCCTATCGGGTCCGCTCACTACTTACCCTCCATCGCATCTTCTCTTTGCTTTCTCCATGTGGGAGAGTTTAGCAATCTTGCTGCGGTCCTACCTGACTTGTGCCCAGGAGGCCCCAGTGGGACTGGTAACCAGAAGCTAGCTTGAGTGTTAGCAGTCCCCTTGGTGTCTCACTGAACCCCGAGACCTCCGCGCGGGGAGAGGACTGCTACACTCAAGCTCAGGGGTGAACTGCGGTCCCTCCGCCCTTCCTCCGGGGGGGCCGGTGGCCCTTCCCTGGGTGCCGAAAACGGCCCAAGTATCGCATGTCTTGCATCTTAGGCTGTGCCTAAGATCGGAGCTGATTCTGACACCGCTGGGTCCCAGAATTCCAAATGATTCCCCCCCAGTCGGAGTGGGAGATTCTGAGAGTCGGGTGAATGTAGAACTGGGGGCAATGAGAGGCAGTGAGCTTATTTCCCCGAGACCTAAGTGCACGGTTGGAAGAAAAACAAGAGGCAAGTGTGCGAAGCTCCACCTGTGTCTCCATGACCCTCGGAGTGAAGATTCATCTGGGAGAAAGAATGGGAGCCTGGAGAACTGGTTTCCTTACTGAAACACCGGAACCCAAAGCTGATGTTGTGATTCTGGGGAGAGTAACAGGGACTAGGGCCACCATCCAAGCTGGAGAATTTCAGGCGCTTTGCTTTCTGTCTCAGCTCCATTGGACTGACTTGTTTGAGCGGACTTGGAGAAGCACGTTGAAGAACAAGCAGGACGCCCGTGGTATTTGCAGTTTTGCTGCAGATGCCGTCTTTCTCTTTGAACAAATGGCAAGCCACCTGACTCCCCATATGGAGTTAAAGACCTGCTCCCTTTTTTAAATTAAATAACTATTATTTTGTTTAATCTTTATCACAACCCCATGAAATAAGTCCTGTCATTATCCTCACTTTTAAGGAAACTGAGGCACAGAGAAATTGTCAAAGTTTTGATAGATAGCTTTTCACTTTTTTTCTGTGCATGTATGTGTTTTTCTTTGAAATCAAATTAGATTAACACAGTTGATATTCTTTTCTAATATGCTTTAATATGTTCTATTTACTCAACAAAATAGCATGAATGTTTTCCCATATTATTAACTATTTTTCTGCCATATAATTTTAGTACATGTTACATAAATGAAGAATACAAATATCTCAGTGTGAATCACTCAGTTGTGTCCGACTCTTTGTGATCCCATAGACTATAGCCCGCCAGATTCCTCTGTCCATGGGATCCTCCAGGCAAGAATGCTGGAGTGGGTTGCCATTCCCTTCTCCAGGAAGACCTGCTCCTTTTAAACCAGTTTACTCCCCCCTAATCCATTCTCTTCTAGATTGTTTATCCACATAAACCTCAGCTAGTCTTAGCAGACAGGCATCCAGTTAGATCCGATTCATACACTGCCCGCCTACCGTGTAGCTTGGTACGTGACCCCATGTTAACTAAGCTCAGGCCAGTGGAATATAATGGTAACCACGTGAACACTTTGTGCCTCTGGTTCTTGAGAAAGGAGGACAGATCCCTTGCATTCTTTCCTT
The DNA here is from genome assembly GCF_910594005.1 of Cervus elaphus. Taxonomy (NCBI): domain Eukaryota; kingdom Metazoa; phylum Chordata; class Mammalia; order Artiodactyla; family Cervidae; genus Cervus; species Cervus elaphus. The sequence continues at coordinate 173,987,694 of NC_057848.1, read as the reverse complement.
CCCATTGACAGATGGTGGTCCAGGTGACCTTAACTCACAGATATTAAGACAAATGCACCAGGTGACCGTAACTCACAGGAATGGAGTCACGTGTGGAGGGTTGCAAAGTTCGCCTTCCAGCCCTTAACCACCCAGCCGTATCTCTGGCGTGTTCCAGGAGAGGCACGCCAACATCTAGCCTTATCAAGGTGTCTTTTTGAGTCTTTGTGTGGCAGTAGCTGAACTTGCTTCCCAAATAATAATGCTTCCCAAATACTGTCCTGTCTGTCCACTCAGGTTCACGCCTCCGTGTTCAGTGTAGGATACTTGTACAACCTCAGAGGCTTGTGTTCTCTGGGTCCCTCGAAAGCCCCTGTTCTTTGGAGCACTGGGTCCTCTCTGTGTTCCACGCCGCCCCCCCGCCACCCCAACCCTGCCACATGCCTATCTCTGTACAGAATCAAGGTGATCTTCTGCAAAGGACCAGTCACACACGCCTGTAGGTGTGGCCACATCTGATGGTGATGTAGATACTCTGAAGTTAAATACTTGAATCTTTTATGCTTAAAAGTATTGCTCAGAAGTAAAAGATGATGAGTAATTTTGCAGTGGGGAAACCTGAAACGCTTGCTTAGCCCAGTGATCGAGGTCAGTATCAACTGGGGTCAGTATCTTATTGACAGCATGTGACCTTGATATGATGTGGGTGAGAAGGGCACTTTACCTCTGTGGTCTTTCTCCGAAATGCCCGTAACCCCAGTAAAATCGTGAGAAAAACACTGGAGCAAGCAAAATTGGAAGATAGTCTGCAGAATACCTGCCTAGCATCCTTCAACGCTGTCAAGGTCATGAAAACCAGGGAAAGTCTGAGAAACCATCAGAGCCTCCAGGAGACCAAGAAGCTATGACCCCTAAAAAGTTTATGTCATACCCTGGTTAGGATCCTGGTACGATGCACGGACATTTAGGGGAAAGCTAAGGAAAGGCAAATAAAGTACAGATGTCGGTGAATAATAGTGTGTCCGTATGAGTTCATTAGTTATGATAAAGTACCAGGTAAATGGAAGACCTTAAAATAGGAGGGAACTTTCTAACATTCTTGCAGCTTTCCTGTAAATCTAAAGCTACGCTATAACAAGTTTACTTTTTCTTTTTTGGGCCAAAGTGGGTCTTTGTTGCTGCTCTTTTTTAGACGTTTTTTTTTTTTTTTCAGATTTATCTATTTTAATTGGAGGCTAATTACTTTACAGTATTGTGGTGGTTTTCCCATACATTGACATGAGTCAGCCATGGGTGTACATGTGTCCCCCATCCCGATCCCCCCTCCCACCTCCCTCCCCATCCCATCCCTCTGGGTCATCCCAGTGCACCAGCCCCGAGCACCCTGTCTGATGCATCCAACCTGGACTGGCGATGTGCTTCACATATGTTAATATACCTATTTCAATGCTATTCTCTCAGATCTTCCTACCCTCTCCTTCTCCCACAGAGTCCAAAAGTCTGTTCTATACATCTGTGTCTCTTTGGCTGTCTCGCATCTGGGGTCACCGTTACCATCTCTCTAAATTCCATATATATGCATTTATATACTGTATTGGTGTTTTTGTTTCTGGCTTACTTCACTCTGTATAATAGGCTCCAGTTTTGTCCACCTCATTAGAACTGGTTCAAATGTATTCTTTTTTAACGGCTGAGTAATATTCCATTGCGTATATGTACCACAGCTTTCTTATCCATTCGTCTGCTGATGGACATCTAGGAACTTTTTTTTTTTTTAAAGCAGGATCTTATTCAAAGACTCAGGAAAAAAATGCACGAGGTGTCAGGATGGAGTAAGCGTCCAAGAAACCAGAAGCAAGGGCAAGTACCACGAGGGGTTACTCTCCCCAGGCTGGATGCTCCGTATTTTGTATCTTTCTCCCCGCTTGTTGGTTTCATGAGCCACACTGGCCACGGCCGCTGCTTGGGACACATGGCTAGCCGGACCCCCGAAACCCCATTCACCCGTTTAGCAGCGTAGATCTGCTGGTTTTTCTTCACTTGACAGTAATGGGAGCCCTCAGTGTGAAAATGAGGATACTGGCCAGGGTACACAGTTGCAGTCTCTGGTGTAATTCCAGGCAGGTTACCTTACTCAGGCTTCTCATCTGTCGCATGAAGGTAATACATATCCCCCAAGAGAGAGGCGTGATAGCTAAGGAAAAAATACAGAGCACAAGCCGATATCGGGGGAACATAGATCAGCTTAGCGCTGGACCCCTGATAGGAGGATGTGTGTAAAACAGTGGGCCACAGGAATTGAAGGCGTGGGCCGGGAACCTGCAGAAAGAGGAGACGACTGGACGATGTAGATGAGAGGATAAAGAGGCTAGAGGGCTGGAGATGGAAGACGTTTGCAGGAGGACATGGGCTAGAGGAATAGAACCGCCCGCCCGTGGCCAGAGAGAGGGATGTTTGATCAAAGATGCTTGAGATGAAGACATCCCAAATGATGACAGTTCAGTTCAGCTCAGTCGCTCATTCGAGTCTGACTCTCTGCGAGCCCATGGACCGCAGCACGCCAGGCCTGCCTGTCCATCACCCACTCCCGGAGCTTACTCAAAGTCAAGTCCGTCAAGTCGGTGATCTGTGACCCCATGGACTGCAGCACGCCAGGCCTGCCTGTCCATCACCCACTCCCGGAGCTTACTCAAAGTCAAGTCCGTCAAGTCGGTGATCTGTGACCCCATGGACTGCAGCACGCCAGGCCTCCCCGTCCATCACCCACCCTCGGAGCTTGCTCAGGCTTATGTCTGTCGCGTTGGTGATGCCATCCAACCATCTCATCCTCTGTTGCCCCCTTCTCCTCCCGCCTTCCATCTTTTCCCAGCAAAGACTGAAGCAAAGACAAGGGGCTCTTTGGAGTGGGCAGTTTGGGGACATCCAGACAGCAGAGTCCCAGTGTCTTCTCGGTTCCATAAAGGAAGATGTTCATAAAAGCAGGAAGATGGAAAAAGGAGCAAAGCCCTGGGCATCACAGACAGGACCACAGACAGATAGATTAACCAGGGCAGAAGGCGGAGGGTCAGCGGACAGTGGCCAGTACCCAGAGAGGGCACATAATACCATCGAGGAACTGATGCTGTAATCGGCACGGCATTCACAAGTTTTCACAGGAGTTAAAGAGAAATGAAATTTACTTAATGTGACCCCCATAGTAAGTACTGGAGAAAGAAATGGCAGCCCACTCCAGTATTCTTGCCTGGAGAATCCCATGGACAGAGAAACCTGCTGGGCTATAGTCCATGGGGTCACAGAGAGTCAAGACACGGCTCAGTGACTGCCAGTCACTCACTCGGTACTAAGGACATTCCTTTTTCTGACCTGGTTTGGCTCCAGGTTGCCCATCACAGTAAAATATAAATGTATGTATTCCTCTTAAGGGATAACGTCCGGGCTTTGAACGGGCTTCCCTGGTGGCGCAGACACGGTATTAGGTTTGTTTCTGCTGACAGGTCCTGTGGACAGTCACCTGTGTGTTTTTGAAGGTCAGTGGACTGCACATTGAAGGTCACTGTTCTCATCATCGGTTGGGTGCTGGATTACACCCTCGAACCGCGTCATGATTCGGAGGGGTCTTTGTAGTCTGTCTCATCTGTGCTGGCTTCTCCGTTGTGAAAGACACCAAACCGTCAGGAAAAAAGTCATGTTTTATAGCACCAAACCATCAGGGAAAAAGTCATGTTTTATAGGGCCAGAGGTAGTTGTCAAAGCAAGACGCTTGTAATCGAATTGTGGTTCTTTCTCTCGTAACCTGAGCAGTGCCTTTCTGCACACAGAAGATAAAATCTGAAACCTTCCCCGGGTGCTGGCTGGCTTCGAGGATCACATGTCCCATGACATGTTTAACCTTTTGTTGTATCCTCATTTGTTTCCTCTAGTTAATTGGGAACTTGACCTCAGAACTACCAGTGTTTTCCTTTTCATCTTTTTTAAAATGACTAACCGAATGTGACTTTATTTTAAGGGCTATCTGTGTCAAGAATTTTGAAGGTTACTAATTCGAGTGGTTCTGGAATTCGAATTGAGCTTGGATTTTTGACTGGACAGGACCTTCATGAAGAGACCTCTTACATTATTATCCCAGATTGCGAAACTAGTACACAATAGGATTGATTCAAGATCGTGTCTTTAAAAAGCTTGCTCCTTACTGCTAATGTAATTTTCTTGATCACACTGGCATTGAAAATTCTTTTCCATACAATGGAGTATAGTTACAGAAAACACAATTACCGCTCAACTGCCAGAGAGTTTTTTTTTTTTTTTTCTTTTTCTCAAGGTCACTTTACCCTTGTTGAACTCTGTTGAAACCGTGAGCAAATGGCACCTAGATTTTGCTGGGAGCTCTGACCTCGAACATGCACAGCAAATTGCTGTCTTTTGTATCTCTGTGGTTGGAGAATGGGACTGAAGACCCCGAGGAGCTGGGAAATCCTGTGTCTGCCCGGGGCTTAGAGGCAAGGCAACTGACAATTGACCTCTAGTTCTTTTTTCTGTCATGCGAGCCTGGAATTTCAATACAAACACCATGTGACCTGGAGAGCTCGGTAAAATTGCTCAAGAAATGCGGGCTTTCCGTCACCTCCTACTCCTGTTGACTTTGGGTCTGTTCCAGGACCAGCCATGTAACCCCTGTGATGACCTGAGCCCCTCATCAGTCCAGTGAGGGAGGCTGGGCGGTGAGTACACACACGCTTCTGAGCTACCGATGAGAATAATTCATGGTGGACGATGCTTAGATGGAAGGTGCAGTGTGAAGGTGACTGCTTCAAGCGGCGTATCGTCATAGCCCTTTAACGGTGTCATCATTGCAGCAGATGCTACGGTGAATACTGTTCTGTCTTCACTAGGGGATCCTTTTTTTTTTTTTAAGGTGGCACTGGATCCTTTTATCTGTAAGAACTTGATTGAGATATAATTAGCAGAAAATAAACTGCACGTGAAAGTGAAAGTCTCTCAGTCCTGTCTGACTCTCTGCGACCCAATGGGCTATACAGTCCATGGAATTCTCCAGGCCAGAACACTGGAGCAGGTAGCCTTTCCCTTCTCCAAGGGATTTTCCCAACCCAGGGATCAAACCCAGGTCTCCTGCGTTGCAGGCAGATTCTTTACCAGCTGAGCCATCAGGGAAACCCTAAAGTTCACGTGTTAAGAGTATGGAACATGAACCATTTTGACACAGGGTATGCCCTTCGAACCTTCACCTCAGTCCAAGCAATGAACATTCCTATAACTTTCAAAGTTTTCTTTAAGGCCCTTATACAGTAAGTCATCTCTCCTGCTCCCCCCTCCACAGATGACTGATGCATCGTAGTTTGTATTTTGATCCCTTGCTATTTAGTCGTTAGTATTTCCTCGGGTTTTACATAAGATCATGCAGTGCGTAATCTTTTGTCTAGTTTCTCCCCTTCAGCAAGATTTTTTTTGAGATTCATCCATTTGACTGTGTGTATGAACAGTTCAGTCCTCATTTATTACTGTTTATCACTCTTTATACTGTTTATGACTCTGTGTTACTGTTTGTTACTATGTATTGCTATTGGTTAATGTTTATTGCTGTATATTGCTATTTATTAATGTTTGTTACTATTTGTTACTATTTACTACGGTTTCTTTTTTACTATTGATCAATGTTTGTTTCTGTTTATTACTTTTAATAGCTGTTTGTTACTCTTCATCACTCTTTATACTGTTTGTTACTGTGTTACTGTTTGTTACTATTTATTGCTATTGGTTAATGTTTATTCCTGTTTATTGCTATTTATTGCCATTCATTACTCTTTGTTACTTTTTGTTACTGTTCACCACTGTTCCTTAACAACTATTGATCAATGTTGTTACTGTTATTGATCAATGTTTGTAACAACTATTGATCAAATTGTTACTGTTTATTATTCTCCATTACTCTTTATGCTATTTATTACTCTGTGTTACTGTTTGTTACTATTTATTGCTACTGGTTAATGTTTATTACTGTTTATTGCTATTTATTGCTATTCATTACTGTTTGTTACTTTTTGTTACTGTTCACCACTGTTCCTTAACAACTATTGATCAATGTTGTTACTGTTATTGATCAATGTTTGTAACAACTATTGATCAAATTATTACTGTTTATTATTCTCCATTACTCTTTATACTGTTTATTACTCTGTGTTACTGTTTGTTACTATTTATTGCTATTGGTTAACGTTTATTACTGTTTATTGCTATTTATTGCTGTTCATTACTGTTCGTTACTTTTTGTTACTATTCACCACTGTTCCTTAACAACTATTGATCAATGTTTGTTACTGTTTATTACTTTTTATTACTGTTTATTATTCTCCATTACTCTTTATGCTGTTTATTACTCTGTGTTACTGTTTGTTACTATTTATTGCTATTGGTTAATGTTAATTGCTATTTATTACTGTTTGTTACTGTTTGTTACTGTTTATTACTATCGATCAATGTTTGTTACTGTTTATTGCTATTAATTGCTGTTTGTTACTGTTTATTGCTATCTATTACTATTGTAAATTCCTGTTTATTACTGTGTAGTATTACTGTTGTGTGGATGTAAGACTGTATGTTTTATCTGTTCACTTGTTATTGGACCTCACTAGGGGCTTCCAAAGGGCTTCCCCGGCAGCTCAGCTGGTAGAGAATCCGCCAGCAATGCAGGAGACGCTGGTTTGATTCCTGGCTCGGGAAGATTGCCTGGAGAAGGGAGAGGCTACCCACTCCAGGATTCTTGGGCTTCCCTACTGGCTCAGATGGTAAAGAAATCACACATGGTGTGACAATCTGTAGGATCATCTGTGGTGCTGTAGATGGCATTAATTCCTTGTTTTTGATGGCCGAGTCATATCCCAGTGAATCAACACCCCTAGTGGCTAAGACAGTAAAGAATCTGCCTTCAATACAGGAGACATGGGTTTGGTCCCTGGGTTGGGAAGATCCCCTGGAGAAGGGAATGGCTACCCACTCCAGTATTATGGCCTGGAGAACCCCTTGGACGGAGACTGGTGGACTACAGTCCATGAGGTTGCAAAGAGTCAGAGACGACTGAGTGACTAAACGACAACAAAGACCACTATCTGATACCATACACAAAGATTAACTCAAAGTGATTTAAAGACTTAAATGTAAAACCTGAAGCTGTGAAACTCCTTGTAGAAAACATAGGCGGTATTCTCTTTGACATCAATCTCAGCAGTAGTTTTTTGGATCTGTCTCTTCAGGCAAGGGAAACAAAAGCAAAAATAAACAAAAGAGACTAGCTCAGGCTAAAATGCTTTTTCAGTGCTTGCTTTGGCCTCAAGTATACTAAAATTGGCGTGATACAGAAAAGATTAGCATGGCCCCGGGCAAGATGACATGCACATTTGTGAAGCATTCCATATTTAAAAAAAAAAAAAATTAAGAAACATTTTTGCACAGTTAAGCAAGCCATCAACAAAACAAAAAGGCAACCTACTGAATGGGGGAAGATATTTGCAAGTGTTACACCTGAAAGGGTTAAGATGTGTGCGTGTGTGTGTGTGTGTGTGTGTGTGTGTGTAGAGAGAAAGAGACGAGGGAGGGGGGGAAACCCATACAACTCAGTATTAAAGAAATAAAACAGTCAGGTGAAAAAATGGGCCGAAGGTATGAATACCGCATGCCAATGGTCAGTAGGCACATGTAAAGGGGCTGGACATTACTAATTATCAGGGAAATGGAAGTGAAAATCCCAATGAGGCATCCCCTCACACCACTCAGAAGGGCACTTCAAAATAAAAAAGTGTTGGTGAGGATGCGGAGAAAAGAGAACCCTCCAGCACTGCTGGTAGAAATGTTAATTGGCAGAGCCGGTGTGGAAAGCAGTTTGGAAGTTCCTCAGGAACGTTAAAAGAACTACTACTGTGTGATCTTGATTTTCACTCATGGGTTTTTAACCTAGAGAAAGGGAAAGCACTAATTTCAGAAGATAGGTGCACCCCAGTGTTCTTGGCAGCGCTAGTTAACAGTAGCCTGGACACGGAGGGAACCTAAGTGCCCATCCCCAGATGCGTGGATGCAGAAGATGTGGTAGATATATTCAATGGAATACTACTCCGCCATAAAAAAGAAGGAAAATTTCACATTTGAAACAACCATGGTTGGACTTGGAAGGTGTTACGCTTAGCAAGATAAAGGAGAGAAACATTACTAGTGTATTTTTTGTTTTTTTTACTTACATGTGGAATGTAAACGATAGAACAAGTGGACAAGCACAACAAAACAGGAATAGGCTCCCAGATACAGAAAGCAATCTAATCGTTGCCAGAAGCGAGGGGTCGGGAGGATGGGGAAACTAGTTGAAGGGGAGGGAGAGGCACCAAATGCAGTTATAAATAAGGGTGAGAATGTGTAGTGGAGGGAATATAGCCAATAATATGATAATATCCCCATTCCATAAATATCCCTTATTTCAATTAAAGACACTATAATTTCAGGTGCTTCCCTGGTGGCTGAGATGGTAAAGAATCTGCCTGCCCTGCAGGAGACCCGAGTTCCATCCCTGGGTCGGGAAGATTCCCCTGGAGAAGGGAATGGCAACTCACTCCAGTATTCTTGCCTGAAGAATTCTGTGGTGGGCTACAGTCCCATGGTGGGTCACAAAGAGTCGGACACAACTGAGCCCACCTCCCCGCCCCCCCAACACACACACACAATTTCAGGGGCTTCAGGAACACGGCCAAAGTCCTGGATCAGTTTTATGATAAGCTTGGACTCTGGAGGTTTTCCTAAAGAACTACTAATAGAGCTTCTTAGGCTTACATAGGTAGTGACAATCAGGAGGGAAAATAGTTAATAAATGAAACTGGCCAAGAAAAGAATAGCAACAAATGTAAAAATAAATCTGCCCATCCTAAGGCCCCCTTTTTATCATGTAACGCTCTGTTCCACATACACGTAAGGTCTGCTGCTTTTATGGGTTCACCAAGTGCAGTAATTCATTTCACTTTCCTCTGAAGAATGTTTTCTCCCAAAAGGAAAAAAAAAAAGAAAGTGGGCACAGACTGAATTCTGATCGTGAATGAAGATTAGGGGGTTCTTTGCAAGGGGTGTATATGTTCTTGAGACATACACTTATAGAGTTTTGTTGGTGAAGATACCATATAAGTATACATTAGCATTCACGCTTTTTCAGATGAAAAGGATAAGTTTTAGGCATGCGTGTGAAAATACAAAATTGTTTGCGAATGCATTGCCTATTTCCATATTGTGAGTTTCATTCTTTGTATGAATGTGTAGATGAGTTGATTGATGGATGATGGGTGGGTGGATGAAGAACTAGTGAAGAGGAGACACAAGCATTCATGCAGCATTGAAAGTCTTTGGCCACTGGGTGTCATGGTTTTCCCCGTAATGGTTGGCCCACCACAAGTATTTGAGGGGTCCCTGTATTCCTGGTGCAAGAGTTGGCAGTGTACGTGGCAACTTTTATTAAACCACACCACCGTCCTTTTTCAGACTGCTGTGCTGTCTTTAAAACACATCGTCAGTGTTATTTTTCTGCCTAAAACTGGCTGATGAGGATTAAATCGACAAATAACTATTTTTTAATGTCTGAATATTTAAATGTCCGGAAATTGCATAATTGTGTTGGTCATAGCTAGGTTTTATTGTATCCAAGTCAAATCTGAAGATTTTGTGTGGGGCAGTTATGCATGTGCTTGGAAATGTTTGTAATGAACTCTTTGCTCTACGGAATTTCTATAGTACAGAAAGGAAGCAATTATTAGATATTGTTGTTCAGTTGCTCAGTCATGTCTGACTCTTTGCGACCCCATGGACTGCAGCACGCCAAGTTTCCCTGTCCTTCACCATCTCCCAGAGTTTGCTCAAACTCATGTCCATTGAATTGATGATGCCATCCAACCATCTCATCCTCTGTCGTCCCCTTCTCCTCCTGCCCTCAATCTTTCCCAGCATCGGGGTCTTTTCCGATGACTCAGCTCTTTGCATCAGGTGGTCAGAGTATCGGAGCTTTGGCTTCACCATCAGTTCTGCCGATAATTATTAGACCTGGTGATCTCATTTGAGCGTCTGCTTGCTGTTACCGGGGTGTCGTGGCCCGATGCACGTGTGTTGGCTGACATATCACCAGCGTGAGTGCACCATTAATTCGAACCAGGCAGCCGTATTTCTTCCTTGTGGAAGTGATTCACCCTGCCAGGTCCGATGGCAGTTGAGTGGTTGTGACAATTAAAAGCAGTTGTGCTCGTCCCATCACAGAAATGCTACTGAGTTTGTTTAAAAAAATAAAACCACTGTCAGGGTAGAGTGTGCCAGATGGGAAGATTTGGCCACGTGCTCCGAGGACACCGTGGAAGGTGTTCTTGTGTTTTTTCCAATTCTTGTATTTTTCTCACTCTGAAGGCTAGTTGTCGCCAGAATTGCTAAGGTGAATCTGATGAAGAGGCCGCCTAGTTTAGAAGCCCCAGTATGATGGGATATGTGTGGGGAGATTGTTGGAAAGGTGACAAGGAGCTTGTCTTGTCACCAGACCCTTGTCAACAGGGTCTGTTTTATTTTTCTTGTTTCTGTTTAAATCTCGAAAATGTGCAAGTTGTGCTTCAGTGGCATAGCAATGAATCTTGGAAGAGTCTTTAAATGACAGTGTTTGCATATTCTGGTTCTTGTGGATATATTTTTTTGTTTGTTTAAATGGCCTCTTGTGAGTCGGGTTGACATCTTTAGTTTCCACCCAAAGAGTCTGATGGTGACGTCGTGATTCTCACTTAAAAGTTACTGGCAGAGAGAGAACAGTTAACAGTTTGCAAAATGGATGGGTTCATGGAAGGTCTGCTTTTGTTTGAATGAAAGGATCTTTTTTTTCCCCCATTCAAATGAGGAAGAACACAGCCAATGCCCAGTTCTTTCAAGTTCATGTTGAAAATGGTTTATGGATGGTGCCAGAGGGGGAATCAAAAATCAATGAGCAAATGGGGAGGTGCTGTTCTCGGTTACAACTGTCAATAGGGGAAAAATTTTTTTTAATGAGATAAAAACAAAGAAAAATTCAATAGGAAAGAAAAAATTTAACAAGGTGAAAATGAAGAAAAATTCAAAAGCACTCATTAAACATTTTCAGGCACTTACTACTTAAATGAACCTGAAGTTCCACTTCAACAAAAGCCATGCCCTCAGGGAACTGTCAAACCGGCGAGGAGTCAGAAACTAAACAAATATTCACAGAGATACATCATTAGAAACATGAGAAGTTCTGTTGGTAGCCCTGTGTGGTTTTGGGTGTGCAGAGAAGGTTTCTCTGATGAACTGACGTGTTGGTTCATCAGACCAGTGGGGACAAGACTTGTGAATTATTTGAGGTCAGCAAGGGCGTTCTGTTGAATCCTGAACCAGAATCACGGACTGAAGCTGAAGCTCCAATGCTTTGGCCACCCAATGCGGAGAACTGACTCATGGGAAAAGACCCTGATGCTGGGAAATATTGAAGGTGGGAGGAGAAGGGGACGACAGAGGATGAGATGGTTGGATGGCCTCACTGACTCGATGGACATGAGTTTGAGCAAGCTCCGGGAGTTGGTGATGGACAGGGAAGCCTGGCGTGCTGCAGTCCATGAGGTTGCAGAGTCAGACATGAATGAGTGACTGAACTGAACTGAACGGATCTGTCTAATGGAGGAAAGCTTATACTAAGTAGAGACTGAACACATCTGGAAATTTCGTAGGTCTGGATCTGTAGCTGAGTCATGGGAGGAGGTTGGCAAGGGGGTTCCTGAAGAGCATACCTCAGGTCTGTGGTTGGATCAGTGGATGTTGGACGGATCCCAGCCTCAGGAAGAAGGTGAGGAATCTTACCTGGCGGGCAGCTACGGTCACCACGGTCCTGCTCATGCTGCATGTGAGTTCTGTCTGGAGTGGGTGAACTTGGTGTGTCCTTGAAACCTTGGTGGGGATGAGTATCGAGAGACGTTTGGTCACTGCTGTGAATCTCCAAAGAGAAAGACGGGTTAGGGACGAGCAATGATGAATTTTACTTGTCAGCTTTCCTGGCCCAGGGTGTCTGGGTACATGTTCTGTTCCCACAAATACCTGCCATCATCTGAGTCCGTTGCTTAGGACCTACCTACAGATGAACCAGAAAAAAAAAAAAATGACATCAGTAAAGGAATTATCCTCCAATTAAAAATTTAAAAAAAAAAATGACATGCCAGAGGAGCTCAGTTTTGGCAAGCTGGCAGTGGGCTCTTTCGCTGTGGGTTGATGGCTTCATGCTTGGGGACTCACACCTTGAACTAGGCCAAAAACCTGAACGTGGTGTCTTTGCTTGCCAGGATGGCGGTTGGAGAGGCGGGGTTGATGCCCGAAGCCGCAGTTGCACAGCTTGGCTCTGGTGCGTGATTTATCACGGCACATCTTTTTCTTTGCTATTTGTTTTTTTTTTTTCCCTCTAACATCTATTTAGGCAAAATGAAAAGCCCAACGCCGTTATATACAACCTGGCCGTGAGCGTGGGCGCTTAGAATCAGTGAAAGCCCTGATAAATTATTTGAACTGGTGAGGTAAGGGTGGGCACTTGGAGGCAGTGAAAGGTCTTGTGAATTATTTGAGCTCAGCACAGGCATCCCATTGAATCCTGATTTGGAATCACCCTCTGTCTAATGGAGGAAAAGTCGTTCTTAGTGTAGACTGTGAACAGGTCTGCAGATGTCGTAGAGGGTGGACAGTCATGGAGAGATGAGTCACTGGTTGCCATTGTGATGGTGGCTTGCCCACTTCTCATGTGACGTCTCAGCTGTGGTCACCTACAGAGCATGGATGGTGGTGGGGTCTAGGTCAACACTCACTGATGGAGAAGTCACTGTCTTTACTTACCGAGTCTGCTGGCTGTGAGCTCACACACCCCAATTTACGCGTGGGTGGTGGTGAGGTCTAGGTCAACACTCCCTGATGGAGAAGTCACTGTCTTTACTTGCCGAGTCTGCTGGCTGTGAGCTCACACACCCCAATTTATGCGTGGGTGGTGCTGGGGTCTAGGTCAACACTCACTGATGGAGAAGTCACTGTCTTTCCTTGCCGAGTCTGCTGGCTGTGAGCTCACACACCCCAATTTATGCGTGGGTGGTGCTGGGGTCTAGGTCAACACTCACTGATGGAGAAGTCACTGTCTTTACTTGCCGAGTCTGCTGGCTGTGAGCTCACACACCCCAATTTATGCGTGGGTGGTGCTGGGGTCTAGGTCAACACTCACTGATGGAGAAGTCACTGTCTTTACTTGCCGAGTCTGCTGGCTGTGAGCTCACACACCCCAATTTATGCGTGGGTGGTGCTGGGGTCTAGGTCAACACTCACTGATGGAGAAGTCACTGTCTTTACTTGCCGAGTCTGCTGGCTGTGAGCTCACACACCCCAATTTATGCGTGGGTGGTGCTGGGGTCTAGGTCAACACTCACTGATGGAGAAGTCACTGTCTTTACTTGCCGAGTCTGCTGGCTGTGAGCTCACACACCCCAATTTATGCGTGGGTGGTGCTGGGGTCTAGGTCAACACTCACTGATGGAGAAGTCACTGTCTTTACTTGCCGAGTCTGCTGGCTGTGAGCTCACACACCCCAATTTATGCGTGGGTGGTGCTGGGGTCTAGGTCAACACTCACTGATGGAGAAGTCACTGTCTTTACTTGCCGAGTCTGCTGGCTGTGAGCTCACACACCCCAATTTATGCGTGGGTGGTGCTGGGGTCTAGGTCAACACTCACTGATGGAGAAGTCACTGTCTTTACTTGCCGAGTCTGCTGGCTGTGAGCTCACACACCCCAATTTATGCGTGGGTGGTGCTGGGGTCTAGGTCAACACTCACTGATGGAGAAGTCACTGTCTTTACTTGCCGAGTCTGCTGGCTGTGAGCTCACACACCCCAATTTATGCGTGGGTGGTGCTGGGGTCTAGGTCAACACTCACTGATGGAGAAGTCACTGTCTTTACTTGCCGAGTCTGCTGGCTGTGAGCTCACACACCCCAATTTATGCGTGGGTGGTGCTGGGGTCTAGGTCAACACTCACTGATGGAGAAGTCACTGTCTTTACTTGCCGAGTCTGCTGGCTGTGAGCTCACACACCCCAATTTATGCGTGGGTGGTGCTGGGGTCTAGGTCAACACTCACTGATGGAGAAGTCACTGTCTTTACTTGCCGAGTCTGCTGGCTGTGAGCTCACACACCCCAATTTATGCGTGGGTGGTGCTGGGGTCTAGGTCAACACTCACTGATGGAGAAGTCACTGTCTTTACTTGCCGAGTCTGCTGGCTGTGAGCTCACACACCCCAATTTATGCGTGGGTGGTGCTGGGGTCTAGGTCAACACTCACTGATGGAGAAGTCACTGTCTTTACTTGCCGAGTCTGCTGGCTGTGAGCTCACACACCCCAATTTATGCGTGGGTGGTGCTGGGGTCTAGGTCAACACTCACTGATGGAGAAGTCACTGTCTTTACTTGCCGAGTCTGCTGGCTGTGAGCTCACACACCCCAATTTATGCGTGGGTGGTGCTGGGGTCTAGGTCAACACTCACTGATGGAGAAGTCACTGTCTTTACTTGCCGAGTCTGCTGGCTGTGAGCTCACACACCCCAATTTATGCGTGGGTGGTGCTGGGGTCTAGGTCAACACTCACTGATGGAGAAGTCACTGTCTTTACTTGCCGAGTCTGCTGGCTGTGAGCTCACACACCCCAATTTATGCGTGGGTGGTGCTGGGGTCTAGGTCAACACTCACTGATGGAGAAGTCACTGTCTTTACTTGCCGAGTCTGCTGGCTGTGAGCTCACACACCCCAATTTATGCGTGGGTGGTGCTGGGGTCTAGGTCAACACTCACTGATGGAGAAGTCACTGTCTTTACTTGCCGAGTCTGCTGGCTGTGAGCTCACACACCCCAATTTATGCGTGGGTGGTGCTGGGGTCTAGGTCAACACTCACTGATGGAGAAGTCACTGTCTTTACTTGCCGAGTCTGCTGGCTGTGAGCTCACACACCCCAATTTATGCGTGGGTGGTGCTGGGGTCTAGGTCAACACTCACTGATGGAGAAGTCACTGTCTTTACTTGCCGAGTCTGCTGGCTGTGAGCTCACACACCCCAATTTATGCGTGGGTGGTGCTGGGGTCTAGGTCAACACTCACTGATGGAGAAGTCACTGTCTTTACTTGCCGAGTCTGCTGGCTGTGAGCTCACACACCCCAATTTATGCGTGGGTGGTGCTGGGGTCTAGGTCAACACTCACTGATGGAGAAGTCACTGTCTTTACTTGCCGAGTCTGCTGGCTGTGAGCTCACACACCCCAATTTATGCGTGGGTGGTGCTGGGGTCTAGGTCAACACTCACTGATGGAGAAGTCACTGTCTTTACTTGCCGAGTCTGCTGGCTGTGAGCTCACACACCCCAATTTATGCGTGGGTGGTGCTGGGGTCTAGGTCAACACTCACTGATGGAGAAGTCACTGTCTTTACTTGCCGAGTCTGCTGGCTGTGAGCTCACACACCCCAATTTATGCGTGGGTGGTGCTGGGGTCTAGGTCAACACTCACTGATGGAGAAGTCACTGTCTTTACTTGCCGAGTCTGCTGGCTGTGAGCTCACACACCCCAATTTATGCGTGGGTGGTGCTGGGGTCTAGGTCAACACTCACTGATGGAGAAGTCACTGTCTTTACTTGCCGAGTCTGCTGGCTGTGAGCTCACACACCCCAATTTATGCGTGGGTGGTGCTGGGGTCTAGGTCAACACTCACTGATGGAGAAGTCACTGTCTTTACTTGCCGAGTCTGCTGGCTGTGAGCTCACACACCCCAATTTATGCGTGGGTGGTGCTGGGGTCTAGGTCAACACTCACTGATGGAGAAGTCACTGTCTTTACTTGCCGAGTCTGCTGGCTGTGAGCTCACACACCCCAATTTATGCGTGGGTGGTGCTGGGGTCTAGGTCAACACTCACTGATGGAGAAGTCACTGTCTTTCCTTGCCGAGTCTGCTGGCTGTGAGCTCACACACCCCAATTTATGCGTGGGTGGTGCTGGGGTCTAGGTCAACACTCACTGATGGAGAAGTCACTGTCTTTACTTGCCGAGTCTGCTGGCTGTGAGCTCACACACCCCAATTTTGTGCACACTCAGTCACTTCAGTCGTGTCTGACTCTTTGCCACCCCATGGACTGCAGCCCACCAGGCTCCTCTGTCCGTGGGATTCTCCAGGCGAGAATACCAGAGTGGGTTGCCGTTCCCTACTCCAGGGGATCTTCCCGACCCGGGGATCAAGCTTGTGTCTCCTCTGTGTCCTCCATTCTATGCAGATTCTTTACCACTGAGCCACCATCGAGGACCACACCCTGATTTATTTGGCCTTAATAAATGACTTGTCACATAAAATCTGTCTTCAAAATATATAATTTTAACATAAAATCTCATGTGTCTGCTAAAACCTTCTTTCCATAGGCTAAACTTCTGCAGGTAAAAATAGTGGAATGGGTAGTGGGTAGCCATTCCCTTCTCCAGGAGATCTTCCCAACCCAGGGACGGAACCCGGGTCACCTGCACTGCAGGCAGATTCTTTACCATCTGAGACACCAGGGAAGCCCATTGCAAGCACAAATGTCAGTCATTTTCTCCTTTCAAAACTCTGCCCATTCCAACACTGTGGGGCTGTCTAGAGCGAGACGGGGTCGTCCCGCTGGGCCCTGCAGGCGTGTTTGGAGAGTCTAGCTGAGAAATATGCAGAGCAGCTCGTTTCTCTAGACTCGTGTCCTACAGATGGGTCAGGAGGAAAGACCCTGATACCTTCTGGGTCCTCTTGGGGTCTGACTTCCCAAGGGCAATTGTCATGTGTCAGAAAGTACACCGTGGTGGTGTATGTGCTAAGGGTGTGTGTCCCCTGTTAGCAGGGCAAAGGCAGCGACCAGCCCGGAAATGACTGCAGTGACTCGCTGATTCATGAGTCCCTCTAAAGCCATGTCTCACAGTGGATGGACATAAAAGCTCAGTGGCATGTAGCATGGAGGTGCAAAGCTCTCTGGATCACCTCAAGATCAAATTGAATTTGATTGTGTGTCAGCAGTGAGGGTCAGCTGGGTCCTTGATTGTTATCACTTGAATTTATAAAGTCAGCCTGCAGTGAAATGCACTGATGGAATGCCGTGCCTAATGCGTGTCAGGCACAGGCAGGCTGGCACAGGGGACCCAGGGACGTGCAGAAGTCCTCAGTAATGTCACCTGCAAGGCCCATCTACCCATCACCGCGATGCCAGGAAGAATAAGGCATATGTTCCACAGTGAGAGCGTTTCGTCACTCAGGGGTCCCCATCAGGGGAAAGTGACTCTAGCTGACGGTAGGAAAACAGGTCAGTGGACTCCGCTGGAAGGAAAACCCTGAGGCAGATGGTTAAAGAGCAGAGTTTCTGTGGGTCTCACACATAGAAAAGACTTAGCAGTCTCCCCAAATAGAGCCCAGCGTGACTGGAGGGTGAAGACGCAGGACTGGTGTTGGGGGCAGGGGACTGGGGAACCTCTGGGAGTCCTTGGAGTGCCGGGGAGGGAGTATTGGTGGGTTACAGGGACCGCTGGTGGCTTAGAGGTGAAGAAGCAGGTTGAATGGCATCACTGGAGAACAGGCGTTTGCACACTGCTGACAAAGACTTACAGTAACTTTGTTCAGTCGCTCAGTCGTGTCTGACTCTTTGCGACCCCATGGACTGCAGCACGCCAGGCCTCCCTGTCCATCACCAACTCCCGGAGCGTACTCAAACTCACGTCCATCGACTTGATGATGCCACCCAGCCATCTCATCCTCTGTCACCCCCTTCTCCTCCTGCCTTCAGCTTTTCCCAGCATCTGGGTCTTTTCCAATGAGTCAGCTCTTCTCATCAGGTGGCCAAAGGATTGGAGCTTCAGCTTTAGTCGCAGGCCTTCCAGTGAATACTGAGGACTGATCTCCTTTAGGATGGATTGTTTGGATCTCCATGCAGTCCAAGGGACTCTCAAGAGTCTTCTCCAGCACCACAGTTCCAAAGGATCCACTCTTAGGCGCTCAGCTTTCTTTGTAGTCCAACTCTCATATCCACACAGGACTGCTGGAAAAACCATAGCTGACTTGATCGCACAGTAACTGGAGGGGGCATAGTCAAGGCTCATCCCCCTGAGCAGACACACGAGCCCTGAGATTGATCCTCCCACACAGGATATCCTTGTGGCAGAGCCGTCCAGTGGAATTTCCCATGCTGACCCAGAGTTCCTGGACCTCTGCTGTCCAATATGCTGACCACTGGCCACGTGTGACTTTGACCCCTTGACATGTGCCCAAGATGACTGAGAAGCTGTATTTTCTATTTTATTTTATTTTTGGCTGCGCTGGGTCTTCCTTGCTGTGTATGCTTTCTTTTGTTGTGCTGTGAAGTGGAAGTCACTCAGTCGTATCTGACTCTTTGCGACCCCATGGACTACACAGTCCATGGGATTCTCCAGGCCAGAATACTGGAGTGGGTAGCCTTTCCCTTCTCCAGGGGATCTTCCCAACCCAGGGATTGAACGAGGGTCTCCTGCTTTGCAGGCGGATTCGTTACCAGCTGAGCCACCACGGAAGCCCTTTGTGGTGGTGAGCGGGGGCTGATCCTTGGTGTCCATGTGCAGGCTTCTCATTGCAGTGGCTCATCTTAATTGCAGACCACAGGCTCTAGGGCGCGTGGGCTCCGCTAGTTCCAGCACACAGACTTGGTTGGTCCGTGGCATTTGGGATCTTCCCGGACCAGGGATCGAACCCATGTTTCCTGTGTTGGCAGGCAGATCCATCACCATTGGACCACCAGCAAAATCCCTCATTTAACTTTAATTTCACTTAAATATAAATGTAGCAGCCAGATAGCTACTGGGTAATAGTATTAGCCTAACTGTATAAGATGTTAGAGTGAAAAAGAAAGCTTGTACAACATACTGAATGATACAAGACACATTTTGACTGTTTGAAGTGAAGGAGAAGGCAGTGGAACCCCACTCCAGTACTCTTGCCTGGAAAATCCCATCGACGGGGGAGCCTGGTAGGCTGCAGTCCATGGGGTCGCTAAGAGTCAGACATGACTGAGTGACTTCACTTTCACTTTTCACTTTCATGCCTTGGAGAAGGAAATGGCAACCCACTCCAGCGTTCTTGCCTGGAGAATCCTAGAGATGGGGGAGCCTGGTGGGGCTGCCGTCTGTGGGGTCGCACAGAGTCGGACACGACTGACGTGACTTAGCAGCAGCAGCAGCCGCAGGTTAAGGAATTCCTCCCATTTCTGTTTCTGATACTCTTCTCAAGGTCACTATTAGTAGGTTCCTGCCTTATTATGATGCTTGCTATTCAGAGCATCACCAAGGACACTCTGGAGGGCGTCATGAACCAGGAGTCTAGGGCCTGATCTAATTTGCTGACTCACGCTTTCTCTTCCTCTCTCTGTTACAGTTACTTGGCCAATTTTAATTGAACACTTTCGCATGGGGTGTATCCAATGACCTCAACCTTTTAAAATGTGTCGCTTGGCGGCAGCTCGTTTCTGGGAGTGGATTTCTTCCACTGCCTGGGAGATACGCCCCGCCCTCCAGAAAGTCATTTCACGCTCAGAGAATCCCTGCTGTTGCAGATGTCGGTGTTGGGCAAAACAGTCAAGGCGGGTGAAACAGGCATAAGAGGCATGGAGAAAGGTCACCCCTGTGAGCGGAGAACAGTGAGTGAGAGACTGCTGGCCAGAGCAACAGTGGCCCCGGGAAGGTGTGGGTGGGAAAGGAAAACCCAACCCAACCCAGGGATCGCAGAGCGCGAAATGAGGACTGGTAGGTTGCTCGTCATCGCTGGGATGGCTCAGCGGTCTGGCCTGCCAATGCAGGAGGTGCATGTTGGATGCCCGTTTGGGGAAGATCCCCTGGAGGAGGACAGGGCAACCCACTCCAGTAGTCTTGCCTGGGAAATCCCATGGACAGAGGAGCCTGGCGGGCTACAGTCCAAGGGGTCGCAAACAGCAGCAATGTCTTAAGATGAGACCTCCTCTTCCCGTGAACGTGACACAGAGGAAGAGACACATTTGACGCCCCCCTCCCACTCAGCGTCGACCTTCAGGCACCTCCATGGAGTCTACAGAGAGCAGAACTAGAGAAAATAGTGATCTCAATGAGAAGAAAGTAGCTCCGTGCTGTGCTGGAAGAAGTGATTCCTATATCCTCACCAGGGTTACCAAGAACAGTGAAGGACAGACAAGGGCCGGCGAAAGATGCTGAGACCAAAAAGTCCAGAGGTTGAAAACCCAACGCTCAGCCTGTGGAGGCGAATCTAATAGACATGTGCGGTCTGAGATATTCATGGTTCAGATTAGCGTTTGATATGGACTTCCCTGGGGGCACTGAGTGGAAAAAAAACCCAACTGCCAGTGCTAGAGACACAAGAGACTCGGGTTCGATCCCTGGGTCGGGAAGATCCCCTGGAGGAGGGCATCGCAACCCACTCCAGTCTTCTTGCCTGGAGAATGCCATGGACAGAGGAGCTTGGCGGGCGAAAGTCCACGGGGTCCCAGAGACTCAGACACGACTGAGGGCCTCACACTGTCACTTGCGTTTTATGTTTACCTTTGAGAATTAAGGAATATATTGCACTTGTTAAAATCATTTGCATATGTTGCATTTGTTAAAATCATTTGCATGTCCCACAGACAGAGGATGAGGTGGTTGGATGGCATCACCGACTAGATGGACATGGGTTTGGGTGAGCTCGGGAACTGGTGATGGACAGGGAGGCCTGGCGTGCTGCAGTCCATGGGGTCTCATAGGGTCGGACACGACTGAGCGACTGAACTGAACTGAACATGCTTGAGGCAGCGGTTGTCCACTCCCCTGTGGAGTCCGGGGTTAAGTGTCTCTCGGGGAGACAGTTGAACACGGAAGAGGAACGGGACTCGGGGGGAGACCAGCGGGCAGGTCAGGGATGGGCTGATCAAGATGCTGGCTGAAGTCTTCCTCGGGTGCCCATCTGGGTCACAGTGCTATGTTCATTTCTGCATAAAATATAGCTGTGGTTAGATAGCGCCTCTTGCAGCGTCAATTAGCCAGCTGTCCTCTTGGAATGCAGACATCCCCAAAGCAGCCTGGTTGTGTACGCAAATTACGTGCCGCTGGCATGAACGAAAATGTTCGTGAGGAGGAAGGAGTAGGTGAGTGAAGAAACCGCTGCCGTCTTTGGGATGATGAAGCATGTTAGTCGCTCAGTCGTGTCTGACTCTTTGCGACCCCACGGACTGTAGCCCACCAGGCTCCTCTGTCCATGGGATTCTCCAGGCAAAAGTAACGGAGCAGGTAGCCACTCCCTTCTCCAGGGGAATCTTCCCAACCCAGGGATCAAACCCAGGCCTCCAGCACTACAGGTGGATTAGCTTCCCTAGCTGATAATTTAGCTGATAAACATTCACTAACACTGGACTTAAAATGTCACATGCTGTTTAAGGATATTTTGGAAAGGATAATTTTTAATACAGACGAATTGCTATCTTGTAGGACTTTTTCAGTCATCTGAGGCATTTCTTACTGTGAAACTGAGAATTTCTACTTTATTTGGTAAAATATCTTACTTTTATACCACAAAATGCTTGATGGTCACAATTAACGTGGAATTAAGATTTTTTTTCTGCTTAAGGAGCCTGATGCCTATGTTTGCCTGAAGTCTTCTAGAAATCTTTTTTAGTTTATAAGGAAACATAATACCCCCACCGTTCTTAACTCACATAGTTATTAACATGTGTATGAAAACAACCCTAGTGTTTTCTTAAGCTTCGTTGGATAACAGCATAATTGTTCTACCTGGATACAGGATTATATTAGCACATGTTACACACAGATCATTTTCTATAAACACACACGCACACACACAAAAAGAGCAGAGATGAATTTCAGGGCCCCTGCGCTAATCGCCAGAGACCAAAATTGCTGTACCTCAGACTCTCAGACTCAAGTAAAAAATGTCTGCTCATGTGTTCAAAGAGCTATTTGTTTTAGATTTAATCTCACAGCTATTTAGGCAGGAGAGATTGAACTTCTAGGTAAAATGTCACTAGATGTATTTTCAGATCTTTCTCAAAGCTCGATAACTCTGTTTATGGTTAGTTATCTGGAGAATAAAGTCTTAATGCTTGCCTTGTGTTCCCTGAAATCTCCTGGCACATTTTTTTTTTTTTTTCTGAGATTAGTATCCTGGGAGGAGGCAGGAGCATCTCTGTATTGAAGCTGGAGGTTTAGCGCTGGACAGACAGAGAGCTGAGGTTGGGGCTGACACTTGTTCCTTTGGACATCAGTTTGTGATGAATCAGTCATGTACTATCACGGCAAACCTTCCAGGGATCTGCAGCACCCTGCGTGTGGTAGGCTTGACTCAGGAGAGCCATGAATGTGCAAAAAAAACCAGGCACAATCAGTAAGTAACTGCAGAAACACGACCGGCGTAATTTAAGCCAGCGGATCGGGGCTTTCCTGACCGTTGAGTGGTTAAGAAGCTGCCTTTCAGCGCACAGGGCCTGGGTTCGATCGATCCCTGGTCGGGGAAGGAAAATCCCACACGCCTTGTGGCTACTAAGGCCGAGTGCCCCAGCTGGAGAGCTGCAACGAAAGATCATGCCTGCCACAACTAAGATCCGACACAGCCAAGTAAATAATTCATGATCAAATTATTGTTTTATTTAATTAATTTAATTTTAAAAAATGGGCTTCCCTGATAGCTCAGTTGGTAAAGAATCCACCTGCAATGCAGGAGACCCCACTTTGATTCCTGGGTCAGGAAGATCCACTGAAGAAGGGATAGGCTACCCACTCCAGTATTCTTGGGCTTCCTCGGTGACTCAGCTGGTAAAGAATCCGCCTGCAAAAAAAAAAAAAAAAGGAATTCGCCTGCAATGCGGGAGACCCCGGTTTCATTACTGGGTCGGGAATCTGCTTGAGAAGGCATAGGCTACCCACTCCAGTATTCTTGGGGTTCCCCGGCGGCTCAGCTGGTGAAGAATCTGCCTGAAATGCGGGAGACCTCAGTTCTAACCCTGGGTTGGGAAGATCCCCTGGAGAAGGGAAAGGCTACCCACTCCAGTGTTCTGGCCTGGAGAATTCCATGGACTATATATAGTCCACAGGGTCGCAAAGAGTCGGACACGACTGAGGGACTTTCCCTTTCTTTCACTTTCAGTTTAAAAACGCTTTATAAAAATAAAGCAGTGAATGTAGCTAACAAGACAAGGATATGGAGGTTGCTGGGAGATCCTTCCGGACAGAGTCCAGGTCATCTGTTTCGAAGGGGGTTTGAGAAAAAAGTCTTCTCCCCAGCCTCTAATAAAACTCCATTTTGTGATTGACACATCGCTGCATATTAGTTTTCCCTTTGAGTTGAATTGGGTATCTGCCTTTTGACATGTTTCTGGGCAAGGATGATAAAATACCGATGGAACACATTTTATGATCTTAAGGAGAATGCAAGGGGGGACACGCAGACAGTATTCACGTGACGAAAGAGGCGACTGCATGGGCTGTTTCGTGATATCGCCCAACCAGTGGAGTTCTAAGCGCTGGGCATTCCAAGTCCCCTGCACGCACACCTCCAAGCTGCAGACTTTCAGAAATGCGAACGTGCATTCACGCGTCCGGTCGCCTAAGTTGGTTCACGGGCCCGACGTGTGTGGTCACGTGCCTCTGTCCTCTCCAAGTGGTTGCGTTTTTTGTCTACCTTGCTGTACATTGCTGCGTAGGGTACCGCAGACAGCGTCTTTATTTCACGCCCAGGATGTCCGGAAGAAGTCAAACAAGAAGCTGTTGTACCGTCTTCCTGTATTTTTCAGGGCATTGTATTGTAACACTAATATTTGTTTGCTCAGGTTTGTATTTGCTTTTCTAAAACTTTTTCCAAATTTTATTTTATTTTATTTTTGGCTGTACAAGATCTTCATTGCTCTGCACGGGCTTTCTCTAGTTGTGGTTCTTGGGCTTGGTTGCCCTGAGGCATGTGGGATCTTCCCCACCCAGGGGGTTGAATCCATGTCCCTGGCATTGCAAGGCAGATTCTTAGCCGCTTGACCACTGGAGAAGCCCCTGTGTTGTTGTTGTTTTAAATGTATTATTTGTGTGAAAATTATTATACACCTGTTATACTACACCACTCTAGGTGGCTCAGACGGTAAAGAATCTGCCTGCAACGCAGGAACCCAGGTTTGATCCCTGGGTCAGCAAGATTCCCCTGGAGAAGGGAATGGCAACCCACTCCAGTATTCTTGGACAGAATACTGTCCCACGGACAGAGGAGCCTGGCGGGCTACAGCCCGTGGGGTCGCAAAGAGTCAGACAGGACTGAGTGGCTAACACTTTGAGTTTCACATTTCCTTCTGCAATAGGAAGTCTGTTCCCGTTGCAGATTCAAATGGCAAAATTGGAAATAACCACTGGTTGCAGGCACGCATGTTACCAACAATGGAATATACCCTTTGTCGGCAGGCTGTGGTTACATGAGGTCGGTACCACGTGCAGAATTAGGTTTCTGGGGCTCTGAATTCTTGGGTGTCTTCAGAATTAATCTCATAACCGTCTTTTATCAGGTATTCATTTCTCCCAGCAGTTATAAGATGCTGAGGAATGGCTTGAGCTCAGTCAGTTGAAGCAAATGCTTCAGTTTGTCTGATAAAATGGTACAATGAAAGCAACTCCCCATGTACCCCAAGGGGGGGAAGAAATTCATTTTACAGCACTCTATTTGTACAGGTATTTTCAAAACCTGAACTTAGCGTGACCTTGGCACTTAGCAGATAATGTGAACCATTATGTAACTGAGAACATATTATAAAAACATACAGAGGACAGGCAAGTCATAACTGCTGCAAAGGCCAATTGTTTCATTAGGAGCAGCATTTTTCTCATTATTTGCTGGAGTAAATAAACGCTGAGTCCAAGAATAACGAACTTCTTTAAAATTAGTCAGATGGCCGACTCCCCCCCAACTAATAATGGCTCACGACGGGGAGTGAGGTTGAGAGCTCTACATCATGGTAGAAAGCTCAAGTTTGCCCTCAGGTAAAGCTAGTATGAATAGTAATTTTGTTAAGTGTCTCCTAGTGGTTGGAGCGCCCCCGTTTCTCACGTGGAGACCACGTCTTTGTGACCGGGGGCCTCGTGGCCTCTCTGTCCCTGGCAGACGGCTGAGATCGATGGGTGAGAGGCTGAGGGGCATGCTGGGATTGTCTGTGGGGGTGAGTCGGGGGGGACACTGCAGCCCCCCACCCGCACCCGCACGGCAGTTCTGCACAGGGTCACGGGGTGTCTGACAGACCTCCCTGGAACGCGCCTGCAGAAAATGCCGCTGTACTTATCGGGCTCAGACCTCTTGTCCACAGGCGCTCATAGCTTTGGGGACCCAGGCTGGGTATTTAGGGGAGCCTTGGGGTTTGCCATGCCTTTGGGGGTTACTGGTTGGGACAGTCCAGTGGTCTGCAAGGCAGGGTATACTCGTTTCAAGATGAAGACCGGGTTTGTCCTGGAAGGAGAATGCACATTTTTTTTTTTTTTAATTTTTATTCACCTTGTAGATTTTCAGTTTAGTTGCTGAGTCGTGTCTGACTCTCTGCAACCCCATGAACTGCAGCGTGCCAGGCCTCCCTGTCCATCAACAACTCCCGGGGTCCACCCAAACCCATGTCCATCGAGTCGGTAATGCCCTCCAGCCATCTCATCCTCTGCTGTCCCCTTCTCCTCCTGCCCTCAATCTCTCCCAGCATCAGGGTCTTTTCCAAGGAGTCAGTTCTTCGCATCAGCTGGCCAAAGGATTGGAGTTTCAGCCTCAGCATCAGTCCTTCCAATGAATATTCAGGGTTGATTTCCTTTAGGATGGACTGGTTGGATCTCCTTGCAGTCCAAGGGACTCTCAAGAGTCTTCTCCAACACCACAGTTCCAAAGCATCAATTCTAAGGCGCTCAGCTTTTTTTCATGGCTCAACTCTCACTTCCATGTAGATCTTACTTAATTTGTTTCCATTTTAAATTTATTTTTTATGGAGGTAACTGGCTATCACATTATATGTGTCATGGGTGCAGCGCTGTATCTGTTCTCTGCGTACACTACAGTGTGGTCACCACCAACATTGTTTCCACGCGTCACTCTGCACTTAATCCCCTGACGCCGCCGATTTCACCCACTCCCTGCCCCTTTGCCTTCTTGTAACCACCGCTCTGTTCTCTGTATGGCCGTGACTGTAGGACTGAACTGAACTGATTACAGAGAGAGAGAGAGAGAGATACTTAGCATGCTGATAAATTTTGTGTATTATGCTTGGAAGTTTTCTATCAACATTTAAGATGATCCTTGAAATGGTATTTGAAAGTCTTCTCTGGTTCTTCCTAATCATCTCTGTCTCATGGAATAGAAACATCAGCCAAAATCTGAAGTGCCTCTGTAACTTTGAAAGTTCTAGTACTCCCATTAAAAAGGTAGAAAAGAAGCTGGTGCATGTACACCTACGGCTGATCCACGTTGAGGTTTGAGGAGAAAGCAACAAAATTCTGTAAGGCAGTTATCCTTCAGTTAAAAAATAAAAAAAGAGAAACTGCTGAAATTAATTTAACATTATAGTGTATTAAACACAATGTACCTAAAATACACTGTTCTACATGCGGTCAATTTAAAATGTTATCTGGTGACTCTGACGGTAAAAGAATTGGTCTGCAATGCAGGAGACCCGGGTTTGACCCCTGGGCTGGAAAGATTCCCCTGGAGGAGGGCATGGCAACGCACCCCAGTATTCCGGCCTGGAGAATCCCATGGACAGAGGAGCCTGGTTGGGGTACAGTCCGCAGGGTCGCAGAGAGTCAGACATGACTGAGCGAGCATCCGGGTGTGAAACGGTGTATGCTAATGGAAGTAAGAAAAGGGTTACTGGGTTTCTCTGAGTTGCTAACGTGACATGGTTCGTATCCATGGAGCTTCTTAGAGTTGGCTGTTCCTGAGAGCTTGTGAGGGGATGCTAAGGTCAGATACCACCGTGCAGGGCATCTCACAGCGGGTCGAGTTCATTTGTCAGAACGAGCCTAGGAGGCAGGTTCCACTAGTAACTCCCGAGGCCTGGGAAGGCTAACGAACCAACTCAGAGAAGGTGAGTGATGGAGAGAAACCGTGAGAGCAAGCTGGCCCTGGTACCTATATTCTGTAAGCAAGAAATATTTCTTGGGACTTCCCTGGGGGGTCCAGTGGTGAAGACTTTGCCTTCCAGTCCATAGAGCGTAGGTTTGATCTCTGGTTGGGGACCTCAGATCCCACATGTCTCCTGGGCAAAATATAAAAAAATAACAAACCCCAAGAAACACAGAGGCAGTATTGTAAGAAATTAAATAAAAGACTTAAAAAAAAAAAATAGGTCTACATCAGTTTCTCAGAGCTATCTGAGGTCCTGTTTCCCAGGATGCAGTCATCATTTTGCCCCCAAATAAAACTTCACTCACATCTCTGAAAAAAAAAAAAAATCCACGCAAATAATTTTTTTTTAATTAAAAAAAAAAGGAATAACTTCTTGAATCCAGAATAGAGTCCAGCTACAGAAAGTGTCCATAAGATTCTTAAAATGGGTCTGTAGATGAGGCCGATGGCTTCCTGTTTTGCCATGGAAGTAAGAAGGTGGTGTCTTCAGTTGAGAATAGGTTTGGGGGAGCTTTGAAGACAGACCGTTCGAAGGGATTCCAAGAGCATTTGAGAGAGAGACACAGCATAGAGGGCAAAACAGACGGGGGCAACTTTGAAAAGTCAAAGTTGATGTCCAAATGTCAGCATGATCTCGTCAAGAAATATGGCTCTTTGAGAGGTCCTGCAGGAGACATGAGATGTGAATTCGACCCCTGGGTTGGGAAGATGCCCTGGAGAAGGCAACCCACCCCGGTATTCTTGCCTGGAGAATCCCACGGACAGAGGAGCCTGGTGGGCTACACTCCATGCAGTCGCAAAGAGTCGGACACGACTGAGCGGCTTAGCACAAACATAGATTCGCTAAGTAGCTGCTGCAGTCTGTGTGTGCGCTTAGTCGCTCAGACTCTTTGTGACCCCCTGGACTGTAAAGCCCGCCAGGCTTCTCCTCTGTCCGTGGGATTTCCCAGGCAAGGATACTGGAGTGGGTTGCCATTCCCTTCTCCAGGGGATCTTCCCCACCCAGGGATTGAACCCGCGTCTTATAGCCCTTAGCAGGCAGATTCTCTACTGCTGAGCCATCAGGGAAACTGTAGTCTTAATTCAGCTGTAGGGTCGACTCACCTTTTTCTAATGGTGGTAAAAACCAGTGATATAATGAGCCCTGAGATTCAGGGAACGGGGGCTCTAAATTCAGAGTTCTGTTTGTCTTCCCTTCTCCTTCGAAGACGTGGCTGTCTGATCTTCGGAGCGTCCCGGCGCGCCCTGCACCCGTAGGCATCTTCCCCCAGACGAGATCAGCCTCCTGTCCAATTTGCTGTGGCGTCGTGGGCCCCTGGCTGACGGCTGTGTTTCAGCCTCTGCTTCGTTTTGCAGGCTTTGCCCTGATGACTGAGCTGCATGGGGAGAGCATTGTTTCAGCTCCGGCCACGTGAATCAGGCCCTTGCCAGCGTTTCACAGCTCGGGAAGGAATTTTTTCACTCAACGCATTCAAAACCCAGCATTTCACGGAATTCGGCCGCCAGTGAAAACAATGGGCGGCCTTGTCAGTGGCGACCGCATTCAAAGTTAATGGGCTTGAAGGAGCCTTTCGGGGGGTGGTGGTGGTGGGGTGGGTGCCCGTTGGAAGGCCTGGGAGCTGAGGCCCACACCCACCCCTGGCCGCCCGGTCTTCAGTGGCCGAGGGCGCAGTTTGAGATTCCCGGGGCCGGCTCACCAGCCTGCAGACAGGTCGACAGTGTTTTCAGGGGCCTCCGCCCAGGATCTAAGCCGCATCCTCATAGACTGTGATAAAGCAATCCGCTCCCCCCCACCACCCGCCACCCCCTGATCAGATGCAGGGGTCAGCCACGAGGTGGGTAACGGGGGACTGTGCCCCCCACCCCGCGCTTCATGCTGCCTTCATGCCGAGGTCACCCTGGCCCCGATTTTCCGCCTGCCAGGGAACAGAGCCCTCCAACAAATTTATGAAGTCCCCAGTAATTTGCAATTCATGTGCCCCTTTGCAAGTCAGGAGGGCTTGGTGAACACCACGCCCTCGTCACACAAGGGCCTCTAAGCAAGGGGAAGAGTCTAGACAGCCAGGGCAGGGGCCGGGGGTGGGGGTGGGGTGCAGGAATCCCTTCGAAATCCTCGGGTAACCCCTTCAGGTAGCCTTTGAAGCAAACCATATGGAAATTTGGTCTTTAGACTTTGGATCACTTGCTTCTTTTTCCTTTTGGAAGTTTGTTTAATTCCAAATTGTATTTCACATATTATGACGTGTCATGCCATGCCTCTGCAAGTTACTGATGAAGACGTCACGTCAATGTCCTACCATCATACACATTTCATTTACTGAGCTCTGCAGACGGAGGTTTTTTGTTTTTGGTTATTTTTTTTTTTTTTTTGCTTAAAAAGTTGCATATTTTATTTCTCAGAGCACTTTTAGGTTTACAGAAAAAATTAGCAGAAAGGACAAACTTCCTGAGTATATCCTTGTTTCTGACTCTGGTCAGTCTTTCATTAATGTCTTGCCTTAGTTTCATCTCTTCTGTTAGAATTGATGATGGCTCAGTTGGTAAAGAGTCCGCCTGTCATGCAGGAGACACGGTTCGATTCCTGGGTCGGGAAGATCCCCTGGAGAAGGGATAGGCTACCCACTCCAGGATTCTTGGGCTTCCCTGGTGGCCCAGCTGGCAAAGAATCCGCCTGCAAGGTGGGAGACTTGGGTTCCATCCCTGGGTTGGGAACATTCCCCTGGAGAAAGGAAAGCCTGCCCAACTCCAGTATTCTGGCCTGGAGAATTCCAGGGACTGTATAGTCCATGGGGTCGCAGAGCGTCAGGCATGACTGAGCGACTCTCACTTTACTTCACTTATTGACACATAATTGTTAACTGGAGTCTCCAGTTCACTCTTGGGCTTAGTTGCTGTGCTGAGCGTGCTGTGGGTTTTACCCACCACACCACGTCCCGTCTGCACGATGACAGTGTCGTCCAGAATCGTTCCACTGCCCCGAGAGCCCGCTGTTCACCCCTCCCTCCTTTCCAGCCCCCGGCAACCACTCATTTTTCTACCACCTCTACTTTTTTCAAAAAGTTTTTAAATACGTAGAATTTAAATGCCATCTGAATATTTTTCTTTTATCAGCTTTCCTGAAGTTCACCCAACACTGACAGATTGCAACAACAGTTTTAGTTTCAGATCATATATTCATATATTTGTTATGTGTAACAAGTTCTTTTTTTTTTTTTTCATCTAAAGAAATCCACTTTCATTGCATGTTAATGGACTCATTTGTTTCTTTAATAATAATGAAAATCATTCAGTTTCTCTAGACTGGAAAATGGCCACATGGTACAAAATGTGTCCTGGAATGAAAATTAAAATTTGGGGTTTATTTGTGATTTTAAAGAAAAATGTGTTCTGAGGGGCTTGGTAAAATACGGTTTAAAAATGTGTGATGAACCATTACCTAAGTGTTGTGCTTACAAAAACTCATAATTTAAAAAAAATTTTTTTTATTTTATTGGAGTATAGCTAATTTACAGTGTTGTGTTAGTTTCTGCTCTACAGAAAAGTGATTCAGTTATGCATATATATATATATGTATATGTACATTTCTTTTTCATATTCTTTTCCCTTATGGTGTATCACAAGATCTTGCATATACTTCCGTGTGCTGTATAGCATGTCCTTGTTGTTTAATCCCTTCTGTATGTAGTAGTTTGCATCCGCTAATCCCAAACTCCCAGTCCATCTATCCCCCACCCTCACTGCCCTTGACGCCCACAAGCCTGTTCCCCGTGTCTGAGAGCCTGTTTCTGTCTTGTCGTGAGTTCATTTGTGTTGTGGTGTAATTCCACCCGTGTTTACGGCTGAGTAGCATTCCATCGTTTCCGTCTCCCACATCTCTTCCTCCATTCTTCTGCCGACCGACGTTTAGCTACTTTCCCCGCCTCCTCTGTAGTGACTAGTGCTGGTCTGAACATAGGAGTGCCTGTGTCTCTTTGAGTTGGAGTTTCGTCTGGATATATGCCCCCAGAGTGGGGCTGCTGGTCGTGTGGTTCTCCGTAGTGGCTGCGTGAATTTACATTCCTTCCAGCGGTCTGGAGGGCTCCCTCTTCTCCACGCCCTCGCTAGCATTTATTCTTTGTAGACTGGTTGGTGATGGCCATTCTAGTCCTGAATATTCATTGGAAGGACTGATGCGGAAGCTGAAGCTCCAATCCTTTGGCCACGTGATGCAAAGAACTGACTCATTTGGAAAGACCCTGATGCTGGGGAAAGACTGAAGGCAGGAGGAGAAGGGGACCACAGAGGATGAGATGGTTGGATGGCATCACCGACTCGATGGACATGAGTTTGAGCAAGCTCCGGGAGCTGGTGATGGACAGGGAGGCCTGGCGTGCTGCAGTCCATGGGGTCGCAAAGAGTCAGACATGAATGAATGACTGAACTAAACTGATTCCGCCAGCTGTGAGGTGATACATCATTATAGCATTAATTTGCATTTCGCTAATAATCAGTGATGTTGAGCATCTTTTGCTGTGTTTGTTGGCCGTGTATGTTTGTCTTCTTCCTGGGGCCGGGGAAGAGACTGGTTGACACTCCTTGAATTCTTGAGCTTCTCCTCTACCATAAACCTCCCCCTTGGTGAGCAGGAATATACTCTGTGCCTGTTCTGACCCAACCCTCACACCACCCCTCCAGACATCCTTATCACAGTCTCCCAATCTTGCTTTCCCCAGAATCTGAGCAGCTGGCCAGACCAGCAGACACGGCCCCTCCCGCGTCGTTTGAAACCCAGTCTCAGCCTGTGTTTCCTTCTGTGCTAAGGGGACAGCTGCACGTACTTCTTCAAGTCTTACTGGCTGTGGTTCCTTCAACTTCATCTTCCCCCATTTTCATGTCGCTGAGATCCTACAGTGCTTGTCCAGTGTTAGGACTGGAGGGGGGGGGGGCAGTGTCTTGAAATGTGGCTTTCCTTATTATTCCAGTGTGGTCAGAGCACCGGATCAAGAGATAACGGCCACCAAAGCATTTCTTACTCGAGAGTGCTGAAGGATAGGGTCATACCGTGTGATGCCAGACAGACATGGAGATGCCCCAGAGCTGTTTAGGAGGCAGAGAGGGGAACGTGTCGAGAAGAGTCTTTCCTTTGGAAAGGAGCGTGTGGGTTCGCTGTTGCAGCAGCTTTAGTGTGGGTGGTGGTTGTTGCCATTTGGCCGCTCAGTCGTGTCCGACTCTTTGCAACCCCCGTGGACTGTATAGCCCACCAGGCTCCTCTGTCCGTGGCATTTCCCAGGCAGGAATACTGGAGCGGGTTGCCATTTCCTTCTCCAGGGCATCTTCCTGACCCAGGGAACGAACCCATGTGTCCTGCATTGCAAGGTGGATTTTTTTCTTTTCTTTTTTTTTTTTTACCACTGAGCCACCTGGGAAGCCTGCTTCATACATCATATATCGCAGGAATTCGCCTTTTCTCATATCCTTGATGTTGAAAAGCCCAGTGCGAGGTCTGTGTCCTGCTGACCCGTGGTCCCTTCCCCGTGGTCCCGCACACCCCCCGTGGTGGGGAGGAGGCCTGTGCCTCCCTCTGTGGGGACCCAGGCCGCCTGTGTCCTGGAGCTGGGCTGTGCCCAGCGTCCACCGTGCTGCTCCTGAGGCCAGCACAGGTCGTCCCCGTCTCCCTCTGCAGTTGGAGGCGAGCGTGAGACTGCGTTCTGACAGATCCCGGAGGAGGAAGGGAAGGGAAAGCTGCCCCCCAGGACTCTGCTGGACCCACATCCTCCAGGTAACGTCGTGGGGCTGGCGAGGAAACTGGCTCATGCTCACTGAATTCTGCAGCTCGTCCTCTGCCATAAGCTCTCCCCTCCGCGCCCCTTGGTGAGCAGGAATTGCCTGCTTGGGGACCCCGGGTAGGCGCTCATCTGCTTGGAGACCGCGTAGGGACCCAGGACGCTACTGAGCTCTACCAGGGTCCACCTGAGGATAAGTGGGCCAGAGAGACATCTGCGTCCGTGCGGAGTCAGACAGACAGGGGTGCGCGCTTGGTACCGTATCAGAGTCCGCCCTGTCCTTGAGAATCATATAGTAACTGCTGTTATCTGCAGGGTTTTTTTCTTGGTATGTTTGGTTTTCTGCTGCTCTGAATAGCTGGAGCATAGCTTTTGGATTACTGTTCCCAGGAGCCTCTAATGTTCTCGTTACTAAAGTCTCAGCAGTGAGTTAAGGAATAACCCTCAAGTGATAAGAATGATTCCATGTGTGATATAGAAGTATGTATCATATATATAAACTGTGATCTGTCTATCTCACCTCATACCCATATGGTATATATAGCAGACATAAGTACATGTGTACCCGTATATCTGCACTTGACAAATGATAAAATATACCCATATTTGGAATAAAAAGAGAGAATGGAATTCGTGGAGAGTTTGCCTGTTCATCTGTTGGCTTTTCCTTCCTCTGAGTTTGTCAGTGATTTATTTCTAGTTTTTTATAGCTTTGATGAATTTAGCTATGTTTTCGATCCAGTTGTGAACTTTTTAAGGAGATGATGTCCGCGGTGAAAGATGTCGCAAAAGTGATGAACGGCAAATTGAAAGTATATCGTCACGTGCGTGGAAACTTGGTCTGAAGCCTGGAGAAGGGCGTGGCAACCCATTCCAGGATTCTTGCCTGGAGAATCCCGTGGACAGAGGAGCTTGGCAGGCTGCAGTCCACGGGGCCGCAAAGAGTTGGACACGACTGAATGACTTAGCGTGCACGCACGCAAACAGAATCTCTGTTAATACAGAAAGGTACTCATTACAAATTAAAGTCAAGTGATAGACTGACTCTACCAGAGACATACCTAAATCAAATGCATCCACATATTTAGGAAAAATTTCCACAAGTATAAATTAACTATGGAAGTTGTTAGTTGCTCAGTCGTGTCCGTCTCTTTGCGACCCCGTGGACTGTAGCCCTCCAGGCTCCTCTGTTCATGGGACTCTCCAGGCAAGAATACTGGAGTGGGTTGCCATTCCCTTCTCCAGGGGATCTTCCCCACTCAGGGACTGAACCCGGGTCTCCTGCATTGCAGGTAGATTGTTTCCTATCTGATCTACCACGGAAGCCCCATCTTCATCAAGGCTCTTATTTTATTACTGGTATAGCTCTCACTGGTTACTTGGGAAAAAGAGCTTTGCAAGTACGAAAGAAAGTGAAAGTGATAGCTGCTTGGTCGTTTCCGACTCTTTGCGACCCCATGGACTGTAGCCCGCCAGGCTCCTCTGTTCATGGGATTCTCCAGGCAAGAATACCGGAGTGGGTTGCCACTCCCTTCTCCAGGGGAATCTTCCCGACCTAGGGAAAATAAACTACGAATGCGCTTAGTCATCATGGGTAAAACAGTTAGAAATATAGGGAGAAGCCGAGGCTGAGACCTCCAGGGGCCTTGTAACCAAAGAAGCACATGCAGCAGTGAGGGGGATGTAGCGTGTATGTCTGTCTATTTAATACCTGTGTTACTCGAAGCCCAGCCAGGCAGTCTTGAGCCTTCCTCTCCAGGTCTCGCAGAACATTTCCACATTTGGCTTCATATTGGGCCGCGAGGACACCCCCTAATAAATCAATGAAGGGAGCAGTAGTCTACGCCGCATTTTATGACTGAGGAAGAATAAAATTAGAACTTAATCAGAAAACAGTGTAATGAAACCCTAAGCGGGTGTGTTCTTTTAGACATACCGCTCAAAGGAATGAGGGTTATTTAAGAGGGCATTTAGAGATTAAGGACATAAAACAAGGGAACGTTTAAAATATAATTGCAAGCCATTTAAAAACGAACGCTTCTGGGCAGAGAAATAACACACTGGCGTGGTTAGTGGTGGGTTGGTAACTATTTAGGGCTTCCTTGGTGGCTTCAATGATGAAGAATCTGTTTAACTATTTAGCAGCTGCTTTTGTGGGCGTGTTTTAAGCATCAGTGGGTTGGCATATTCATTCGTTATTCATGAGTAAGACAAAAATAAAACAGGAAACATGTACATCACAACTTGACTGGTACGTGAGTAGCTGAGCACTTTCTTTGCTGAGTTGGGTAGTGAATGAGCTTCAGATCCTAGAGATAGTTTCTGCTTTTTTTGTGGGTTGGTTAATCACAGTTTAATGGCTGTCCACTGGGTGTTGGCTGTAAAATGGTTATTGTTGCCATTAACAGTGTTAAACTGTTATGATTTTAACCAACATTCCCTTTAGTCTGAGCTTCCCTCCTGGCTCAGATGGTAAAGAAATCCGCCTGCCATGCGGGAGACCTGGGTTGCATCCCTGGGTCGGGAAAGATCCCCCGGAGGAGGAAATGGCAACCCCCTCCAGTATTATTGACGGGAGAATCCCATGGACAGAGGAGCCTGGTGGGTTATATAGTCCACGGGGTCGCAAAGAGTCAGACGTGACTGAGCAACTTTCACATGCTTTAGTCTAGGAAATCGACAGAAGTTTAACCTAAGTCCCGATTCATAGCCCTTGCCAGTTTCTGTGGTGGAAATGTCCCTACCCCCGACATTCAGGCTCCCGATGAGGGTTATCTGTCGTGGAAATGTGAAGAAATGTACGGTGTTCACCAGCATGCAGCTTTCCCACCACGGGTGCCGTGTGCTCACTTGTGTCCGACTCTTTGCGATCCGGTGAACCTTAGCTCACCAGGATCCCTCTGTCCATGGGGTTTCCCAGGCAAGAATACTGGGGTGATTTGCCATTTCCTCCTCCACAGATGTGAATACCCAAATTAGCCATAATAAGCAGGGAGACGATGAGAGAAGGACAGCTTCTATTTATTAGTATGGCTTTAGTACAATCTTGAATGAAAGTTTATATACATTCATT
Organism: Cervus elaphus; assembly: GCF_910594005.1. Classification (NCBI taxonomy): domain Eukaryota; kingdom Metazoa; phylum Chordata; class Mammalia; order Artiodactyla; family Cervidae; genus Cervus; species Cervus elaphus. The sequence continues at coordinate 173,951,664 of NC_057848.1, read as the reverse complement.
TTTAATAATGACAGTGTTGAACAGCAGGCCCCCCCGCTTGCGCCCCAAATTCCCGAACATTTAAACAAATCAGAGTGAGCCAGCTGCCCATGTGGTTGGCAGGCAGTTCAGTCCAAAATGTCCTTTGAAGAAAATTCAAAGGATATAATGTTTTCATTTGTAATCCCATAAAATAAACCTTACAGTAATTTGACTGGATAGCCCGAAAAATAGGAGGAAGGAGAAATTTTTTTTTTTTTTTGGGGAGAAATTAATAAGAAAAAAAATAAGACTTAGGAAAAGAAGGTAGGATTTATAAAGGAATACCCTACCAGTTTCTTTCAGCTATTGTGAGGTGTATGCGGTCTACGTCTGGCGGTGCTATCCTTATTCCTGTGGACCCCAGTCCTCTTTAAGAGAGAAGGTTCCAGATGTTGCAAACAAATCACAGAAGGGCAGAGAAGGAAGTGTGGGCGTCTTTGTGGGAGGTTATGGGATGGACTCAGATGATTCTCTGCGGTTGTCTGCTGTCCACCTGTTGTGGAACTTGACTCAGCTTAAGTGATAAGTTGTGTCAGTTGTTAACTCGTGTCTGATTCTTTGTGATCCTAGGGACTACAGTGTGCCAGGCTCCCCTGTCCTCCACTGTGTCCTGGAGATTGCTCAAGTTCATGTCCACTGAGTCACTGATGCTGTTTAACCATCTCATCTTCTGCTGCCCCCTTCTCCGCTGCCCTCAATCAAGGTCTTTCTCAATGAGTCGGCTCTTTGCATCAGGTGGCCAAAGTATTGGAGCTTCAGCATCAGTCCTTCCAATGAATATTCAGGGTTGATTTCCTTTAGGATGGACTGGTTTGATCTCCTTGCGGTCCAAGGGACTCTTAAGAATCTGCTCCAGCACCACAGTTCAAAAGATCAGTTCTTTGGCGCTCAGCCTTCTTTATTTTCCAACTCTCACATCCATATGTGACTACTGGAAAAACTATAGCTCTGATTATATGAACATTTGTCAGCAAAGTGATATCTGTGCGTTTTAATACACTGTCTGGGTTTGTCATAGCTTTTCTTCCAAGGAGCAAGCATCTTTTAATTTCACGGCTGCAGTCACCCTCTGCAGTGATTTTGGAGCCCAGGAAATTAAAATCTGTCACTACTTGCATTGTTTCCCCATCTATTTGCCATGAAGTGATGGGACCCTCAGATGCGTTGATTCTAGTGTTTTGAATGTCGAGTTTGAAGCAGCTTTTTCACTCTCCTCTTTCACGCTCATCCAGAGGCTCTTTAGTTCCTTTTCACTTTCTGCCACAAGGCTGGTGTCATCTGCATGTCTGAGGTTGTTGGTACTTCTCCTAGCAAGCATTTGGCCTGGTTCTGAGAGCTTGGGAATGGCGGGATCCACTCTGGTTACAGCATTAGTTGTGCCTAACACAACTGAGTGACTTCACTTTCACTTTCAATATAGCTTCATCTGGTCCATACTGGGGGGCTTCTCACCAAATCTGAGTCCCGTTCCAAGGATGTAGAAAGTCTTGACTACAGCAGTCGTAGGGCCAGTTTGTACCAATGTGGCTCGTCTGGCTCTCCAACCCGAGCTGACCTTGCTGAGTATTTTCAGAAACGCAGACTCCTTGCCCAGGCTTACTTAATCAGGTGCAGTAGACAGGAGAAGCCAACGGACCCAGGGCCATATCTGTAGTTCTTAGTCCGTCCTGGGCACCGTCATGGTCTAGGGCTCTAGTGGGGATGGGGGGTGGCTGACCACACATGCAAATGCCTCTTTCTGTCTTGGTCAGACTGCAGCTGGGCACCCACTGCAGATCCACGCCGCGGAGAATTTCCAGAGCAGATTCCAGGCTCAGATCATCCCCCAGTCGACAGACCAGCAGTGACCACTGCAGCAGCTGTGGTTCTGGAAAAAACCTGGCTGTTTTCTTGGTTCTGGTCCTTACACTGGGGAGCTGGCTTCTCATCGTCTCATTGCAGGACAAGGTGACCGTGTTCCCTTTAAGTGGTCGCTTCATGCTGGTTACCAGGCTTTTCTCTGTGCAACTCACAATAAGACAAGGATTAGTAGCTTGCAGATTTATGTTTGTGGTCCTCTCCTTGAGCTGGTTTATACTCTAGAGACAAATTTGGTCATTACTTGTAGAGTCTAGTTTCCTGAGGAATGGTGCACACTGAAGAACCTATGGAAAAAATCCTGCATACGCTAGTCTGAGTGAGGTAAAGATAGACATGGGAGAGATGGAGAGAGAAATATAGATGATAAGTGAGAATATAAAGTTGGAATATACAGGGAAAGCAATAGAATGTTTGTAAGTTAGGAGGTACATCATCTTCTTGCTGAAATTTAGGAAAGTTTAAACATTCCAATAGTCACAGTCCCAGCTGAAAAAGGTCAAAGACTTCCTCCACTCTCTTTGCTCATTTATAAAGTGACAGATAAAGGTTATTTCATAGGTATTTTTCCCCATAATACGAGGCAAGTGAAATTAATATGCTATTGAACTTTAAAGGATCAGTTAATCCCTGTGGCACTAAAATTGACCAAGGCCATATAAAAAGGAGTCATTGTATTAAATATCATAAAAGTAGCTTAACTCTGATATTAAAATCTGACAGCGATCAGAGAGTAAGAAAGTTACATGCATAATATGTGTCATCTGAATTATATAAATATTAATGGAAACTCTTTAACTGAACATTTGATCCAGCAGTATATTAAGAAGTAATACCCCATGATGAAATAATAGCTATTTTAGGAATACCAAAATGACTCAATATTAGGAGATGTATTAATGTAATTCATGACGTTATTAAGTTAAATGAAAAAAAAAAACGTTGCTGTTTCAATAAATGCCAAAGAAGAATTTGATAAAAATTCAGCCAGTGTTTCAGATAAAAGTCTAGGTGAAATAGAAATGAAAGAAATAAAAGTGACTACAACCAAATGCCTAAATATATCTTGAAGATGGAAGAAACATTCCACTAGAATGAACAGGAAACAAGGGCACCTGCTGTCATTTTTATTATTATTGACAACATCAGTGTGGGAGTACTAGCCAATTCAATGATTTAAAATTTTGGAAATCTAAATTAGCATCTTTTAGGAAGGCAGAAAAGCCAGGGGCTTCCCTGGTGGTCCGGTGGTTAAGACTTTGCCTTCCAGTGCAAGAGGGTGTGGGGGAGTTAAGATCCCACATGCATCATGGCCAAAAGGCAAAACATGGAGCAGAAGCAATATTGTCAGAAATTCAATAAAGACTTTAAAAACGGTCCACATTTAAAAAAAAAAAAAAAGATAGGAAAGGCAAAAAAATTCATAATACTAATGATAACGGAAGTATGTTAAATAAGGTGGCCGGTTGCAAAACCGCTATACATACGTAGATATGACATGAAGAATAAGGAAAGTGTTCGTTTAGTGATCAGCTGCCTCAGGACTTGTTCGGGGCATGTTAAAGGCACTGCATTTAAATGTTCTGCGCAACTCCCGCGATAAATATCATTTTCATTGTACCGGCCAAAACTGTTCTTCACCGTATATACTGATGATTATATATATGCCTATGATGACAGCACTCCATGCTGATTATCAGATAGTAGTCTTGGGAAAATGCACAAATATTAGAGAATGCAAATGATAGGCTTGGGAGACGAAAATAATGGATTTTTTTTCACGTGGTGTTTGCGGGATGTCCTGGTGGAGGTGCCTCAGAAGCATCAGCAAAGCAGTTGTGGGGCTCGCCTGGGAAGTGAGAGGCGGGTCATAGATTTGGAAGTCATCACCTTACCTTCAGTGAGGGATGCTCGCTTCTTCTGTGCAGATTTAATGTGGGAGCTGTTTCCGTTTCTAATCGATTCAATGTTTAACATTCATGTCGGCTGCTCACAATGGGCAGAGCTCAGCACTGAAATTTAATCACTTGTTTATAACTTTGTGAAATATTTTAATATTATGACATTTTATCTCATTGATTTATTTGTATATGTATTTCAGTTAGAAATACACTCACACTGTTGCGTGCGTGGAAAGGTGTCTATATGTATATATATGTATGTATTTATGTATATGTGTGTGTATATATTCAAATACTGGAATATATGTGTATATTCAAATACTGAATATATATATAATATGTAATGAAGAACTGGATTGTAGCTGCATTCCCTAACAGATCATCCTTTTTTGACCACTTAGTATGATATTTAGAAACATGAGTTGATGATAGTAAAATACACCTAGATCATTTTAATGGCTGAAGAATTTTTGTATATATTCTTTGAAAAAAATTCAGTCTTCAACTTTGGGGCCATAAAATTGTTCATTTTTCCCCCTGTAAAATTAGCCATGTTATGGCAGCTATTTTTCATAAGCTTTCAATATTGGAAGTCTTTGAACAGAAGATCCTAGATTCAGAATTTCTCTTTCATGAGTTATGTTTTTTTAACAGTGACATGAGTTTATTTTTTAACATATAGAAGTACAGTGAAAAGAGAAAGTGATTCCTAATATCACCATCCAGATGACGCCACTTAGACTTAAAAAAGGAGACACGTCTTTAAAAATTCATAGAGCGCTAGAGATTGAAAATGACAAGTGACAGCTTTTTTATTTTCCTGTTGATGAAATACATAAATTGGCAAGTTGTGCATATGGGCATATGCAAGTTTAACTCATTGTTTCCGTGGCTGGGATTTATTGAAGGGCCGGTCTCCAGGAGTGGGAAGTATTCCTAGATCAAGTCAGCTTTCTGGAAGTTGCTCTGCATTCTCTTGTTCTCCAGCACTTTGGGCTCCATCTTCTGGAATGTTCTTTTCCTTTCTCACATGTTCCTTAGCTGCTCAATAACCAGAAAACACAGCCTGTGAATAAATTTCTCAACCCGCTTCCTGCCCGTACATCACTGTGAATGCTGAGGGACACATTTACATTTCGAACTAAGCCGTTCTCTTCTATTCCAGATGGGTAACACATTGACCAATACACTTGTCTCAAAATTTGGGAGGATCTCCTATGAACTGGATTCTATGCTGGCGCTGAAAAGGCATTAGCACTTCCTTTTGAGAGGCACTTTTCTCTCGGACTCAGTCACGGCCCCGAGCATGTGAGGCAGTGCTAAAACACATTACAGCGCCTTACGTTCCTGGTAGCTGTTTTGCCCAGCCAGGAGGTTCTTCTAGGCCTGTCTTAAGCACCTCTGAAGTCTTACCAAGGTCTTACTGCAGCACTTCTGCTTTGGTGTATGAAAGTGAAAGTCGCTCAGTTGTGTCCGACTCTTTGCGACCCCGTGGACTATACAATCCATGGAATTCTCCAGGCCAGAATACTGGAGTGGGTTGCCTATCCCTTCTCCAGGGGATCTTCCCCACCCAGGGATCAAAGCGGGGTCTCCTGCATTGCAGGTGGACTTTTTACCAACTGAGCTATCAGGGAAGCCCACTTTGCTTTGCTGTGAACCCGAGGCTATAACTTCCTGGTCGTTTGCTGGATTGTCCATCACAGGGTTTTAACTTTTTTAGGGGGAATCATTTTCTTACTAAACAGGGTGGTGTTAAGACACATGTTTGTTTTCTTATTTTGCTGTTCCCAGAATCTTGATTTTTCTCTAAATTCTGTCTGCACGTTAGCCTGCTCTTTGTGCATCTATTCCACGTTATTGTAGTACCTTCTCAAATGCAGTTAATAAGGACCAGATGACTCTTGTACTAATTTGTGTTTAGATCTCTGTCTCAGAGTACCCATTGGTTCGGTACATCTTCTGTCTTCCAAAGTTACCAGTGACAACACTGCTACCTATACATGGTGATTGCAAAACCTGGTCACGATTTTTTTCAGTCTCTTAGATCAGTTTCCACGACACCTGTGTAGCCTCCTACATTCTCAGAGATTCTTGGTTTACCGTTCCATTTTGACCGTGTTTATCATGGGTAGCCCTGTCCAGAGGTTCTACTTTTACTGATAGGAGGTGAACAAATGCTTGTCAACACACTTCCCCTGTTTTTTTTTTTTTTTTTTTTTTTTTGCTATGGAATGGGTTTTATTAATAAATACTAAGTTATCTTGAGACCTTGAATTTGAGGAGGGTGTGTCTGTGGTCTTCTGGGACATGATGTGCTTTGCCTGGCATAATTTTATCATGCTTTGCCTGGCATAATTTTATCATGCTTTGCCTGCCGTAATTCTACTCTTTTCTGTAGGGATGACTTCTCCCCCACAGAAGGGGCTACTCTAAGCCCCTTAGAGTTTGTTCTCTGAATTCATGTGAAATCTTTGGAGCCTTTCCCTCCGTTGCACAATCAGCTTGGTTCTCCTTCTGGCCAGACCCGACTGTTTGACCTGACGTGTTTCCACACCCCCTCGCAGAAAGTGAAATAGTGATGGTATCACGTCTCAACATCTCTCATCTTCACAGTATGATCAACTAGTTAGATTTTTTAAATGTATGTATACATTCATGGGTCTAAATAGAAATCTGTATGCAGGTCAAGAAGCAACAGTTAGAACTGGACATGGAACAACAGACTGGTTCCAAATCGGGAAAGGAGTACGTCAAGGCTGTATATTGTCACCCTGCTTATTTAGCATATATGCAGAGTACATCATGAGAAATGGCAGACTGGATGAAGCACAAGCTGGAATCAAGATTTCCAGGAGAAATATCAATAACCTCAGATATGCAGATGACACCACCCTTATGACAGAAAGTGAAGAAGAACTAAAGAGCCTCTTGTTGAAAGTGAAAGAGGAGAGTGAAAAAGTTGGCTTAAAACTCAACATTCAGAAAACTAAGATCATCACATCTGGTCCCATCACTTCATGGCAAATAGATGGGGAAACAATGGAAACAATGAGAGACTTTATTTTGGGGGGCTCCAAAATCACTGCAGATGGTGACTGCAGCCATGAAATTAAAAGACCCTTGCTCCTTGGAAGAAAAGTCATGGCCAACCTAGACAACATATTAAAAAGCAGAGATGTTACTTTACCAACAAAGGTCTGTCTAGTCAAGGCTATGGTTTTCCCAGTAGTCAGATATGGATGTGAGAGTTGAATTATAAAGAAAGCTGAGCGCCGAAGAATTGATGCTTTTAAACTGTGGTGTTGGAGAAGACTCTTGAGAGTCCCTTGGACTGCAAGGAGATCCAACCAGTCAGTCCTAGAGGAAGTCAGTCCTGGGTGTTCATTGGTAAGACTGATGTTGAAGCTCCAATAGTTTGACCACTCGATACAAAGAGCTGACTCATTAGCAAGCACCCTGATGCTGGGAAAGATTGAAGGCAGGAGGAGAAGGGGACAACAGAGGATGAGATGGTTGGATGGCATCACTGACGCAATGGACATGAGTTTGAGCAAGCTCCGGGAGTTGGTGATGGACAGGGAAGCCTGGCGTGCTGCAGTCCATGGGGTCGCAAAGAGTCGAACACAACGGAGCGACTGAACTGAAATATAATTGTGAGGTCTCACTCAGTTACAGATCTCTGGCTACTTACCGAAGCGCAAATTGGCTCAGCGTCGGCAAATGCAAGCTCCTTCATCTTGGCCCACTGAGTCTTCCTGACTTAACCCTGCTTGTCTTTCATATCGTTATCTCTCTTGATTTGTCCAGATGTTCTGGTCTCATCTTGTTTATCCCTTGACCCTGAATGAGAGCCAGTCATTTCTCTAAGAAACTCTGGCCTCTGGAAAGAGGAAAAGGTGCATCAGAACTAAAATCTGGATGCTCGGAAGGGTACCATGGACCGTCGGTTGTTCCCAAGAGTTTTCACACAGCTGAAAAGTCTGTATGAAACTTGAGTGTTCATACTGATGTGTCTGTGGCCATTCTCCTACTTCTATGCCTGTCTCATGGTTGTGTGTTTACACCTGAAAGGCAAGTGCCTCATCTCTGCTTCACACGCCTTCAGATCAAAAGGAGCCGCACCCAAGTAAATCCTTCTGCACCTGAAGGTTCTTAGGAGACGCACTTTTGTAACTTCACCCCACCCTTGACTCTGGAATGACATGACTTTGGGGTCTTGGGAGAGAACTGAGTTATTTGGAAACCTGATATAGGTCGCTGGTCCCAAAGATGGGCTTCCCTGGTAGTTCAGTGATAGAGGATCTGTCTGCCAGTGTAAGAGATGGGGGTTTGATCCCTGGGTCAGGAGGATCCCCTGGAGAAGGAGATGGCAACCCCGCTCCAGTATGCTTGCCTGGGAAATCCCATGGACAGAGGAGCCTGGCGGGGCTACAGTCCATGGGGTCGCAAAGTGTCGGACACACCTGAGTGACTGATTGGGTACGCACCCGGAGATGACTTCCAATGAACCACAGCATGTATGCAAGCCCTCACGTAGCCACTTCCCTCCTGAACCTGGGCTCCCTGTGACCTCACTTCACCCATGAAATGTGGCCACACCAGTGGCCTGTCCATGCCTCCATCTCAGGGAGGGTGACAGATGTCATGTTTGTGACACTGCAAAATCCCTGAGCCTCCCATGGAGGAAATCCAGCTTCCATGCTGGAGAGAAAGCAGGGGGACTCCCAGGAGGAGGCCCCGAGACCCTGTATTGAGTTGGCCACAGAAGTTCACTCGGGTTTGTCCATAAGGTCTGAGACGTCTCAGTAACATGTCATCCGCACATTGAGTCAACCCCTAAGCTCTCAGTTCTGTGTGTATTGGCTCCCTAAAAATAAAGGTGAGACCTTTTATTCCCCTAGGAGGATTTAAAATGTAAACCAGGCAAAAACACGGATCCTTAGACTCACAGAACCTTTGACTAGGCGAGCATTTGGTGGGACGTTGGATATATTTTCTGGGCTTCCCTGGCAGCTCAGCTGATAAAGAATCCGCCTGCAATGTGGGAGACCTGGGTTCGATCCCCTGGGTCGGGAAGATCCCCTGGGGAAGGGAACGGCTACCCACTCTAGTATTCTGGCCTGGAGAATTCCATGGAATTTTTTTTTTTTCTTTTTCAAATATTTTGTAGACTAAAATTGGCCACCGTTTGGAAACTTGCTGTTCCATTTCCACTGCTTGTACGTCCAGCTGTGTGTGAATAGTTCCAGGAATGGAGAGGCAAGTGACTCATCTCTGGTTCACATGCCTTCAGGTCAAAAGGAGCCGCACCCAAGTAAATCCTCCCGGAATGGAGAACTTCCAGGTCCTCAAGAGGCATCATCTAAGTGCCTGAAAAATAAAACTGGATTCTAAGATGTGAATACTGGCATCTGAGAAAGAGGGTCTTGCCCTCCGGATCCCTGTTCACTCAGATGGTAACGCATCTGCCGGTCAGTTGAGGAGACACAGGTTCGATGCTCCAGTGTTCAGGCCAAAATACATTGGACGATAAAGTACGTGAGCTTGTTGTAAGTTCATGTAAGTTTTTTAAAATTCATGATGGTTGCAAGAGGGTCAGTATTAATCCAACACCCAGTCGTGAAATTTTTCTGAAATTTGAAAGAGTTCGAGACCTCTCAGATTCAAGCAACAAAATGACCAGTACTTGGAAAAGAAGTCCTTTGTCTGCTACTCAGTTGAGAACCACATTAAGAAAATAGACTCTAAAGATGATAATAAGAAAAATCAAGGGACTTCCCTGCTGGCTCAGAATTTCCCTGGTGGCTGAGTTTGGACTTAAGGATCTTTGCTGTCACAGACCTGTTTGTCTCGGGTCGAAGCTACGAAAAAATACAATGCCTGTTTGGTTTTCCAATAAAACTGGAGACATTTACAGATCATACTGTGCTGTTCCAGCGGTTTATGTAAAATTTCTGTAACTCACCCACTTTTAAATTCATTTCTTGGTCTTACTGATTTCCTGTTATTTTAGTTTCTCGAGACAAGATGAAATTCAATCGCTTTAAAAGAAATTCATGTCTAGGCCACTGCACAAACCCAGAATTTCGAAATTGCTTTCCTTCTTGGCTTCTCTGGAAGAATGTGTCAAGTTCATTCTTTCATGAGAGTCCAGAAATCCAGTCAGTATACTAGGATTGTTATGGACCATTTCTTAGAACCTCCTGGGCCTCTCTTGTAGCCCAGCTGGTAAAGAATCTGCCTGCAATGCGGGAGATCTGGGTTTGATCCCTGGGTTGGGAAGATCCCCTTGGAGAAGGAAGAGGCTACCCACTCCAATATTCTGGCCTGGAGAATTCCATGCACTGTATTGTCCATGGGGTCGCATAGAGTCAGACACGACTGAGGAACTTTCACTTAGAACCTCCTAATACTAGATGCGAAGTGTAGATGCCATCTGGCCTGGGCACTTTGTAAACTAATAAGACTTAACTCTTATCCAAGACCAGAAAGAGTATCTGTAATTATTCAAATAGGTCCATGTTGACGATGACCACTGAAGTCATACTCCTGAGAAGCTGCGACTTTATCATCAAGCGTAGTCTATGGCTACAAGGCGTTGTATTAGATGTCGCTTCCTATGTGAGTTCTGGCCTTCACAGCTGGGAAGAATATAAAAAAGTATTCGGAAGACAACAAGGCTGCTTACCAGTGAGTTCAGCGTTTCATGTGGTGTCATCGCTTGGTTTGAACGTCCTGGAATTAATGAGCGTCCTTCGTTACTGTTGAGCAGAGTGGCACTGGCTTTTGACCACCTCTCTTACAAAGGGTTTGAATGTATAAATACAGGCAAGAAAGAGGTTTCAAGATAGCGAAGGGAGTGTTAAGAAATTCATTCCGCGTGACTGTAACTCCATCCTTCACGTCCTACCCCGCTTTTTTGGCCATTGTCTGTTCGGGTTAACTTAAGAGGTCTGGGTTCGATCCCTGGGTTGGGAAGATCCCCTAGGAGAAGGGAAAGGCTACCCACTCCAGCATTCTGGCCTGGAGAATTTCACAGACTGTATCATCCATGGGGTCGCATAGAGTCAGACATGACTGACTCTATTTATATTCTTCCCAGCTGTGAAGGCCACAACTCACATAGAAAGCGACATCTAATACAATGCCTTGTAGCTACGGCTACGCTTGATGATAAAGTTGCAGCTTCTCAGGAGTTTGACCTAAGTGGTCATCATCAACACGGACCTATTTGAATCCACGTTAAGTAGATTTTCCATTTGGATATTTGATTTCCAGCCCCACACTGGAAACTTTCCAAGAATCCATCGATAGAAAAATGAATTATGTTTCCTCCTATACATCAATACAGACCTATGTAATTTATCCTGAGCTGAAATGGTCCCAGTTCAATGTTTTTGATTATCTCACTTACTCTAAAGCTGTTCTTTTGTTATATATTTTTCCACGCTGGTGAAATTTGTTTCTTCTTTTATATTTTCTTCCTCGGATTTATAAAATTCAGAGAATATTACCAATGAAGGCAATTTAAGGATTGACTCCAAACCTACCCTTTTTCAGATAATGAAACCTATTCAGAGAGGTTACACCAACAATTCCCAAAATGTAAAGGTCGCTTATAGCAAAAAAGACACTTCACACTTTCTCTGGGGCTTGTTAAATGGCAAAAAGGTACATTAATGGCATTATTATTTTTTTTCTACTACAAGACTCCAGACTTAATGGGTCTCTGTTTTGTTAATCACATCTAAATGGGTTTCTTTGGAGATTTTCATTACATTCAAATTACATACAACTAAAACTAGTATTTTCAGTGTCGAAAGCTCAAAGCCTCTCAATAAAATGGTTTGATCCCTGCCAAAACAAAAATGAAAATTATCAGAATTTTCACATACTAAAATCACAGTCTAAGGATTTTTAAAGGTTGCTTAAGTTATATTTCTGATATTAAAAATTATCATTCAGTTCAGTTGCTCAGTTGTGTCTGACTCTTTGCAACCCCATAGACTGCAGCACGCCAGGCTTCCCTGTCCATCAGCAACTCCTGGAGCTTGCTCAGACTCATTTCCATCAAGTCGGTGGTGCCGTCCAACCATCTCATCCTCTGTCGTCCCCTTCTCCTCCCGCCTTCCATCTTTCCCAGCATCAGGGTCTTTTCCAGTGAGTCAGTTCTTCACATCAGGTGGCCACAGTACTGGAGCTTCACCATCAATCCTTTCAGTGAATATTCAGGACTGATTTCCTTTAGGATGGACTGGTTGGATCTCCTTGCAGTCTAGGGGACTCTCAGGAGTCTTCTCCAACACCACAGCTCAAAAGCATCAATTCTTCGGCACTCAGCTTTCTTTATGGTCCAACTCTCACATCCATACATGACCACCGGAAAAACCATAGCCTTGACTAGACGGACCTTTGTCATCAAAGTATTGTCTCTGTTTCTTAATATGCTGTCTAGGTTTGTAATAGCTTTTCTTCCAAGAAGAAACCATCTTTTAATTTCACGGCTGCAGTCACCATGTGCAGTGATTTTGGAACCCAGAAAAATAGCCTGTCCCTGTTTCCACTGTCTCCCCATCTATTTGCCATGCAGTGACGGGATCAGATGCCATGATCTTTGTTTTCTGAATGTTGAGCTTTAAACCAGCTTTTTCACCCTCCTCTTTCACTTTCATCAGGAGGCTTTTTTGTTCTTCTTCACTTTCTGCCTTAAGGGTGGTGTCATCTGCATATCTGAGGTGATTGATATTTCTCCAGGCAACCTTGATTCCAGATTGTGCTTCCTCCAGCCCAGCATTTCTCACGATGTACTCTGCATAGAAGTTCAATAAGCAGGGTGACAATATCCAGCCTTGACGTTCTCCTGTTCCAATATGGAGCCAGTCTGTTGTTCCCATGTCTTGTTGTAACTGTTGCTTCTTAACCTGCATACAGATTTCTCAGGAAGCAGGTAAGGTGGTCTGGTATTAGAAATTGTAGTTTTCATAAAATGTTTTGATCTGCTTTTTCATTTGCTAGTTTATCAGCATCATTTTCTATAATTCCGAGTGCATTTAGCAGTTATAAATTGTAAGTTAACTCTTGTCTTTTGATCAATATACCAAACTTTACTTCTTGTTTCCTTCTGTGGGTGCTTCACAGGTTTGACTGTTATGAATATTTCCATGCAGTCAACTTTTGATCTCTTAGCAGTTTCTTTTCAGTAAAGGTTTAGGTGGGAGGTTACTGGGATGACTCTTTCAGGAGCATGAGTAAAATCTTGTGATACAAGACCCAAGAGCGGATATGTAAGGAAATGCCTCACACTGAGTCTGCGCCATCCCTCTGGTAGTGTGATCTCAGCATTTCACATAGCCCTCCAGAGTTCACTTTCTCCTTGTTCCAATGACTGTAGCCACACATAATTGAGCACGACTGTTATTAAGGCAATTTATCAATAAAACACCCCGTCAAGTGGCATAATACGGCAAGTGCATTGTTAATGACGTTGAACATTTCTTTGTGAGTCTTGAAATACTCCTTCCCTAAAGGGTTGTGGCATTTTCCATTCCTGTAATCCTCTAGTCCATTCCTTTCTAAAACGCCTGGCTTATGTATTGAAGCTCAAACTACACATTAACTTTGCTCTGATTTTGATGCCTCTAATTGTCTCTGATTTTATCCTTCTTAAATTAATCCAGTAGGTATCATGTAAGGAAAGAAAAAAGTAATCCATAAGGAGCATGTCTGTCCTGTTGATGGATTGACACTAGATAATATTTTAATGACTAATTTTCAGTCTTCAGAGGCCCATTAGAGTCCCCAGGTAACATATCATTTCTCTAAACATAAGAAGTAAGCATATGATATTGATCCTAGACATATTGCAATCTAGGAAAAAGAAAAGCTTGGACATTTAACAATACTATAATCTCTCTCAGAAATCTGGGTTTAAATTCCTTCACCAGTGTCTTTGAAGAAGAAGCAAGTAATTAGAGGTGTGGCTTATGGAAAAGAGAAAGTTACTAAGCTCAAGCTAAGAGCTATTGTTTAGTTGCTTACTTATGTCTGACTCCTTGTGACCCGGTGGACTGCAGCATGCCAGGCTTCCCAGTCCTTCCCTATCTCTCAGAGTTTGCTCGATTCAAGTCCATTGAGTCGGTAATGCCATCTGACCATTCATCCTCTGTCGTCCCCTTCTCCTCCTGCCTTCAGTCTTTCCCAGCATCAGGGTCTTTTCCAGTGAGTCAGCTCTTTGCATCAGGTGGCCAAAGTATCAGAGCTTCAGTATCAGCCCTTCCAATGAATATTCAGGATTGGTTTCTTTTAGGATTGAAGAGACATACATTAAAAAAAAAACACATACATCAAGATACAGGAGAATGAATATTATATACATTTTTAGTTTTATTTTGATTTTCTGTTTTGTAAGCCATTACTTTTGTAGACTTTTTCCAACTAACCAATCAACTACCGGCATAGTAATACCCCCGAATCAATGTTTAATAAATATTCAGTAAATAAAAGAAAAAAAAACAACCCAGAGACTCTGAAGAGATGCTCAGAGATTCTCACTCTGTATTTGGAAAAAGTTGGAGCCGCTGTGACGATGAGGAGACACTGTGCTGTATCCATCCCCAGAGTCTGAGATCCGCTGTTTGCCATGGCCATTTCATGAGTCACAGGTCAGTTTTGTGAAGGAGCCAGTTTCACTGATTCTCAGCGCAGTGGCCGATGCTGACGTTTCCACCTGTGACTGTACGCTGCTTAAACTCAGAGTCATAGCCTCCCTGGTGTGTGTTTGTTTGTTTTCTTAACTTCATATTTTCTTTAATAGCCAAATGATGAACACGATGAAGCTGCATTCCATAAGCTGCAAGAAACCCCTTCTTCTTTTGGATTTCCCTCCCGCAGACCTGTCACACGTTCCCCTATTGTATACAGCGGTCCTCCTGATCATGTCGACCACGGTTGGCGTCCAGCAGGTCACTCATGCCCTCTGTAACCGGTTCCTCCAGAGCATCTCTCTGCGCCCCCAGTTTCTGTCCTCAGTTCAGTTCAGCCGCTCAGTCGTGTCCGACTCTTTGCGACCCCGTGGTTTCTCTCCTAGCAGGGACACACATATTTCCCTTAATTCTCCAAGGCGCTAAGACAATGATTTAAAAAGTAACAAAGTCCATGGAAGCTCCAGGAATGAAATAACAATGACATAGAGGACTACAGCTAGAAGCAGTTACTGTTAGAACAGTCAGCGTCGCCATGGCCAGCTCACTCCCACCACGAGAAGATCTCCAGTCATCTCCAGACTCTCGAATACTGGCCCTTAGAATCCCTGTGGTGGAAGTTTGAGTGGGATTGTGACCTGGTGTTTATTTTCTTTTGACGCTATTTTGTGTTGGGAGTGTGAGGTTTACATCAAAATCGAGAGGGAGGTACAGAAGTTTCCCATCTATTTCCTGCCTTGATATGTGTATGACTTCTCCCATTATCGACATCATGGAATGGTACTATTTTTTTTTTAAATAAAAAATGGTGCATTTTTTAAAAATCAAAGATCACTCATAATCACTCATTAAATCATCATCATCACTCAAACTCCATTGTTTACCGTGGGGTTCATTCTTGAAGTTGTCCATTCAGTGGGCCTGGACAAATGTATAATCATGTATCTGTCATTATAGAATCTCAAAGGGTTGTTTGCCCTGAAAATCCTCTGTGCTCTGCCTCTTCATCCTTGGAAAATCATCCATGCCTTCTTTACATTTCAGTTCCGTTCACTCGCTCAGTGGTGTCCGACTCTTTGTGACCCCATGGACCGCAGCACGCCAGGCTTCCCTGTCCATCACCAACTCCCAGAGTTTGCTCAAACTCATGTCCGTCATATCAGTGATGCCGTCCAACCATCTCATCCTCTGTCGTCCCCTTCTCCTCCCGCCTTCAATCTTTCCCAGCATCAGGGTCTTTTCCAGTGAGTCAGCTCTGCGCCATCAGGTGGTCCAAGTATTTGTGTCTGTTAATACAT
The DNA here is from genome assembly GCF_910594005.1 of Cervus elaphus. Lineage (NCBI taxonomy): Eukaryota > Metazoa > Chordata > Mammalia > Artiodactyla > Cervidae > Cervus > Cervus elaphus. Next base: position 173,935,884 of record NC_057848.1, on the reverse strand, counting down.
AGATGAAGTTCTGTCCTCTCTTTTATGTACATGTAAATTTTCACCGAAGGACTTGTTTATTAAATTGTGTGGTCATAGTTGTGTGTGCTTGCTGGGAGCAGTAGAAAAATGACTTCCACATTAACCGCTAGTTGAATCAGTGTCTTATAAACATAAGGACAAGCGTTGTAATTGTTTTCCATTGTTGTTGTTACTTGATAGATTTTTTTTTTCTGGGACTATAAGGCAATTCATACGTTTAACTGGAGAATGTATACACACAGTATAAGGTTTCCCTGGTGGCTCAGACGATAAAGAATCTGCCTGCAATGTGGGAGACCTGGGTTCGCTCCCTGGGTTGGGAAGATCCCCTGGACTAGGACATGACAACCCACTCCAGTACTCTTGCCTGGAGAATCCCATGGACAGAGGAGCCTGGCGGGCCACAGTCTATGAAGTTGCAAAGAGTTGGACATGAATAAGAGACAAAGCATTGCACATAGACAGTATGTGCAATTACTCTTAGAATAATTAAGTGTAGCTTGTAATCCTTTTCATGGCCCAAACTGAGAATATTTTGTATTCTAATATAGTTAACGCCCTGTGTCCTTTTCATGGAGTCATTTTGTTTTACAAAAATACAGAAACTTTCGTTCTTTGTAGTCAGCTAAAGCAGAAAATCAAGTCAGACACGACTGAGCGACTGAACTGAACTGAAAGCAGAAAATCAGGTCAGCAATCTAGTGCATAATTATATATCTTCCCCTTCTACCTAAATGTGTACAAAAATATTTATGATCTTAACTTCCAATGAGAAAACATAGTCTGCCTCAAGATGCTGAGAAAATGCTCTTTTTTTTTTTTTTCCTTTTTAACAATCCCTTTTGGATGGATACACGTTCGTGTCATCTGTTGAAAGAGTTAAATGGAAATGGAAGCTGCGTGCAGAGAAACAAGATGCCACAGAAATTGCAAGGGAAGGTTTGTAACTTGAATATCGTGAACAGTGTTGCCGAACCCCATGTTCTCAACGCTCTCCAGTCTATCCTTGGTCAGTACCCCGATCTCAGGCATGGAAGCATGAATGCTATTAAGATTGGCTAGTAAACCTCAGAAGAATCTCCTCCAGCGATCCTTAGATAAGAGGATGTGAACGGGGCACACTGACATTCCATCTGTCACTCACTCAAAAATGTCTATGTACTGCAGAATAACTTTTCTGTTTTTTTTTTTAGCTATACAGTAACTCCTTGTTGGTTCTCCATGGTAAATACAGCAGTGTGTCCATGTCCATCCCAGACTCCCTGACTATCCCTTCCCCCCATCCTTCCCCCCTGGTGACCATCAGGTTATTACAGAGTATTGAGCAGAGTTCCCTGTGCTGTCCAGCAGGTCCTTGCTGGTTCTCCATGATAAATCCAGCAGTGTGTCCATGTCCATCCCAGACTCCCTGACTATCCCTTCCCCCATCCTTCCCCCTGGTGACCATAAGGTTATTACAGAGTATTGAGCAGAGTTCCCCGTGCTGGCCAGCAGGTCCTTGCTGGTCCTCCACGTTAAATGCAGCAGTGTGTATGTTCATTTGTACATACGTTCATTTGTATCTCTCCTCTTTAGATTCCACATATAACGAATGTCATCTGATATTTCTCCTTCTCTGTCTCACTGACTACACTCAGCATGAAAATCTCTAGGTCCGTCCGTGTTGCGGCAAATGGCATTATTTCGCAGAGTAACTTTTCAGGAATCCTTTCCAGTGTGGATGATGGAATGGAGAAAGTAGACACATACGCTGGAACGGCAGTGGCTCCTTTGATCTTTTCAGGTGATGTGGGGTGCTCGCTTTATTCGATTGCACCTGTATGACTAGGATCAGGAGCTCATCAGATGTCTGAAAGTATGGATAATTTGAAATTGTTCCCAAGATGAGAAAGATGAGAGAGAGCTGGGGGAAGTCACCCAATTAAATAAGCAATGCCTGCTGGAACTTCCACATAATTCAGCACTTAAGGTGAATTTTCCATGAAGAAAAATGTTCCAAAGTTCAGAAAATAATTAGATTTTTGGACAGATACGGTTTAAAAAAAAAAAAAAAAAAAAGAGGGAAAAAATAAAATTGGGATAAAAATGAGAATGAACTCTATTTTTACACAGTTCTGTATTTTGGCGTGCTGCCGTCCATGTGATCGCAGAGTCGGACAGGACTTAGTGACTGAACAACAGCAGTGTATTTTGAAATTTGTTGGCTTGGCCATAAAGTTCATTTGGCTTTTTCCATAAGGTGTTCCAAGGAACTCCATACTTTCTTGTGTTACCTTTTTGATTGTGTCTATGCAGAAGATAGGCCAGTCGATTTGGAAAGTGCTTCCAGAAAGCCATTCAGTTTCATGAATCTTTAGATGGAATGAAATATTTGTTTTTTTTAGGAGAGAAATTCTTTTTTTAAATATTTATTTGTCTTTGGAGGTGTTGAGTCTTTGTGGCTGTGTGGGCCTTTCTCTAGATGTGGTGAGCTGGGGCTTCTCATTGCAGTGGCTTCTCCTGTTGCTGAGTAGGGAGGGGCTCTACGGAGCTCAGGCTTCGGAGGTTGTGGCCCCCGGACCTTATAGCACAGGCTCAGTACTTCTGAGGCTTGGACTTGCTGTCTCCATGGCGTGTGGGGTCTTCCAGGATCAGGGATTGAACCTGAGTCGCCTACACTGGCCGGCGGATTCCTTACCACTGAGCCACCAGGGAAGCCTGGAATGAAAAGTATTTTGAAACCATTGCAACACAGTTCAGCTGTAGCAGCTTTAATTTGTGTGCCTGATTTCTGCCTGGCTATTCTTAGGAAGAATAGGAAGCTTCTTGGAGACGAAGCTCCAATCCTTTGGCCACCTGACGCCAAGAGCCGACTCATCGGAAAAGACCCTGATGCTGGGAAAGACTGAAGGCGGGAGGAGAAGGGGACGACAGAGGATGAGATGGTTGGGTGGCATCATCCACTCGATAGACATGAATTTGAGCACGTTCTGGGAGCTGGTGATGGACAGGGAGGCCTCACGTGATGCAGTCCACGGGGTCGCAGAGTTGGACACGACTGAGCGACTGAACTGAACAGAATCTTAGGAAAGTCCAGTCTTACAATTCATAAATAGGCCCAGGATACCTATTTTATGATTGTGAATCAATTTCAAGAGTAATTTTAGAGTCAGATTTAGTAATACCTGTGAGAACATTTATGGAGCATGTGGCATGTTAAAGACAAGAAATTATGCGTTAGGGAGAGCTTTCAGCAGAGAGGAAGAATGAGGCATTTTCGTCACTGCGAGTGTGCCTGGAGAATCCCAGAGATGGGGGAGCCTGGTGGGCTGCCGTCTCTGGGGTCGTCGCATGGAGTCGGACACGACTGAAGCGACTTAGCAGCAGCAGCAGCAGAGTTACAGGTGTGATAAAACATGGCCAGAAAATCTCCATATTCATTCGACAGCATGTCGCACCACGTGTAGTGTCTCAATACCGTAGTTGCTTGCGGTCATTTTTCCTTTAGCCTGGTTGCACGTTATGGCCCGCTAGAGTTGTTTGTACAAATGTTGGTGTGGCAACACGCTTAGAGATTCTCACCCAGTGCTGGGGGGTGGAGGGTTGTGGGAGATGGCTCTCCACTTCCTGAGGCCTCCATAGTTGATGTGAATACGCACGCAGAGCGGAAACGCCTGCCTGGAGTTGGAAATAGAACTGAGGTTCTATCCTTGTCTGTATTTCTGTTTCACTTCCATTGAGATGAGTAAGACCTGGCTTCAAATACATGATTTTTTTTTTTTTTTGCAACATATTTTACTTTATTTTTCAAGTATTAAAAAAAAATAATGTTTATTTATGGCTGTGCATGTAAGCTTTCTCTCGTGGTGGTGAGTGGGTTTCTCACTGTGGCGGCTTCTCTCGTTGTGGAACTTGGGCTCCGGAGTACGGGTTCAGTAGTTGCTACACCAGGCTTAGGTGCCCTGCAGCACGTGGGATCTTCCTGGATCCGGGAGGGAGCCCACGTGTCCTGCATGGGCCGGCGGATTCTTAACCACTGAGACCACCAGAGAAGTCCCCAGCGTAGTTTAGAAGCCTCTACATGAAGATGTTCCCTGAGAAGTGGAACCCGCAGACGTGGTCTAAAAAGCAAAGCTTCAGGCCACCCCCAAGTTACATTAGTAAAATGGGGTTACAGTCTCACGAAAAGGCCTGGTATTCACTTCCAGCTAAGGATGCCAACTGGCTGCCTCTTGCTCCTTGTAAAGTGGCCAGGACGTGGTTTGGGGCTGTGATGATGGGAAATTTGGGTAATATTAAGAAACCATCCTACTGCTTCGTGTCAAGCCAGGAACGTAAGAAGACTCAGAAGTCAGAAACAGTTTAATCAAGCGTGTTAAAGCAAATTCCGAGGGGGGGACATCTCTCTGTTGCCTTCCCCTCGTTTAAAGGAATGTATGCAGTGATGATAGAGTTAAGTTCATGTGTAGATGCAGACATCTAGGAGATACAGAATCAGCTGAACTTGACAGTATGTCCAGAAATGACAGATGTATACAACACAGTCACAGCAACCCTGGGACTTGGGTGGTACTCCTTCAGGCTTAAGGAGGCACCTCATGCACATTTATTTACAAATTCATCTAACAAATCTATATTTATCTGCAAGTCTTATTGGTGGATATATCTATGAATTTTATTGATAGATGTATCTATACATTTTACTGATAGGTGTATCTATAACATTTTTTGACAGATGTGTCTATAAGCTTCATTGATTGATGTATCTGTAAGTTCGATTGATAGATGTATCTGTAATTTTATTGATGTATCTATAAGTTTTATTGATAGATGTATCTGTGAGTTTTGTTGATAGATGTATCTATAAGTTCTTTTGATAGATGTATCTGTAACTTGTATTGATAGATTTATCTGTCAGTTTTATTAATGTATCAGTTTTATTGATAGATGTATCTATAAGTTCTATTGATAGATTTATCTGTCAGTTTTATCGATGTATCAGTTTTATTGATAGATGTATCTATAAGTTGTATTGATAGATGTATCTATCAGTTGTATTGATAGATTTATCTGTCAGTTTTATCAGTGTATCAGTTTTATTGATAGATGTATCTATAAGTTCTATGGATAGATGTATCTCTAAGTTCTACTGATAGATTTATCTGTAAATTTTTTTGATGTATCTATCAGTTTTAATGATAGATGTATCTGTAAGTTCTATTGCTAGATATAAGATTTTTTGATAGATGTATCTGCAAGTTTTATGGATAGATGTATCTATAAGTTCTACTGATAGATGTATCTACAAGTTTTATTGATGGGTGTATCTATAAGTTTTATTGATAGATCTATCTGTAAGTTTTATTGATAGATCTATCTGTAAGTTTTATTGATAGATCTTTCTGTAAGTTTTATTGATAGATCTTTCTGTAAGTTTTATTGATAGATCTATCTGTAAGTTTTATTGATAGATCTATCTGTAAGTTTCTTTGATAGATGTATCTGTTTTACTGATAGATCTATCTGTAAGTTTTATTGATAGATCTATCTGTAAGTTTTATTGATAGATCTATCTGTAAGTTTTATTGATAGATCTATCTGTAAGTTTTATTGATAGATCTTTCTGTAAGTTTTATTGATAGATCTATCTGTAAGTTTTGTTGATAGATCTATCTGTAAGTTTTGTTGATAGATCTATCTGTAAGTTTTGTTGATAGATCTTTCTGTAAGTTTTGTTGATAGATCTTTCTGTAAGTTTTGTTGATAGATCTTTCTGTAAGTTTTATTGATAGATCTTTCTGTAAGTTTTATTGATAGATCTTTCTGTAAGTTTTATTGATAGATCTTTCTGTAAGTTTTATTGATAGATCTATCTGTAAGTTTTGTTGATAGATCTATCTGTAAGTTTTGTTGATAGATCTATCTGTAAGTTTTATTGATAGATCTATCTGTAAGTTTTATTGATAGATCTATCTGTAAGTTTTATTGATAGATCTTTCTGTAAGTTTTATTGATAGATCTATCTGTAAGTTTTGTTGATAGATCTATCTGTAAGTTTTATTGATAGATCTATCTGTAAGTTTTATTGATAGATCTATCTGTAAGTTTTATTGATAGATCTATCTGTAAGTTTTGTTGATAGATCTTTCTGTAAGTTTTATTGATAGATCTATCTGTAAGTTTTGTTGATAGATCTATCTGTAAGTTTTGTTGATAGATCTATCTGTAAGTTTTATTGATAGATCTTTCTGTAAGTTTTGTTGATAGATCTTTCTGTAAGTTTTGTTGATAGATCTTTCTGTAAGTTTTATTGATAGATCTTTCTGTAAGTTTTATTGATAGATCTTTCTGTAAGTTTTATTGATAGATCTTTCTGTAAGTTTTATTGATAGATCTATCTGTAAGTTTTGTTGATAGATCTATCTGTAAGTTTTGTTGATAGATCTATCTGTAAGTTTTGTTGATAGATCTTTCTGTAAGTTTTGTTGATAGATCTATCTGTAAGTTTTGTTGATAGATCTATCTGTAAGTTTTGTTGATAGATCTTTCTGTAAGTTTTGTTGATAGATCTATCTGTAAGTTTTATTGATAGATCTTTCTGTAGGTTTTGTTGATAGATCTATCTGTAAGTTTTATTGATAGATCTATCTGTAAGTTTTGTTGATAGATCTATCTGTAAGTTTTGTTGATAGATCTATCTGTAAGTTTTGTTGATAGATCTATCTGTAAGTTTTGTTGATAGATCTTTCTGTAAGTTTTGTTGATAGATCTATCTGTAAGTTTTGTTGATAGATCTTTCTGTAAGTTTTGTTGATAGATCTATCTGTAAGTTTTGTTGATAGATCTTTCTGTAAGTTTTATTGATAGATCTTTCTGTAAGTTTTATTGATAGATCTTTCTGTAAGTTTTATTGATAGATCTTTCTGTAAGTTTTATTGATAGATCTATCTGTAAGTTTTGTTGATAGATCTATCTGTAAGTTTTGTTGATAGATCTATCTGTAAGTTTTGTTGATAGATCTTTCTGTAAGTTTTGTTGATAGATCTATCTGTAAGTTTTGTTGATAGATCTATCTGTAAGTTTTGTTGATAGATCTTTCTGTAAGTTTTGTTGATAGATCTATTTGTAAGTTTTATTGATAGATCTTTCTGTAGGTTTTGTTGATAGATCTATCTGTAAGTTTTATTGATAGATCTATCTGTAAGTTTTATTGATAGATCTATCTGTAAGTTTTATTGATAGATCTTTCTGTAAGTTTTGTTGATAGATCTATCTGTAAGTTTTATTGATAGATCTTTCTGTAGGTTTTATTGATAGATCTATCTGTAAGTTTTATTGATAGATCTTTCTGTAAGTTTTATTGATAGATCTATCTGTAAGTTTCTTTGATAGATGTATCTGTTTTACTGATAGATCTATCTGTAAGTTTTATTGATAGACCTATCTGTAAGTTTTATTGATAGGTCTTTCTGTAAATTTTACTGATAGATCTATCTGTAAGTTTTATTGATAGATCTATCTGTAAGTTTTACTGATAGATCTGTCTGTAAGTTTTACTGATAGATCTGTCTGTAAGTTTTACTGATAGATCTGTCTGTAAGTTTTACTGATAGATGAATCTAAGTTTCCTGATAGATGTGTCTATAAACGTGTACCCTGTACGAATTTAACTGCACATTTATTTATCCATCCACCCACTTATCCAGTCATGTACTAGCTCATCCTCATACTGGGATTAGTTCCCCGTTGCTGCTTGAGCAAATAAATACACATTTAGCAACTTAACACTGCCCACAGTTCTCATCTCTCAGGTCTGGAGGTCAGAAGTTTTCAGTGGGTCTCCTTGGGCTAAAACCCAGGTGTCGGCGGGGGACGGGACAGCACTCTTTCCAGAGGCTCCAGGGGGAGGACCCCGGGCTTTGCTGTTTCCGGTTCCTAGAGGACGCCCCCACTGCTCAGCTCGCTGCCCCTCTCTCCATCTTGGAAGCACATCCTTTAAACTCTGCTTCTTCCCGCACATCACTTTCCCACCCTTGACCGTCCTGCGTCCGTCTCGTGAGGGACCCTTGACCATCCTGCGTCCGTCTCGTGAGGGTCCTCGTGGTTCCGTTGGGCCCACCAGATAAGCCGGGATAGTTTTCTCTCCCAGGATCCTTAATGTCTTCCCATCTTCAGAGTCACTCCAAGGTACCATCTGCACAGGTTTCTGAGACCAGAGCACGGGCGTCCCTGAAGAGGGGGAGTTACTGCGTCTGCTACGCTATTCCGTAGACACTTGCTGATCAGTTTCTCTATGACAACCGTAGTTTTTACGGATTAATGTTTGAACTTGAAATCACACTCCGTGGTTAATAATCTACACGGACTGCACGTCCCAGCATTTGTGGTTGATTTACTCAGTGAGAGTCTGGAGTTAGAAGAGGCCATGACTTCTCTCTCTTGCCTCTTACCTTGGACCAGCTTTATGTTTGTAAAAATAATGTACTCCCTGTATTTTCTCTGTCTGAAAAAGTATACTAGTGTTTTTAGAAAAAAAAAAAAGAAAACAAAGCACTTGATTGGACAACTAAATTGCTTTTATCTCAAATTATATATACACGTTATGTTTTAGTTTTATATTCTAGGCATTTCCCTACTTTGTCTTCCGTTGTTCCGATGAACTATTGCCATCCTTCTGTGTTTAATTTTCAAGTATTCTTTCTGGCTTTTTCCTTATTTTCCTTTGCACATAAATTTAATCTTTGCCAATGGACGCGGAATGACTAGAATCCTGTTCAGCGTCAGGTCGGTATATGTTTTGCATTCTCTTCGCTAAACCGCTTCTTTTTTTAAAAAATTAATTTTAATTGGAGGCTAATTACTTTACAATACTGTAGTGGTTTTGCCATACATTGAGCTAAACCGCTTTTAAACCACTAAACCCCTTCTCTTTGCTCACACCACGTTTGAGATCCGTGTTTCATGTACCAGGCGGTTGGTGTGCGTTCCTGTCACTGCGGTTTCGTGACGTTCTACTTCCATCCCCAGTGAAAGCGACGTTTTCCCCAGTGAAAGTGAGAGCGCTCCAGGCGTTGAGTACAGATGAGCAGGCTTTGTGACCTCCAAGGTTGTCTGGGATTGCACCTCTGAGAGTTCCGTTCAATGTCACAGAGCCCCCGAATGGTACAGCAAGAACATTATTTCCTCTGGGACATCGGGACTCCCCCTAGTGACTCCTCTCCTCCAGGGAGCCTTTCCGCTTATAAAGAGAAGAGCCCTCGGGGTTCTCTTTGTTTGTTTTCATGCAGGCACGCGGAAGGCAGGCTGAGAAACCGTGAACTTTCCCTCATAGGCAGCTCTGTCACCCAGCTCCGTTTCCCCGTCCACTGGCCTCTTGTCGTTCTCCGAGTCTGATCGTCATCAGAGAATGAAACACGTGTTGTGGGAGGTGGGGTGGATTGCTCAGTTTCTGACATGAATAGGCCTTCCAGGATGAGATGGTTGGGTGGCATCACCGACTCGATGGGCATGAGTTTGAGCAAGCTCCGGGAGATGGTGATGGACAGGGAGGCCTGGCGTGGTGCGGTCCGCGGGGTCGCAAGGAGTCGGACACGACTGAGCGACTGAACTGAACTGAGTCCTTCCAGAAACCTGTTGCAATCGGTTGTTCAGTGTTTAAAGTCTTCCACTTACCTTCCCAGTTATAGATTCCTTCCTGGTTTTTATTTTTGTTTTTAAATGGGTGTCTCGGAGTGACTGAAGACCTGTGGTCCTTCTCCACCCACAATGTGGAACAAGAAGATACTGAGAGTGTATGTTTAAATAGTTACATTTACAGAGGCGTATGTTTCCATGAACACATTTTCATATATGTACAGGGCAATTTGGTCATCTGAGACACAGAGAACGTAATTTCCAGAATAACCCCTCATTTCGCTGACTCTCTTTTCTTCTCTTGTAAATGAGGAGATTGGATAAATGGTCTGTGGTATTCCTTCTATGCTGATATCCTGTATCCTTACCCTCTGCTATAATATAGGGAAACATTCAAGACACAAATAACATATGCCCTTTTTGAAATTTGCTTCACAAACCGAAACGCTGAATTACTAATTGACAGCCCGTTCCTATGAAATATTTTCATATTATGTGACAGTTACACTAATCACTCAAAACTTGATGTTATATTCTTGGAATTAAGTTTCACAAATAAGAATATAGCCTTCCATCTGAAAGAAGAGAACATAAGATATTTTTGTATAGACTTGAAGAAAAATTCTTTGATTCAGTAAATATGTAAGCACATCTCAAAGACCTCCTTTTCAACAGTTTTGTTTTAAATATCGGTTGTTTTCACTGTTTTCTTTTTTTTTCCCATTTATTTTTATTAGTTGGAGGCTAATTACTTTACAATATTGTAGTGGTTTTTGTCATACATTGACATGAATCAGCCATGGATTTACATGTATTCCCCGTCCCGATCCCCCCTCCCACCTCCCTCTCCACCCGATTCCTCTGGGTCTTCCCAGTGCTGTTTTCTGAATGGATGGAAATGGAAGGTTCGATCCTGCCTCATGACTTGACGGCTGCAGAACTGTAGACTGTGCCTTCTCTTATCAAATATAAGCCAAGAAAGCGCCTCCCGAGTAAGGGCTCTTAAACTTTGGATTTTGCATCCATCGTACTTTCATCAGATACATTTTACGTCTGACCCCAACTGTGTGCCTAAATTAGACTGGAAATTAAAGAGCAAAGGATGCCTGTGGCAGTGATCTGCTCATTGTTGGAAGTTTGAGAGGATAGCAGACGAGCATCGGTTGGGTGTCTTGACCTACGACTCATCACGTCATCCCGGGAATTGCTCGTACAAGTAGGCGTAATGTGTGAAATAAAAATACAGAGGTGATGTGTGAAGTACGTGCAGTATAAAAATAAGACATTTTCATATTTCATTTCATGTTACTCATAGGCAGTCGTCACTCTTAGCATTTGTTTTGAGATACAACTTGAGCCCAGTTTTCTTTTTTCCTGTTTCTCCTTTCTTCCGAAAATGAATCAGTGAAAGAAGAGCAACCACAGGAAGAGAAACACAGATCATCTCATGCAGGGTATCTGTAAACTGGCAGCTTTTCAACTTTAGTTCACACTGTGTCTGTATTTTGAGAAGACGCTCACATCCTTCGGTATTCCTTACGTCCTGCACAAATCCGCCCTCTTGGGGACTGCTCATATCGTAAGGCATTGAACCAAGAGCTTGAAGGAAGACAGTGATGAATCTGGGGCAGATTTTTGCCTTTCGCCTGCAGGGGCTGCCAGATGTATTCAATGATGGAGCATAGACTGTCCAGGACCATGTCCCTGGGCGGTCCAATCTCACAATTGAAGAGACACTGAACACCACGCGAGAGGTCCTCATGTGGCACATTGTGTCTGGACTGAGCTGTCAAGAGTGGACAGCAGCAAAAAAAAAAAAAAAAAAAAGAATGGACAGCAGCTAGGCAGAAGGCGGGAGGAGAAGGGGACGACAGAGGATGAGGTGGTTGGATGGCATCACCGACTTGACCGACGTGAGTTTGAGTAAGCTCCGGGAGTTGGTGATGGACAGGGAGGGCTGGCGTGCCGCAGTCCATGGGGTCGCAAAGAGTCGGACACGACTGAGTAACTGAACTGAACTGAACTGAGGTAGGTGTGTATACCAGCGACATGCCTGGGCCAAGGCACACGTTAGCACATGCTGCAGAAACAGCCAAGGCACTGGTTTGATTGGAGTCAACACTGTGTGATGTCACGAGAGTTAGTGACCGACAGGAAGACTGGAGATGGGGTCCTGGAGAACTTGACTTCCAGCGGGAAGGTTTCATGCTTCACAAAGGAGGTAATGATGGTCCCTTTTGTAAAGCTGACTTTATTTATTGATTGGCTGTGCTGGATCTTTGCTGCTGCATAGACTTCCCCGCCAGCTGGGGCGAGCGGAGGTTGTTCTCTGGTTGTGGTTCGCAGGGGCTTCTCATTGCAGTGGCGTCTCATGTCGCAGAGCACCGGTCTCTAGGGCACACGGACTTCAGTAGTTGCGGCACGTGGGCTCAGTGGTTCTGACCCCTGGGCTGTAGTACTCAGGCTCAGTTCTCATACACAGGCTTTGTTGTTCCGAGCCATGTGGGATCTTCCCGGACCGGGGAATCGAACTTGTGTCTCCAGTGTTGGCAGCCGGATTCTTCACCACTGAGCCATCAGGGAAGTCCCCCATGATGATTCCTTATTTTATTTTTATTTTTAAAAGCAGCAGCATAGGCGGGTCAGGCCCCAGCTCTGTTTCAGAAGGATGAATCTGGCGGTGGACGGTCAGAGGGAGCTCAGAGCAGGGGCTGGAGATGAGATGAGAGAGAGAGCAGGTTCTTGCCAAAACGTAGGTGAAAGTCACCCAGCTGAGAATGCAGAAAGGATGAATTTAAGAAACGTGTAGATAGTATAAGTGGTGTGACTTGCACAATGCAGGAGACAGGATTCATCCCCAGATGGACCTTTATTGCCCATTTGTACTGTATGAAAGAGAAAGTCACTCAGTTGTGTCTGACTCTTTGTGACCCCCATGGACTATACACTCCGTAAAATTCTCCAGGCCAGAATACTGGAGTGGGTAGCCATTCCCTTCTCCAGGGGATCTTCCCAACCCAGGGCTTGAACCCAGGTCTCCTGCATTGCAGGCAGATTCTTGACCAGCTGAGCCACCGGGGAACCCCAATATTACTGGAGTGGGTAGCCTATCCCTTCTCCAGGGGATCTTCCCACCCCAGGGATTGAACCCAGGTCTCCCACATTTCAGGCAGATTCTTGACCAGCTGAACCACCAGGGAAGCCCTTTATCGCCCATGGTCATCTCAAAATAGCCATTCCCAAGCTTTTTGGGCATTTTATTTTGTGTTGCTCTCGTTGAAGTATAGTTGACTTTAGGACCTGCTGGACAGCACAGGGAACTCTGCTCAATACTCTGTAATAACCTTATGGTCACCAGGGGGAAGGATGGGGGAAGGGATAGTCAGGGAGTCTGGGATGGACATGGACACACTGCTGTATTTAACATGGAGAACCAGCAAGGACCTGCTGGACAGCCCAGGGAACTCTACTCAACGTCTTACGGCAGCCTGGATGGGAGGGGAGTTTGGGGGAGAGTGGATACATATATATGTATCGCTGAGTCCCTTTGCTGTCCCACTGAAACCATCACGACATTGTTTATCTGCTATACATCAGTGCAAAATAAAAAAGTTTAAAAGATAGTGTATTAGTTTCAAGTGGACAACAAGCTAATGCAATATTTTGATAGGTTATACTCCATATAAAGTTATTAAATATTGACTATATTCCCTGTGTTGTCCACTGCATCCTTGTAGCTTATCTTACACCCAGAAGAGTCGGAAGTTCTCATGGAAGACATCGGTATTAGTTTTCTACTGCTGTGTCACAGCTGACCTTTTAGCTCACAGTTCTTGTAGGTCAGGAACGCCTAGCTGTGTTGCTGAATACTTTGCCTAGGGTCTAGGAAGAGCAAAGTCCCCCAGTCCCCTGCAGGGTAGGCTCCTGGCTTCGGGCCCTGTGGAGGAGATTCTAGATCCAACTCCCTCCTTTGGTGGAGAAGCAGCCCCTTGCAGCTTGTAGGTGCAGGTCTTTGCTTTATTTCAGGATGTCGGGGGGGGGGGGGGCGGCCATACTCTGTTCCTGGACGCCTGTCACCTGTGCCTGGACATGCTCCTCCGTCTTCCAAGTCAGCAACAGTGAATCGACACTTTTTTTAAAAAATTATTTTTAAATTTAATTATTTTTAAATTGCAGGACAATTGTTTGACAGTGGTGTATTGCTTTCTGCCGTTCAGTCGCTCAGTCGTGTCCGACTCTCTGCGACCCCGTGAACCGCAGCACGCCAGGCCTCCCCGTCCATCACCAACTCCCAGAGCTTACTCAAACTCATGTCCATTGTGTCAGGGAAGCCATCCAACCATCTCATTCTCTGTCGTCCCCTTCTCCTCCCGCCTTCCATCTCTCCCAACATCAGGGTCTTTTCCAAATGAGTCAGCTCTTCACCTCAGGTGGCCAAAGGATTGGAGTTTCAGCTTCAGCATCAGTCCTTCCAGTGAATATGCAGGGACTGATTTCCTTTGGGATGGACTGGTTGGATCTCCTTGACACCCAAGGGACTCTCAAGAGTCTTCCCCAACCCTACAGTTCAGAAGCATCCATTCTACAGATGATAAAGAAAGCTGAGTGCCGAAGAATTGACGCTTTCTGCCGTAGAGCAATGCAAGTCAGCCATTATTATATTACGATAGATGTGTGTGTGTGTAGTTATGTATAGGTTGGTTATTAATATCACAGTGGGAATTTTATAGCACTCTCTCTATATATATAACACTGTTATAATTAACATGTATTATAATATTGTAGCATTATAATGTTATAAGATACACACACACAGTTATCACCTCCTCTTTGAACCTCCCGTCTTCCAGCCATCCCACCCCTCCGTGTCATCCCCGAGACCCAGGCTGGGTTCCTGGTGCCAGACAGCAGCTTCCCGCTAGCTGTCTGTGTTACGCGTGGTCGTGTGCAAGTCTGTGCAAATCTCGCAGTTCACCCCAGCTTCTCCTTCCCCGATTGTATCCACAAGCCCGTTCTCCACGCCTGTGTCTCTCGTCTTGCCCTGCACCATCTTTCTAGATTCCACGTGTATGTGTTAGCGTGTCTCTCTCTGACTTATTTCACTCCGTGTGTTGGGTTCTAGGTCCGTCCAGCTGAGTTCAGCTGATTCACGTCGGTCCTTCGTTATGCCGGGGGTATCTCTTGACTTTCCCCGTCTGCTAAACCGCCAGAGAAAAAGCTCTGCTTGTGCGGGAGAACCGGCTGAGAGGATCAGAACCTCTAAGATGATCTCCCCTTTAACTGACTCAAAAAGCGAGTGATTGGTACCCTTCTTGGCATTGTCCACCAAGCCCTTCACCTCGTGTAGGCAGTGCCATCTGATGCCCGTGATTCTGGGGTTCAGGACGGAGCGTCCTGGGGTCGGGGCATCTTCCGTCTTGCCGGGGCATCTCTCAGGGGACTGCTCTGATGCGGGGGTGGCCCCCTGTCTCTGCCGCTTTCTGCTGCTCACCGTCTGTGTGGTTGGTCGCCTTTTACACTGTGATTCAAGAAGGAAAGACAAAGCAGATGCACAGGTGAGCGGATAATGAAGTGAGCTGTACTAGGGCACCGAAAGTGTTGTCTTAAAATAGCCCTGGCTTTGGAAAGTGTGGGGTGAGCACAGATTCTGTGAGCGCTGCAGAATCGGGCTTGTCACGGGTTGGAAGATACTCAAAAACGAAGAAATCTGTCACCACTCAGCTCTTGCCAACGAGAACTTTAGACCACATCAGCAGCGGGTGTATGAATTGGGTGGCGGCAATGTGATAAAAATAGAGAATTATTATACTTGGAGGTTTAGAAACTAGCCAAATCTTACAACCTGAGAATTACAGTGCTTGTTTTCTGGAGACGAGATTTTTTTTTTTTTTTTAAAGGACAGTCATTTGCAATCTATAACAGGTGCAAGTGGAAAATTCTGAGTTTTTTGGGGTATGTGTGGCTGTGATAGCGTTCTGTCTCTTAGAGACATTAAAACCCTGAGACTCTGTATTTGCTTCCATCTGTCTGTGTCTTTGCTGACAGTGCTGTGGGATCATCCCATCCCACTGAATCTTCATTTGGCATTTGAATCTACAGCTGCTTATGTTTGGAGAAATTGTGGACGTCAGTTCTAGGACGGAATGTCCATTTGGCTCCATTGTTAGGACAGCAAAGTGATGGGAGAGTTGGACATAGACTTGATATTGAATGGAAGTCGAATTTCTAATGGGATTTGTTTGTCCCCTTGAATTTTTTCTTTTTTTTTTTTACTTTAATAATGTAATACCACGTTGTTATAGCAAGTCACGGTATGATGTTGGAGCCAGTTGCTATGAGGGCTGTCCTGTCTTGCCAGCCAAGGGGGCTCCCTGGTGACCTTGAGACAGATCAGAGAGGACATATCCCCTCTGTATAATTTACCTTTGTTCCCTTTCTCTCTCTTTCTACGTGCCCTCCAGTGTGTATTTTGAAATGTTTTTTTTTATTTTATTATTTTGATTTTATGTTTACATTTTCTTTGCATTTAAACACTCAGAATCCTTGCTTCTTCTGTGTTACATGTTTACATCCGATATCTTACAGTCTTTCTTTTGATCCGCTTGGCTATGTTTATTCTCCTCATTTTCATTCTTCAGTTCAGCTCAGTCGCTCAGTCGTGTCTGACTCTTTGCGACCCCATGGACTGCAGCACACCAGCCCTCCCTGTCCATCACCAACTCCCAGAGTTTTACTCAAACTCATGTCCATCTAGTCGGAGATGCCATCCAACCATCTCATCCTCTGTCGTTCCCTTCTCCTGCCACCTTCAATCTTTCCCAGCATCAGAGTCTTTTCCAATGAGTCAGCTCTTCGCCTCTGGTGGCCAAAGGATTGGAGTTTCAGCTTCAGCATCAGTCCTTCCAGTGAACACTCAAGACTGATTTCCTTTAGGATGGAGGACTTAGGTATTTCATAGCAAGCTAGAGACTTTGTGACAACTGGCTGTCATAACTCCACCAGTCACGCAACTATGCAACTAGCTTGTTTCAGATCGGCTCAAAGTCTTCTAAAATTCCAGCTGTGATATTAACAACAGACCTAGACATAATTGCAGACATTTATGCCTTTAAGCTTAGTTTACTGGAAACTAGAAATCTATATAGGCTGATAGACTGGAGAAGTCACAGTAGCATGAAAGACGCTTGAGAAGTGTGAGTTTTTCTTCATGGCACAACAAATTTTAGCCATGTATACACAATGGAGTTAAGTGTTCTTAAAGTACGATGTAGCTTTGTGGTTCACCCTGTGTGATATGAGAGCGTGGTACACTCAACAGAAAGGGAAAAGGGAAGTTGCTCAGTCGTGCCCGACTCTTTGCGACCCCATGGACAGTGGCCTGCACCAAGTTCCTCCATCCATGGGATTTTCCGGGCAAGAATACTGGAGTGGGTTGCTGTTTCCTTCTCCAGGGAATCTTCCCGACCCAGGGACCGAAGCCAGGTCTCCCACATTGTAGACAAACACTTTACCGTCGGAGCCACCGGGGAATTCCCTACACTCAACAGAAGTAGATCACATTTAAAATTTAGATCACATTGCTTGTACCTGTCCACATCTTGTTTTAGGCATTAGATATTTGATTAAATGAGCAAAGAAGCAAATTCTTTAATTCTTGATGCTTTCTCCATAACCTCTGAGTAATTCATAGATGACTTTACACCAAACTGACATTTGCTGCATATTATGAACATAGCACTGCCCAGTTATTTCTTAGTTGATAAGAGTCTGGATTTGAAACAACATTCTGACATTGAAGTCATCCCCAGGCTGAGTTCCACAATTTGCTCTTAGCCCCAGGGAAAATCACTTTGGAACACAGTCAGCCTTCTCCTTGTGGGAATGGGAAAGATGTGTGCAGTCCTGACCTGCCCACATTTCCTCAAACCCTGAAACCTCAAATCCGGCCGTCAGCTAGTAGCTGTCTTCATTTTCCAGAACCGGAGCACGGCTGAATTGCGAACCCGAGAAGGCGTGTTTTCACGCCCACAGCAGAGCTGGCTCAGAAGCTCGGGAATGTCCTGGTGTTCCTGCTTAGATGCCTGTGGTTGGTAGAAGGGGCAGGGGGGTGAGAGGGAAGAAGGGACATTCCAGCCTGCGGAACCGCTAGCGTGGAATGGCAAGTCAGCAGGCAAGCATTGCTTGAGAGACGATTTTACCCCAGAGGAAAATTAAATATCTCTTGAGACCTGGGTTCGATCTCTGGTTGGGAAGATCCCCTGGAGAAGGGAACGGCTACCCACTCCAGTGTTCTGGCCTGGAGAATCCCATGGACTAGTCCATGGGGTCGCAAAGAGTTGGACACGACTGACAACTTTCAGAGTTTTCAGGCATGCCGCAGAACAGCAGTCCCATGCATGATTCTGTAGCCCCAGGGACAATTATAATTTTGTTCAAAGGGCATGATATGTGTCTTGGTAGAGGTGAGACCCCCATGATGCTTTTTACGGTGGCTGGAAAAGTGAAACTTTTAGTCACTCAGTCATGTCTGACTCTTTGCGACCCCACAGACTGTAGCCCACCAGGCTCCTCCGTCCATGGGATTTCCCAGGCGAGAATACTGGAGTGGGTTGCCATTCCCTTGTCCAGGGAATCTTCCCCACCCAGGGATCGAACCTGGGCCTCCTGCCGCCTTGCGGGCAGACTCTTTACCATCTGAGCCATCAGGGAAGCCCGCTGTGGCTGAGGGGAGCTCATAGGTGACCTCATAGCAAAGAAAACCAGTGGCATTTGTAAACCAGCACCGTGTGGGGAAGTCTGGCCATTGCGCTCATAGTCAGCACCCCAGTAGAGTGATCAGAACCCGATGTCTGCCTGTGTCCTGAAAAGGTGCCGGCTCCTGAGAGGTAAAGAGACGCAGAGACAGTGCGCACAACCAAACAGGAATCTCTGTAGACAGATCATGACGTTAGAAATTCTCAGGCATGACGCCCCTCTCCCACACACGACTCACTCACAGCGAACAGAACAACATTCATGGCTTCAAAACCACCTCAACTCTCAGCACTTAAAGATGACTCACAAATGTGTGCCTGTGTGTGTGTGATGATTTCTCAGTTTCGTCCTAAACATTTGAAAGCCCCACTCAAAGAATGTGAACCATTAGACATGGTGGATGTCTCATAAAAGATGCTTAAAGTACTCAAAATTATCTGCAGCCCCTGTGAGACAGATAACAGTATCTCTAAGTAAACAATGTTTAAGATACCACCTTTGAAAGATACTTTATGACCTGAGTGTTTCAGAGTTTGCACCTCCAGAAATGGCAACCCACCAGTACTCTTGCCCGGAAAACCCCATGGACGGAGGAGCCTGGTAGGCTGCAGTCCCTGGGGTCTCGAAGAGTCGGACACGACTGAGCGACTTCACTTTCACTTTTCACTTTCCTGCATTGGAGAAGGAAATGGCAGCCCACTCCAGTATTCTTGCCTGGAGAATCCCATGGACAGAGGAGCCTAGCGGGCTGCAGTCCATGGGGTCTCAAAGAGTCGGACACGACCGAGCGACTAATACACACACATCCCCACTTTTTAAGATTTCTTTTCCTTTAGGTCACCACAGAGCACTGACTTAAATGTTCTTTAAATTTCTGCCTTAATAAACAGACGTTTTTCTTCTCTGTTTAATATCAGATGCCACAATAGCAGTTGCAAAACAAGTGAAGCAAAGCTACACTTTGTACCAGCTTTGAGAAGTAACACTGAGCCACATGTGTTAACGGTGTTGATGGGTGAACACATTTGGTACCCAGACGGGACACGGTAGGTCCATTTCCGGATGACGGATGATACACCCTGTGTGCTTGGGTACCTGCCTTGGTGGAGGAGCCCGCCTCCTGGTGGTTGGCCAGCTCCCGATTCCCATAGGTTGTTGGGCTGCGAGCTTCAGCACTTTGCTGGGTGTGGGTTACAGGACGCCTGCAGTTCCTTGCCCTGTGGACCGCTCCACCGTGGCAGCCTGCCCTGTGAAAGCCTGCAGCCCTGGAGCATGAGACGGAGAGCATCCAGTAGTGAGACGGACGTTCTGTGTGCTGTAGGCTCATCACAGAACTCAGCTCCTAGTGCCCTTGACACGTGTTGATCTTCACAAGTGACTCTTTGTGAAGCCCACGACTGAAGCGACGTAGCAGCAGCAGCAGCAGCAGCAGAACATGGCACCTTGATGAACCTCTTGATGAAAGTGAAAGAGGAGAGTGAAGAAGTTGGCTTAAAACTCAGCATTCAGAAAGCTAAGATCATGGCATCCAGTCCCATCACTTCATGGCAAATAGATGGGGAAACAGTGGAAACAGTGACTGACTTTATTTTCTTGGGGTCCAGAATCACTGCAGATGGTGACTGCAGCCATGAAATTAAAACACGCTTGTTCCTTGGAATAAAAGCAATGACCAACCTAGACAGCATATTAAAAGCAGAGGCATTACTTTGTCAACAAAGGTCTGTCTATTCAAGGCTATGGTTTTTCAATTAGTCATGTATGGATATGAGAGTTGGACCATAAAGAAAGCTGAGCACCGAAGAACTGATGTTTTTGCACTGTGGTGTTGGAAAAGGCTCTTGAGAGTCCCTTGGACTGCAAGGAGATCCAACCAGTCCATCCTAAAGGAAATGAGTCCTGAATATTCATTGGAAGGACTGATGTTGAAGCTGAAGCTACAATGCTTTGGCCACCTGATGCGAAGAGCTGACTCACTTGAGAAGTCCCTGATGCTGGGAAAGATTGAAGACAGGAAGAGAAGGGGATGACAGAGGATGAGATGGCTGGATGGCATCACCGACTCGATGGATATGAGTTTGAGCAAACTCCAGGAGATGGTGATGGACAGGGAAACCTGCCGTGCTGCAGTCCATGGGGTCGCAAAGCGTCGGACACGACTTGGCGACTGCACACACAACATCAACTTTCCATGTATTGTTTAAGACTGATTTCTCTTAGTCTAGGTTAAAGTTAGCATTTTGCTTGTTTTGTGATGTTTAAAAGAAAATTTGTGTGTTTTTCCATCCATTGCACTTTTACTTTTGAAAATTAAATAACTGATGACTTTGGAGAAGATCCCATGTCTCGGGGGTGAGAGCCCCCAGGAAATAAATAATGCAGTTGGGGACGAGGAGGAGGATACACAAGCTGTGTCCACGAGGTGGCCTTTCTCTGCATGCCCTCCTTCCCCTGCGCCTTGCGCTCGGTAATTCCATCACAATTCGGTCATCTGAGATAGTCTCAGTCACCAGTTGCCTGGCCCTGTGGTTATTGCTTGGGCATCTGTGAACCTCCTTGCGGAGCAACGCTGTCTGTCATTTCTTGGTCCTTGTGCCAGATTCCTGGGCCCTCGGCCGGCTCTCTGCAATCAGTTGTCAATCAAAGCAGGCTTGGACCATGGGAACCCAGAAATAAAACTCAGTCCGATTCACTGGAGACTCCCTGGAAACCTGAGATAAAAAACATGAAAACCCTAGCACAACCGCAGGCTGAAAGGGTGGCCCAGAAACGTCCTGCTCCACATTGTACGGAAGTTTATGGAAGACTCGCATTTATTTTTAATTGACAGGTACACCCTGTTAAACATTTGTATGCACCGGTTAATCTTTAACCAAGAAATTGTTTCTTGATTTTTTTTTTTTCAAGAAGGCACGTTATCGTATGCCTGAGAAACTCAAGCAGGGATAATATAATAAAGGAAACAGGAAGTGGTAAGAACCATCTTTGACTTGTGTACTTTGTAAATGAAACAGAATTCCTATCACTATTTAATTGAATTAGCCTCCCATTGCCATATGGTGAAAATTACCTGACGTTGGAATCATTCATGTTTAAGGTTTTATCTTAATACCTTTATATATCTGTTTGGCTTTCAGAGCCATGCAGGGACATGTTGCTGTTTTACTAGTTAAAAAAGGATGGTCTCCCTTTTCAAATGTGTTGAGAAGAGAAAAGAAAAACTGTCAAATTAAAAATCCTTCCCAGTATAAAAGCAATGCTGCTTTTATTTTTCAAAGGAGAAAGAGACAGGATTGCCTCATGATTTCTCTCTGTCTTGAAAAGACGATCATATACTAGATCATAGAGTATGAATGGATGGATTATTTAGACATTATAGAAGGAAATCTTGAGGATACACAACAGACATGCCACCAAGCAGCGACATTAAAATTGCATCAGTTGCCTCTTACTGAGTTAAAAAATGCATCAAGTGACCAAAACCAGTATGTCGTTAACACGTAATAAACTTGAGTCACACATTTTACCAGCCTACCAAGAGTGGCTTCATTTTATGCCGTCTATGTAGAGATTTGTAGGATTGGAGTAGTTTCCTTTATTTCTGTACATTTTATATTTGCAGGCAGATCCACACCATCGTCAGATTATCTCCTGTTTTCAAAAAGCTAAATGAACCAGAGAGATAAATGCCATAGAGTATAATTTAGAACTTAAATTGCCTCAATTACTTCAGAGGAAATTTAGGGCACCGGTCCTCAATTTTCTTTGTAGAGACTGGATGTTGCTGCTTTTTAGTCGTTTTAATTGTGTCTGAGTCTTTGTGACCTCATAGACTGTAGCCCACCAGACTCCTCTGCCCATGGGATTGTCCAGGCAAGAATACAGGAGTGGGTTGCCATTTCCTTCTGCAGGGGATCTTCCCGACCCTGGGATCAAGTGCATCTCCTACACTGCAGGTGGATTCTTTACCAGCTGAGCCACCAGGGAAGCCCGAATTTTATTGATGCAGTTAACTACTAAATAATTAGAGGTGAGAACAGGGATGGACAGCGAACATAGTGACATATGAGAATGGAGTCTGGCCAATGGGTGTGTTTCCAGGGTTGTCACCTGTTCTGTCCGGAATGGTGGCCACCTGGGGGTACGTTGGCATTTTTTAGGATAAAATTTACAAAATCAGTTCCTCAGTTGCACTAGCCACATTTCAACAGTCCCATCTGGGAAACTACAGCTGTTGAACAGGTCCACCAGTAAAGAGCTTTCCATCGCACAACCCTGGGTTTCTTCAACTCAAATACCCAGTGTGTTTGCCGCTAAGTGTTAAGAGGAACACACCCTTTCTAGCCGTGAAGTCAGCCTCCTCCACCCAGAGTCCTTTTTATTTTTCTCTAGACTCAGGAACGTGAACTGGACTAAACGATAACTGTCAAAGTGTACCCGTCTACCAGCGGGGTAGATGATCTGTTTCCTGGCATTCAAAGATATGTTGAGATCCTCCCAGAGGTGGGGAAGCTGAAAATGAGAATGTCCGCATCGTCCTCTGCCTGCTGATTCCACTCTCAATTTCAGGACATTTGAAGTATTCTTTCCACGGTTTGGCAACGCATTTTACATAACAAGTATTCACATTTTCCCTGTGATTTCAGAGGTTGAGAAGGAGGAAACAGAGGCATGGATAAACAAATCTTGCTAGTTCCCAGAGGACACTGTGTCTGCAGTTACTTTGCTTGTTTTCACTCATTTATTCAATTAGGTTTACTTGGCTTAGCTCACTCTGAAACAATTAGCGGTTAACTTACAGAAACATTCACAGGCTAGGGAAAATAGATACAATCAGAGTAAGGGAAAGTTAGGTGTAGGATAACAAACCCAAGCTTGAGCTGTGCTACATGCCTGCTGAATTGTTTCACTTGCGTCTGACTCTTTGTGACCCCATGGACTGTAGCCCGCCAGGCTCCTCTGTCCCTGGGATTCTCCAGGCGAGAATACTGGAGTGGGTTGCCATGCCTTCCCTCCAGGGGATCTTCCCAACCCGGGGATTGAACCCGCATCTCCTGTGCCTCCTGCATTGAAGGTGGGCTCTTTGACTGCTGAGCCACCGGGAAGCCTGAGCTGAAAGCTTGTTCTCACGGAAACCACACTGTTGAATCCTGTCTCTAAAGGCTGAAACCTGGGATGACCTCACCCCCTCCCCCCAAAGTACGGAGAGCTTGCATTAGCTTCAAGCAATTTTCCGTGAATGTGAAAATCAACCCACCTGGCTTTGGTGAAACTCTGGCCACAGAAAGCGTGATGTTTTCAGTTTTAAGAAAATGGTTTGGCATCTTTTATGTTATCAATTAAGGGCCGATCTGTATGATTTAACCTGGACACTGAGGGCCAAGTTGGCACGTTCTGAAGGAACTGAAGTTATGAAAACGTAGAACGTGATTTGTTTGTTTTTCAAATCTTTTATTTTGTACTGGGATATAGTTGATTCATAATGTTGTGATAGTTTCAGGTGAAAAGCAGAGGCACTCAGCCACACATGTACATGTTTCCATTCTCCCCCAAACCCCCCTCACATCCAACCTGCACAGAATATAGACCAGAGTTCCCTGTGCTGTCCAGCAGGTCCTTGCTGGTTCTCCATGTTAAACACAGCAGTGTGTCCATGTCCATCCCAGACTCCCTGACTATCCCTTCCCCCATCCTTCCCCCCTGGGCACCATCAGGTTATTTACAGGGTATTGAGCAGAGTTCCCCATGCTGTCCAGCAGGTCCTTGCTGGTTCTTCATGATAAATACAGCCGTGTGTCCATGTCCATCCCAGACTCCCTGACTATCCCTTCCCCCGTCCTTCCCCCTGGTGACCATCAGGTTATTATAGAGTATTGAGCAGGGTTCCCTGTGCTGTCCAGCAGGTCCTTGCTGGTTCTCTATGGTAAACACAGCCGTGTGTCCATGTCCATCCCAGACTCCCTGACTATCCCTTCCCCCGTCCTTCCCCCTGGTGACCATAAGGTTATTACAGAGTATTGAGCAGACTTCCCTGTGCTGTCCAGCAGGTCCTTGCTGGTTCTCCATGTTAAATACAGCCGTGTGTCCATGTCCATCCCAGACTCCCTAACTATCCTTTCCCCCATCCTTCTACCCCGGCAGCCGTGTGTTCAGTCTCTTAAGTCTATGAGTCTTTTTCTGAAAACAGAACTTTAAATAAATACCTCCTCATTGGCAGCCCAGTATAGAATCTGAACGGTCACCTTCAGATGATGTTCATATGCGTGCGCTTAGTCACTCAGTTGTGTCCGACTCTCTGCAACCCCATGGACTGTAGCACTGCCAGGCTCCTCTGTCCGTGGGGATTCTCCAGGCAAGAATACTGGAGTGGGTTGCCATGCCCTTCTCCAGGGGATCTTCCCGACCCAGGAATCAAACTGGGGTCTCCTGCACTGCAGGTGGATTCTTTACCAGCTGAGCCACCAGGCAAGCCCTTGTTCATGAGGGAGAAAATGTCATTTGCAATTGAATAATTTATAGTTTATCTCCCAGTTACCCAAATGCATACTATAAATCAAGGTATACTTTCTCCCAACGACATATGAGTATGTATGTAAATATTTGCTGCGTTCCTATGTGTAAGAAGTTTTGGAACTTCCCTGATGTTCTCAAGGGGAAGACTGTGTGCTTCCAATGCAGGGAAACTGATTTCAGTCCTTGGTCATGGAACTAGATCCCATATGCCCCACATGCAGCCAAAAAAACAAAAAAAAAGAAAGAAACAATAACATAATGTAGAACAGCACAATAAATAAAGATTAAAAAATACACGTAATTAACGGAACTTGCTGTCCCTAATAAGATTCTGAAACCGCTGAAATTGAAGGCGACTTTGGGTTTCCCTGGTGGCTCAGAGGTTAAAGCGTGTCTGCCTGGAATTCAGGAGACCCGGGTTCGATCCCTGAGTTGGGAAGATCCCCTGGAGAAGGAAATGGCAACCCATTCCAGTAGTCTTGCCTGGAGAATCCTATGGAGGGAGGAGCCTGGTAGGCTACAGTCCGTGGGGGTCTCAAAGAGTCGGACACGACTGAGCGACTTCACTTCACTTCACTCTTGTAAGTAGGCAGTGAAGCATAGATGCTAAACTCTCGAACTGATAGGTTGTAGACAACTTACACAAAACCCTCCACGTCCTTTCTAGAGATCCTCGAGGCTAATGCAGGAGGAGACTGCCTTGGGAGGGAATTAAGAACAGAAACTCATTTGCTGTTTTGCAAAGTCTGAAGCGACCAGGTGGTGCTAGTGGTAAAGAACCCACCTGCCAGTGCAGGGGATGCAAGAGACTAGGATTCGATCCCTGGATCGGGTAGATCCCGTGGAGGACATGATGGCAACCCACTCCAGTGTTCTTGCCTGGAGAATCCCATGGACAGAGGAGCCTGGCGGGCTGCAGTCCATGGGGTTGCAGAGAGTCAGACACGGCTGAAGTGCCTGAGCATGAAAAGTGACAAGAGGCCCAAGAAATTAAATTTCTGTCAAGATATGACTTTTTCTTCCTCACAAGATTATTTCTGAGTTCAGATTGCAAAACCGCATGATTGAAAACTTGAAGCACATTGCGTTTCTAACCACATAAATTAAAACTAAGAATTCCTTAAGAAAGGGAAGCGTTTCTTTCCATATAGGTATTGGCAGATTGGCCGGTAAATTTAATAAAAAGCCATTTATCATTTTAACATTCGGGAATGCTGCTTTAAAGAGCATCCAAGATAAAACTCCTGACTCAGAGGCACGCGGTGTATTGGAATTATAAAATGTCACTTCTCGGATCAAGAATGTGAATTGTAAGTGAATGTGATTTTTCAAGCGAAAGGGATATTTTCCAACGGACTGTGATATTTTAAAATAAAATTGTGGTGGAATCCAATTAAAGTGAAAGTATGAAAGTGAAAGTGTTATATGCTCAACTCTTCACGACCCCATGGACTGTAGCCCACCAAGGCTCCTCTGTCCGTGGGATTCTCCAGGCAAGAATACTGGAGTGGGTTGCCATTTCCTCCTCCAGGGGATCTTCCCGACCCAGGGATCAAACCCAGGTCTCCTGCATTGCAGGCAGATTTTTTACTGTCTGAGCCACTTGGACAGCCCTTAATCCAACTACAATATCCTTTTTTCTACTTACGTAGAAATACCTGGGTTTGAAGGCAGATTCTCCAGTTTTTGGACTAGTTTATTCATCGATGTTGGAAATCTGGTTGACCTTCGTCTCTTGAAAAAATAAACTCATGTAATGTTTTGAAGACAGTAGGCCAAACCAGGAACTTTATAAATGTAATTACATAGCCATAATTTTTTTAAAAAAATAATAAAAATTAAAACAAGTTTTCCTAGCCTGTAAAGGGCAGTGTGAGTTAATCATAAACAATTTTATATGTATAAATAACCCATTTTATCTTGCAGAATAAACAACTCTCAGTACAGTTCCAGTCAGAATACTTTCATAGACTCTAATTTATTACGTTTTATATGAGCTCTTTCAGTATGGATTGCGCCAGATCACATTAATCATATGAGCTGAAATAATGTTCATTTCTATTTTGTTCCATGTCGAGAGCTGGTGTTTATTTCTGCTTTGGCACTGATTGCTTCATGTCTTGGAGAAAATAACGTTTGGCCTTAGTCTTGTCTGGAAAGTGAGCTGTTTGAGCTAAAAGATGTCTAAAGGTGCTTTGACTCTTAAAAACTCTGTAATTCTAAATGCTATATGGAAATCAGTGTTTAAAACAACTGCTGTTAAGACTTAATAAAATCAACAATAATCTCCCCATTTATTACATGCACAAGTGCACTGAAGTAACCCTTTCAGAGAGCAGCAAAAATAAATGTGCCCAGAAAGAAGTGGATAATAAAGTTGTTGTTGCTGTTATTGACTTGACAGGCAGTGATATTGAGGCTGAAGAAAGGGCATTTGTGGTTGTTCCATCTCTAAGTCATGTCTGACCCTCTGTGAGCCCACCGACTGTGGCACACCAGGCTTCTCTGTCCATCACCATCTCCCGAAGTTTGCTCAAACTCATGGCCATTGACTCGTTGATGCCATCCAACCATCTCTTCCTCTGTCGTCCATTTCTCCTCCTGCCCTCAAATCTTTCCCAGCATCAGCGTCTTTTCCAGTGAGTCAGCTCTTCATATCATGTGGCCAAAGCATTGGAGTTTCAGCTTCATCATCAGTCTTTCCAATGAATATTCAGGACTGATCTTCTTTAGGATGGACCGGTTGGATCTCCTTGCAGTCCAAGGGACTGTCAAGAGTCTTCTCCAACACCACAGTTCAAAAGCATCCATTCTTTGGTGCTCTTGCTTTCTTTAGAAAGGAGAGGTGGCTTCAAAATTAGGGAGATTCACTTTTTTAAAAAAAATGTTTATTTATATCAAAACTATTGGTAGATGCTTCCATAACTAGTTCTGGCATTTTATTATTTTATTTTATTTTATTTTTTATTATTGGCAGCGTGCAGGCTCTCTCTAGTTACAGAGAGCGGGGGCTGATCTTCAGTTGCAGTGCACAGGCTTCTCCTTGCAGGGACTTCTCTTGTTGTGGGGTACGGGCTCTAGACAAGTGACCTTCCTTAGTTGGGGTGCGCAGGGTCAGTTGCCCTGCGTCACGTGAAATCTTCCCAGACTGTGTCTCGGACCCGGCGTGGCATTGCAGTGCAAGGCAGATTCTCAACCACTGGATCAACCAGGGAAGCTGGAGATTCACTCTCGATTGGCTTTTTTGGGAAGAGGCAGGAAACTGGGACTGCGTGGTGAGCAGCTTTGGACGTGGAGCTCCAGCTTCAGTCCACCTTGGTCCCTTGATGAGGACCGTGTCGTGGTTAGCATGAAGCGGTGAGAAGCGGAGAACCCTGTGCTTTGGGAATAGATGTCAGTAGACCTGCTGAGATCGAGTTGGGGCAGAGAAGGACTGAGCTGACTGCAGTGGAGATACTGAAAGTGGGCAGATCCGATCCAAGGGAAGAAAGTCCAGGCTCCCTCTTGTTTCACTCTTCCCATGACCCCACCCTCATTTTCTGCCATGACTTCCTACCACCACGCCCCCCCCCCCCCCCCACTTCTTCCTCTGGTTCTGCCATCTCAATTTTGTTTTCAGGATGTACTTCCTTGCAAAGTTCTAAAAAGAATGCTTTCATCAGAGTGGCATTCTCAACTATATTTTTACTCTTAAGACTGTGGAAAATATTCCATGTTGTTCCCCCCCACCCCCAGAAGTGGAAACTTCCTCCCAAGTCTTCATCATCCCCAGTAGCACATACACAATGACTGAATACCCACACCTTTCTAACTCTGTCATCCCAAAGCTCTCTAACCTGCTCATCCTTGTAACCTAGACACTCCTAGATTAGGTCTTCCAAGTGAGGTGAAGTAAAGTGAAGGTCGCTCAGTTGTGTCCGACTCTTTGTGACCCCCATGGGCTATACAGACCCTGCTTATTTAACTTATATGCAGAGTACATCATGAGAAATGCTGGGCTGGATGAAGCACAAGCTGGAATCAAGATTGCCGGGAGAAATATCAATAACCTCAGATATGCAGATGACACCACCCTTATGGCAGAAAGTGAAGAAGAACTAAAGAGCCTCTTGATGAAAGTGAAAGAGGAGAGTGAAAAAGTTGGCTTAAAGCTCAACATTCAGAAAACTAAGATCATGGCATCCAGTCCCATCACTTCATGGCAAATAGATGGGGAAACAGTGGAAACAGTGACAGACTTTATTTTGGGAGGCTCCAAAATCACTGCAGATGGTGATGGCAGCCATGAAATTAAAAGATGCTTACTCCTTGGAAGGAAAGTTATGACCAACCTAGATAGAATATTGAAAAGCAGAGACGTTACTTTGCCAACAAAGGTCCATCTGGTCAAGGCTATGGTTTTTCCAGTAGTCATGTATGGATGTGAGAGTTGGGCTGTAAAGAAAGCTGAGTGCTGAAGAATTGAAGGTTTTGAATTGTGGTGTTGGAGAAGACTCTTGAGAGTCCTTTGGACTACAAGGAGATCCAACCAGTCCATCCTAAAGGAAATCAGTCCTGAGTGTTCATTGGAAGGACTGATGCTGAAGCTGAAACTCCAATATTTTGGCCACCTGACGTGAAGAGTTGACTCATTTGAAAAGACCCTGATGCTGGGAAAGACTGAAAGCAGGAGGAGAAGGGGATGACAGAGGATGAGATGGTTGGATGGCTTCACCAACTCAATGGATGTGAGTTTGGGTAAACTCGGGGAGTTGGTGATGGACAGGGAGGCCTGGTGTGCTGCAGTCCATTGGGGTCATAAAGAGTCAGACAGACTGGGTGACTGAACTGACTGAACTATTCAGTCCATGGAATTCTCCAGGCCAGAATACTGGAGTGGGTAGCCATTCCCTTCTCCAGCGGATCTTCCTAACCCAGGGATTGAACCCAGGTCTCCCGCTTTGCAGGCGGATTCTTTACCAGCTGAGCCACCAGGGAAGCCCAGGTCTACCAAGGATCCCATGAATTGAGGAATCTCAAAATCCAGTTCAGTTACTTCCCACAAGTCTGTATCGCCTTCCACATGCCTTTCCTCAGTTAAAAAGTTTCACCATCAACATACTGGATCACGCCCTGAATCTTGCCTGCAACCTTCTGTCTTTCCACTTAACATTTACTGAATTGAGGCATAATCACATTACGAGTCCTCAAGATCCCACCCCTTATTCTCTAAGCCATCTCTTCATTCCTGTAGCCGCTGCTGTTTTAATCCTTGTGACAAACTCCAGATGGCACCTTCCTGTCTCTTTAAACTACCTGCATACCAAACCCTGCTCCAGTCAGCCGCTGGGTTGAATAGCACAAAGAAATTGATCACGTAAAACCCTCCCTTCAATTCTTTCAGTGCTTCCTTGTGGACATCGAGATGGATTCTAACTTCTTCAGCACAGTCGGAAAAGTCTTTTCATAACTCTGTCCTTGCCAACCTCTAAACTTCCAGCTGGGTCACACTGCACGTAGCCTGGTGTTCGGGTCATTCGGAATGGCCAGTGTTTTTCCCCGTATACTTGTCTACGCCAAGTTTCAAGTCCACATTGAAATCTCACCTTCCATGGATAACGTTCTTAGGCAAGCAGACATCCAGATGTGCGCAATATGGCCCCAAAGATACGTCCACCAGGCATTAGTACTGTTTATAGCTGTATGTCTCCTGGCCTTTCCCACCTCCACTTTCTTGCCTGCTAAAGCTCCCCCTTACCCAGAACCTGGGTGCACCTTTTCAGCTCTCAGGGTATACTTGTGGATGAACACACACAAATGAGAAATTGTCCAGTAGAACAGCGTAGACACAAAGCAGGATGAGAGCTCTAGACTGACACCTGGCTGGCTAGAAGTCAAGGGAGAAAATCTCCACCACAAGGGAGAAAATCGGTCACCATCTCCTGAAGTTTTCCCAAGTCCGTGTCTGTTGCATCAGTGATGCCACCCAACCATCTCATCCTCTGTCACCCCCTTCTCCTCCTGCCTTCAATCTTTCCCAGCATCAAAGTCTTTTCCAGTGTCGGCTCTTTGCATCAGGTAGCCAAAGCATTGGAGCTTCAGCCTCAGTATCAGTCCTTCCAATGAGTACTCAGGGTTGGTTTCCTTGAGGATTGACAGGTTTGATCTCCTTGAAGTCCAAGGGACTTTCAGGAGTCTTGACCAGCACCGCAGTTCGAAGGCATCAAAACTCTGGCGCTCAGCCTTCTGTTGGGTCCAGCTCTCACATCTGTATGTGATCTCTGGGAAGACCATAGTCTTGACTGTAGGGACCTTCGTTGGCAGAGTAATGTCTCTGCTCTTCAGCACACTGTCTAGAGGTCGTCACTGATGCTCATAATCAAGGCGTGCAAGAATATCAAGGTTGCAAGAATTCTTGCAACCAGCAAGAATAGTGCGTTTGGGCATTTTTGAACCTGAATTCTCTCGCCAGTAAAGACACATCTCGGTCATCTGGCATGTCCACGTGGACCTGCCCAGGAGGCGGTCAGAAAGACAAACCTGAAAAGAAAACTCGAGACTTAAAAGAGGAAGGTAGCGGTAGGCTGGAGATGGTGCCGGGTGACGCTGCCACGAGCTCGGAGTGAAAGATGAGGGTGGATTATGAACCCTGAATAAATGTCAGCACTGAAGGGCGTGTGGAGTGGCGGCGGGGGAGAGAGGACCCAGCTGGACAGCTTTGGACACAGAGAGAGAGAAAGCTGGGAAAACTGGAGAAGAACAGAAATCAGCAGGTGTAGTCTGTGGTTTCAAGTGCTGCAAAGTTGATCAGGTTAAAGACAGTTAAAAAAAAAAAAAAAGTCAAGTTTATCTAGTGAAGCAAACTCCAAATAGAGTTTCAGTTCTATACTAGAGGCAGCATCTGTATTGTAAGGAGCTAGAAGTATTACCAAGGGCTTCCCCAGTGCCTTGAGAGGGAAAGAACCCGCCTGCGATGCAAGAGACTCAAGTTCGGTGCCTGGGTGGGGAAGATCCCCTGGAGAAGGAAATGGCAACCCACTCTAGGATTCTTGCCTGGAGAATCCCATGGACGGAGGAGCCTGGAAGACTACAGTCCGTGTGGTCACAAAAGAGTCGTATGTGACTTAGCAACTAAACAGGAACAACAACAAAATGTGTTGGAGAGGGAAAAGAACGTTAGAAAACTATTTGACGTTATTTTTTTCCTTGACGAAAAGAAGAGCGAGTGTACTAAGTTGGGGGAAAATGAAATTGGTGTGGGGGGTGGCGGTTCTCTGAATGTGGAAAAATTGAGCGAATCTTTAAATTTGGAGGCAAGTGTACCACAGAAGAGCAGAAACTGCAGACAAAGGAGGGAAGTCAGGTTGTCAGTGGGGCAAAACTCCAGAGACGATTGAAGGACTAGTGGGGGATGGAAGAGATTGGACGTTTGGTATTGATGTAGAGAAGGGCTGTGGGTTTGGCTCAGATGTGAAGGAATGGGATAGCGATACGGGGAACAGTCGAGATGGAAGGGGTCACGGCAGATGACCTTGTGCTCGATGGCAATTACAGTGTTAAAGCACAGATTTCAAATTGCAAAAAATCTGCTTCTTACGAGTGAAGAACCTGTGTGAAAAAGAATAGTTCCAGGCATAAAAGGCAATCCAGAAGGAAGTCAACCTTGAATGTTGGTTGGAAGGACCGATGCTGAAGCTGAAGCTCCAATCCTTTGGCCTCCTGATGTGAAGAGCTGACTCACTGGAAAAGATCCTGATGCTGGGAAAGATTGAAGGCAGGAGGAGAAGGGGACAACGGAGGATGAGATGGTTGGATGGCATCTCCGACTCAATGGATGTTAGTGTGAGCAAGCTCCGGGAGCTGATGAAGGACAGAGGAGCCTTGTGTGCTGCAGTCCATGGGGTCTCGAATAGCTGGACTTGATTTAGTGACTGAACAACAGGCATAAAAATGGAGTTAGTTTTGTAGGCAAAGCTGAACATCGATGATTACTATTGCATATTCATTTATTCAGTGATAGAAACATTGATGCCATGAAATAAAACATAAAATGACAAATACTCAGTTTAGTAATACAAGGAGATACTGGTAAATATTAGCTTACTTCAGAGCATGTTATTAATATATCCCACTTGATTTGACAAGAGCAAGCAAGAAGAGTGGGGAAATTGACACAATATCTGTGATAAAGAGATGTTCAAACACTGTTGCTTTTTTTTTTTTTTTTTCAAGAAAGCAGCACTAGATAGAATGATTTTGCTTTCATGTAAAAAGTGTGTTATGTTCTTAGGCATTCACTGAATTGACAGAAATGCATTTTGATCCAATATCACTCATTTAAAAGAATAACCACAAGTTAAGACAGTAATGAGATTCATTTCCTCATGAGAAAGGAAAGCAATAATGTCCTACGACATGTGAACCATATGGAAAAAGCAGTTAATAACAACACAGCCAATGCACTGTCAGAAGAGGGCTGTGTGTACTGGCATTCTGAAAAGGAATGCATCAAAGTGTTGAGTTTACAGTGTGAAAAGCACAATTTGACAGCATTTTAACACCAAGTCAGTGATACATGTTTCTCTGAGAGATCACAGAACAATATATAGGGGCCTTACTGCTATAGAGGAAGAAGCTACCTATTTCTTCTGGGAAAAAAAAAAATCTTTAAAACACCTTGGGTTAATTTTATTCATCTAAAATATTCCCTTTATAATAGTGTTAGTCCCTTCGTTGTGTCCAACTCTTTGTGACCCTGTGAACTGTAGCCCACCAGACTCCTCTGTCCATGGGGATTCTCCAGGCAAGAATACTGGAGTGGGTTGCTATACCCTCCTCCAGGGGATCTTCCCACCCCAGGGACTGAACCTGGGTCTCCTGCATTGCCGGTGGATTCTTTACCGATCTGAGCCATTAACTGCATTTCTAAAAGTATCTTTGTGGAATTATGTTTCAACTTGAAACCTTAGACCTGTTTGTGGTTTTGTCCATAAACAGATACACAGGTTACTCTTCCAAATTATCAACTCAGAGAATCCTCAAAATTTAAAAATCCACACGAAATATGTTATGATCCCGTATCTGCATTTTATGGATTGAGAAACTGAGGCTCGTGTCAAAGAGAAGGAGTTGACCCATGTGGTAATTCAACAAACAAGATGAAAAGACACCACTTTCCATGATTCCCTCTCTAGTTTTGAATTATATCCGCTTCCTGGCGTTTATCATATCACTTCCGTCAAGCACGGGAGTACATTCATTCATTCTTTTGTATTATAATCCTATATATTTGTGTTTGTTTTTCACTCTGCCGGGTCTTCACTGGTGCACGGGCTTTTCTCTAGTTGCAGAAGGGAGGGACTACTCTCCAGGTGCCGCATGCAGGAGTCTCATGGCAGAGGCTTCTCTTGTTGCGTAGCATCAGTTCTAGGGGTGCACGGGCATCCGTAGTCGTGGTGGGTGGGCTTAGCTGCTCCATGTGGAACCTTCCAGGCCAGGGATTGAACCTGCGTCACCTGCGTTGGCGGTGGTATCTTTACCAACTGAGCCACCAGGGAAGCCCCATTCATTCGTTCATTCTTTAAGCCACTGAGGCATTGTTTTTATATTTCCTTCTGTTTAGGCATGATTTTAGGTTCACACTGTATCACCGGAGTTGGTGATGGACAGGGAGGCCTGGCGTCCTGCCGTTCATGGGGTTGCAAAGAGTCGGACACAACTGACCGACTGAACTGAACTGAACTGTATCACGAATGGGTAGAAATACGTGTCAGCATTACCTTGAATATTTCAAATCAGGTTATGATTCCCTTATTAACAGCTGCCTCATTAAATTTTGTAGAAACAGTCACCAAAACTTCTGAGAACCTAACACGTGCCTTTTAATCGTGTTCTTTCAAGTATGCAGTTAAATATTACGTCTCAGATTTACATATCACAAGACCGAGTCTCAAAGAAGGTGAGTTATTTACCAAAGTTTCTAGCCAAGAAAAGATGAAACTAAGATGAAAAATCGAGACTGTCTGATTTCATAGCCAGTCTTCTTTCTGCTCTGCTCTTGAGATGATTAAATTTTAACTATCCTGAAAGATGAAAGTGTATGAGATTAGAACCGTTCAGCCGCAAGGAAAGTGAAGGTAGTCATTAACTCCCGGCTTTATTAAGATAAACATGCAGGGTAAGTCCCATAAAAAAAGCTACTGAAATTATCAATAAAATGCCATGAATGATCAAGTAGGCAAGAAAAAGAGGAGAAAAAGGCAGAAAGAATTTGCAAACAATAGTATGGTTTTAGACTTCTGCATACAGTATGGGAAGAAGAAAGAAAATGAAAGTGCAATTTGCTCAGTCGTGTCCGACTCTTTTCGATCTCATGGGTAGTCCATGGGATTCTCCAGGCCAGAATACTGGAGTGGGTAGCCTTGCCCGGTCTCCAGGGGATCTTCCCAACCCAGGGGTCAAACCCAGGTCTCCCACGTTGCAGGCAGAGTCTTTACCAGCTGAGCCACAAGGGAAATTGAGAGAGCTGAGTTGACGTAAATGCACTACATGTGTGAAATGCAAAGCTAGTGAGGAGTTTCTGTATATATATCGCAGGGAGCTCTGCTGGTGCTCTGCGATGACCTAGACGGCTGGGATGGGGGGGGGGGCTGGGAGGGAGGGTTTAGAGGGAGGGACCTATGTATACATACAACTGACATACTTCATCTTACAGCAGAAACGGACACAACAGTGTAAAGCATAAAAAATTTAAAAAAAAAATCAGCATCCAGAGGGGTTGATTTAGAAAAAAAACAACAACATGGGTTTATGCCCAGGAGGTCAATTATCAGAATAAATTGTACACAACTATAGAAAGGATTGAATGCACTGGCAATAGTAATTGTGCAGGTAGACATGTGTTGTTTTTCATTATTTGTATTTATTTAAAATACAGTTGACTATTGTAACTCAAATAATAAGAATGCACCGTGAGGATTTTAACCTCTGTAACGGCAATATGCATGACGACAGGGTCAGTTCTAGGACAGGAAATGGAAGTCACCTGTTTTAAAGTTCCTTATACTAACTGTGGGCTTCCCTGGGGCCTCAGCTGGTGAAGAATCCTCCTGCAATGCAGCAGACCTAGGTTCGATCCCTGGATTGGGAGGATTCCCCTGGAGAAGGGAAAGGCTACCCACTCCAGTGTTCTGGCCTGGAGAATTCCATGGAGTGTATGGTCCACGCGGTCACAAAGAGTCGGACACGACTGAGCGACTTTCACTAACTGTGCATTGGTATCATGTCATTAACAGTGGTCTGTAATAAGTTGATGATGCACCAGGTGATTCCTACAACCACCACTAAAATGCAAAAAGGAGGTAAATGGAATCATAAAAAATAACTAGGACAAAATAAAGGGGTTAAAGAGGGAAAGGGAACAAGGAATAGATGGATCAGTGGATGACAAGGAGCAAGATGGTAGCCTTATTCTCAACATGACAGTCATCACATTCAGTAGAAGTCATTGCTTGGTTGAAGATACTTGTCGGCATTCTTTGAACACCGTACTTAGGGTGAGTGAATTTTTTATCATGTATAGTGCATGACCCAATTTAGAAAAAGATACCGCAAGAGAAAGAAGTTACACCTTGAGAGAAGATATTGGCAACACACACTGTCTGCAGAAGATTATTCTTCAAAATGGATAGATGACTTCTAGAAGTCAGTAAGGCCAATTCAAAGGGAAAATGGAAAAGGTTATGGAGAAGGCATTTCATAGAAGAAACACGAGTGGCTAATCCATACCAGAAGAGATGTCCCTTCTCATGATGAATGGGAGAAATGCAAGTTAAAACGATAATGAGATGCCATTTTGCCTGCATCCGACTGGCCAAAATCTATGATGAGTATGAGAAAAGATATAGAATGCTAAGACGCTGTGGGTGGGGTTGAGGGTGCCGGTGTGAATAAAGTAGTAATAGCACTCGGTAAAGAATGCTGAACTAGGTAGTAAATTTAAACACCATCCTGTGCAAGAAATTTCACTCTTCTCCTTAGAATCCATGAAGGGGAAGGCCCCAGTGGACTGGGGAAGACCTTACATTGCCCCCAGATATGTGGCCTGAAGTCGGGTTGGAGCAGGTGTCAGAAGAGAGGAGATGAGGTCTGAACTGTATTTTTTTTTTTTTTTTTTTTGAGTAATGTGGGGTGAGGGATAGGAGTGTGTTAGCTGGAATAAATCAAATCTCTCTGAAGCTTTGCTGAGGGTGTTGACTGTAACTGGGACAACCACAAGGAGCTTGATGTCCCTGCATATATGGGGGTGGGGGCAAAGGAGGTTCTGGTTCATGTGCTACTGGAAATAAGAAAATACATCTTGGAAATGTGTTGGGGGAAAAGATGTTGAGATGCAACTTAGAAAATCCCTTGAAAAAGTTGTGCAAGTTGTTAGCCGCTCAGTTGTGTCTGAGTCTTTGCCACTTCATGGATTGTAGCCCGCCAGGCTCCTCTGTCCATGGGATTCTCCAGGCAAGAATACTGGAGTGGGCTGTCATTCCCTGCTCCAGGGGATCTTCCCCACCCAGGGATTCAGCCACATTGCAGACAGATTCTTCCCTGTCTGAGCCACCGGGGAAGCCCCCATAAAATAATGCTAGCACGTTTTGGCCACCTGATGCAAGGAACTGACTCATTGGAAAAGACCCTGATGCTGGGAAAGACTGAAGGCGGGAGGAGAGACGACAGAGGATGGGATGGTTGGATGGCATCACCGACTTGACGGACATGAGTTTGAGCAAATTCCAGGAGTTGGTGATGGACAGGGAGGCCTGGCGTGCTGCGGTCCATGGGGTCACAGAGTTGGACACGACAGAGCGACTGAACTGAACTGAACTGAGCACGTTTTCATGAAAGTGAAGATGGCCAACCAGCTGGGTAAAGCGGCTTTCTTGGTGAGTTACTTAGTGTTTTTGCCTCTATAGAGACACCCATATTGAAATCATGGCCTGAAGATGTTTACACAGCATAGGAGCATGAGACCATAGGAGCAAAAGCAGATAGATGAACATTGGAAATCTTGTGAAATCTCTCTGTGAGTGAAAGAAATGATCTCAGAACGTCACTATCAGGAGGCAAATGGGTGCATGAACTGTGGAGCCCAACAACAAACTCCTGTGGGCAGAAGCCTTGCAGCAGGTGACTTTAGGTGTCATATCGCAACCTGAAATTTAATGACAGCAGATTTCAGCGTTTGCTACCCGAGCGGTGACGGTTGAACTCTTGATGAAGAAAGTGAAGTGAAAGTGCAAGCCGCTCAGTCGTGTCCGACTCTTGGCAACCCCACGGACTATACGGGCATTCCTGATGTGGGTAGGTCCTTAACCCGCCCCGTTCCTAATCTCTGTCAGGGGAGTAAGAATTAGAAGCAGCAGGAAGGTTTGCCCTCTCTCCAAACCTTCCCTTCGGATGCCATGAATACCAAGCGCTAATGAGTCTGGTATCTACAGGCAAGGTTTCCAGAATGCCCTCTAGCTGCGTGATGACTAGGGGAAAAAAAAAAAAGTCTTGTGAGAATTTACACACACCGTTGAGTGTTTGCCTTCCAAGTGGTCTCTTGAGAGCCTACACCTGTATTCCAAAAGTGTTATTGTAACCCTAGACAGTGTTCAAACATTTTCTGTTTGTTTTTTTTTAAATCGGGGTCAGAACCCAGCTCATGGGTCCTGTGAAGGAAGGTGAACTGAGTAGGCGTTGGGAAAAAAACAGGTCCCAGATGCTGTTGAAATACTTTCACGATAGAATACCTCAGATGAAGTAAATGTTATTATTTCCTATTTTCTACGAAGGAGGAAATGAGTCCTGGGACTTGAGATTGTCAAGAACGTCAAACTGAAGTATTTCGTAGCCTTTTCTCAAAGTAATATGAGTAAAATCAGTTGCTTCATTCACCTGTGTGTCTCAGTGGCCAATTAGCTTTTATTTTTTTAATTTTATTGATGCTTAGTTGATTTACAAGGCAGTGTTGATTTTTACTGTATGGCAGAGTGACTCGGTTATGAATCTGTGTGTTCTTTTTCATCTTTTTTGCCTCATGGCTTATCGCAGAACACTGAATCTACTTCCTTATGCTGTACCGTAGGACCTCCTTGTTTATCTTTATCCCGATATAAGAGTTTGCCTCTGCTAACCCCAAACTCACATTCCTTCCCCCCTTTCATCTCCACCTTCCAACTATAAGTCTTTTTCTCTGTATCTGTGAGTCTGGTTTTGTTTTGGAGGTGTGTTGACTGGCACTGCATTTTAGCCTCCACTTATAAGTGACTTATAAGCATGTGGTATTTGCCTTTTTCTTTCTGACTTACTTTGCTTAGTACAATCATCTCTAGGTGCTTCCGTGTTGCTTCCGGTGGCGTCCTTTCATCCGTTTTGAATGACACACGAGCTGTATAACTCTTCTGTAGTTCCAAGCTTGCCTCAAAAGATGAAGGCTTCCACAGTTGTGATAGTTAAAAAGTCTGTGCCAGATACATTTCAGTAATATTTAGCATGATCAGATAAGGCTGATTCAGAAATTAATTACACTCACTAATAATGAGAAATCAGTGAGGATAAAGTCAGGAAACTCTTCTGGATGATTCCAGAGGGAATATTTATTGTTGAATTCTTCACTGTTCAGTCGTGTCCGAGTCTTTTGTGACCACATGGACTGCAGACCATCAGGTTCTTCTGCCCATGGGATTCTCCAGGCAAGAATACTGGAGTGGGGTACCATTGCCTTCTCCAGGGGGGGTCTTCCCGACTCTGGGATTGAACCTGGGTCTCCTAAGTTGCAAAGAGATTCTTTACCATCTGAGCCACCAGGGAAGCCCTATTTATTTTTTGTTATCTGAAAATATTCTCCATTACCTTTAATATCTTAATATATTGTAAAGAAATCACTGTGCAGTTTCATGGGAAGGTCAGGTGGCTGGATTTTAAAATGACTGGGAAATGCAGACCAGATCGTCTGCTTTTGGTTTGGTGGAAAGTCTCTTTTCGGAGGAAGTTTCTGGTTATTGAAAGGCCTCCTGGCATATGACATGATGTTGACTTGGCACGGATGCTAACCAGG
The DNA here is from genome assembly GCF_910594005.1 of Cervus elaphus. Classification (NCBI taxonomy): domain Eukaryota; kingdom Metazoa; phylum Chordata; class Mammalia; order Artiodactyla; family Cervidae; genus Cervus; species Cervus elaphus. Next base: position 173,895,914 of record NC_057848.1, on the reverse strand, counting down.
GCAAGGACGGTGCCCTGGGCTCTCAGGTGGCCGGGCTCAGTTGGACATGATTAAGTCTTCTGGGAACGCAGTGTAGTAGGAAGGAGCTCTTGCTAGGACCCTGAGATTTCCTCTTTCAGGAGCTTGGTACTGTCTTGATGTCACACTTAGCTAGGAGAAACGACCTAGTTAATGACACAATAAATAAATGGTGTTCTTATGGAATGAAAATGATACCCACCGTGTGATGTGATGGTGGACAGTTGCCAGAGAAACCCGAATGTGCCCTGGGTACTAGATGTCCCTTCTCTGAACATGGACTTCCACCAGCGTTTTACTAAAGCCGTTTCTGGCTGTGTCTTCGGTTACAGTGTCTTTGATCTTCAAAGACGTTGAGGGCAGCTTTCAGGCCGGTCTCTCAGATCTGCAGTGATCCAGCTGGAAGTTTTCCTGGATCTTGGGCAAAGCAGTTGGAGTTTTCCCCACACATTCAGTTCAGCTCAGTCTCTCAGTCAGGTCCGACTCTTTGTGACCCCATCGACTGCAGCACGCCAGGCCTCCCTGTCCATCACCAACTCCCGGAGCTTGCTCAAACTCATGTCCATCGAATCAGTGATGCGATCCAACCATCTCATCCTCTGTCGCCCCCCTCCTCCTCCCACCTTCAGTCTTTCCCAGCATCAGGGTCTTTTCCAATGAGTCAGCTCTACGCATCAGGTGGCCAAAGTCCTGGAGCCTCAGTTTCAGCATCAGTCCTTCCAATGAACACCCAGGACTGATCTCCTTTAGGATGGACTGGTTGGATCTCCTTGCAGTCCAAGGGACTCCCAAGAGTCTTCTCCAACACCACAGTTCAAAAGCATCAGTTCTTCGGCACTCAGCTTTCTTTATAGTCCAACTCTCACTTTCATATGTGACTACTGGAAAAACCACAGCCTTGACTAGATGGACCTTTGTCAGCGATGTCTCTGCTTTTCGAAATGCTGTCTATTTGGTCATAACTTTCCTTCCAAGGAGCAAGCGTCTTTTAATTTCATGGCTGCAATCACCATCTGCAGTGATTTTGGAGCTCCAAAAAATAAAGTCAGCCACTGTTTCCACTGTTTCCCCATCTGTTTGCCATGAAGTGATGGGACCGGATGCCATGATCTTAGTTTTCTGAATGTTGTTTTTAAGCCAGCTTTTCCCCTCGCCTCTTTAGGTAAGGGCATTTGGCTGACACGTTCCACTGAGGAGAAAATCAGTGATAGAGTGCAGAAGGCGGTGGGGCTGGGGAAGGGGGTGCTGGTTTCACCTGCCGGGTGCCGACCTCCACACCCTCCATCTGCCTGGGTCCTCAGGCCTCCGTGTGAACGAGCATCCGCTTTTCCCATCTTGTGTGTTGGGTTAATGGATCACTCTCGCCCATCAGCCCTCCTTAATGGGACACAGGTTCAGACCCAAGACACAGAAATCCATCTCCTCGGTGCAGTGGAAACATAGCCGCCTTCCTGTCTTGTCCCAGATCCCCAGAAGAAATAGTCACCCACTGTGTTTCAAAAGACGTTCCCGTTCATGGATTTAAAACAGCTCTTTTAAACTCCCAAAGGACTCAAGGGAGAAAGAATCCCAGAAAACTAGAAAATGAGATACTCTGCCATAAAAATTCTTTTCAAATAGTGAGGACTATTTATTTTATTTTCCTCTGTTTTTCTTTCTGGAAAAAGGGGCATTTCATTTTACAAATCAAAGACATTCAGTGGTTCTGTGATGTGAAGGAGTTGGAAAGAGTTGGTTTCCAAATTATGTAAATTCTATAGTCATTGAGTTGAAGGTTTAGAAATAGTAACGGAATATGGAATAATGTTTTTCTTTTTTTCCCTCATGAAATAGTTGTTCTGGAAGTCTTAACTTTCATATTTTTTCCCCCTAATTTTGTTGTCTTCTGAAGAAGTTTTAATGCCAGCAAATAACATTCAAACCCTTCACATGATGCCAAAAACTGTAAAATCGGAACTTTCATTCTTGATGACTGAGAGAGGGGGAAAAATGAGTAACATAAAGAATAAAAAGATTTTCAATTTACTTAAAAGGACACCATATGGAATGATGTATTCCATCTAATTTTATATTAGCTTTCTTCATTAAATTCTAAATTTGCACTGCTTTAGAGACATGATTATTTAATGTTCCATTGTACATGGTTAATTTCAGAGACATGCCATTATATCAAAACCATAATATGCTGTTTTTGCTCTTATTACTAATGATATTTCATAAGAGATACTCAAAAGATATGGAAGCACCTTGTTTTACATACATTTGGATAATACATGAAGGATTAGGTTTTGCAGCTCTCCCAGGGAGGTCAAGGAAAAGTAATGAACATGCAAAAATAAGTTTTATTTTTGGCTCTGTGTCTGTCAGGACATTTGTTCACACCTTTTAGATTATCCCACCTGTTGCTATCTTCCATTCATGAGACAAGGTATTTTAAAGATCTTCAGATGAGAGAAGTTAAGTTTCTTCTGATCTAAAGAAAGTAAAATTGACCTCTGGTTTCTGGCTTTGAAAATTAATGCGATAGTCCTCTAAAATGGCAACATGCTGAGTTATCAGGTAACCTCACAGCCACAAAATTCTATAATTTTATTGTAGACAATTTGCATATTAATGTACTCTAAAGTGGTGGGTATTCAACCTTTAGAAATGCTAAGTATTTCAAATCAAGTCATCAATCTGATTTTTGCACAATGTTCTAGTCTTATTGCATACTATAATACCAGTTCACATACATACCCCACTAAAGGGGAATCTTACTAATTTGACCTGCTTTCTTTGCTTTCCAAAGGAAAGAAAAACATACGCTTAGTGATAATCTGGTTACTTAAGTGGGAAGTATGTGACTGATGTGTAGAGGGCAGTTTTACACGGCAAGGCCAAGTATTATATGTCTTTTTTTATTTGTTTTTTCATGTATGCACATTTATTTGTATGCACGTGTGTATGTGTCTGATTATCCCCTTTGATTTTATGGCTCGGCGTCTGCTTTATTTCCACGGAAAACCTGCACATGAATGCTTCTAGCAGCTTGATTCACAACTGCCTAAATTTGGAAGCAGTAGTGATGGCCTCCAGTGGTTGTTGTTCAGTCCCTAAGTCATGTCTGAATCTTTGTGACCCCATGGACTGCAGCACACCAGGCTTCCCTGTCCTTCGCTGTCTCCCGGACTTTGCTCAAACTCATGTCCATTGAGTCGGTGATGCCATCCAACCATCTTATCCTCTGTCGCCCCCTTCTCCTCTTGCCTTCAATCTTTCCCAGTATCAGGGTCCTTTCCAATGAATTTGCTCTTTGCATCAGGTGGCCAAAGCATTGGAGCTTCAGCTTCAGCATCAGTCCTTCCAGTGAATATTCAGGGTTGGTTTCATTGAGGATTGACTCCTTTGATCTCCTCATAGTCCCAGGGACTCTCAAGAATCTTTTCCAGGAGACTGCATCTGTTCTTTGGTGCTCAGCCTTCTTTATGGTCGAACTCTCATGTCCATACATGACTCCTGGGAAAACCATAGCTTTGACTAGACAGACCCTTGTCGGCAAAGTGATGTTTCAGCTTTTTAATACGCTGCCTTGGTTTGTCATAGCTTTCCTTCAGTAGGGGATAGATAAACTGTGGCCCATCCATACAGTGGAATATTTTTCAGTGCTAAAAAGAAATGAGCTGTGAAACCACTCAAAGACATTGAAGAATCTTAGTATGCTTATTACTGGGTGAAAGAAGCCCAATGGATAAGACTGTGTGTTGGGTTACTCCTCCTATGACATTCTAGAAAAGGCTGATGCAGAGAGACAATAAATAAAAAGATCCATGGTTGCCAGGGCCTGGGACTGAAGTTCACGGTGTGCGGGTAGGGCAATGAAGACGCTCCGCATGGTGCTAGGAGATGAATACATATCATTGTGTGTTTGTCCCAAGTTCACAGAAGGTACAGCACCAAGGGTGGACCTTGGTGAGCCAGCCAATCCATCCTAAAGGAAATCAGTCCTGAATGTTCACCGGAAGGTCCGATGCTGAAGCTGAAACTCCAATCCTTTGGCCACCTGATGCGAAGAGCTGACTCATTTGAAAAGACCCTGATGCTGGGAAAGATTGAGGGCAGGAGGAGACGGGGATGACAGAGGATGAGATGGTTGGATGGCATCACCGACTCACTGGACATGAGTTTGAGCAAACTCCGGGAGTTGGTGATGGACAGGGAGGCCTGGCGTGCTGCAGTCCATGGGGTCACAAAGCGTCAGACACGACTGAGCGACTGAACTGAACTAAAGTGCGAACCTATTGTAAACTATGGACTTTGAGTGACAGTGATGTCTTAGTGGAGGTTCATCGGTTATAAAAAATACACTAAGGTGGTGGACGCTGGTTGTCAGGGAGGCATGAGTCAGGACATGGTATATATGGGAAATCCTTATACTTGCTGCTCAATTTTCCTATGAATGTAAAACTACTCTAAAAAATATTTTAAAAATATATATGTGTATGTGTTTACTCACAATAGAGCATTCTGTCCATTTTACAAATGGAGATAAAACGAGCCTTCTGCATGTGTGCATGCTCAGTCACTCGGTCGTGTCTGACTCTTTTGTGACCCCATGGAGTGTAGCCTGCCAGTCCCCTCTGTCCATGTGTCCTGGTATATGACAATCATTTGTGTGTGCATTCACCCATCCATCCATCCACCCATCCATCCACTCATCCACAATCTATCCACTCATCCATCCATCCATCCACCCATCCATACATCCACCCATCTATCCATTCACCCATCCATCCACCCATCTGTCCATCCACCCATCCATCCATCCATCCACCTGTCCATCCACCCATCCGTCCATCCACCCACCCATCCATCTGTCCATCCACCCATCCATCCATCCATCCACCCAACCATCCATCCATCCATCCATCCACCTCTCTGTCCATCCATCCATCCAACCATCCACCCATCCATCCACTCATCCACAATCCATCCACTCATCCATCCATCCACTGTCCCATCCATCCACCTATCCATCCATTCACCCATCCATCCATCCAGTCATCCATGCATCCATTCACCCATCCATCTGTCCATCCATCCATCCACCCACCCACCCATCCATCCACCACCCATCCATCACCCATCCATCCATCCATCCACCCAACCATCCATCCATCCATCCATCCATCCACCCATCCATCCATCCATCCACTCGTCCATCCATCCACCTACCCATCCATTCATCCACCCATCTATCCACCCATCCGTCAATCCACCCCCCATCCATCCATCCATCCACCCATCCATCCATCCATCCACCCAACCATCCATCCATCCGTCCATCCATCCATCCACTCGTCCATCCATCCACCCACCCATCCATTCATCCATCCATCCATCCATCCACCCACCCATCTGTCCCTCCATCCATCCCTCCACCCATCCGTCCATCCATCCACCCAACCATCCATCCATCTGTCCATCCATCCATCCACTCGTCCATCCATCCACCCACCTGTCTGTCCATCCATCCATCCATCCATCCATCCATCCATCCACTCATCCATCCATCCATCCATCCACCTACCCATCCATCCATCCATCCATCAATCCACCCATCCATCTGTCCATCAGTCCACCCATCCATCTCTCCATCCATCCACCCACCCGTCCATCCATCCACCCATCCATCAATCCACCCATCCACCCATCCACCCATCCATCCATCCATCCATCCACCCACCCACCCATCCATCCATTCCCCCATTCATCCATCCACCCGACGAAACCTAACTTGTACAGTGCACTTTTCTACCTTTGATGAAGGTACAAAAGTGTGTATAGGGTGCTACTTGCCTTCAAAAACTGCCCGTTTCACAATTTTCTTTGAGTAGTGAAATGAGCAGTTGAGCACTGCGCTAATTTTGGTGATGTAACATATTCTTGACTGTGGGATTTTTGCGAAGCAATGTCTGTGGCTGGCGATTTGTTATGTAAGTGAATGCTGAAACATTCTTGTCAGTAAGCGTTCAGGTAACAAAAGACATGTTAGTATGTCTCTCATCGGTAAATTGTTGATAATGATCTGAGTTCATCCTGCCCAGCACAGAATGACTCACCTCAAATAGACAACCAGTGGAAGGGAATTCAGATGCTCTCCAACCACGGGACAGGAAGAGGGTTTTGTAATTTCATTTGGGTGATAGTTCATGACACATTTTGGGATCATTCTTGTAGTTTTTTTCTTGTATATCTTAGTTGCTGGCATTAGTCATTTTAATTAGAAGTACCCAACTGTCAAATCATGCTATGAATAGACACTGAATGCAAAGTATTCTTTATTGCAACCATTAACATTAAACAGCATGTTTTATTTAAACTTTGACATACGCTGATGAAATGCATATTTATTTGTTGACCTCATTCTGAGAGCAAAGACTGTACTATATTAAAGTCTCCATCTTTCCTCTTTTACTGTGTTTCATTTGCCTTACGTACATCTCTCTTCGTGAATTTCAGTTAACTCAACTGTGCATAACCAGTTAGCCACAGCTCCATGTAACTCAGGTATTAGCTCCTTGCTTGGAGTAAAATTGATTCTTTTCATGCACCCTATTCATTCTTTAAGTCAAATCCATCCTGAGATTGATACACAATTTGAGTCATGAAGGGAGGCATTGTCTTTAATAGTTGATGTCATTTGTATTAGATTGTAAGGTTTTCCTGTTGGCTCAGCCGCAAAGAATCTGCCTGCCGATGCAGGAGACCTGGGTTTGATCCCTGGGTCGGGAAGATTCCCTGGAGAAGGAAATGGCAATCCACTCCAGTGTTCTTGCCTGGAGAATCCCATGAACAGAGGAGCCTGGCGGGCTACAGTCCATGGGGTCACAAAGACTCAGACAGAACTTAGCAACTGAGCATGCACGCAAGTATTGGATTGAAGTGACCGGTCGCTTTGTAGGCATGGGTTCAGCTTCCTTGTGGGACGGTTATGGATGAGTTAGGCCAGTAACTCGGGATTACCGCCAACCTGCAACAATGGTTTTCTTGCAATTTCTTAGAGCTAGAACTAATACTGAATAACTGATGTGAGTTTGAAGAAACCTGGCCCGTAAGTTTGCTGACAGTTCTGTACATGTGATAGATCTGTTTGCAAACGCATTGATCATATCTTTGCAGGTACCAAACTGATAGTTTACTTTGACGGCTCATTTTACAATGGGAAGGATTATGATCTAAGAGAGTTTTTAAAACGATAACATGGGTGTTTCCGTGGGTGGTCCAGCGGCTAAGACGTGCGCTCCCAATGCAGGGGGACTTGTCTGAGCCTAGATCTCACATGCTACAACTCAAGAGGTTTTGGAAGCCACAACGAGGACCCAGCACAGCCAAAAGTAAATAAACAAACTTAAAATTTTTTTTAAACTTGTTTAATTTTGGCTGTGCTGGATCTTCCTTGCTGTGCGGGCTCCTCTCTAGTTGTGGCTAGCAGAGACTTCTCTCTAGTTGTGGTGTGCAATCTTATTGCAGAGACTTCTCTTGTTGTATCTCTAGGTCTCTAGAGCACTGGCTCAGTACTTGTGACATGTTGTCCCCGAACTAGGGATCCAACCTGTGTCTCCTGCATGGGCAGGCGAATCCTTCACCGCTGAGCCACCAGGGAAGCCTCATACGTAAATATTTTAAAACATAATACACGAGATAATGGTGAGAAGGAAATAACTGTGAATAAGGCAAGGGAAGAGGATTGATACTCTGAAGTGTGTTGCGCTTAGTCATTCAGTCGTGTCCGACTCTTTGCAACCCCCATGGACTGTAGCCCACCAGGCTTCTCTGTCCATGGGATTCTCCAGGCAAGAATACTGGAGTGGGTTTGCCGTGCCCTTCTCCAGGGGATCTTCCCAACCCAGGGATCACACCCATGGACAGAGGAGCCTGGCGGGGCTACACTCCATGGGGTCACAAAGTCAGACACGACTGAGCGACTGAACAATAAGAACCCGCTTAGTGGGGGTGGGTTGGGAGGACTGTGGCTGAAGATACTGATAAAGAGGGAGCCTGTGATTGTGTGGGTGCAGGCGGTATGTGGGAGCTTTCTGCTTGGTGCTCAGCTCTGCGTGACCCAAAACCAGCGTTCCAAACCAGTCTGTTAGCAAAGGGAAGTCGTTCCTATGATTACTCATACTTTGCTATCGTTCGCTTCCGAAAGAAAGTGAAGTCACTCTGTCATGTCCCAACTCTTTGCAACTCCATGGACAGTACCCCGCCAGGCTCCTGGGTCCCTGGGATTCTCCAGGCAAGAATATTGCAGTGGGTCGCCTTGCCCTCCTCCAGGGGATCTTCCCCACCCAGGGATCGAACGTGGACTCAGCTTCTTTGGGTCCTTTAAAGCAAAGCTGAAGTGGCTAGTCCCTGTGTGATGGTTGGTGAGCTTCCTAATGTCCCTGGGTTTTCATTTCGCCATCCCTCCAGTGGGAACCTAGCTTGAAGCGTATGTCGTGTAAATAGGAAATAATATGCATAAAGTCATGTTGAGTGCATGTGGCAGACATTGTTGAATATGTGATATCAGAAGCCCCCCTTTTGGATTAAATATGTGTTCTGAAATACCTGTTGCTAACTTGCCTGTCAATATCATAATTTAGAAAATGATATCTAACATTTTATTCTCATGCATATGAAGGTTTTAAAATAACCAGGCTTGGTTTTTTAATCATGAGGCTGCAATATATTTAATTTTTAGTATTCAGTATCTCTCGTCACTCAATACAGAATGAGAAGTGTTACACTAAATCCCTTGCCCTCATTGTGTTAGGGATGTGTGTGTGTGTGTGTGTGTGGGTGTGTGGGTGTGTGTGTGTGGTTAATCAAGAGCTGTGTGTCCGACTTCCTTTTTGATATTAGTGATCACAGCATGTTGACACATTAATCATAACTTGTATACTGAAGAATCTGCTGGCCAGTACAGGAATCACGGGAGATGCGGGTTCGATCCCTGGGTCGGGAAGATCCCCTGGAGGAGGGCATGGCTACCCACTCCAGTATTCTTGCCTGGAGAATCCCACGGACAGAGGAGCCAGGTGGGCTGCAGCCCATGGGGCTGCAAAGAGTCAGACACGATTGAGCAGCTGAACAACAAAAACACTACTTAGTAGGAGTGGGGTGAGAGGACTGTGGCGTGATAACCAGCTTGAGCTGGAGTACGCTGACATTTGTTACTTCCCTTCCCTGGATCCTTTCTTCCGGGAGAGGGGTCCTTGGGAACACTTGAGAGCATCGCCCTTCATTACAAAGTCTCACGGCCAAATGATCTCCAGTTTACTGTGCCCGGGGATTGCCTCTCAGCCCATGAAATGGCATCATCTCAGACAAGGACAGGTGAGTGGGAGGCACGGAATCACCTGATGAATGTTCTGTAAAGAATTGTGAGCAGAAAGAATCATTTTGTACACACCTCTCTCACTAGAATATCATAGAGGAAGAGGAGAATGAAAAGATTAGGAAAAAAAAAAAAACTCGCAAGCCAAGGGGTGGGGGTTGCCGCCCCTCTGCAGAGAAGAAAATAGCAATGCCATGCTTTTTAGTCGTTGAAGGAGAGTTGATGTGCAGTGTTGTGTTACTTTTAGGTGTAAAGCAAAGTGATTCACGTCTCTGAAAAGAAAAGAATCTGAAAAAGGATATGTTTATATATATATGTATATGTATATATTTGAAAGGATATATATATGCAGATTCTTTTCAGAATCTGAGAAAGGATATATATTTATATGTATGTCGTATATTCAGATTCTTTTCTTTTCAGGATCTGAGAAAGGATATATATATATTCAGAATCTGAGAAACGACAGACACACACACACATATATATGTATATATATGCATGTATATTCAGATTCTTTTCAATTGCAAGTTATTACAATATATCAAGTACGGTTCCCTGTGCTATACCATAGGTCCCCGTGGGTTATGTATTTTGTATATAGTAGTTTTTATCTGCTAATCCAGCCTCCTATTTTATCCCTTTTCCCCTTCAGTGGCCATAATTTGGGCCTCTGTGCCCGAGGGTCTATTTCTGCCCTGTAAATAAGTTCATTTGTGTAGTTTTTAAAAAGATTCCGCCTGCAGGTGATACCATCACTTATTTCTCTCTGTAGGTCTGACTTATTAATACCTCACTTCGTGTGATAATCTCTAGGCTCATCTATATGGCAGTAGATGGTGACATTTCATTCTTTTCTTATGACTGAATAATGTCTCACTGTGTGTGTGTGTGTGTGTGTGTCTGCGAAATATGTTTCTGTATGTATGTATTTCCGTGGGTGTGTATATACGTCTTCTTCATCCATTTGTTGATGGACATTGATGTTGCTTCCATGTCTTGGCTGATGTAAATAAAGCTGCAGTGAGCATCGGGGTACTTGAAAAAATCCAAATAAGACCATCACTGTTCACTGTTACAGTACATGGAGAATTGGCAGGTAATGCTAGAATCTGGTGCTAATGATGACATTGAGGAATGTATGCTATTCTGCTTTCTGTCGTGCCTCTGAAATCTTATTCCTTTGTACCTTTGAGTACTTGGAACAGTCTGTCACACTGCCAGAATAATATAACAAGAAAAGTCTCGAGAGTTTTTAACATGTAATGAAATCTTACACACTGATGCTCCAGGACACTCGACTGTAAGAGATTTGGGTACCAGTTTAAAAAAAAAAAAAAACAGAGAAAACCCCACTAGACCGTGTAAGTTGGCTCTGTGTGTGTGGCTGGGTGATGTTGTGTAGAACTCCTTGGCCTGGTACCTAAACATGGAAACACTTCTTTCCCCGAAAGGAGAGCATCAGGGAACTCCGTCCACTGAGGCCCTTGGGCCCTACTCTGCTGGGACAGACAACCACGCACGGAGAAGTCAAACCAGATGCCAAGACCCTGTTGATGGATTGCGTGATCCAGAAAACCATCATTACGGCATTATTCTTACACATGTTTAATACAAAGAGGAAAAAGCAATAGTTTTGTGGGTTCCTGAAATAATTTTCAATAATATTAAAAAAAAAAAAAAAACTTAAAGAGACCTCAGAAACTAATTTCTGTGTGTCTTTGCTACAAGGCAGAACTGTTTAACGGGACAAATGCATAGCCTCAAATTCTTCAAGATTTACAGGCAGGAGCTTCCAACCGCAACATTGTTAATTTTATATTTGAATTTCAGTGAAGAAGAGATGCTCAAATGTTACGACAGTGCCTATAAACATACAAGATTATTTTTATGTCATGCCTGTCTTTCTAAAATACAGATGACATAGTCCCATTACTGTCTTTCTTATTGATTTTATCTCTCCTGCACATTTGTCTTGCTCTCTTGACTAATTCATAGTATGTGGCATCTTGTGAAGACAGAACCTTAATAGGATAGCTCAGCCATGGACACAGTGCTGTATTTAACGTGGAGAACCAACAAGGACCTTCTGTCCAGCACAGGGAAATCTGCTCAATGTCATGTGGCAGCCTGGATGGGGGAGAATGGATATGTGTATAATGTATATTGCCGAGTCCCTTTTCTCTGCCACTGAAACTATCACAACATTATTAGTTGGCTAGGAAAGTGAAAGTCACTCAGTCGTGTCCGACTCTTTGCAACCCCATGGACTGTAGCCCACCAGGCTCCTCTGTCCATGGAATTCTCCAGTCCTGAGTTCTGGAGTGGGGAGCCTTTCCCTTCCCCAGGGGATCTTCCTGACCTAGTATTGGAACCCAGGTCTCCCGCATTGCGGGCAGATTCTTTACCAGCTGAGCCACCAGGTTGGCTATGAAAGTGAAGCGAAAGTGAAGTCGGTCAGTCGTGTCCGACTCTTTGCAACCCCATGGACTGTAGCCCACCAGGCTCCTCTGTCCATGGAATTTTCCAGGCAAGAGTACTGGAGTGGGTTGCCATTTCCTTCTCCAGGGGATCTCCCCAACCCAGGGATCGAACCCGGGTCTCCCGCATTGCAGGCAGATGCTTTTACCGTCTGAGCCACCAGGGTCCCTATAATCTAATATACTCTAATTACCAGGTTGGATATACTCTAATATAAAAGTAAAAAAAAAACAAAGAATGTCTAACAATAACTTACAAACCTTAGAAAAATATTAGGAATCTCTCTATTTTCTGGATATAACACAAAGTTGCATAATGCTCCTGCTTTTTGATGGAGTCTAAAATAAGCATTGTGTATTCATATTCCTCTTTGAATACTGACTTTGAAAAATAGACCAATGATTTTTTTTTTTTGCCTCTTTCCACTGTCTTAAAAGAAATGATGTGATAAAACTGTCACACGGTTCAGAAAATGGCATGGGTTATCACTGACGAGGTCAGTGCATTTAGGATCCAGACCGATTATACTATAGAGATTTCTGTCGATCCTACTGATTATAAAAGGATGTTTTTCAGCTTTGTTTTCTCACTGCGGGTGGACATGGCTTAGGCATGAGGGCATGAAGAATTCTTCCAGGAGTGCCCCGATCTCTGCCTGTCCAAGTGGAGTGAGAGTCTCTTTCTTTAAGTCCTGATTGCAACTCAAGCATTCAGTCCAGAGCACGTGGTCTTTAATAAAGTGCGGTCACTTAAAGCGGACTCCAACACCACTCTCAACACGGAAGATGCCTCTCAGAAACCAAGCCACTCTGCATGTCTGCGACTTCCGTCTCTGATCCCTTCTATCTTAACGGCCGTACCAGCCTTCCTGCCCCGGGAGCCCCGCAGCTGCCTTGGGAAGCCGTTCCTTGCGGAGCTGGCTCACTCTCCCTGGCGGCATCACCCCTAATAAGTCCACACGGCTTGTCCCCTCTTCCTTCTCAAACTCGCGCTCTCTAGGACCCTGGGGGAGACCTCTGAGGGGGTGTGTTAATTCAGATGGGAAGGGGGGTAACACCCCTGGGACAGCCCGCAGTCTGTAGGGCATGGATGCTCTTAGATATGATGGTTCCTGGAACAGCATGGGTTTGAAATGCATGGGTCCACTCATCTGCGGATTTTTTTTTTTCCCCAAAATAATCCAGTATTACGGAATGGCCGGTTGGTTGATAGCAGAGACGCAGAGCGTCAGAGACAGGCAGAAACTGTGGATGCAGAGGTTGACTCAACTCGGGTGCAGTTTCTTTACTGCATAGAGGTTCAGTACCCGAACCCCTGTGGTGTTTAGGGTCCACTGTAAATGCTCCTCCTGAAGATGAAATGCCCACAAACCTGGGTATACAGACCTCAGTGGATAGGGGAGGATGAGCCCCTTTTATCCACAGCTCTTTGCATTCTTTACCCAGATTCCTGAGACCACCACCTACAAAAGCCAGGTGCACAAAAGTTCTGGTTTGAGGTGTTCCTTTGGGGGGAACCCAGGATAAAGGAAGGGGGAACCCAGGATAAAGGAATGGGCAACCCACTCCAGGATCCTTGCCTGGAGAATCACACGGACAGAAGACCTGGCGGGCTGCAGTCCACGGGGTCGCAAAGAGTCAGACACGACCGAGTGACTCACACACACACACAAAGACTGTTTCTTTTCCTTCTTCCCTCTCTCCTTCCTTCCTTTTTTCTTCTCTCCCCCTCTCTGTGTATATCTCTGTCTAATCTATTTTGTAATCCATCATTTGATCTAGTCTATCATCTACCATCCAGCATAAAGAGATACGGTGACTTCTAGAGGGTCATTTTCAAGGAATACTTATGTTTTAATGGCAACTTTGTCTGAATCTGGCTTCCCTGGTGACTCAGTGGGGGAAAAAAGAAATCTGCCTACAGTGTAGGAAACATGGGTTGGATCCCGAGGTGGTGGGGAAGAATCCCTGGAGAAGGGAATGGCAGCCCACTCCAGTATTCTCGCCTGGAGAATCCCACGGACACAGGAGCCTGGCGGGCTATCGTCCATGGGGTCGCAAAGAGTCTGAGTGACTAGCACTTTCACACTTGCCGGAATCAGTAACAGCAAGTGATTTTCTATTCAGTGGTTCTCCTTTTGCTTGCTACAGGTTATTGCAGACTCAAGTGTTACAGACTGAACGTGTTCCCCAGATTCTTATCTCTGTGAGTCAGGAGGAGGGTCCCCATCAGAACCAGACCAGGCTGGTACTCTGAGAAGTAAAGTCTTATTGTTTACAAGCTGCCCATGGCATTAGACTGTGTTCTGGCAGCCTGAGCTGTGACCCCAGAGTTCTCTGTCTTTGAAGAAAGATGGCATGGTGGTCGTAAGAGGAAAATCTGAGTGAGTTCGGGAACAGAACGTAAATGACAGAGCCCACTTAGAATATGTCTGATTAGAGATATTCCATGCGCTTGTTGCTGAAAGAAATGACCCAAGTCAAGCAGGATGAGCTAAAGTTCAAGCTTGGGCTTCCCTGGTGGTCCGGTGGGTAAGGATCTTCCTGCCAATGCAGGAGACACATGCTCCCATCCCTGGTCCTGGAAGATCCCACATGCCAAGGGACACATAAGCCCAGGAGCCACAACTCCTGAATCTCACGCCCTCGAGAACCTGTGCTCGGCAAGATGAGAAGCCACCTCCTGAGAAGCCCGCACACCACAAGTAGTAGCCCCTGCTGGCCACGACTAGAGAAGGCCCTGTCCAGCAACAGAGACTCAGGCATGGCCCACAAGAAAGAAATCAACTTAAATCAAAAAGTGCCCCCTGCCCCTCACCTAACCTGGAAATCTGCTCAGCGGCCTGAGTGAGATAAGAACAAACTCTTCGTGTCCTTAATCAAAAACGCAATGCCGCGTTGTTTTCGCAACAATAGTGTGCTGTGACATTCCTTGCTGATGCCTTTTCCAGTCTTCCGTCTTCATGAGATAACTTTTCTTCCTCGATTCTTCTTCCGATGACGAGCTGCCTCTTACATTTCGTATGAGCGTGGCCCCTCAGCCAAGGGCAGCTGCAGTTAGGTCATCCTTGGCGTCTTCCTCTGTCGAGTGTTATGTCTCCAAGCTCATTGGAGAACAGCGTCCAGTTCCAGAGGATGAGCACGCGTTCCTGGCTTCGTGTTGCCCTGAGCCTTGTCACTTCCACTTAAGGGTGATTCAACAGGCAGTTCTGGTACATGACATCATTGAGCAGAAGTCTTGTCCAAACGCTGGCCGGCAAGCCTCCTGGGAAAGAGATGGATGGGAAAAAGACTTTAGATTTGGAAATGGTTCCGCTGCACAAGCTATTGCATCAAACCGCTTATTCAACCTACACCTGAGAATCTTTGAAAGAGATTGACTCGAGTGGGCCTCGGAAGGTTATAATCGGCTATTGGCCGCAGTGTGTAACACTCTCTCTCAATTGGTGTGGACAGATACTAAGTAGAAGAAACGCCAGAGGCTGGCACAGTTTAAACATAAGTGAGCTGACGTGTTTATGCGATTCACTGGATAACATGATACAACAGATGACTTCCAAATCCTGACTTTTAAACTCTCTCCATATGTGTGAGCAGTTCAGGGCGTCCAATATTTCAAGTAACCCTTCACTGACTCTTCTCATAAAGCAAAACGTCATTCTGTGAAGTAAAGTATCCATCTCTGTCTCTCGATAAACTTTTGTTTTGTTCCCCTGTGTTTAATTTTCTCGAGGAAGAGCCGCTTCAAAAATTAGCTTGATTTATTAAGCTCGAAATTATTTCCCATGTTGGAAGGATCACAGCTTTTTCTGTATATGGCAAAGAGGCGAAAATCTTTCCTTGTGTAAAGAACTGTAATTTGAAAGATGATTACATTGATGCTATTAGATCAGTCATCCGAGTAATGCAGCTTGCAGATCCTACATCGAAAGCCCTCGCCATGGGCCCACTGTCATGCGTCCAGTTGGAACACATGCACGTGCATTTGTTTATATTTGCACATGATGTTATCTGTGAAAATATGGTTGGTGATTGGTGATGATCTCATAAATGCTCAGAACTTTTCCGCACAGAGTATAACCCTCTCGTTGGGATTAGACGTGTGGAGATACTGCCAAACAGCATGGGTTTACAGGCCCTATCCGCTGGTCAGTGTGAAGAACTCACATGCTTGGTTTATTCAAACCGAAAGAGGGGAAGACGCCTGAACTGGCCAGCTGGCACAAATTATACTTGGAGCAACATTTCTCTCCCGCTCACCCAAACAAAATAGGCTCACAGCTCATTCGTTCGTTGTTTTACTGTGTCCATCAAGATCTAGTCTAGTACCGGACTCACTGAGAAACACCCTTCACGGGTGTCTTGTGATTTGTAGGTTGCTGAATTTTTCATTCTGTCCTTTTCGAATCTCTTTAGGACTCTGCCTGAAGTTGTCCTCTTGAGGTGGATATTTCACTGTTCTTGTTTAGGATTTAAATCCCGTAGTTTCATTAGGGGCTCACAGTTTTCTCTAAGACTTTTGGCACGGATCTCAAATAGCATAAAATCAGTTGGTTTCCAAAAACAGGTGTTTGTTGTTGTTGAACAGTCGCTAAGTTGTGTCCGACTCTTTGCGACCCCATGGACCGCAGCACTCCAGGCTCCTCTGTCCTTCACCATCTCCTGGAGCTTGCTCAGATTCGTGTCCATTGAGTTGATGGTGCTATCTGGCCATCTCATCCTCTGTCATACCCTTCTCCTCCCACCCTCAATCTTTCCCAGCATCAGGGTCTTTTCCAGTGAGTCAGTTCTTCACATCAGGTGGCCAAAGGATTGGAGTTTCAGCTTCAGCATCAGTCCTTCCAATGAATATTCAGGACTGGTTTCTTTTAAGATGGACTGGTTGGATCTCCTTGCAGTCTAAGGGGACTCTCAAGAGTCTTCTCCAACACCACAGTTCCAAAGCATCATTTCTTCGGTGCTCAACCTTCTTTATGGGCATAAATACATACATATTCTGTCTAAGTCTTCCCTGTTAAGTTACATCTATGTCTGTATGCATGTATCTCTGCTCAAAGAAATACTTAAAACCAAATACTGGGTCACTTGTGTTTAAATACTTGCAAACGGCTTTATTGTAAGTGTGACTTAATTACATTATCTTCACTAAATATCCTGGTAAGGCTCAATTCAGTGGCACGGATTGGGTCTAGGATCATCAGACATAGACTTGACACACTCACACTACACGGATTTTATACTGTCTATATTTTGTGCAAATGTGGACTTGCCAAAATTATTTAAAAAAAAACAAAACACAACAGCACCTCTCTCCCCTGCTTTGCGCTTTCGAGGACTTGCCATCACATATAGGGCAAACATCAGGTGGCTTTGGGCTTCCTTCCTGGCTCAGATGGTGAAGAATGGTACCTACAATGCAGGATACCTGGGTTCAGCCCCTGGGTTGGCAAGATTCCCTGGAGAAGAATAGCTATCCCCAGTGTTCTTGCCTGGAGAACTCCATGGACAGAGGAGGCTGGCGGGCTGCAGTCCATAGGGTTGCAGAGAGTCGGACACGACTGAGCGACTAAGACTTCACGTCAGGCATGTGGGTATTGTGTGAGTTTTGAGAATCAGGAAAGCCTGTTGTGTGATCTTGCTTCTGCAGCATCCCTGTTCCCATCTCGCCCCCCACCCCCTCATACTATGTCTCACATCAGTTTCACCCTCAGAATCCCAAGCACTAGATGGAAATAACCATCCACCGGAAGGCTCCTGGGATGTGTGAATCAGGTTATTTCCTGTCTGTGCAATCCCGTTCCTATTCCTTTCTTGGCGAGACCCTACGAAACACAGACGCCCAATCCCCTGGCCCTGTCTAGGAGCCTCTGAGCCAAGTCACTCTCCCCTCTGACTTCCCGGAATATCTCATACCTCGACACGTCAGTGCGTCTGTCCCTCCTTATTAACAGCTGTTCACGGCAGGGCCGGAATTTCAGGTAGACTTACACCTTGGGGTCTGTGCCTGCAGGTCTGTTGTTGTTGTTCTGTGGCTCAGTCGTGTTGGGCTCTTGCGAGCCCATGGACTGTAGCCCACCAGGCTCCTCTGTCCATGGGATCTCCCCAGTTCCTCCTTCAAGGAATCTTCCCCACCCAGGGGTTGAACCCGCGTCTCCTGTATTGGCCGGCGGGTTCTTTACCGCTGAGCCACCAGGCTGCATTTCCACTGGTACTGTGTCAAAATCAGCTGAACGATATGCTTGATTGAATCGTCCAGCTGCAAGCCGTACGAACTGGAAGAGAAGTCAGTGGTGCTGACTTCTCACGTGGAAGTTTGCCTGCCATGAAATACGCCCAAATAGATCGTAATCACGTTAGATCTGTCATGCTTTAATTTCGATTAAGCCTGTATATTGCACTGAGTGTTACGCAGTTGAACGGTAATGAAATCCAAAAAAAGCTACCTGCTGTATTATAGCTCTAGGTTTTTTTTTTTGTTTAATACAAATATGTATATATATAAAGTTATAACTATACCCACGGGCAGGGCTCTTGCATGAGTCATGGGTCTTATCAGCAACCGGCCAGTGGCTGTGATCCGAGGGACTCACAGAACAGTCTCCACAAAGAATACATTTTCTCTGTGTAATGGGATTCCCACCAACAGCTTTGATGCTTTCTGAGTCCATACCTGGCTTCTTGTAAAATTCACCCAGCCATCGTGACCTTATTAAATAGAGTCAGAAGCTGAAAGCGTGGGGTTCCGTTCAGGACTTTTGGACGAAAGAATTTTTCACTTTTTTTTTTTTTTTTAAAATACTGTGGACTAAGTCCATAAACTGGCAGATTACTCGGACGCTTAAAATGGAGACCTGTGAAAGCAGAGGTGCTGGAGTTCGACGGGAAGGCCCCTTCCGTCATGAGCACGCAGGGTACGCGATGGGTGGATGGCGGTCCTTGTGGGTGGTGGCCAGCATGGCAACTCCCCCAGATGCCTTTGGGTGATCATGGAGACGACTCTCTGCAACCCTATGCCTCCTTCATATACAACATGGAAAACCACCAGCTGCAGACCTGCCTCTTGATTTTCCCTGCATCAGAGAGAGAGTCGGGGAGTTGTCTAAGGCAGGCACTCATTTTCTGGGAGTGGGGGAAAAAAAAAATCTTACTATGTTGTGTATAAAGCACAGAATAATACAGAAAATAAATAGATACAAGGATATTCGTGGTATTAGAATTTCATTTTTTCTTAAACTCCCTAACTATCCCTTCCCCCATTCTTCCCCCACCCTGGGAACCATAAGGTTATTACAGAGTATTGAGCAGAGTTCCCTGGGCTGTCCAGCAGGTCCTTGCTGGTTCTCCATGTGAAATATAGCGGTGTGTCCATGTCCATTTCCATCCCAAATTCCCTGTCTTCCCTGCTACAGTTCCCACAGGAATTGTGAGTTCATTCTCTATGTCTGTGAGCTTGTTTCTGTTTCAGAAAGAAGTTCGCTTGTATCATTTCTTTTTAGACTGCTTGGGTAACGGCTGTCATACGATATTTCTCCTTCTCTGTCTAACCTACTTCAATCAGTGTGACAATGTCTCGGTCCATCCATCTTGCTGCAGATGGATCATTTCCTTCTTTTTGATGGCCCAGTAATATTCCCTTGTGTATATATGTACCACATCTCCTTGATCCATTCCTCTGTCGATGACCATTTAGGTTGCATCCGTGTCCTGGCTGTTGTGAATAGTTCTGCAGTGAACATTGGGGTGTGTGTATGTTTTTGAATCATGTTCCCCCTCCCATGGATATATGCCCAGGAGTGGGATTGGAAAACTATAGTCAATCATGGGGTGTTGATTAGGCGAAAAAAAAAAAGTTTCAGAAATCTCCTTAGAGGGTCGGTCACAGTAGAAAAAAAACCTTTTCTTTGCTGGATGATATATAGTGGGGTGGGGCAAGGCTTGATGGCAGAGAAGAGGAGGTAAGGGGGAGACGGCCACCTGCTGGGAGCAGTTGGACTGATGGAGAAATCAGAGCGAAGGCAGTGTGTGTGCCGCCCTCCTAGAATGAGCATGGAGCCAGTGGAGCGTGCAGTTCTGAACTAACGTAGACGAGGACATTTTTGTCTTTCTTCTCGTTGCCTCCACGGGTAACCTCTTAAGGACCTTTTCCCAACCCTTGAAGACGTCTTGACCATGTTGCAAACTTCCCACGCATTGGCAGTTATGGGAACAAGTCCTCATTTTTGTGATGAAGTCTCGTTTGTCTCGTGTGGCAAGGTCCCTCCCGCTTTTGTGTTTGGGTGCAACCCCGAGTGTCTCTTGTTCCTGCAGCCGGTGACCACGGGGCACGCAGAGGGAAGGGTGTGGGATTTCACTCTTCTCTCTGCTTGCATCTTTTCCAAGTCGGCCTTTTGCAGGTGGGGAGCAGGAAAGGGAGAAAGGATTTTATTTATTTATTCAGTGCTTTTGGTTTGGATACAGACATGTAACTCTGCATTAAATAAAGTATTAGTTATGAGGGGGAGAAACTCCACCATTTCGATATATAAAATTGTCCATTCGCTCTTTTTTTTAATGATTTAGGCCAACTGACCTCACTATGAATTTTCAAGTCCGGTTTTCGGGAACCTTCATTTTGTTACCAGGAAGTGTCTCAGCCCGTGGGCAGGGGCCTATAGATTCTACATTTGCTGTAATAAAATTGTTCAACTAGAGCCCAGCCAAGTAAACTTCTTTTAGAAATTATTCAGTCTGACACATGCATGCGTGCTAAGTCGCTTCAGTCATGGGGTCTGTGCGACCCCGTGGACTGTGGCACATCAGGCTCCTTTGTCCTCGGGATTCTCTAGGCAAGAATATTGGAGTGGGTTGCCATTTCCTTCTCTGACACATAGGGTATGTCTTCCTCGGGGAAAATAAAAGTGTTGTCTCTTGTGTCCTGCAAAGGAAGTTAGGGCCCCATTCTAAACTAGCCCACCCTGCTCTACTGGGCGTGCGGAAGGTCGGGTTTGGAGTCTCCGATCTTGTAACTCCAGTTCCATACGCTGTCCCTTTTAGGCAGCCCTCCCTTAAGAACCCAGCTCCTCTCAGCCTGACTCTCAGATCTCTTCGGAGCCCTCCGCCCCAGCAGTACCCGATATAACCCTCCCGTGTGTTACACAAAACTTGCCTTGACAACAACCCGCTCTCTCCTAGCCACCATTTATCTGCCGTTTGCCAAGCAGCCTTTAAGCTTCTTCACAGAGGGTGTTTGTATTTACTCCCGGCTTCTTCCAGAAAAGCCACTGTGTTCCCGAGTTGGCAGCAGGACCTCTGAGAGGCCCCGGATGGGCGCCTCCGATCGCAGACGGAGGACAGCTGAGCGCCGTTGTAGGCATGCGGTCAGGGAGGGGACTGCAGTCCCCCTGGCGTTGCTCACCTCCCACCATGGCCTGGAGCTCTTTCTCTGTGGGAGCACTTGCTCCCGGAGGCTCTGTTTGGGTCATCTTGTGGCTCAGCTGGTAAAGAATCTGCCTGCAATGCTGGAGACCTGGGTTTGATCCCTGGGTCGGGAAGATCCCCTGCAGAAGGGATAGGCTACCCACTCCACTCTTCTTGGGCTTCCCTGGCGGCTCAGCTGGTAAAGAGTCCACCTGCAATGCGGGAGACCTGGGTTCCCTCCCTGGGTTGGGAAGATCCTTGGAGAAGGGATAGGCTACCCACTCCGGTATTCTGGTCTGGAGAATTCCATGGACTGTGTAGTCCATGGGGTCGCCAAGAGTCAGACACGACTGAGAGACTTTCTCTTTCAGGCCTTTCCCAGTGAGATGCAAATCCACAGAGGGAGCCTGTGCATCTCACTGGGAGAGGGGTTGGGGTAATAAGATGACACGTGTATGCCCTTGTCTTTCTTCTCAGTGACTTGTTCCATAGGAAACTCTGTTTTGTATTTCTGCAAGTAAAGACAGCCTGCAAAAAAAAAAAAAAACTCTTGATTTTGAGGAGGTAGAAATGAATTGTTACAGATGGAAAAAAGAAAAAAAGAGACATTTTCTTTAGAGAAAAAGACATTTTACTTCCAAATATAAACTGATTCTCCTTTTTCTAATGAAAAAGAGAAAAAAAAAATGTAGACAGAACAACCAAACTGCCATCGTCCACCTCACTTACCCTCTGGGAACACCTTCCAGGGCTGTGATCGTGGTGGACACACAGCCAAAGAGTTGTGTCTGATTACAGCGGGAGGGAGGGCTTAGCGGACCCTCAGCATTCTCCTCAAGAGTCCTCACTAATCACATCCGGTTTCTTTGAGATCATGGTATGGGAGAGGCCACGCTTGGAGAGACACGACCGACCATGTGGTGGACATGCTGCAGCTCAGACGGGTTCTTAAATGCACACGTTGAATTAGACAGACGCTGCCTGAAATTGTTGTCATTAGGAACCTGCCAAGCTTGCCTGTTGATGGGATATAGGGGTTATCTAAGTTTCACTGAAGTGTTTATTTCTTTAATGAGGTGTGTGTGTGTGTGTGTGTGTTTACCGTTATTCAATTTTTTAATCTCTCCGGTGTTATGGCAGAGGGTATTGCCTATGTTAGATTGCATCACCAACTCGATAGACATGAGTTTGGTGTTGGGTGGCATCACCGACTCAATAGACACGAGGGTGAGCAAGGTCCAGGAGTTGGTGATGGACAGGGAACGGGGGGCAGTGCTGCAGTCTGTGGGGTCACAAAGAGTCGGACACGACTGAGCGAGTGAACTGAACTGATTTCCTCTGTATTGCAAATCGTTCCCATTGGCAGATTGTCTGCTAATTAGCGGGTCATCTTCCAGGGGCACTGTTCAATGAGGTATACATCTCCATTTGAAGGGTGAGGGAAAAAAAAGCTCTTCAGGGACTCTACATTAGAGACCAAGAAAACAAGAGATATAAAGTAAAAAATAAAAACAAACAAAAAAAAAAAAAACGAGATGTAAACTACTGCTAAGGCTTTGTCCCTCTCCTGTTTTGCAGGTATTCTGGCTCTGAAAGCATCTTCCTCCCCCCAGCTCTCTGGAAAATTTCACATTCCGGGCACCTCCTCTTCGGACAAGGGTGTCTTGTGTCTTCGAGTCCAGTTGGAGAGCCTGGCAGGCAAACAACACAGGCTATTCAGTCCCGGAGCCGCTTTACACATGCATGGCTGAAGCCAAGGCCAAGGCGTCGTCATCGTCCCAGACGTGCTGTTTCACAGGCAGCCTGGCCCAGTTCAGAAGCGGCGATCGGGTCCGCGAAAGGTAGGATGTGGACACGTGTTTCCCATCAGTACGTCCGCCCCTGCTCACAATGCTACCTCTCTGGTTGCCGTTCCATCATCCAGATGGATGTTTCATAGGAGGATGTGTGATTTGGTCCAGCTGGAGCTCTCCTGGGGGGCCAGCGGTGGCGTCACCTGCCCGGGTGGTCCCGCTGGGTCTCAGCTGGGGCTGGGGCCACTGCCAAGCTTGACACAGACCCTCTTCACTGACTCCCAGGCCCCCCAGGCGGCCTCCCTGGACTGGCACACCGCCCCCCTCCCCCGCCCCTCCGATTGCAGAAGAAACTCTGGAACTCTGCTGTGATGGCCAGCCAGAGACTTTTTTCAATAGCCATTATGCCCTGAGCAATGGCCCGTCTTCACAAGAGTTCTTTGAGACTGTGGTCAAAGGTGCCAGAGAGATACCCCTTTCAGTGGCCACGTAAATCAAAGCCATGCAGATGACGCTGATTTGAGGTGGATCGTGGGGACCAGGAACAACATGGAGTAGAAGAGGGTGGGTGCTGAGGCTGAGTGAGTGGGAAATAACTGGTGGGCTCTGATCCCTGGGTCGGGAAGACCCCGTGGAGAAGGGATAGGGCACCCACTCCAGTATTCTTGGGCTTCACTGGTGGCCCAGCTGGTAAAGAATCCACCTGCAAGGTGGGAGACCTGGGTTTGATCCCTGGGTTGGGAAGATTCCCCTGGAGAAGGGAAAGGCTACCCACTCCAGGATTCTGGCCTGGAGAATCCCATGGACTCTATAAGTCTGTGTGGTCACAAAGGGTCAGACACGACTGAGCGACTTTCTCTTTCGCTTTCACTTTCTGTCCAGGAGGCAGAAGTTGGTCCAGGCACAGGGCTGTCTTCTGGGCCTCGGTGCTTAGATGCCTGGAGGTCTGCTTTTTTTTTTTTTTTTTTTTGGTGTAGCATATAGGATCTCAGTTCCCCGATCAGGGCTTGAACTCACATCCCCTGCATTGGAACCACAGAGTCTCAACCACTGGACGGCCAGGGAATGCCCCCAGAATCCCCCAGGGCTGCTTTTACAAAAACTGAGCATTCATCCGGCCTCCATTGCCCAAAGTAGAGAAAACAAAAGTCACATCTAAAGCCTGACCCACACTCAGTCGTTTCTCCTTTCCCAGCCTATTTATGAAAGTGAAAGTCTCTCAGTCATGTCCCATTCTTTGTGACCTCATGGATGATACAGTCCATGGAATTCTCCAGGCCAGAATACTGGAGTGGGTAGCATTTCCCTTCTCCAGGGGGATCTTCCCAACCCAGGGATCAAACCCTGGTCTCCCACACTGCAGGCAGATTCTTTATCAGCTGAGCCACAAGGGAAGCCCAAACGTGGGTAGCCTATCCCTTCTCCAGCGGTTCTTTAGTTATCTCTATTTTGCCCTTTTCCTTTGTTCCAACAACAGTGTCACCTTTATTCTATTTAAATTGTACCTTAGAATTCAGTGCCAGACATAAGGCTGGTAGGATCATGAAATTAAATAGTAAGTTATCCAAGTTGATTTTCCATTATGTCTTAACCTGTACTTGGAATGCAATTTTAAATACGTTCTCCTTCCCAAAAGTTATCAGAAAATTTATCGTTTACCCATCCTGATGGTAGGTAATTTATGAGTGAAAGTGCAGGTCGTTCCGTCGTGTCTGACTCTCTGCGACCCGCTGGACTCTACACTCCATGGAATTCTCCAGGCCAGAATACTGGAGTGGGCAGCTGTTCCCACCTTCAGGGGATCTTCCCAACCCAGGAAGGGAACCCAGGTCTCCCACATTGCAGGTGGATTCCTTACCAGCTGAGCCGCCAGGGAAGCCCAAGAATACTGGAGTTTGGCGTGTAGGGTCTAGTTCCCCGACCAGGGATCGAACCTGGCCCAGCTTTATTGCGAACATGGAGTCTTAGCCCCTGGACCACTGGGGACATCCTTAGTTCTGCCTGTTTGATTCCTATCAACAAAACCAAAAGAAGAAGACGCAACTCCTAACCGACATCTGAGTTTTTCATGGCACCAAAATCCACGTGCTATGCCTGCTCTGCAAGGCTCAGTACGGTTTCCTATAAAGAGTCAGGAAGGCAGCACATCAGGCCTTGTGACCTGATTTCAACCGCTCAACTCTGCTGGCCTAGCAAGTAAGCATTCAGAGATCTGTGACATGTAAGTAGATGCGTGTGCCTCTGTTCCAGTAAAACTTTATTTATAACACTAGGTGGGATTCCATGTATCCCTAATGGATGGTTATCCATTCCCTACAGGATACCATAATTTTTCTCCAACAAAATACACATTTTTGTCCCCTTCGGATCTGTCCATATTTTCCATCTTTGCATCATGCTGCTGTGTGGAGAGTGGGTCTTACCCCCCCCACCCCCCAGTGATGTTCCTTATAAACCCCCAAATGTGAAACTACCTTTAAAAGCTTCTGCTGTCAGCATCCTCCCTGGAAAGGTTAGTCTTTTTTTCTTAATTAGTTTTTAATTGGAGGATAATTGCTTCGCAATGTTTTGGTGGTTTCTGCCCTAGGACAAGCTGAATCAGCCGTCTTATGTCAGAAATGTATCATCCTGTTCCAAATTGCCTCTTAAACAGACTGTGTTGTGGTTTTATTCGGGGAAGGGGGGCCTCCAGGCGTGGTTCTGGGAGAGATCAGAGAACTGGCGAGCTCCTGAAAATATGTGTTTATTGCAAACGCACGGTGAGCTAGTCAGTCATGTCCAGGATTCAGAACAGAAAGAGGCTACTGTTGGAGCAGAGATT
This sequence comes from Cervus elaphus, assembly GCF_910594005.1. Classification (NCBI taxonomy): domain Eukaryota; kingdom Metazoa; phylum Chordata; class Mammalia; order Artiodactyla; family Cervidae; genus Cervus; species Cervus elaphus. The sequence goes on along the minus strand of NC_057848.1, from coordinate 173,870,045 downwards.
CTCTCAGGAAAAGATGAAAGAGGTTTTGTGTCTGTAGCAACTAAGAACGAGAGAAGCCATCAGTCTTGTCTGCAGCTATCGTGATGGAAAGAGCGAGGTATGCAGCTCCTTTTGATGTGAATAAACACAGTTTTGTAGACTTCCATAATTCAGGGAGGTGTTCGGATTAGCCCATTTTCAGCTCATAGGTTGTGCATGATGAGATTCAAGCTTTGGCTGCAAGGTAAACCTCCTCCTCCTCCAGGATGACAGGAAGTGGCCGACAAGGCTCATTGTGAACCGTGTTTGTCTGTGTATCAGCGTTGTGTCTCCTCCAAGGGCAGGAGAATGTTCTTCTGCTCGATGATGTTGTAGACACCTACGATGAAACATGAGGGGACCTGATTCTGCAAATCAGATTTAGATGTGAAATCAGAAAGTCCAGGGAGAACTAGTCCCATTACCGTGTGTGTCCAAAAGTGGAACGTCCTACTGGGTTCCTGATTTTTTTCCTTCAGTTGATCCTAATTGGTATCAAATAACCATTGTTATTTCTTTCAGTTGGCTCATTTAGTTTAACACCCACTGCTGAGAACCAAGTGTTCTCTGAGGCAGTGGTCGGTAACCTTTTTGATATCAAGGACTGGTTTCGTGGAAGACAGTTTTTTCACAGTCTGGGGAGACGAAGATGGTTTGGGGATGATTCAAGCATGTTACATTTATTGTGCCCGTTATTTGTATTATCATTAACACAGCTCAACCTCAGATCATCAGGCATTAGGCCTTGGAGACTGCGGACCCCTGCTCTATGGCATGCAAACGCCTATTCATTAAATTCAGTTACGCCACAGTGACCCTTGATGCTGTTGTTCATTCACTTAAGTCGTGTCCTACTCTCTGCGACCCCACGGACAGCAGCACACCAGGCTCCTCTGTCCTTCACTATCTCCCGGAGTTTGTTCAAACTCATGTCCATTGAGGCAGTGATGCCATCCAGCCATCTTACCTTCTGTCCCCCACTTCTCCTCCTGCCTTCAATCTTTCCCAGCGTCAGGGTCTTTTCCAAGGACTCTGTTCTTCGCATCAGGTGGCCAAAGTATTGGGGTTTCAGCATCAGCATCAGTCCTTCCAATGAGTCTTCAGGACTGATTTCCTTTAGGATGGACTTCTGGGATCTCCTTGCAGTCCAGGGGACTCTCAAGAGTCTTCTCCAAAACCACAGTTCAAAAGCATCAATTCTTCGGCGCTCAGCTTTCTTTATAGTCCAACTCTCACATCCATACATGACTACTAGAAAAACCATAGCCTTGACTAGATGGACCTTTGTTGGCAAAGTGATGTCTCTGTTTTTTAATATGCTATCTAGGTTGGTCATAGCTTTTCTTCCAAGGAGCAAGCGTGTTTTAATTTCATGGCTGCAGCCACCATCTGCAGTGATTTTGGAGCCCAAGAAAATAAATTGCTCGAGGTCACTGATTTGACTCAAACAATTCAACTTTGTGAACCTAGATCTGTAAACTTTTATCATAGTGAAGAGAATTCCTGGGCCTGCATCACAGATCTTGGCGTGTCAGACAACAGTGAAAACCCAGGGAAGCAAAGAGCTCTGTGCTGCTGGTCCAGAAGAGTTGATTAAAGAGTTGATTTCAAGGAGGCTGAAGTCGCTATTGGAAAGTGTATCAGTTAGCTGTCGCCGTGTAACAAGTTAACCACACGCGGAATTGCTTCAAACATGCTTGTGACCTCGTAGTTTCTGTGGGTCCAGAGTCTGGACGTGACCTGGCTGGGTCCTCTGCTGGGGTCTCACGTGGCTCCAGTCAGGGTATGTGCTGGGCTGTGTTGTCATCTGGAAGCTTGAGTGGAGAAGGAGCCACTTCTGAGCTCCCGCCGGCTGTTGGGGGGAATCCAATTCCTGGTGCTTGTAGCGTTCATGGCAGAACTGATAGGGTAGACGGAAGCGTGCAGGGAACCTCGTGGTGTGACCTCAGAAAGAACTCTGCTCACCACTCTTTCGGTGAGCAGATGATGGGGGGAGAGTTGGAGTTACTGCTTCAGCCCCGGAATTGGTGGTAATTTGTTGCTCAGCAGGAGACCTCACAGACATAAGAACCAGGGTAGAAATGAAAAGCAGTTGGTGGTGAAAATAGGAACACGTAACGGGATCTGTGTCAATGTGATTTACATAAATATGAAACACATATGAAAGTACAGCTTTCATAAAGACAGATGAGTAAATAGCACACGTGAAACATACTACAGATCGTGAACAGGACGGGAGAGAGAATTGGGCTGAGCAGTAGTGATGGAAGGGGACATATGACAAAGAGCAGAGCATCTTTACGTGGACCACTGGTGAGGAGACCCCGTGGTCTGACCCACGTGGGATATAATTTACTCAGCCTTCCCCAGCAGGGCTTCCCTGGTAGCTCAGCTGGTAAAGAATCTGCCTGCAGTGCAGCAGACCCCGGTTCCATTCCCGGGTCGGGAAGATCCCCTGCAGAAGGGAAAGGCTACCCACTCCGGCATTCTTCGGCTTCCCTTGTGGCTCAGCTGGTAAAGAATCCACCTGCAATGTGGGAGACCTGTGTTTGTTCCCTGGGGTTGGGAAGATCCCCTGGAGAAGGGGACTGCTACCCACTCCAGTATTCTGGCCTGGAGAATTCCATGGACTGTATAGTCCACTGGGTCGCAAAGAGTCAGACACGACTGAACGACTTTCACTTCCCCAACAGAGGCTCAAAAGGGGGAAAGGGACTGTATCTTAAAATATCAGGTAACATATTTTTCCAAAAGGTCGTCAAAATAAAGGTAAACAGACAAAAGTATCTTCCCTTGTAGATGGACTTAAGCTGTTAGAATAGACTTGTTTTGGTGACCAGAATCTTTGTTATATGGAATGTTGCTGACCCTGGAAATTTATATTTTAAAAAATTGACACCAACTGGTTTGCCTTCTCTCTACTCATCAACCCAAGGGCCATGACAGTGCCATGCTTCTCACAGCTGGGTGGTTACTTTCCACACGATTAAACATACTCTTTCTCTCCAATTTCAGTATATGTGCTGCCGAAGCAAGCACACGTACTCTTTCTCTCATGCCGAAGCTATCTCGATTCCTTCGCTGTTAGTCTGGGCGGGAAGGGGCACAGAGAAGCAATTTCCCTTGTAAAGCTGAGAGTTACCAAAAAAAAATTTAATGTATTTGACTAGCAATGAGACGAACTTCTCATCAGAAATTCCAGACTTGGAAACCAATTCCTGTGTCCAGGCTTTATCATCCTTACATGTTAACGTCACTGCTGCTGAATGTGTTGATACATTTGTTGTGTCTAATGAGGCTCCTCACCTTCTGCTGCATGGAGGGAAAACGTCTGAAGAGGGAAACTTGGTCAGAATCCTAATTTCATGATGGGTACGTTCTTCAAGTAGGCTACTCAGGCTTCTTGCTTTCAGCTGGCATTGACTTCCCAGGCACTGTGATCCCTGATGTTGAGTTGACGGTCTTCAGGACATCTCATCTCTGGAAGAGAATTGATAAAAGTAGGGGAAGAACTCCTCCTGTGTTTCTTCTTCACTCACAGAAGCTCAGATGCCATGAGTCTACTTGAATGGTCCTAAATCCTTTTTGTTTAGACCTCTCAGCAAAGACCACCCCTCCCAAAAATGTTGCTCAGTCGTGTCTGACTCTTTGTCAGACCCCATGCACTATACCGTCCATGGAATTCTCCAGGCCAGAAGACTGGAGTGGATAGCCCTTCTCCAGGGGATCTTCCCAACCCAGGGATTGAACCCAAGTCTCCCGCATTACAGGTGGATTCTTTTCCAGCTTAGCCACCAGGGAGACCCAAGAATACTGGGGTGAGTAGCCTATCCCTTCTCCAGGGGATCTTCCTGACCCAGAAATTGAACCAGGGTCTCCTGCATTACCGGCAGATTCCTTACCAACTGAGCTATCAGGGAAGGCCTGATATCTCTCTATATATACATCATGTCTATAGAGGTCAGTACTATCCATGGGTTCAGGCATCCGCTGTGACTTTTAGAAAGCATCCTGTCTGGACAAAGGGGGACTAGGTAATGAATACGACCGCCACTTGAAAAGCTTACACGTCCATGGTTTGGGCCAGAGACTTTTCCAAGACTAGACCGGTGTGGAGTTTCCTTAGCTTGGCCCAAGCAGGGAACATAGGAAGGGTGGTCTGTCTAGGGAATTGGGTCGAAATGAAGGAATTGCCCAGGATAGGGTTTAATGGATGTGAGAGTTGTGTGTGTGGGGTGGGGTGGGGGGCGGGGGAGGGGGGTTCAGGTAGAGCTACCTGGTTGATAAGTTGAAGCATGCACCTGGAAATCAGAATAAAGTCCTAAATAAAGGTGGAAATCAGTCACGTGTAGGAAGGGGTAAGAGAGGGGTGTCACAGACAGCCTTTGCTGGCTTCCTCCCGGTCCAAACGTCTGGTTCACTGGGTGGGTCTCTAGGGTGATGACTCCCTCCCTGGAACAGGTGCTCCGTCTACACTCCTCAGGCAGTTAGGGGAAGGTTGGGGGTTCTTCCTGAGTCTTCTGAGTGTTTATTACCCTCAGTCCAGTTCAGCTCAGTTCAGTCGCTCAGTCACATCTGACTCTTTTGACCCCATGGACTGCAGCATACCAGGCTTCCCTGTCCATCACCAACTCCCGGAGCTTGCTCAAACTCATGTCCATCAAGTCAGTGATGCCATCCAACCATCTCATCCTCTGTCATCCCCTTCTCCTCCTGCTTTCAATCTTTCCCAGCATCAGGGTCTTTTCCAATGAGTCACTTCTTCACATCAGGTGGCCAAAGTATTGGAGTTTTAGCTTCAGCATCAGTCCCTGCAATTAATATTCAGGACTGATTTTCTTTAGGGTGGACTGGTTGGATCTCCTTGCAATCCAAGAGACTCTCAAGAGTTCTCCAGGACTACAGCTCAAAAGCATCCATTCTTCAACACTCAGCTTTCTTTATGGTCCAACACTCACATCCATACATGACCACTGGAAAAACCATAGCCGTGACTAGACGGACCTTTGTTGGCAAAGTAGCATCCCTGCTTTTTAATATGCTGTCTAAGTCCTCACCCAGTAATAATTCCCAGGCTACAGAGATTCCTCACCCAGTAATAATTCCCAGGCTACAGAGATGCTCTGGGGTGGCCAGCTCTGCCTGCCTTATCTGGAAGGAGTGAATTGACTGTCTGCCCCATGGAGTCAGACAGCTGTGGCTTTATCCAGCCCTGCCTCTGGCTGCTGGGGACACCAGGGAACTTCCTAAGCTCCCCTCAGCCCGATTTTCCTCATCTGGGATACGGGGCTATAAAGGCGAATTCACTTAGTGTATTACTCACTGTGGTTGGCCCCTTGCCTGGCGCATGGGAGCAGTCAAAGACGCACACTTGCCCAGCTGGATCGGGCATCACCCACTCTGCCTTCTTATTTCAGCTCCCAGGCTGAGAACATGAGCCCACACGTACGCCAGACGTAGTGCCCTGTTTTGGCCCTTCACTCCTGGAATGAAGTCAAGTGAAAGTCACTCAGTCGTGTCCGACTCTTTGCGACCCCATGGACTATACAGTCCATGGGATTCTCCAGGCCAGAATCCTGGAGTGGGTAGCCGTTCCCTTCTCCTGGGGGGATCTTCCCGAGCCAGGGATCGAACCCAGGTCTTCCGCCTTGCAGGCGGATTCTTTACCAGCTGAGCCGCAAGGGAAGCAACAGGAATCCTGGAGTGGGTAGCTTATCCCTTCTCCAGCAGATCTTCCCGACCCGGGAATCGAACCAGGGTTTCCTGCATTGCAGGCGGATTCATTACCGACTGAGCTATCAGGGAAGCCGTTCGACATCCTAGTGGTTTATTTCAGTGATGTTGCTGTTTACAGGGGCCCCGAGTGTGGTGTAATAATGCTCTCTGATATCCCTAAACACAAGTTAACAGTCTCTGTCTGAGTATAATACATTAAGAAAAATAACTGCACGCATGCTTAGAGTTAGTAAGACAGAATCATAGGTTAATTGAAATATTGGTTTTTCAGTACTATTTATTCCTTGGAGTGACATACATAAATGTAGGTGTAGGGAAAGGAGATTTTTTTCTTTTTTTTTAATCATGAGCGGGCTTATTTTACTAAGTGATTTTTTAAAAGACATATCCTTGTTCCTGGTACAGCGACTGTGTTAAATTAAACACCATTAATTGCTTCAGTTTGTCAAGAATGGTGTGTAAACAAATAATTTTGTTCTAGGTTTAACCAAGTTAAAGGTGTCCTTCGCTAGACTTATGAGGCTCTACAAAACAGTCATTATCTTTTGCGTGTGCAGTCCATATAGATATACCTGCAATCATTTGAAGGAATTTAAAGATTTATCAAAATGTACACTTTGCATCTAATGCGTGAGGTGCCTTTTCTGTGTTGCAGTTCTCATAGTTTCATTCATCTTAGAAGTGTAGCATGTTTTGCTCCCTGTAAAGATGTTGTTTACATGAGTGATGTTGTCTTCTTGTAGTTCCTCAGTTCATGTACAACTCAGTAAATGCTATAGACTCTTAGAGATATGTATGCTTTCAGCAGCTTCCCTGGTGGCTGAGATGGTGAAGAATCTGCCTGCACTGCAGGAGACCTGGGTTCCATCCCTGGGTCGGGAAGATCCCCTGGAGAAGGAAATGGCAACCCACTCCAGGATTCTTGCCTGGAGAATCCCATGGACAGAGGAGCCTGGTGGGCTACAGTCCAAGGGGTCTCAAAGAGTCAGACACAACTAAGTGATTAACACGTTCACTTTCTTTTCATGCTTCCAGCAAGTTAAAAAGTCCAGTTAGAAGATGCCCGTGAAAGCAATGCTGTCTGACTCCCAAGTTCTGCACCCTTAAAAATCACCTGATGCAAAGAGCTGACTCATTGGAAAAGACCCTGATGCTGGGAAAGATTGAGGGCAGGAGGAGAAGGGGATGACAGAGGATGAGATGGTTGGATGGCATCACTGACTCGATGGACATGGGTTTGGGTGGACTCCGGGAGTTGGTGATGGACAGGGAGGCCTGGCATGCTGCAGTCCATGGGGTTGCAAAGAGTCAGACACGACTGAGTGACTGAACTGACTGATTGGTACCTCTGGGCTCACAGAGCGTTCTCTTTTGAGACCTATTTTTTCTCATTTATTTTCTGAAAATATTTATGTATGTATGTATTTATTTGGATGTACTGGCTCATAGCTGTGGTATGCACAATATTCAATCTTGGTTAGTAAATGCAAGATCTTTCATTGTGGCTGGACCACCAGCAAAGTCTCTTTAATTTTTAAATGACGCATTAGCTAGAAATCATCTGAAATTATTAATGTCTGTGTTGACTGGGCTTCCCTGGTGTCTCAGATGGTAAAGGATCTGTCTGCAACGTGGGAGATCCAGGTTCAGTCTCTGGGTTGGAAAATTCCCCTGAAGAAGGGATAGAAAAATTCATTTCATGAGAGAAAGTATGTCCTTTTGATTACATATATAAAGAAACTTAAAAAAAAAAAAAACCTCAATTCTTTAATTCTTTGTTCCGAATCCCAAGGGTGATCAAAGGCCTGTAGGTGGAAAAAATGTTATTTGTAACAAAAGATGAGAAGGAAAAGCTGCTTTTAGTTGAGACATCTTTAAATTTTGTATGGTAATTGTTACCGTTACTATTCATTCCCTTTCTTTTTCTGACCTAACAGTTGGTTCTGCTTTCGGACTTCTGTGTCAGGGAAATTCTGAAACACTTGTAAGTGTCACCCCCTCACCCCCAATACACACACAGAGGGCCACATCTTGATAATTACTTTGGAGAAGAAAACCATTGCATCTGAAGCATCTTGTCATTCTTTACACACTAGGGTATCTATCATTCCAGCGAATCCATGTTAATGATGTCTGAGGGTCTCATTTGCTCCCATTTCTGATCTTGGAAACAAGTCCGCTGACTTCTTGGCTTGACCTCTTGTCATCCATGACTTAGAGGAGAAGAAAATAGATGAAATTATTTTCCCCAACTAAGATGTCCATTTTCTGTAACTGCACGTTGGCGACATGAAACTTGTTGAATTTTAACCGTAACCTCAGGTTGAATGCCCACAAGCCTTTGGAATGGCCCATGCCTACCTCCTAAACTGGCCGTGTTCATAGTCTTTTCCTTTATGTCTTGTTAGAGGATGTTGAATAGAGTTCTCTGTGGTATACAGTAGGAACAGGTCATTTATCCAAAGGATGGCTTTTTAAGCTTGAGACTGCCGGTGAGACAATGTCTCTGCGTACTTGTGAGTGTTGTCTGTTGCCCCTCCCACCCCTAAACAGGAAGGAGATGGCAGTGTTGGCCTCGTCTCCTCTCTGACGGGTCGTCAAGGAGATGCTCATGTTGCTCTGGGGACCGTACTACCAGACGGGCGTCCCTGCCCCGCTGGGTGACCACTGCCCCCCGAGGGTGGTGGGTAGAGGGTCAGAAAGGACCGAGGTCCGCAGGTTTACACGATCTCCATCACCTCCTGCTGCTAGTGAGAACAGACTCGTTCATGTCTTCCCCAAGGCCCTTGACTCGGTCGCTACGGACATCCAAAGTCCGCTCCACCGTAAGTTAGGATGGTAAGGTCTGGCCAGCCCTCTCCATTTGCAGCTGGTTATCTTTCCTCCTCACGTAAGATAATGGTCTCACCTGAACTGGTGAGCAAATTCACGCAGGACCGCTTGCTAAAGGGAAAAAAAAAAATCTATCATTTGGGCAATTTATTTATCTATACTATAAGTTGTTAAAAGATTGTTAAAAGTCACATCTACTAATTTCAGTCATCTTCATGATGTCTTTCAGAAAGGTGAACCAGTGTGACACATTGCAGGCAGATTCTTTACTAGCTGAGCCACAAGGGAAACCCATTCAACATCCAAGATCATATTAGATATTTTTAACCCATAAGCCAGAAGAGTGTCTGAAGTATTCAAATGTTCTTTAGCCATTAAGATAAAATCCATTGGAAAAGTTTTCCATGAAAATGAAAGACTGTAAAAAGAGGGGAGCTGGTACATTTACGTCTGATTCTGTGTTGAGAAAGTACGACTCCTAAGGTTCATTTCTATTGTTTTTCTTTTACCAGCCTCCGGGCGAAAAATACAATGGGTTCAACAAAGCCCCGCGTAATGCTAAATGAATTTCATGTTTTAGGAATCTTAGCCAGAAAGAGGAATTTAAGCAGAACCACTTGAGGGTAAAACACTTCAACTCTGATAAACCAAAAGCAGTTGATGAACCACCATGATAGAAGAGACAATTTGAAATTCTGTCAAAGTCAATGAATTTCTGTATAGAAATTGTAACATAGCACGTTTCAAGTGCTCCGGGGGTTAAAAAGTCAGTATCCTTGCTAGAAAAAGCAATGATGTCCATCTACACATAGCCATCAGAACTTCCAGGGAGGGGAGGCAGGAAACACTTAAAAAGTGTTTTCTCGCTTAAACATGAAGCTTATTCTTAAGAACTTGGGAGGTATGTCCTAGAAATGATTTCTGTTTGAAACCTTTGTGAATTATTACGAAGATCAAAAGCCGATGTGACTCCTTCTCTCTTCTTTACATAAGAGAAGAGGTTCATTATTATTAAAGCTGTTTTTAAAAAAAAATAGAATATAGGGAACAGAAGAGAAGTGTTAATTATAGGTGCTTTTTCAAATTTTTTCTTTTTTTTTGCAATCTTATGAGTGATAGTTTCTAGATCCTTTTGATTAGTAGAAGGGCACAGTATCAGCTTTTCCTTTTTTTTTTTTTTTTTCCAGTAAAATGTCTCAGAACCTCCTTCCTTCCTTTGTTTTTTACCATTATCAAAACTCTATCAAAATTTTTTAAACAGCTACAACTAAAAGATTAAAGGAAACGGAAAAAATAGCAAATGGATCTTTCACGGCAATAGGTATAAATGAGCCCTCACCACAAGAAAAATAATTTGTAACTATGTGCTGGTTAATATTAACTAGACTTACGGTGGTGATCTTTTTTGCAGTATGTACAGATAGCAAATCATGTTGTGCACCTGAAATGAATATAATGTCATATTTCAATTAAAAATAAGTATAAATGAGATTATCTGCCCATTAGAAACAAAAGATTATCACCCTAAAATACACATACATACAACTTAGAAAGATTATAGCGAGTAGAATTTGCAACCACCATCATATTCCATCACCAACAATAAAATGGGAAATCAAAGACAAAAAATATTATAAAAGTAAAAAAAAAAAAAAAGGCACTGAAAATTTTAAGTAAAATATATTACAATCTGTGGCTTAACTGTTGAGTGAAAGAAAAAACAAAAACCCAAAATGCAGATTTTATCTAGAATAAATTAGTTGTAGCTAGCTGTACCATGCCCAGAGGAAATTAAATGATTTTTAATAACTACGGAATAGAAAAAAAAATGTGAGGCATATTCAACTGAAGTTGTTAGAAAAAGTAATTAAAAATAGAACTAGTGCATTCCCTCAGGTTTCCTATGAACCTTAACTCTGAAAGCACCATGTGAGTTAAAAATTTAAAAAATATAAAACTAATAATGAAAAGAACAAAAATGAAATTGAACATTAGAAAACAGACAAACAATAAAACATAAACCCACTAACCCTTGATGAAAATGAGTAAAATCAAGTTAGGAGATGATAAAATTTAAAAGTTGGTGATACCGCAAATCCAAAATTTGAAATAAAATTTGAAATAAGATTTTTTGGTTGGACTTACAATGATCCACTCCAGTATTCTTGGGCTTCCTTGGTGACTCGGCTGGTAAAGAATCTGCCTGCAACTCGGGAGACCTGGGTTCGATCCCTGGGTCGGGAAGATCCCCTGGAGAAGGGAAAAGCTACCCACGTCAGTATCCTGGTCTGGAGAATTCCATGGACTGTATAGTCCATGGGGTCGCCAAGAGTCGGACACGACTGAGCGACTTTCACTTTCACTTAAAATTGAAAAAGCGTGAAGACACAATATTCAAGGAAGCTTTTCCTGGACGTTAAGACCCCTGAAACGCCACGACTGGACATCCTTTGACAGGAAAGAAAATGAATGTATTGAGAGAGAAAGCGGTTTATAGAAGGTCTCACCCTCAGCCTCTCCTCTTGCCTTCGTTCCGCCCAGCCCACCCATTGTGAGTACGACTTTCATTAGCTTCTTTCCGTAAATGTCAACAGGCACTAGGTCTCTCTGTCCACGTCCACATGAAAAGATCTGATGCTTTTGTTTTCTACAGAGACACAGTATTTCACTGGGTGGCTTATTAGAGTTTGCTCAGCAAGTCCTGTTTAACGGAAATTGTTTCCAGTCATTTGCAAATTCCAGATGTGGCCGGGATTGTAGCCACTGGGTGGAATGTGGCAAATCAGACATCGATGAGAGCTTCGTTTGAAAAGTAACATCGGTTTTTCCCGGTGTCTCTAGTTAGGTTGTGAGGAACTTCTCAGGTGGTGCTCGTGGTAAAGAACCCGCTTGCCAATGTAGGAGTCAGAAGAGATGTGGGTTCAATCCCTGGGTCGGGAAGATTTCCTGGAGGAGGGCATGGCAACCCTCTCCAGTATTCTTGCCTGGAGAACCCCCATGGACAGAGGAGCCTGGTGGAATATAGCCCACGGGGTCGCAGAGAGTCGGATGCAACTGAAGCGACGTAGCTCGCCAGCACACAGGTTAGGTGTGGGAGCGCTGAGTATAGTCTATCAGCGGCTTTGGATTTTAAACCCATGTCTGAACTTTTTTTCATCCATTCATGAGTACACGTGCTCGCTTCCAGCTTCTCAGCATGTGTCATTTCTACCCCCGGAACCGCAGAAATAGTCGTCGCGTATAAACACAAATAAAGCTACGCTAATCCATCAGTGTTTGACAGGGAGTTTGTTATTAATAAATGCCTTTGATGATTTTTAAATCCTTGCCAGCTGTTTAGAAATAATTGAGGCTGTGAAACCTGGAACAGTGTTTCCAGTTCCCAAGCAAACGGAATCTTAATTGCTGGCGTGTAAATTTCTCCCACTGTTATTTTTAGACACCAATATCCTGAAGCAAATTAGCACATGTAGAACCATCTCAATCCATTTTAGAAACAGGAAATGTCTCTAGTCCACACTTTCCATTGAAGTCTTGGGTTACTAATTTGAACTCAAGTGCGTCTTTGAATTTCTTGAGATCTGGGCCAGATGAAGCATCCTCGGATGTATTTAATCCCAGGGGTTTTCCCGCTGAATACACCAGTGTGGGTGTGTCTGCCATCTGCGGTTATGTCCTGCTGGTCAAGCCTGGTCCGTCGTGATCAGTGTATTCCCTTATCCTATACTGGTTATTGGTTATTCAGTATTTGAAGCCGCTTCGACCGTTAGAACTGTTCTCAAATAAACCTTGCAAACTGGCCCAGGTACCCCCTCTGAGTCCAGAATAAATACGGATCTGGCAGTTCACGTTCCCCCAGGAACCGAGACAGAAAAGCCTTTTGCGAATCCGGTGACTCATCAGAGAGGGCAGCTTTTTACACAGCGATGTCCATTTAGACCAAATGGAGGAAGTTTACCATCCCACACAAGCCATAAAACGGACTTGTGAAATACAAATCTCTTCATACCCGTTGTTAAGCCCAGGGCGGTAACCTCATTGGAATTAGAAAAGTCAGGCTCTGACAAAGAAAGCGCTCCAGCTTGAGTATGATTCAAAACAAACGGTGCAGGTCAGCGGGAAGCTTTCTCGGGGACTGTTTTTCCCTGTGCCAACCCCCTGGAAGACCCAAATTCCCCCTGCCTCTCCCAACACAAGCAATCTTTAGCTGACGTTGATACTTACTCTACCATCATGAATCTTCTTTTCAAAATAACTATCAGATTTAAATGATGGATATCCTAATCCTTTTTGTCATTGCCTCTGAATGTTCATGGCCAATGAGTGCAGACAGTCTACTCTGCTTCAGAAGCTTTTCTCATTGTGGGCAAACCCAGGTAGTGTGGCATCTTACCCTGATAACGTCGGCTCTGGAAACGTCCCAGGAGCAGAGAGGAAATGTGGACCCTAGACAGAATCTTCCATTCTCCACTGTGTCTGTGATTTGGGGAAAAGTCCCGGAGGTTAAAGAAAAGCAGAAATAGCAATGCGTCATGTTATCGATACATGTATAATACTGCACGTCTCCGTCATCAGGAATTATTAATACCTCCTGTCGATCACTGCCTTCTGGTATTTGCCGGTCGTATGCAGCATGAAGTGGATGGGGCCAGACAGACGTGGTGATGTTCGGGGCCAAGCCCTCCCCTTCCCCAGGTGATTGAAGGCAGACCCCCCGGGCCGGCGGGCAGACCCTGTGAGCCTTGAGTTCCCCAAGTGCAGAGGGCAGACGTGTGCAGTTGAAAAATCAACATCGCACATCAGGCCTTGAACAAAATTCAGATGCCACCCACATGCTTTCTGTTTGGACTCAGCTCTCTTGACTGCCCTAAAAATACATCATTATTTCTCTTCTTGGTCCCCTTTGATTTATGATTTTGACTCGTCTTTTTTTTTTTTTTGAAATGTATCTGGAGCAACATTTAAGACACCTGGCAATGTGTGTGTGTGTGACTTGTTAAGTCACGTCCGACTCTTTGCAACCTCATGGACTTCAGCCCTCCAGGCTCCTCGGTCCATGGGATTCTCCAGGCAAGAACACTGGAGTGGGTTGCCCTGCCGCCCCCCCCCCAGGGGATCTTCCCCACCCACGGATTGAACGTGGGTCTCCTGTACTGCAGACCGATTGTTGACCCTCCGAGCCGCCAGGGAACCCCACCTGGCAGTATGTGACCCTATAAAAAGAAAGAGGGTAAAACGTCCACAGCAGTGTGAGGCGCATGGATGGAGAAGTATCAGGGAAAGGGGAGTTACAGGAGCTCAGCTGCAGAACTGACCTGCCGCTCCCAGGATGGATGGCAAGCAGAGAGACACCAGGACTTGACGGTGATGGTTTTCTGATGAGATGGTGGTGCCCTCTGTACCCCCTGGAAGACACCCGTGTAGTCCTGGGTCCGCGTGGCATTGATGACACACGCTGACTTTGGAAGCGACTGATTCCTTAATCTTTGGTTGCGCTGGGTCTCGGTTGCTGTGCACAGACTTTCTCTAGCTGTGGCGAGCAGGGGGCTTCTCTCTGCTTGTGGTGCTTGGGTTTCTCATTGCGATGGCTTCTCTAGTTGCAGAGCATGGGCTCCAGGCATGCAGGCTTCAGGAATTGTGACCTTCAGTTGTTCAGCAGCACGTGCAGTCTTCCCAGACCAGGAATCGAACCGGTGTCCCCTGCACTTGCTGGCGGATTCCTCTTCACTCTACCAACCGGGGCAGCCTGGCACATACCGCTGTGTAAACTGTGAAGACAGGGGTGTCAGTGATAGCTTTTGAAAACAAAAACAGTATAGGAACCTCCTCCGTGGCCCACTGGTTAAAACTTCGCCTTCCAATCCAGTGGCTGCAGGTTTGATCCCTGGTTGGGGACCTAAGATCCCACCTTCCTTGTGGTGGGAAAAAAACCCAAACCTCAAACAGAAGCAGTATTGTTACAGCTTCAATAAAGACTTTAAAAATCATCCATATAAAAAAAATCCTGTACAAAAAGAATGACATCCCTTATATATTGTAACAGTGACATCCCTTATATGTGGAATCTAAAATGGAATTTTAGAAATGAACTTACAAAACAGAAAGAGACTGTCAGACTTAGAGAATGAACTTTTGGTTGTTAGGGGGATGGATGGGGAGAGGGATTGTTAGGGAGTCTGGGATGGACATGGACACACTACTGTATTTAACATGGAGAACCAGCAAGGACCTGCTGGACAGCACAGGGAACCCAGCTCAATACTCTGTAATAACCTTATGGTTCCCAGGGGGAAGGATGCGGGAAGGGACAGTCAGGGAGTCTGGGATGGACATGGACACACTGCTGTATTTAACATGGAGAACCAGCAAGGACCTGCTGGACAGCACAGTGAACTCTGCTCAATACTCTGTAATAACCTTATGGTTCCCAGGGGGAAGGATGGGGGAAGGAATAGTCAGGGAGTCTGGGATGGACATGGACACACTGCTGTATTTAACATGGAGAACCAGCAAGGACCTGCTGGACAGCACAGGGAACCCAGCTCAATACTCTGTAATAACCTTATGGTTCCCAGGGGGAAGGATGGGGGAAGGGACAGTTAGGGAGTCTGGGATGGACATGGACACACTGCTGTATTTAACATGGAGAACCAGCAAGGACCTGCTGGACAGCTCAGAGAACTCAGCTCAATGTCATGTGGCAGCCTGGATGGGAGGGGAGTCTGGGAGAGGATGGATGCATGTACATGCATGGCTGAGACCCTTCACTGTTCACCTGAAACTATGTCAAGGTATTCCACATTACAAAACAAACAGTGATTTTTAAAAAACTTATAAAAAGTGTAACTCTGACCCCCATTGGCCCTTGAGACAGAAGGTCTTGGTGTTGTGAGAGCTCCTTGGTGGCTCTGGGTCTTAGAAGGTGACACTCTGCCCACACGCAGGGTGACTCTTCTCTTTTGCTGAGGTCTTCTCCCTGCCCTGCGGGAGCCGCACCCCACCTGGGCAGCCTTGACTGTCCAGCACAAAGGGGTTTACACCCCTGAAACAACCCTTGGGTGTAAAGCAACCCTCAGTGGAGTAATTCTCAGTTTTATGAGTCTCCAGTTGCAAGATCCCCATGGTGAGAACCTTCTCTGCCTCTTCTCCTTTCTGTTGGAGGTTCTCACTTCCTCAGCAAGGCTTCCCGACATCCTTTTGCAAAGAAACTACCTACCGTTAAGTCTTAGACTCCATGTCTCCTCTGGGAGAACCCAAACCAAGACATTTCATTAAACGTAACAGCACGTTGATAAAGTGTACCTTTGTGAAGGGCTTTCTGTGGGGAGATGATGTAACCAATATAGGGTAATCCACATCAGCTGTTGTCGTGAACCCCTCTGTTGCAGGAAGACGGTTTAGACCATCTCGGGTCAGGAAGGGATGGTGTGTACAGTCTCCCTGCACAATGGGCTTTAACCAGTCCTGCTCACGTCAGACATTCTCAGTTCAGCCGCTCAGTCGTGTCTGACTCTTTGTGACCCCACGGACTGCAGCACGCCAGGCCTCCCTGTCCATCACCAACTCCCGGAGCTTGCTCAAACTCATGTCCATCGAGCCGGTGACGCCATCCAACCCTCTCATCCTCTGTCGTCCCCTTCTCCTCCCGCCCTCAATCTTTCCCAGCGTCAGGGTCTTTCCCAGTGAATCAGTTCTTCACATCAGGCGGCCAGAGTAGGGGAACGAATAGGAGTTGAACAGGCTTGAGAGTGGCTGGAGGGAGGCTGGTGATTGTCCAGTTTCTCGATTCACCTCCGTCCACTTTGTGAATTTCATCTGTGAATGTACATCATTCATTCACTGTGAAATGTGTGCTTGCAATTTTCTGTGTTATGTTAAACTTCAGTGAAAAAAGTCACCTTTTAACCAACGTTATTTATTTATTTATTTATTTATTTTTATTAGTTGGAGGCTAATTACTTCACAACATTTCAGTGGGTTTTGTCATACATTGATATGAATCAGCCATAGATTTACACTTATTCCCCATCCCGATCCCCCCTCCCACCTCCCTCTCCACCCGATCCCTCTGGGTCTTCCCAGTGCACCAGGCCCGAGCACTTGTCTCATGCATCCCACCTGGGCTGGTGATCTGTTTCACCATAGATAGTATACATGCTGTTCTTTTGAAATATCCCACCCCCACCTTCTCCCACAGAGTTCAAAAGTCTGTTCTGTATTTCTGTGTCTCTTTTTCTGTTTTGCATGTAGGGTTATCATTACCATCTTTCTAAATTCCATATATATGTGTTAGTATGCTGTAATGTTCTTTATCTCTCTGGCTTACTTCACTCTGTATAAGGGGCTCCAGTTTCATCCATCTCATTAGGACTGATTCAAATGAATTCTTTTTAATGGCTGAGTAATATTCCATGGTGTATATGTACCACAGCTTCCTTATCCATTTGTCTGTTGATGGGCATCTAGGTTGCTTCCATGTCCTGGCTATTATAAACAGTGCTGTGATGAACATTGGGGCGCACGTGTCTCTTTCAGATCTGGTTTCCTCAGTGTGTATGCCCAGAAGTGGGATTGCTGGGTCATATGGCAGTTCTATTTCCAGTTTTTTAAGGAATCTCCACACTGTTTTCCATAGCGGCTGTACTAGTTTGCATTCCCACCAACAGTGTAAGAGGGTTCCCTTTTCTCCACACCCTCTCCAGCATTTATTGCTTGTAGACTTTTGGATAGCAGCCATCCTGACTTTAACCAACGTTATTTAGAAATCTATCCTACCCAGGGATCAAACCCGTGTCTCCTGCACTGGCCTCTGGATTCTTTACCACCGAGCCACCAGGGAAGCCTGGTACATATGCATAGACGTTGGTATTTCCTGTCTGCGAGATCATCAGATTTTTTTTCTGTACAGGTCTAAAATTCAGGCACATTGTGTTCCTCTTTTGTAAAAGAGAATAATTCCTCTTCGGTAGGAGTATGGCAAGACAGCAGTGATGTGAGTAGAGTTTTCATCCCCAGATAAATACCCAAGTAGGAATTCCAACAGTAGACCAAACTCCATTTGCTCCTGTGTTTCCAAGGAACATCATTCATTTCACTAACAGGAAAGTAGGTGGCACGGTGATCATTTACCGTGAAACTCAAAGACCCTAACATGCATTCTTTACCTGGCTGATGGATGCCCAGCGTTATAAGTCAGCTTTAGTTTGGCTTACAGGAGTCCTTGATGAAATCAGGCTTCACTGAAGGCTGGCAGAGAAAAGTTGATTCTGCAGGCAGGAAATACCAAGCTCCGTATATAGGTACCGGGCTTCCCAGCTGGCTCGGATGGTGAAGAACCCACCTGCCAATGCAGGAGACCCAGGTTCCATCCGTGGGTTGGGAAGATTCCCCTGGAGGAGAAGATGGCAACCCACTCCAGTATTCTAGCCTGGAAAATCCCATGGACAGAGGAGCCTGGTGGGGCTACAGTCCATGGGGTCACAAAGAGTCGGGCTTGACTGAGCAACGTTGACTCACTCACTCAAAAAAACCGTGCCTTAGCTCATTCAACTAGTGCTTCAGATTACCCAGCAGAGACTGTTGAGTTGGAACCTGAAACAAGGGAATCTCTCTCCAGCAGCCAAGGTCTCCGCCGTTGTGTAAGAGTAGACAGCCTTCTCGGAGTCGAGAAGTGGGCCAAACCTGGAGACGTTCGCCTGGCAACGCATAATTACTCAGACCCTCTCCTGGGGAGCAGTGTTCTCTGGCCTTCCGTGTGTTTCTGCTTACAGCGTTTGGGGTTTTCTGTTTTTTAAAATGGTTTCAAAATATTTAATTTGTATGCAGTTCAGTGATGAAAGCACCTCTCGTCCTGTTTTTCCCGGTGAAGCAAGCAGAATATTTGTACAGAGGTGGTCTAGATACATGTATCCATAAACAACAATAGAGTTTAGTTGTCTCCCTTACTGGGATATGGTTACTTTTTTTTTTTTTTCCTACATGAGCTTGTTATGCATGTGGGGAGATGGGCAGCATCTTCCCTCCATCTTATATATCTATATCTAT
Organism: Cervus elaphus; assembly: GCF_910594005.1. Lineage (NCBI taxonomy): Eukaryota > Metazoa > Chordata > Mammalia > Artiodactyla > Cervidae > Cervus > Cervus elaphus. Next base: position 173,851,415 of record NC_057848.1, on the reverse strand, counting down.
CTATCTATATAAAATGTATATATATATATAATGTATATATAGATCTATATATATATATATAATGTATTTGGGGCTGTGCTGGATTTTGGTTGCTAAGAGCAGAAATTTTCATTTCTCTGCGTTGACATATTAAAGCATTTCAGGAGGATAACAGATACATCTGCTCAAAAGGTTTTCCTCCTGTGTCTTTATTTTTTTTTTTGAAGTTGAAGTGGAACTAATTTAAGAAGCTGAAGCTGGTCTCCTGGCACACCTTCCTTTAAGGAAACCAGTGGGCTTTGCTTTCATTGCAATGAAACATATCAACGGCAGTCTCACTGTATTTCAGCCTTCCTCATGTCTGTCTTGGTTGCTACGAGCAGGCTTGTCTCTGCTTGCAGCCCGCGGCGGGGCTACTCCTGTTGCATTGTGGTGGCTTCTCTTGGGACACGTGGTCTTCAGGAGTTGCATTCCAGAATCTGGAATCTGCTGGATTCCAGAGCACAGGTTCAGTGGCTGTGAGATGCAGGCTGAGTTGCTTCTGGGCACCGTGGGATCTTCCCGGACCAGGGTTCGAACCCGAGGCCCCTAGCATGGCAAGCGGGATTTCTTAACCACCGACTCCCCAGGGAAGCCCTTCGCTTTGTCTTCTATACACCATTATTCTTGGTCACCCGAAAGGAAGAAGCCATGTCGTCTTCTCTGAGATGCACCCCCCGACCCCTTCCTGAGACATCTCCTCCAGTTATTTCCTTTTACCCTTGAGTAGCCAAGGGATGTGTTGACCTTGAGTCGATTTGGGAAGCCAGCTTCGGCGACAGGACTGTCGTGACAACACAAGGCAGGAAACAGTCCTTTTACACCAAGTCCCTGTGATTGTAAGGCGTCGTTTCACCTCTTGTGAAACAGTATTGCTCAGCATTTTTTCATGTGTGTGTTTGCTCATCTGTGGTGGGTGGAACGTGGCCATCGTGGTGGGGATGATTCTGCATCTCAGCAACAAGTATTTTCTTGGTCCCACCCCCTGTATCCTCTTAGCATCCTCCACGGTAGACTTTGAGGTTTGGCTGACTGCAGTCTGTCATTTCTGCATTCACTCTTTCTTTTGTTCATGTATTTTTTTGATGGAAAAGAATCATTGAAACATTCACTCACCTATTTACCTCTATTATGATTTCTCTGATGACACCCTTGGTAAAAAAAAAACCACCTCCTCCATCAAGGAGCACTCGTTAAACTGATAAAAAAGCATTTCAGTCTTCCTTGTCTCTGTCAGTATTGAAAAGAACATCTCAACACAAGCAGCTTTGAAGCTGAATGCTGCTTTATGCCAACCACATCTAAAAAACTCTTCTGGAAACTTCATGGACTTCTTTTTCTTTTTTTTTCACATCTGTGCTATCTCTAAAGATAGATTGATGAAGTTGGAACTTTTTCCCATTTGTCTCCTTGCAGGTACAAAGCTAATGCTTCAGGCAGAAGCATAATCAGGAGGAAAGTAAATCACAGACAGAAGGAGAAGCCATTCTCTTTGACCTTCTGTTGGAAAGAGAAAAAAATTCTCTTATAATAAATAAGAAATCCCATTCATGCTTTGTACTTCAAAAAGCAGTGGCAGTTGTGTTTGTTTAGTTGGTTGGGTACAGTTTCCAAGCTTGCTGGCGTGTCATAAACACTCATTAATGGTTAAACCATCAATCTCTATTCCCCACGGAGTATTGTTTAGTTGCGAAGTCGTGTCTGACTCTTTGCAACCCCATGGACTGCAGCACACCAGGCTTCCCTGTCCTTCACCAACTCCCAGAGTTTACTCAAACTCATATCCATTGGGTCAGAGATGCCATCCAACCATCTCATCCTCTGTCGTCCCCTTCTCCTCCCGCCTTCAATCTTTCCCAGCATCAGGGTCTTTTCCAGTGAGTCAGTTCTTCATATCAGGCGGCCAAAGTATTGGAGCTTCAGCTTCAGCATCTGTCCTTCCAATGAATATTCAGGACTGATGTCCTTTAGGATGGACTGATTTGATCTCCTTGCAGTCCAAGGGACTCTCAAGAGTCTTCTCCAGCACCACAGTTCAAAAGCATCAATTCTTTGGCGCTCAGCTTTCTTTATAGTCCAACTCTCACATCCATACGTGACTACTGGAAAAACCATAGCCTTGACTAGATGGACCTTTGTTGGCAAATTGATGTCTCTGCTTTTTAATATGCTGTCTAGGTTGGTCATAGCTTTTCTTCCAAGGAGCAAGCGTCTTTCAATTCCATAGACTAAGTTGCTTCAATAAACAGTTTCTATCCTGGAAAGATGACTTTCTTAAAGATGACTTTAAGAAAATTTCCCTTTTCCAACAGACTGTTCTCTAGATATAAGGCGGGTAACAAGGTGGAGTCATGCTAAGCGTTTGAGGGAGGGCATTCCAGGCAGAGACTAGTGGCATATTTACGGCCCATACGTGGGCAGTACAGCGAGACTGTCATTGATATGTTTTATTTCAAAGAAGGGAAAGCCCAGTGGTTTAGTTAAAGGCAGGTGCGCCAGGAGATCCGCTTCAGTTTCTTAAATGACATGTTTGCTCAAACTCATCCAGTCCGCACTTCCGTTTCAATTTTTGTCTCTATGTTGACCTATTAAAGTGTTTCAGGAGGTCAGCAGATACATCTGCTCAAAAGGTTTTCCTCCTGTGTCTTCAATTTTTTTTTTTTTTGAAGTTAAAGTGGAACTAATTTTACGTTTTCTTCCACCCGTAAAATTGTTCCGTGCTGGTTTCTGCCTCAATACAGTCCAAGAGAGGAGGACTTAATATTTTTTGTGAACTTTCTGTATGTCTGCCAGAGAAATTAGTGGTTTACATGGGGTTTATCAAACTGGCCTCCCAAAATAATTGTTCTTTCAAAATTAGGACAAGCTAAGCTGTGTTTGTTTCACAGAGAACTAGTTTGTCTTAATATATACACTCATACATATATACATACATACAGTCATATATATATATATATGCATACAATATATGCATATATATACACATATGTATATACACGCTATGCATGCAAAATTTTCGGGAAGGCAGAAGGTTCATTCTTTTTTTATTTCCCTGTGTATGAAGAATGGGCTTCCCTGGTAATAGTTATTTCGATTTGATATGCTGTTTGCCACTGTAGTCAATCATGTAATGTTTAAATCCAGGCTAAATGAAGGTCCGCGGGGAATTAAGACTATGTCAGCCACGGAATACGCTTACGTTCAAATTTCTCAAAACCGTCCAATCCACCCTCCAGATTACTTCAGGCTTAGGCAGATCATCAGATTTGATAATACGCTCTTTTGGATGCATGAGATTGCATTTGTGAATTTAAATTGTTTTTTTTTTTTTTTTTGGCAAAAACAGCTATCATTGGAATCCACTCTTTTAAATGATTGAGATTACATTCCTGAATTTAACTTCTTTTTAAATAAGCTATCTTTGGCATTTAGACAACCGAAACATTTCAGAGTCGTGATTCTACATGTTAAAGTCACCTCTCCACATGTAATTCGGTTCTCTGCCTGCAGACAGACTCTGTGATAGGGGAATCACAGCCCTGATTTTCACACTGGCTGAATTACTCGTCCCTTTTCAGTCATCTCTTTCATCCCTCGGTGTGGAGACAGGTCAGGGAGATCCTAAACTCTCTGCCCAGGACGCGGTAGAGACTGTGCCAATACAGCAGAAGGCATGGGCGAGCCCCCATAATTCATTCTAAGGAGCCCCGTCCTTCCTGCCTGGGCAGATTACAGGCTTGGTAGCTTGCTGCCACTAGCTCAGACACAGCGGTTAGATCACAGTTTCTTTATTTATTGCATCCTCTGAGCGATGCCGGCTATAGTTTGTTTGCATCTGCCATGTCCCCGTGGCTCAGATGATAAACAGTCAGTTTTTTCTCCTGCCGTGTCCCCGTGGCTCAGATGATAAACACTGCCTGAAGTGCGGTAGACCCAAGTTCGCTCCCTGGGTCGGGAAGATTCCCCTGGAGAAGGGAAAGGCTACCCACTCCAGTACTCTTGCCTGGAGAATCCCATGGACAGAGGAGCCTGGCGGGCTGCAGTCCATGGGGTCGCAGAGAGCCGGACACGACTGAGTGACTCACACTTGCATTCATTTCACCTTCGATGTGTGCACCTCGAACTTGAACAAGTGCAGAAGATGGTGAGAGACTTCAGGGTGCAGAAACCGTTTGGTTTCCCAAAGAGGGGAGAGACGCTGGCCACGCAAGAGTCATTCACTGCAGGAGAGATTTCTGGGATGGATACCGTGTCGTGGCGGGAGAAACGCGAGGAGACGGGCAGTGTGGAAACCTGTGGGCAAAACAGCCCGAAGAGGGCCTTGCTCCTCCAAGTGTGGCTCCCAGACCGGCAGCGTCAGTCTCCCCCAGGAGCTGCTTAGAAATCTACAATCCCAGCCCTGCCCCAGCCCAGCAAACCAGCATCTGCACCGTTATCCCATCCCCCAGCTCACTGGAGGTGGGGCGGGCTGCTTACGGGTTGGTGATTTCAGGCGTTTCAGCATCAGCTTTCAGGAAGTCCTCTGTGGAGCTGAGGAGAAGGACTGCCTCTTACGAGTGGCCTGACAGCTTTGTGTCCATTTGCACGGACAGCAGCATCGCCCTCCTGCAGCAGACATCCCCCCGGGGAGTCCCCTGAACTCAGGGAACTGATAGCCTTGGGCGGGTGCAGGAACTGACATGCTTTACTTTTGAGACATTGCCCAAGGCCCTGTGCGAAACCACCTGCTTCCTTTCATATACCTGTGTCCGGGAACCTGCCACTTCATCGCTTCTTGTTCACTTGCTAAGTCATGTCTGACTCTTTGCGATCCTATGGACTGCAGCACGCCAGGCCTCCCTGTCCATCACCAACTCCCGGAGCTTGCTCAAACTCATGTCCATCGCATCAGTGATGCCATCTAACCATCTCATCCTCTGTCGCCCCCTTCTCCTCCTGCCTTCAGCCTTTCCCAGCATCAGGGTCTTTGCCAGTGAGTTGGCTCTTCCCATCAGGTGGCCAAAGGATTGGAGCTTCAGTATCACTTGCTTAGTTACAGTGAAAGCAATTGAGAGTGTGAGACAGTATGAATATATGCTATTTTTTTTTAAGATTTTTTTTTATGTGGGCCATTTTTTTTAAGGTTTTTAAACTTTTTATTCTGTATTAGGGTATAGCTGATTCCCAATGCTGTGCTAAATAAGTTCGGATGGGCAGCAAAGGGACTCAGCCATAGATATACATGTATCCATTCTCCCCCAAATGCCTGTCCCCCGTCCAGGCTGTGATGTGGACTGTTTTAGAAGTCTTTACTGGATTTGTGACAGTATTGCTTCTGTTTTATATTTTGGTTTTTTGGCCACGAGGTATGTGGAATCTTGGTTCCCTGACCAGGGATTGAACCCACATTCCCTTCCTTGGAAGGCGAACTGTTAACCATTGGACGACCAGGGAAGACCCAATGCACTGACTATTTCAATACCTGAGTATTAAGAGATAGCACAAAACCTTTTCTGAAATGCACACAGTGAATATGGGTACCCATTAAATGACCCAAATACCAAGTGCCTCCTTTGTTCCTTCAACTTCCTTTTACTTAAAAAAAAAAAAATAAATAAAAAGAAACCTTGTAATTACCTAGTTACGTCCCTGTTGTGTCTACTAGACAGTGAAGTCTGGAAAGGCTGGGATTGTGTCTGCTTCTTGTTCCAGGTCTAGCGTTGCCAGATTTAGCAAATGAAAACTACACGACTCAGCTAATAAACCCGAAGGTCAGAGAAACAAGGATGTGATGTGGTTTTGGTACAAGTTTGCTTCATGCTGTATTTGAATCAGGCTTATGTTTTTGCAAGAGAGAGTCCCCTGAATGTCAAGGAGATCGAACCAGTCAATGCTACAGGAAATCAGTCCTGGATATTCATTGGAAGGACTGATGCTGAAGCTCCAAAACTTTGGCCACCTGATGCAAAGAAATGACTTATTGGAAAAGACCCTGATGCTGGGAAAGATTGAAGGCGGGAGGAGAAGGGGACAGCAGAGGATGAGACGGTTGGATGGCAACACCGACTACGTGGACATGAGTCTGACCAAGCTCCGGGAGTTGGTGATGGACAGGGAAGCCTAGCGTGCTGCAGCCCATGGGGTCGCAAGAGTTGGACATGACTGAGCGTCTGAACTGACTGTTCTTCAGATATCTGCTGTTTTCTCTGAGCTTCGAATCTAAGTCAGTTCTTGGACTCTATCTGGAGACAGAATCTGGACCTCAGCATTCTCATGAGTACTCAGCGCTGATCGGATGATCAATAAATATTGCACACTTCTGCCATGAAGCAGAAAGCTGCATATGGGATTTGTGTAAGGAGAGAAGGTAGGTGCAGAAAAGAACAGTGAGCCATGAGAAGTCAGAGCCTGGCTTGTTGTAACCATCATGGAAAGTAGTTTATCAGGGGTAGTTTATCAAGGAGAGCATCCATGGATGAGTTCCTTTCACTGAGAAGAAGGGGAAAATGCCTTCTGGGCAGATAGCTGTGGCTCTGAGCTCATGGGAAGGTCTCACCTTGTCCAGGGAGCCTTCTGCCTGTGAAACCTGGAGCTTGAATAAGCCTGGGTTTCTCCTTCAGTGACAGATGAAAATTTAATGGTGAAGTGGGAGACACCAATACTGCATACTTGTTTCTTTGGGGAGTGCAGAAAAGTTACTCTCATAATGAGGGAAAGTTGAGATATAAAAATGTAGCAGATAGCTCTTTTGCAAAACAAAAGTTCAGTCGTGTCCGACTCTTTGCAACCCCATGGACCGCAGCACACCATGCCTCCCTGTCCATCACCAACTCCCGGAGCTTGCTCAAACTCATGTCCATCGAGTCGCTGATTCCATCCAACCATCTCATCCTCTGTCGTCCCCTTCTCCTCCTGCCTTCAATCTTTCCCAGCATCAGGGTCTTTCCCAATGAGTCAGATTTCCTTCCAAGGAGCTTCCTTAGTATGGCTGTTGCTCACCCCATGACATAATTTATTTCTCAACAACAGTGTTCATAATTAGAAATAAAAATGTCTTGGATAATGGTTTGCGTATAGCCTACTCCCCAGGAAAAGTCTCTTCTTTCTCTCTGCAGTAGCTCTACTCTTAAACATAATACCTTTCTGATAGTCGATGCTCAATGAATTTGTCTTTAAAGAAAGCAATTGAATGCATCCTGGTGTATGAAGTCGACCTAAAGCTTGTCTTCCTGAACTCATGTGACTGCGTTACCTTCACACATATCTTGATTGTAGAAGGTTCTTTTATTCTAGTGCTGAGTACACTGATTCCTTGTCTTTTGATAGTTACCTTTGCTGGTTTACAGGGAGTGTTCAGTTGCTCATTCGTGTCCAGCTCTTTCCACCCCTGTAGTCTGTAGCCCACCAGGCTCCTCTGTTCATGAGATGATCACATCAAGAATGCTGGAGCGGGTTGCCATTTTCTCCTCCAGGGGATCTTCCCTAGCCAGGGATCGAACCTGTGTCTACTGTGATTCCTGCTTTGGTAGGCAGGTTCTTTTCCGCTGAGCCACTGGGGAAGCCTAGTTTATAGGGGGAGAGGTCCGCTTCATTTCATGCTGTCATAAGCTTGCTTATTTCCCTTGATAGTTGAGTCGCTGTCTTTAGTTATACTTTAGTTTTTAAATTATCCTTAGATAATGTGCATGCATTTTCACTCATTTTGCCAAGAACTCAATGGATCTGCTAATTCGATATACATTTTATGTTTTTAAGCTCAGGCAGGTATTCCTCACTTATATTTTTGATACTTCTGAGAGACAAAGGTAGGTGACAGAGGATGTCTGGTGTCTCAGCTGGTAAAGCCTGCAACACGGGAGGCCTGGGTTTGATCCCTGGGTTGGGAAGATCCCCTGGAGAAGGGAAAGACTACCCACTCCAGTATTCTTGCCTGGAGAATTCCATGGACTGTGTCATCCATGGGATCGCAAAGAGTCGGACACAACTGAGCGACTTCCACTTTCACTTGTGACAGTTTGGTTCAGTAGTAGCGTCTCTGTCCTTTTTTTTTGCCATTTCATGAAGTGTATGGAATGTGCTTTCACATTTTCTGTTTTTCCAGCACTAGTAATGCTGTTAGTTTTTACTTTTGTTTTCTTTCTGTTCATCCTGCTCATGGGTGTGAAAAGTGTTTCTTGGTTTCCTCCTATTGTTGCTTTCTCTCTGCATCTTGACTTTAGCCTAAATAATAACATGGTTAAAACAACAAAATGTTCTTTATATTAATAAAATAAAATATTGATAAAATAAAATATTAATAAAATAAAATATAAAGCCTAACCACTTTTCGACTCCACGGAGTATACAGTCCATGGAATTCTCCAGGCCAGAACACTGGAGTGGATGGCCGTTCCCTTCTCCAGGGGATCTTCCCAACCTGGGGATCGAACCCAGGTTTCCCGCATTGCAGGCGGATTCTTTACCAGCTGAGCCTCCAGGGAAGCCCATTAATAAAATAAAGAATCAAATAACACTAGTGAAGGCCACAGAAGGATCAGTAATGATAATTCCTTTGCACTAAGAAATTAATTAGCGCAGTGTATACTCTTAAGACCCCAGACGATTTTAATCTTATTTAGTATGCTCTTAACAAAATACCGTCTCAGATGGACCCTTAAATGCTCCCAGGCTCACCTCTCAAATTTAATGTAATCATTTGCATCTCATTTGGGTTGCGGTTAGAATAAAGAGCTTCAAACAAAATTGACATAAAACGAATGGTGAATCCATTCTTATTTGAGGCACAGGCTAAGCATACGCGGTAAGTGCACGCGTTATGAAGACAAATAGAGCATTAGAGTAAGTAATTAGGAAGCAAACCTCTGACAGTGAAACAGCTGCGTTCTGATATAAAATACAGCCTGCGTAGCCCTGTAAATTCATTCTTATGACCTACTTTGTGTTGTTTCTATTTATCACGGGTCTTAAGGAGAATGACAGAAAGTCATCAATAAATTACTGGAAGTATATATCATGGGTATCAGCAGAGAGAGTTCAAAAGTTTTGAAATTCTTCCCAACTCACCTCGTGGTGCAGAGTTCTTGTTTCGCCCTTCCCAATTGGCAGAGCTTTGAGGACCACCTCTTCCATTCAAGTCCTCTTTTGTAAAATGGTCATGAGATGAATTGTGAGATGAATATAGATCTTAAGGGTGTATCCAGGGCTTGTGAAACACCAATCCCCGTAGTATCCCCACACCACCCCCCACCCCCAGACTCTCTCATCTCTTGCTCTGGGTTCGGGCTCAGCGTTTGCATTCCGGTTGGGTACCCTGGTGATGTCGATGCTGCTGACCTGGGGAGCCACAGTTAGAGGAGGTAAGCTCTGAGGCCTGGGTGAGGAGCTCTAGTGTGGACTCTTAGCCCAGAGATTCTGGCTGGAGTGACCTCGAGGGGCTGGCATGGCAGGGATTTAACATGCCGCAGGCTGGACGGCCATCCGTCTGTGTGAAGCTTTGGCCGCCTCCGTGGTGATTTCAGTTGCTCAATCCTTGTTCTGTCTCTTTCCGCATGCTCTTGGTTTCGTTCTGTTTCATAGCTTCCTGTTCTGAGTCCCTGCGTGAACCCAGATTGGTCAATAGATGTTTGTTTGATTAATGACTACATACGTTTCAGCCTCTACTGATAGAATTGAAGCCTAGCTCTCAGCAGAGTTTGGGCTCCTTGTCTTGGGTGATTGACTGTTGTCTTTTCTCACACCTGTTAGCTCCACGGGTCCATTTTATGGATCATTCCGGTGCTGGAGTTGGACACGAAAGAAAGTGAAGTCGCTCAGTCGTGGCGGACTCTTTGCGACCCCGTGGACCCATGGACTGTATCCTACCAGGCTCCTCCGTCCATGGAATTTTCCAGGCAACAGGACTGGAGTGGATTGCCATTTAAAGACATTCCATAGACGACATTTCCTTAAATGAACCTTTTATATGTGTTAGTCTCTTAGTCGTGTCCGACTCTTTGCGACCCCAGGGACTGTAGCTCACCAGGGGCCTCTGTCCATGGGATTCTCCAGGCAAGAATACTGGAGTGGGCTGCCATTTCCTTCCCTCCGGGGGATCTTCCGGACCCAGGGATCGAAGCCTGGTCTCTTGCGTTGCAGGCAGATCCTTTACCATCTGAAGTATCGGGAAGCCTTTTATGGTGATGTTGGTAAAGGTCCTAGCATAAGCAGTTTTTATTCAAGATCTTATCTTTGTAAATGTTTCATGTTTATCATAAATCCGAGATGAGTGACTCTGATAATTAGTTGTTTAAGTATTAGGGTGTTAGTTGCTCAGTCGAGTCCAACTCTTTGTGACCCCATGGACTGTAGCCCACCAGGCGCCTCTGTCTGTGGAATTTTTCCAGGCAAGAATACTGGAATGGGTAGCCATTCCCTCCTCCAGGGGATCTTCCTGACCCAGGGATCCAACCTGGGTCTCCTGCATTGCAGGCAGATTCTTTCTTTACTGCTTGAACCAACAGGGGAGCCTTGCATGAGTGTTAAAGTGCAGTCAAATACTTCTGCAAGTAGTCAACCAGAAGACCTTTGAAAGCCGGGGAAAAAGGAAGCTTCTCAGGTCATTACTCCCTTTTGAAACTGCAAATAATTCCCCTAAAGCTGACCCAATTCTATTTTCTTAAAATGTAAGCAAATCTCCAGATAAAAGAACCTTTAGGGAATAAACAAAGACTTTACACTTCTTTTCACATTAAAAAAAAAATTGGAGGAGCACTCCCCCCCCCCCCTTTTAAAAACTTTTAATTTTACGTTGGAAGTGGGCAGCAAAGGGACTCAGCCATACATACACATGTATGGAGGAGGCCCCTTCTTGTAATTGATCATTTATAGGAAGGGGATCTGGTTCTAAATACCAGAGAATTAAATTATTTTCAAAGATGCTCATAACGTCTTTTGAGTATTGGCATACTTTTCTTCAATAAACCTTTGATCATTTATAAGAAGGGGATCTGGTTCTAAATACCAGAGAATTAAATTATTTTCAAAGATGCTCATAATGTCTTTTGAGTATCGGCATACTTTTCTTCAATAAACCTTTGATAACTGGTAATAGCTTCTTCTTGGCCTTGTGTTAGATGTGGCTCATGGAGTTCAACAAAACTTTGACTCAAAAATGTGAGCACTTGACTCCGTAACAGTCATTTAGTTTTGGCTATTCAGTGGGACCCTGCCATATGGAGTGTGAACAAGGTTGAATAATCTGTGTGATGGGGGGTGGGGGATTGACCCGTGAAAAGAGAGGCAACTTGGAGGTCAGCATGCATAAGCAGCTTGAAGCACCTACTTAACTCTTGGCTGAGCTTGACCCTCTTATTTCTAGCTCAGGAGACCTGTCACCTCCAAGTCATTCACTCATTCTGTGGCCGTGGCCACCTTGGATTTCCACAAAGGTGGCATCCTGAGCTCTCAAAATGATAGAATATATCCTGGAAAATTGCACACTGTCATATGTGACAAAGAAACACTTTTTAAACAGAGGGTTTGGTCGATCCCTGACGCAGTTCTCAGGACTCCTGTGTGAATGCCGAAACGCTTTCTGAAATCTTAAAGCTGTTTCTTTTCTTTAAAAGAGTACAAAAGTCTGTATTTCCTGATGTTTGAATTAAGGAATCTTTCAAGGGAATATTCCGTGACGACTACTGGATTTGGTGGCTCTTTCAGAAATGTTTTGAATGGAATTCCGGTTCTGCAAGAGGCCAAATCAAGGGCAAAGAATTCCTTAAAAATAAAGGATTGGGTTGTACTACATGTTACGCTGTTATTGAACCATTTAAAAAAATGATGTGTCTATAATATATGGACAAGGATAAGATGGGGAATTCAAAAAAAAATTTTTTTTTTAATTTTTGAGTGCAAGTGCTTTACAGGGTTGGGTTAATTTCTGCTGTACAATGAAGTGAATGAGCTACACGTAGATGTATATGACTCTTTTGTCTTTCCTTCCCGTTTAGGTCTCCACAGAGCAATGAGAAGAGTTCCCTGGGCTATATAGCAAGTTCCATTAATTACCTGTTCCATACAGGGTGTCAGCAGTGGATGTTATCTCAACCCCAGTCTCCCAGTTAATCCCACCCACCTCCCTGCCTTTGTCTCCTCATGTTTCTCTTCCATGTCTGTATCTCTGTTTCTACTTTGTCAAGAAGAATCTCTGTACCCTTTCTTTTTTTTTTTTTCCTTAAATGAAAAGAAGTGTTAGGGTGGAAAGACTGTGGGTGGCGTTGGTCTCTTCAGAAGCCTTACGTTGCTGTTTTAACAGCATCTGTGCAAGTTTTAAGGGAAAACGGTCTCTTGGTTTCTAACATCAGACACTCGCAACCTATTTTAGCAGCTTCCTCAGACTTTGAACCCGGGGAGGGAGGGAGGCAGAGAGAGGTCCTCCTTCACGCGTAAGTCTATCACCACACTGCATGTGTGGGCTCTTCCAGAACTTTCGGAGGAAATAGAGGAAACTTAGCCAAAGGCACATACAGTCAGGAATAGCGTAGACGCAGGGAAGGGGCAGCGTAGACGTGGGGAAGGACAGCTTAAAAACATCAGCAGCGCGGCATGTCAGCAGACTGGCTTTCTTCTAATATGGGGAAAATAGACTGTCTCATTCATAGATACGTGATTGCCATTTGCCTGAGCTCTGAATTGATAGCTGGTGGCGTGTGAAATGTTCTTCAACTCCGTCTTTTTTTTTTTTTTCCTTTAAATTTAAATTTTTTTTAATGTAAATTTTTTTTATTTTTTTAATGTAAAAATTTTATTTTTAAATGTAAAAATTTTTGATTTTTTTAAATGTAAAAATTTTATTTTTTTAATGTAAAAATTGTTATTTTTTAAATGTAAAAATTTTTGATTTTTTTAAATGTAAAAATTTTATTTTTTTAAATGTAAAAATTTTTGATTTTTTTAAATGTAAAAGTTTTTTGATTTTTTTAAATGTAAAAGTTTTTGATTTTTTTAAATGTAAAAGTTTTTGATTTTTTTAAATGTAAAAGTTTTTGATTTTTTTAAATGTAAAAGTTTTTGATTTTTTTAAATGTAAACGTTTTTGATTTTTTTTGAATGTAAACATTTTTGATTTTTTAAGATGTAAAATTTTTTAATGTTTTTAGATGTAAACATTTTTTAATTAAAAAAAAAGTTATGTATTTATTTGACTGCGCCAGGTCTTAGATGTGGCAGGTGAACGCTTAGTGTCAGAATGGGGGATCGGTGGGTTGGAACCTGAGTCCACTGCATTGAGAGAACCTGGAGTCCTGGCTAGTAGACCACCAGGGCAAGTCCTATCAGCTCCTAAATCTGTTCTAAGGTCCCAAATTATCCTTCCCAAAGCAACTTTCTCAAACAGAGAGTGGGGGAGAGGGGAGAAGAGAGAGAGAGAGAGAGCTTTCTATTTTAGCAACAGGGCTAGGTTCTCAGCGTACTTGTGACTCAAACGAAACTTTCCCAAGCGCAACCAAAATAGTTCCCACAGAGTTTCAGAGGATGAGAATCAAGCCCAGATGGTCTGGACCGAAAATATTAAATCCGATGCTGTTACTATGGTCAAGTGAGATGAAATACTTGCATTTATTTTTTTTTATTCTATTTAAAAATTAGTCTTTTTAAGAAATCCTGCTGCTTCAAAATATCCTTTCCACTGCTCCTTTAAGTGCATGAATTTCCTTCCCTGAGTCATGCGAGTGGGTAAAGAAATTGAGCTTTCAGAATTGTTTAATAATAACTGTGTCTGCAGGGTAGACGTGATAACATCTGAAAGTACCCAGTCCTCCAGCCACATGACGTGTTCGTTGGGTGGTCAGGAGAATGGTGTTGAGTCCATTCGAATAGACCTGGGACGTGAAAGCTCTCCATGTTCTTAAGGACCAGTTTTCTAGTGCTAACATGTTGGACTGGCCAAAAGTCGATTCAGGTTTTCCCGTAAGATGTGTATGGGAACCTAGCATTGTATGGAGAAAACTGATTGAACTTTTGGGCCAGGCCAATGAGAGCTGGATTACATGTCTCCCTCCTCAGGCTCCTCCGTATTATTTCCTCAATTGATAGCAAGTAGCCTTGTGCCATTGGGTTTCCCTGGTGGCTCAGTTGGTAAGGAATCTGCCTGCAATGCGGAGACCTGGGTTCGATCCCTGGGTTGGGGAGATTTCCCCTGGAGAAGGGAAAGGCTACCCACTCCAGTATTCTGGCCTGGAGAATCTTATGGCCTGTGTAGTCCACGGGGTCGCAAAGAGTCAGACGCGACTGAGCGACTTTCACTTTCAGCCCTACGCTGAAAGCCTGGCAGAGTCGACAGCGTCATTCCCATCTATTTAAGTCAGAAGGGTCGTGCCCAAGATTCCTGAGTAAGCAGGTGTGTTCTCACATGAGATGGTTGGGTGGCATCACCGACTCAGTGGACATGAGTTTGAGCAAACTCCGGGAGAGCTCGAAGGACAGGGAGGCCTGGCGTGCTGCAGCCTGTGGGGTTGCAAAGAGTCGGACATGACTTAACAACCAGACAACAACAACAGCAAGGATTTTTAAAATGTGTCTTTCCAATATCTCAAGTTTCCTTCAGTTCAGTTCAGTTCAGTGGCTCAGTCTTGTCCGACTCTTTGTGACCCCATGGACTGCAGCACGCCAGGCCTTCCTATCCATCACCAACTCCCCGAGTTTACCCAAACTCATGTCCATTGAGTCGGTGATGCCATCCAAACATCTCATCCTCTGTTGTCCCCTTCTCCTCCTGCCCTCAATCTTTCCCAGCATCAGGGTCTTTTCAAATGACTCAGCTCTTCACATCAGGTGGCCAAAATATTGGAGTTTCAGCTTGAGCATCAGTCCTTCCAGTGAACAACCAGGACTGCTTTCCTTTAGGATGGACTGGTTGGATCTCCTTGCAGTCCAAGGGACTCTCAAGAGTCTTCTCCAACACCACAGTTCAAAAGCATCAATTCTTCGGCACTCAGCTTTCTTTATAGTCCGACTCTCACATTCATACGTGACTACTGGAAAAACCATAGCCTTGACTAGGCGGACCTTTGTTGGCAAAGTAACGTCTCTGCTTTTTAATATGCTGTCTAGGTTGGTCATAACTTTTCCTTACTTTATGCCTAGGTCCAGGCACATGAAGTCCAGAAAATATCTCTTGTCTAACTGCCAAAGAGCAGGAAAAGAACCTTCCTGCTCTTCCTTAACTGGCGAAAGAAGAGATGGTTAGCCAAGTTTTGATTGTTTTTCTCATTCTGGCAGTTTTGAGTGAATACAATCATCTCTTGGCTCCAGAGGGGGGAAGAGAGAGTGGAAATAAAGGGACCCTCCTGTGACCCAGGAGAAGCAGATGAACTCTGGACATGGTGGGGTTCTGACCCAGGAAAGGCTGGGTCACCTGGAAGTCTCTGCCTCCCTGTGACCACACCGTGGGACACGGCCTCACACATCCAGGGCCATCTTTTTCTCCTCTTCTCTCTTTGATTCATCATGAGTGCATGATGAATTTGAGGTTTCACTGCCATTCATAATCTGCTCTCTCTTTAAAAAAAAAAAAAGCAACCTATTCAACTGTGCCGAGGCTTAGTTGTGGCATGTGGAATCTAGTCCCCTGATCAGGGATTGAACTAGGGTCTCCTGCATTGGGAGGGCAGAGTCTTAGCCACTGGACCACCCAGGAAGTCCCCATAAATTGATGGTTTTACTGATAAAACCAGGAGTCCGTGTCTCTCCAGTGGTTGGAAGACCAAAGAGAATCACCTCGAGTGGTTGTAGGCAGCTTGGACACCTCCCCTGAACTACATGAATAAAATCAATCGCACAACGGAACTGAGCAACAGACCACACGGTCAGTTCTGGGCAGCACACGCAAGGTTTGATCTCAGTAATCAACTGTAAGAATCTGATCGTACACAGTGGGTGTGATGGACAGTCTGACCACCCCTGTCCTCTGTCCCTGGCGGTACCTGACCCCATTGCTGGGGAATCTTGACCACACCCGCCACGGCATGCGAGTCTGCTTGGACTTGGCATTTGCTGAAGTGCAGCTACGTCTGTGGGTCAGTGTTTATTAGTTATGGGAAACCTCGCTCTTCCCAGCTGTGAGTAAGCACAGACCTTAGCTTCTGCTGGTCAGGGGGCCACACTGCAGAGCCTGGATGCGCAGCTGAGTGGTAAAAAGCATACCTGGGAGGCAGGACATGTCTTTGTTACTCTCATCTCTCGACTTGCCAAGCCCTCCTAGTCTGGGAACACTCCAGAAGCAGGTTACAGGGTTAGGGCTCCCGACTTTTTCAGTGAAGGGAGCTTCCCTGCTGGCTCAGTCGGTTAAGAACCCACCCGCAATGCAGGAGACTCAAGTTCAATCCCTGAGTCGGGAAGATCTCCTGGAAAGGGAAATGGCAACCCACTCCAGTATTCTTGCCTGGAGAAGCCCATGGACAGAGGAGCCTGGCGGGCCACAGTCCACGGGGTCACAGAGAGTCAGACATGACTTGAGCACGCACTCTGCCTTCTCTTTGCAGAAACCAAGGTCCCCGCAAGTCATCCTTCTGGGGTGATGACATCGTCCCCCACCCCGCCATGTGGCCGCCTCCCCGAGAATACCTTCAGTGCCCGCCAGGTGGGCACCGGTGGGCCTTTACCTCCTGGCCGCTGGTCAGTAGCTCCTTCACCCGCGTTTCAGTTGAGGGCCTGTAGTCTGCTCAGCAACTCCAGACCACCTCTGTCCTGATGGAACCAGCAGGCGTCTCTGCCGTCTGGTAACAACTCTAAACTCTCTTCTGCAGCTCTGAACTCTTTGCTGGTTTGTCCTTCCTTGGGTTGTCTCCCTGAGACCCTCCCGTATAGGTTTTCCATGAATCCTCTGGTTACTTGCTAGTTATATAGTTCATGATGTTTTACCCGGTTAACCTACCATATGACTTCCATCAACAGTTGCACCCAGAGCTCGGCAGAATTCCAGCCTATGGGTGGATCCCATTTTGTTGAGTCACGCATCACTTGGGGGACATCGGAATCGTTTCTGTTCACTTGGCTGTTAGCAATGAGGCTGCTGTGATCACAGCACTGTTTATAATAGCCAGGACATGGAAGCAACCTAGATGTCCATCAGCAGACGAATGGATAAGGAAGCTGTAGTACATATACACTATGGAATATTACTCAGCCATTAAAAAGAATGCATTTGAATCAGTTCTAATGAGCTGGATGAAACTGGAGCCCATTATACAGAGTGAAGTAAGCCAGAAAGATAAACACCAATACAGTATACTAACGCATATATATTGAATTTAGAAAGATGGTAATGATGACCCTATATGCGAGACAGCAAAAGAGACACAGATGTACAGAACAGTCTTTTGGACTCTGTGGGAGAAGGCGAGGGTGGGATGATCTGAGAGAATAGCATTGAAACATGTATTATCAACTGTGAAACAGATCTCCAGTCCAGGTTTGATGCATGACATAGGGCACTCAGGGCTGGTGCACTGGGATGACCCTGAGGGATGGGATGGGGAGGCAGGTGGGATGGGGGTTCACGATGGGGGACACATGTACACCCATGGCTGATTCATGTCAGTGTATGGCAAAACCACTACAGTATTTAAAGTTATTAGCCTCCAGTTAAATAAATAAATTAAGAAAAAAAAAGAAATAACGCTGCTGTGAATGCATGTGTGCACGTCTTTGTGTGGACATCTTTTTTCATCTCTCTTGGGTGGATACGTAGGAGCTGAATTGCTGCATAACATGGTACATTTATGTGAATCGATGACCATGAGTTTCAGCAAACTCTGGGAGATGGTGAAGGGCAAGGAAGCCCGGAACACTGCAGTCCATGGCACCCCAAAGAGTCAGACGTGACTTAGCAACTAACCAACAGGAACAGTGGTACATCTACATTTAACTTTTTTAAGAAACCGCCAATGGTGGGAAGTGTGAGGGTGGGATTCTCCAAAGCGGCTGCAGACTTTTTCCTTCCCGCCGGCATGGTATGAGGGCTCCGATCTCTCTACATCCCCGTCATCGCTTGCCGCAGTTCACCTTCTTTGATGTTCGCCTTTCTAGAAGACTTTAGCCCCGAAATGCAGGATATGGACGGCAAAAAGGAAGGTTGGGTAAAACATTCCGCATTGCGTCTCCACCGTTGAAGAAACAGCCAGGCGTTAACGACTCTCTGGTTCGCTTCTTTATCGAAAGCTAAGGGTTTGATGTTTTGGGGGCTGCAGTCATGGTAACCGGCTTTTTTCTTGAAGCTGTGGCACCCCAGGAAGTGAAAACAAATTGATCGTTTCTGTTGGAACCAAAGCAACAGAAAATTCTATTTTCAAGAGAGAATATAGACTTCCATAAAATTGAAGAAAGGCTTAAGCCAAAAGACAATTTGATTTTGTGTCTTCTTATATGAAAGTAAAGTTTTTTTTTTCTTTGTCCTTTTCTTATGGCAGGTGCTTTAAAACTCACCATTTGTTCCAGAAACAACATTTATTTATTATTTTCTGGGCTGTACATTTGAGCGCAGTACAGCTTCAAGGGGTAGAGAAATTACTCTGTTTCTGCATGTATTCCAGGGAATCTGTCTTCTGGCTGTGGTTCAGATTTCCTGTTTTTGCTCAAGAATAGTTGAAATTCGGGCAGTTCAGTCAGGTTCAAATTATGTTAGAATAGCATTTGCCTTCTACTTGCAACTCAGGGCTTTGAATTCCCACCCACCCTTTCTTGGCCTAAACCGCCCTCCTCATCAGGCTAAGAAGCTTTAAGTTTTTTCAACAAGACTGAGATGAGAGAAAGGCTGGACTCAGAGACGACCTTAGAAACTTTGCCGTTGAAGTTAGATATTTGCTAAAATGCTCAGATCACAAACCATCAGCTCAAGAGTCCTCAAGTATGGGGCTACAAGCTGACTATAATGATCTATAGTTTTTAAAAAAATACCCAGCACTTTGGAAACTGTTATTTAAATCTTTTAAAAATTTCTAGCTACTTTAAATGTTAGACAGCAAGTCAAGATATAAATACACGTGAGATTTTTGTGGTAATGGAAATTACCTAACACAGTAACAGGCTTCCCTGGTGGCTCAGAAGGTAAAGAATCTGCCCACAATGCAGGAGACCTGGGTTTGATCCCTGGGTCGGGAAGATCCCCTGGAGAAGGAAATGGCAACCCACTCCAGTATTCTTGCCTGGAGAATCCCATGGACAGAGGAACCTGGCGGGCTGCAGTCCATGCAGTTGCAAAGAGTAATGCCTCCTGACTTTTAGTTACTTTGCCCTGTGACCTTGAAGTATCTTGTCAATTCTTTGGGGGCATCTGGACTTTAGTATGTATATATGCCAGTCACATTTAAAACAGTTTGTAACAGTATATAATTCTTAGTACAGAGCAAGTTAGCATAACTCTCTACTGAGTGAGAACGATCAGATTTCAAAAAATAATGGCTGTTTATGCAACCAGTTTGTCACTTAGCAAATTGGTCATTTCAGTATGATCCTTTTAGATATATTCATGGAAATACATAAAAAAGTTGTATACATGTGTATACCTTAAATATGTTTTATATATATGTATGTATATCTGACACAACTTAGTTGACTAGACAACAGCGTGTTTGTATATATCAGCAAGTGTAACATTTATATTTTAATGGAAATAGTCTACTGATTTGTAAATAGCGCTGTTTACTCTAGTTACAAGCATTTGCATGGTTTATTTAAAAACTCACTTTGTGTACAGCTGATATTTGTTCAGTATAAAAAACTACCCTCTGGGTGTTTTGTCATCATTTTTACCTAAAACAACGCAGCAGTTTGGGCAGAGGATACACCAGTGTTTGAAGGTGGGGCTTCAGTTGTATGACGCACAAAAAGGAGACATTTGGAATGTAATTGGTTAGTTCAGTATGAGTGTGTCTTCAGTAACGATGATTCAAGACAGCATGACCTCAGCATGTTTTTATGTGTTGTGAAGGTGATGGGGTCAGGGCACCCGAACCATATTTCAGAGGCACATTTCTGCTCAGCGCAGAGCATCTGAAAAAGCACCAGGCTTCTGTCCAGTTATCTGGTTCTCCAGCTCCTGGAAGAACACATCACTGGAAAATCGCATCATAAACGTTATAATCACAGGACGCAGAAAAAGCTCATACTTTGCATGACTTGGCCTTTTGATTTAAACAGCAGTATTATTTTAGGAGAGAGGCTTAGTCAGTAGCTGTCGAGCGAAATGAGTTTTGTGAGGAAGGCACAGCCTGGAAAATATGACATTATGTGTCACGTGCCTTGTTTTTGTTGTTTAGTCAGTAATTCATGGGGAGAAGGCAATGGCACCCCACTCCAGTACTCTTGTCTGGAAAATCCCATGGACGGAGGAGCCTGGTGGGCTGCAGTCCATGGAGTCGCTGAGAGTCAGACACGACTGAGCAACTTCACTTTCACTTTTCACTTTCGTGCATTGGAGAGGGAAATGGCAACCCACTCCAATGTTCTTGCCTGATCCCAGTGACGGGAGAGCCTGGTGGGCTGCCGTCTGTGGGGTCACACAGAGTCGGACACGGCTGACGCAACTTAGCAGCCGTAGCAGCAGTAATTCTTGTCTGACTCTTTGCAACCCTATGGACTGCAGCCCACCAGGCTCCTCTGTCTTCCATTATCTCCCCAAGTTTGCTCAGATTCATGTTCATTGAGCTGGTGATGCCATCCAACCATCTCATCCTCTGTCGTCCCCTTTTCCCCCCGCCTTCCATCTTTCCCAGCATCACGGTCTTTTCCATGAGTCTGCTCTTTGCATCAGGTGGCCCAAGTATTGGAGCTTCAGCTTCAGCATCAGTCCTTCCAATGAATATTCAGGGTCGATTTCCTTGAGGATTGACTGTTCTGATCTCCATGCTGTCCAAGGAACTCTTCAGGAAAAACATCTACTTCCGTTGCTTCTTGACCCACATACAGGTTTCTTGGGAGATGATAAGATGGTCTGGTACTTTCATTTCTTTAAGAAATTTCCACAGCTTGTTGTGATCCACACAGTGAAAGGCTTAGCATAGTCCATGAAGCCAAAGTAAATGTTTCTCTGGAATTCTCTTGCTCTCTCTATGATCCACTGGATGTTGGAACTTTGATCTCTGATTATTCTGCCTTTTCTAAATCTGGCTTATACATCTGGACATTCTCAGTTCATGTACTGCTGAAACCTAACTTGAAGGATTTTGAGCATAACCTCACTAGCATTAAAATGAATACAATTGTGCAATAGTTTGAACATTCTTTGGTGTTGGAATGAAAACTGACTTTTTCCAGTCTTGTGACCACTGATGAGTTTTCCAAAATGGCTGGTGTATTGAGTGCAGCACTTTAATAGCATCATCTTTTAGGATTTTTAAATAGCTGAGCTGAAATTCCACCACCTCCTCTAGCTTTGTTCATAGTGATTGTCCCTAAGGTCCACTTGATTTCACACTTGAGGATGTCTGGCTCCAGGTGAGGGACCACACCATTGTGCTTTTCTGGGTCATTAAGACCTTTTTTGTATCGTTCTTCTGTGTATTCTTGCCACCTCTTCTTAAATCTCTTGTGCTTCTGTGAGGTCCTTGCCGTCTGTGTCCTTATATCATGCCCATCCTTGCACGAAATGTTCCCTTGGTGTCTCCAGTTTTCTTGAAGAGATCTCTAGTCTTTCCATTCTACTGTCTTTCTCTTTCTCTTTGCACTGTTCACTCAGAAGGGCTGTCTTATGTCTCCTTGCTTTTCTCTGAACTCTGCATTCCATTGGGTAGACATGGGGGAGAAATGCAAAGACTTTGCAGAGAGTGAAACAGAATAGCTCAGGAAGGCAGCTCCTCCCCTTGGTCTCAGGCCTTGGGGTCATAATATTAGAGGTCTTAGGACCAGGAGGAAGGAGGGGAGGCAGTTACAGAAGAGCAGAGCCCGAGACAGGGATGACTACGCGGCGGGCATGTCTGTTCCTGTTAGAACCACCTGCACGGAGGTTTACACCGGAGCCCACGGGCCACCCTCAGGGGCTGACCATTCATGCCCAGGGCTTCACACGTGGCTGGGGTTGGTGTGTTTACTACTGGTCTCCTGGGTGCTGGTGTGTGTCCCCGCCGTGCGTCCACTCAGGGCACAAACATTTACTGGGAGTCTCTGACGAGCATGGCCCTTTTCTCCCTGCTCCCCAGCAAGGCCTGGATTCTAGGTGTTTCGTTGTGTGTTAATCGCTCAGTCGCGTCCGAGGCTTTTTGCAACCCCCATGGACTGTAGCCCACCAGGCTCCTCTATCCATGGGATTCTCCAGGCAAGAATACTGGAGTGGGTTGCCACGCCCTCCTTCAGGGGGATCTTCCCTGACCCAGGGATGGAATCCGGGTGTCCTGCATCGCAGGCAGATTCTGTCCCATCTGAGCCCCCAGGGGGCAAACAAAGATCTGCTGAGTCTGGTAGTGAGGCGAGCTGGATAAACAGGCCCTGCTCGGTAGGGAGCTGAAGGTGGGCCCGTGGGGACGGAGAAATGCCAGGTTTCCCAGGGCGTCCAGGAGGGGAGCCAGGAGGAGGCGTCAAGAGGAGAGACAAATAGATGGACACCCCAGGGCTGTGGCCCTTTTGTTCACACTGAACTAGCCGAGAAGGCAGCAGGGGGTTGTGAGTTGAGACGATGAGGATTGACTCACATTTTACCAGGATTACTCTGACCTGAGGGCAGGGGGTAGGGTGAATGAGGCGACAATGATGATGGAACAGTCTAGGTGGGAGACACAGATGGCCCAGACCTACCTCACCAGGAGACCCTTCCAGAGCCAGAGGAGCTGCTGTGAAGTCCAGAAAAGCACAATCATTTCGGATTAAGCTGAAAGCCGGAGATCTGGCTTAGTTCAGCATATGGCAGACTGTGGAGACAGAAAGGTGGCCTAGTCCTGAAAGTGCGGTGAAAGGGAAAGTCGCTCAGTCATGTTCGACTCTTTGCGACCCCGTGGACTATACAGTCCACGGAATTCTCCAGGCCAGAATACTGGAGTGGGTAGCCTTTCCCTTCTCCAGGGGGTCTTCCCAACCCAGGGATGGAACCCAGGTCTCCCGCATTGCAGGTGGATTCCTGACCAGCTGAGCCACAAGGGAAGCCCAAGAATCCTGGAGTGGGTAGCCTATCCCTTCTCCAGGGGATCTTCTGGACCCAGAAACTGAACTGGGGTCTCCTGCATTGCAAGCAGATTCTTTACCAACTGAGCTTTCAGGGAAACCCTGCCTGTTCCAAAAAAAAAAAAAAAAAAAAAACCTATTGGATAGTTTGTATTTAAAGTATACAGTATAAAGTAACACAGCTTATGTTTCAACTGTGGTGTGTGTGTCCCCAGTTAGTAATACAGTTTATGTATATCGGAGTCAGTAATACATTTTGTGTATATTTGCATCTCCTCTCACACAAGACACATTCTGACTCAGACATGCACACACACATAGTTGAAACATAAACTGTTATTACTTTATAATGTATCAGTTCGGTTCAGTTCAGTCGCTCAGTTGTGTCGGACTCTTTGCAACCCCATGAATCACAGTACTCCAGGCCTCCCTGTCCATCACCAACTCCCGGAGTTTACCCAAACTCATGTCCATCGAGTGGGTGATGCCACCCAACCATCTCATCCTCTGTCGTCCCCTTCTCCTCCTGCCCCCAATCCCTCCCAGCATCAGGGTCTTTTCCAATGAGTCAGCTCTGCGCATGAGGTGGCCAAAGGATTGTATAGGTTAGATACAAACTATCCAATAGTTTTTTATTTCAATTTTCAGTGGCTTATAGTTGATTTACAGTGTTGTGTTAGCTTCTGCCGGATAGCAACGTGAATCAGCTGTTCATGTACATATATCCCCTCTTTTTTTAGATTCTTTTCCCATATAGGTCATTGTATAGTATTGACTAGAGTTCTCTGTGCTATACAATAGGTCCTATTACTTATGTGTTTTATATATAGAAATGTGTCTAATTGTGTCTAAATGTGTCCAGTCCTGGTCTAATTTATCCCTTCCCCCTCCCTTACCCTCTGGTAACCAGAAGTTTTTTTATTTTTATTTTTTCCACATCTGTGATTCTGTTTTTATTTTGTAAGATCATTTGTATCATTTTTTTTTTTTTAGATTCCACAGATACGAGATATCATATGATGTTTGTCTTTCTGTCTCTGACTTAGTTCACACAGTATGACAATCTTGAGGTCCATCCATATTGCTGCGTATGGCATTATTTCATCATTTTTTTATGGTGAATAATATTCCGTTGTCTATGTATACCACATCTTCTTTATCCATTTCTCTGAAGATGGACATTTAGGTTGCTTCTACGTCTTGGATATTGTAAACAGTGTCGCTGTGAACACTGAGTTGCTTGTATTTTTTCAAATCATGGTTTTCTCCAGGTATATCCCCAGGAGTGGGATGGCTAGATCATAGGGTAGATCTGTCTTCAGGTTTTTAAGGAACCTCTGTACTGTTCTTCACAATGACTGTATCAGTTTACATTCCCACCAACGGTGTGAGAGGGTTCCCTTTTCTCCACGCCCCCTCCCCCAGCATTTATTGTTTGTAGGTTTTTATTGATGATGGCCATTCTGACCGATCTGAGGTGACACCTCATTGTAGTTTTGACTTGCGTCTCTTTAATAACTAGTGGTGTGAAGCATCTTTTCATGTGCTCTTTTGAGCCATCTGTATGTCTTCTTTGGATAAATGTCTATTCAGATCTTCTACCCAGTTTTTGATTGGGTTGTTTGGGTTTTTTTGATATTGAGCCACATGAGCTGTTTGTATACTTTGGAGATAGTGAAAGTTGCTCAGTCGTGTCCGACTTTCTTTGTGACCCCGTGGACTGTAGTCCATGGAGATCTCCAGGCCAGAATACTGCAATGGGTAACCTTTCTGTTCTCCAATTTTGGAGATTAGTCCCTTGTTTGCTTCATTTGCAAATATTTTCTCCCATTGTGAAGACTGTCTTTGCATTTTGTGTTAATGGTTTCCTTTGGTGTGCAAAAGCTTTTGAGTTTAATTAGATCCCATTTGCTTCTTTTCATTTTTATTTTCGTTACTCTAGGAGGTGCATCGACAAAGATCTTGCTGCCACTTATGTCCAAAAATTTTACAGTTTGTATGGAAACACAAAAGACCACAAGTCACCAAATTAATCTTGAGAAAGAAAAAGTGGATCTGGCAGAATCAGACTCTCTTACTTCAGAGCCACAGTCATCAAAAGAGTATGGTCCTGGCAGAAAAACAGAAAGACAGACCTGTGGAACCCAAGAGAAAGCCCAGAGATAAACCCATACACCCATGGTCACCTAACCTATGACAAAGGAGGCAAGAACTTACAGTGGAGAAAAGACAGTCTCTTCAATAAGTGCTGGGTAACCTGGACAGCCACGTGTCAAAGAATGAAATTAGAACACCCCCTAACACCATACTCAAAAATAAACTCATAATGAATTAAAGCCCTAACTGCAAGGCCAGATTCTGTAGAAGTCTTGCATTAGTTGCTCAGTCATGTCTGACTCTTTGCGACTGTAGCCCACCAGGCTCCTCCGTCCACGGAATTTTTCAGGCAAGAATACTGGAGTGGGTAGCCGTTCCCCTCTCCAGGGGATCTTCCTGACCCAGGGATCGAACCCAAGTCTCACGCGTTGCAGGCAGACTCTTCACCATCTTAGGGCAAAGTGTAGGCAGGACACTCATAAATTGTAGCAAGATCTTTTTTGATCCCACAGTTGAGATATAAGCTTTGGAATTGAGCATGCCTACAAATGTCTTGAGTGTCGTCATTTGAGTTCTCTGGGTGTCCTTTCATGCGTCCAGAGCAAACATCATTTCTCTCTTTCTGGTGGTAGACGCTGGGGACTCAGGTGCTGACACATGATTTATGAGAAGTGACATCTTGGAACAAAGACAACCTCCACCCAGAGGCACACTGCTGGTTGAACCGGGCTTGGACCCACAAAACGTGAGTGAGCTGGGCATAGCGGTGTTATCCTGATCACAAGGGAGGGAGGCCCGTCTCCCCATCGCCCCCTCCCAGGTCCCACACTGACCTCTTCCCGCACACACATGGTCTGAGCCCTGGGGGACCACCGTGGTGCTCAGTTGCAATCGTAGCTGCAGTGGTTTATCTTCATTCCCTTGAATCAGAATATGTACGGTAAAGACGTCTTTCTGCAAAGCAGTTGTGGGTAGGCCAAAAAGGAACTGTTGCCTTTGACCAGAAAGAACCTGGGTGGAGCTGTGTTGATGAATCGGGGGCCGCCACAGAGCGGAAGGTACGAACTCTTCCAGCCTGGGGCCTGAAACTGGTACCCACAGGCCATGCGCTCGGGATGAACTGTCCACCACGGGGCAGCCCATGTCTTCTGGGTCGGACGCAGATGTATGAACCTCTGTATCATAAGGCTGCCCTGAGGCTGAAATGAAATAATCAGGGCCTGGCGTCTGGCATGACAGAGGTCTCACGTGTACACCCATCAACTTGCCAAACTCATTTTTATCCTGAGTATTATTAATACTAGCCCAGTGCCAGTATTGTTAGCTGTCTCCTCATTTTGTGAGTTCTTCAGGTGAGCCTTCAAAGACGAGAAAGTGGTACAGACTGTCACACACGGATATTAATTAACCACAACCTCATCTCGTATATCAGTTTACCGCCACTTGTAAATGAGTGAATTAATTAACCACAGACACATCTTGTGAATAAGTTTACTTGTAAACAAGTCAGTTAATTAACCATGGGCTATATAGTCCATGGAATTCTCCAGGCCAGAATACTGGAGTGGGTAGCCTTTCCCTTCTCCAGGGGATCTTCCCGACCCAAGGATGGAACCCAGGTCTCCCGCATCGCAGGTGGATTCTTTACCAGCTGAGCCACAAGGGAGGCCCAAGAATACTGGAGTGGGTAACCTCTCCCTTCTCCGGGGGATCTTCCTGACCCAGGAATCGAACCGGGGTCTCCTGCGTTGCAGGAGGATTCTTTACCAACTGAGCTACTAAGGAAGCCAATTAACCAAAATTTAAAAATGAGAGTGTTTTTAGCAGAAAATGGCTAGGTTTTTTTTTTTAAATACAAAATGAGTTTCAACTATGAAATATAAATGTAGAAGTGACACTGGGTACCACTGACAATATTGTATGAGAGTGGAGGGTTCCTTTTTTAAAGCCTGTTGAATCCTCAAGCTTCCCTGCATGTCGGAAGCACCCAGAGTGTTAATGGTGGAGAGCTGGGGGCACCCCCAGAGTTCCTGACTCTGTCCATCTGTGTAGGGCACAATCAATTCTATTTGCAAAAGTTCCCCAAGTCCTACTGATACTATTGCTCCAGGGACCGCTTTTAGAGCACCATCTAATATCAAGAAACATTTTTACTCCTGTTTCCGCGATATCCCTCTTTGTGGACGTTGAAGACTAATTTCAATCAAATAAAAAATATCATTGTTGCTCTCTCAAGTGTATGTGTGCATTAATTCCTTTGTCTGCATCTCCTAAACTGCGCAAGGAAAAGGATTAGAAGGTCAAAGGGAGTTTGGGAAGATGAGAAAAATAACTGGTACCCACAGGTCACGGGCTCTGGGATGAAAGGACTCCCAGTCCCACCATGATGAGCATCTTTCGGGAGGGAACACATTATTTTGACAGCAATAGCACCCCACAGGCTCCAGCCATGGGGAAACTCTCTGGACTGTGAACCTCCCGTCTCATGCAGAAGTGGATGAAAATGTCTGTGTCCATGGCCATGGGGTGTCTCTCTCGGCAGACACATTCTCAGCAGTGAGATAACTAAGCCCAGTTCCTATCGGGGTGATTTATCTGCCTCCATCAAGGGGAAGGGAAAAATCCCAGTTCCCTATTGAAATGTGGGTTAGTTGCCCCTTATTAAAGAGACAGTTTGAAAATTTCTGCAGTCTTAGACAGACCCAGGGAACTTTAAAGACATCTGCCCCACATTAAGGGCACTTCTCTTGTGCCGTGAGAGTGTTTACTCTGGAGTCGGGCTAGTCGTCTGCCCTAACAGGTGGAAAACGCTTACTTGATTTGCTAACTACGGTTTAGGGGTCCGGACTTGGCATGTTCAGCTAATGCAGGGGGCTTGAGGTGGTCTTCATGGCTTTTGTGTGGGCTCTTCTCCAGTTTTGGGAAGCCAGGTCTAACTGTAGCCCACCAGGCTCCTCTGTCCATGGGATTTTCCAGACAAGAATACTGGAGTGGGTTGCCATTTCTTTCTCCAGTCAGCAGTCTGTTAATAAAAGAAACAAATGTCTTAAAACTCAGAGAATGGGACCAGGCCCCTCATCCATAAGATGTATTTTGGGATAATCCTGGCACCAGGCAAGTCATCCTGGGCCATAAAACGATTGACTTGAATCCATATTGACTTGAATCTGTATAGAGGCAGGTTACCATACAAATAGTTTCGTTTACATAGATTAGGGGAACAATGCCTGAGTGTTACACTGGTTTGTCAAGTGGGTTCTGAACCATTATGCAGAACTGACTTGAAGACAGAGTCTGGGGTAAATGCATAGCACATTAACATAGCTTAAGACAGACATTTCCGTAAGAAAAATGCACTGGTTACCTCAAGGTTTGAGAATAGTTAACTTCTGGTGGAACCAGGTGTTATTATGGCAACACAGTATTTTAGGAGAAGCCTCTTTTTAAATTTGTATAGAGAAGGGAAAAAAATACATCACTAGTTTGTTTCCCCCTGCTGCTTAAGAGAGAGATAAAAAAATGTCTGACACCTGCAGCCCATGTCCTCCGTTTGGAGACCCCTGGCCTTCCTGCCTGTTACCCTCTCAGAACCCACGTCCCCTAGCACTGCAGGCAAGATGCTTGTCCACCGAGCCAGCAAGGGGAGTCCTCAGCACTGCTGTTGATAACAGCGTCAGTTGACTTGTTCAGTGACATCAGCGGTGTCAGAAACCACAGTCGACAACAGACACGGTCATGGAACCAACAGTGTTGGTCGGGAAAGCCCGAGCGTGGTCCCTGCCCTGCAGGCAGTCGGGAAGTGGGCCAGCACTCAGCCCGGGGTGGGCTCAAAGCTCGGGGCGGAAGACGGCGGCTTCTGGGACTCGTGGAGCCCGATCCCCGTGGCCCCGGTGTCAGGCTGCAGGGGCATCTTAGAAGCACAGTGCTCCTTGGTTTCCTAAGAGCAGGAAGCCGGGCTTCCCCCGCTGCTAGGAGAGGCTGCCTGACCACTTCCGCACCTGCTCACCTGCAGATATGCGCGTGTCTGTGTGCATGCTCTAGGGCTGTCTCTGCTGTACCTTGTCACGTGGCGGGGAAGCTCTGACACAGAGATCAAAGGTTCTCCCCCCTCCACCGAGGGGCCGGAAGCCAGCAGGTGCTCAATCGACGGTCAGTCAGGCTCGTGGTCAGAAGGGGGAAGGGTCTAAGTTAAGTTAAATGCAAGGCACATGGTTCTTCTGCAGGTTCCGGAATCTTAGACAGATGTTGCTGGTCCATGAGCAAGCTGGATGCAGAATGCCTTTATGCTCCTTAACTCTGTCTGTCTCTCTCCACATGGGCAGATTCTGAGACATCTAATTTTATGACTTTGGGAAAAAAAAAAACCATTGCACCCGCAAATCCCTGCCCACCCCATACTCCGAGTACGCTGTGTAAAAATGTCTCCCACTCTCTCTGCTTAAAATGTAGTCCTCAGTCCAGAAACAGCATCATTCTACCTTGGGTTAGGAGGAAATTTTTCTCTTAAGATAAAACTCACATCTCTGGGATTCAGTCTCCCACCTGTAAGGAAAGACTGTAAAACACACTTTACATATTTTAATACATTTTGACAGACGTGTGACTTATATGTATTGATGTAGGGGAAAAAAATTAGAAAGAAGTGTTGTATTCATTTCAAGTATGGCCAAAGCCACTACAATACTGTAAAGTAATTAGCCTCCAACTAATATCAATAAATGAAAAAAAATTTTTTGGAGATGGGAGGGAGATTCAAAAGGGAGGCGATATATGTATACCTATGGCTGATTCATGTTGAGATTTGACAGAAAACAACAAAATTTTGTAAAGCAATTATCCTTCAATAAAAAAAAATTAATTAAAAGAAAAAAAAATATGCCCATCAGGGGACAAAGAGCTTACTCCATTAAAAAATAGAATATTAGAGAGGATGGTGATTTTACCTAAAATAAGTCAATCAAAAAAAAACAAAAAACCTGCTATCAATGTTGCTTTTGCTTCTTGCACTGAAAATTGTCATGTCTAGTTTAAGATAAACTGCTTCACGTTTTTGTAACTAACGTAAGAGATGTTCATAGGAATAGTTAAAAATGAATGAGGGTCTTTCCTCAAGCAAGCAAAGGATATGTAAAGATTTTCATAATTAGACACTCAACGGCAGGAAAATACGATCATGATGTTCCAAGTACCAAGACTAATTTCGTAGCAATCCATCTTTATCACGGTTCAGCCTCACTGAAACAGACTCGAGAAATCTGAACCCCAGCTGCCCAGTCAACAGCTGATTATGTGATTCAGAGCAGTAACCCTCTTTATAAGGAACGCAGAATGCTATTCTGTAAAGCAATTAGTTTGTCTCTCTTAAAATTAAAGTAGAATCCTTGAAGGACTCTCCTGAGAAATGTTTATTTTTGAGTAGTCTACCCATTGTCAATTAAAGCAGCTCTCTCCCTCTGTAATCCATATAGCTGTTTCTTTTTAAAAGAGGAGCCTATTAAGAAGAAAGATGATGTAGCCATGATCGTTAGGCTTATTGTCCCCACTCTTGTTTCTGCAAAGTTATGTGCACAGTTTAAAAGGCACCTTGAGCCGTGGTGGATGTTGGAAGCTCTTTGTCTTTCAGACTCACAGCTTTTGCGCGTGTGTGTCTTTAGTCGCTCAGATGTTCCCGAGTCTTTGCGACCCCCATGGACTGTAGCCTGCCAGGCTCCTCCATCCTTGGGATTCTCCGGGCAAGAATGCTAGAGTGGGTTGCCATGCCCTCCTCCAGGGGATCTTCCCGACTCCGCGCAAGCCTCGGAGTCACATAGCAACGTACCTCGAATCTTCTCCTTTGGGTTTTGTTGATAAGGTGCCACTCCAGTTGGCACTGGATCACCCTGCTTTTCCAGGAAAGAGCCCCGCGTGAGTCCTGACCTACCTGCTGTGAAGCTTCACCATAGTGAGGAGTGCCTGCCCTCGGTCCCCCCTCTCGACCTGGTGTCTGATGTCACGCCAACTTGGCACCATGAATTTGTGCCCGGAGTCACTCTAGCGGAGCACCTCTGTACCTGGGGCCATGTCCCCAGACCTGCGTGCAGCAGCTGTGTGTTCACTCGGGTCTTCTGTTATCAAGCTCTGGCCATTTGTAAAGCCATTTGAAAGGATGGGAAACTCCTTAGGTGCATAGGAATGCGGTTGGATCTAGTATTCCTGTGTTATAGAAAGGGATATCGCTACCAGCAACAGAAGCTTTCTTGGCAGAGCTGATATGACGTTTGCGTTTTCAATGAAGATGACTACCAGTCCCCTGAGGCTTCTCTGGTCGCTCAGACATAAAGAACCCACCTGCAAGGCAGGTGAGACAGGAGACATGGGATCGATCCCTCAGTTGGTGAGACCCCCCCCACCCCGGAGAAGGAAATGGCAACCCACTCCAGCATTCTCGCCTGGAGAATCCCATGGACAGAGGAGCCTGGCAGGCTGCAGTCCACGGGGTTGCCAAGGGTCTGACATGACTTAGCAGTTAAACAACAACAATAAACAGTCATCAAGTGACCAGCACGTGGTCCTGGATCTTAGAGCCTGGGGCTGGAGTTTGATCAGTAAGCAGACAGTCTCTGTGGGTGGTTTGCGGTAGGCAGAAGCCCTTTCTCTGGGAAGTGTCCTAGGTGAGCTGAGTTTCTGAGGAGTCAGCTAGGCTGGAGACAGCAGTGGAGAGACAGAATAAGGAGGAGGGCTTTCAGGCTGAAGGAACATTCCCTCCACAGCTTCAAAGGGGATGCAGAGACGGAGTTTTTTGTAAATAGATCAGTGGCTACATGATGAGGGGTTAGGAAACAGCCTCACACACCACACTCTGGAATTCATTGTAACAATGTTGAAACCTGTTAGAAGTGTGAAGGTTATTTGCAAGGCATGCTGACATAGTGAAAGTGGCTCAGTGGGGTCCAACTCTTTGCTATACATGGGCTATACAGTCCATGGAATTCTCCAGGCCAGAATACGGGGGTGGGTAGCCGTTTCCTTCTCCAGGGGAATCTTCCTGACCCCAGGGATCAAACCCAGGCCTCCTGTATTGCAGGCGGATTCTTTACCAGCTGAGCCACCAGGGAAACCCAAGAATACTGGAGTGGGTAGTCTATCCCTTCTCCAGCGGATCTTCCCAACCCAGGAATCAAACCAGGGTCTCCTGCATTGCAGGCGGATTCTTTACCCAACTGAGCTATCAGGGAAGCCCTTGCAAGGCGCAGGTAGTGCATCTGTGCTCTGTTGTTCTTTTGGGGTCTTTTTTGACCCCAAATACATTATTCAGGCAGGCTCCTTTGTCCATGGGAGAAGGTGGGTCAGGGTGGCGGAATGTTGAACCTCCACTCCAGGGCTTCGGGCATCCCCGAGCCGGAATTATGAAAGAGGATTGACGAGTCCGATGCTCAGGAGGAAGGTCTGAAAGGCTGGGAAGACACCTGTGGAAAGGCTTCGTTACACAGAGTGTAACACACAGACGCACTCCTTACAGGGGGCGGGGAGTGTTTGCAACGCTGGAGCTTGAGCCAGGGGTGACTTTACTCCTGGGGGACACGTGGTGATGTCCCGGGACATCTCTTTTTCTTAATTATTGTTTTTACATTTTTATTTGCATGGCCATGTTAGGTGTTCTTTGTGGGACAAGGGAGCTCTCGTTACACGGCACAGGCCCAATAGTTCTGTGGTACGTGGACTTTTTTGCTCCCCAGCATGTGGTATCTCAGTTCCGTGGCAGGGATCGAACCCGGGTCCCTTGAAGCGCGGGGATTCCTAACCCCTGGGCCACCAGCGACGTCCCACATGTCGTATATTCACACATGTACGTGGAATCTAGAACAATAGTACAGATGAACCTGTGTGCACGGCGGGAAGAGAGGGCACAGACGTGGAGAATGGACTTGTGGGTGCTGCAGGGGGACAGGGAGGCTGAGATGAGTTGGATGAATTGAGATGAACTGAGGAAGGAATGTTGATGGATGCACACGACCGGGTGTGCAATACCCAGCTGGTGGGAAGCTTCTGTAGGGCACATGGACCTCAGCCCGGGGCTCTGTGTTGACCTTGGCAGGTGGGGGTGAGGCTCAAGGGGAAGGGAGATTCAAGAGGGAGGGGACGTGTGTATACATATGGATCACGTTGTCCTTCAGCAGGAACCAAGGCAACATTCTAAAGCCGTTATCATCCAGTTAATTTTTAAATAAAAGCATGGTTAGAAATTTGAGACTCAGCTTTGCTGCCTTGTGTAGCTGGCTTGCCGTCTGGCTCCCTTCCTTATTTCTTGTTTCACTTAGTTTTTTCTTGTGTGTTTATCTAGGGCTTCCGTAATAGCTCAGTTGGTAAAGAATGCGCCTGCCATGCAGGAGATCCCGGTTCGATCCGTGGGTCGGGAAGATCTGCTGGAGAAGGGACAGGCTACCCACTCCAGTCTTCTTGGGCTTCCCTGGTGGGTCAGCTGGGAAAGAATCCGCCTGCAATGCGGGAGACCTGGGTTCGATCCTTGGGGTTGGGAAGATCCCCCTGGAGAAGGGGAAGGCTACCCACTCTAGTATTCTGGCCTGGAGAATGCCATGGACCGTATAGTCCATGGGGTCGCAAAGAGGAGGACGGGACTGAGCGACTTTCACTTCACTTCAAACATTTCTCTGGCTGTGTTGGGTCTTAGTTGTAGCACTCAGGACCTTCCTTGAAGCATGTGTGATCGTTCCTTGCAGGGCGCAGGCGTCTCAGGCTCAGTAATTGCATCACAAGGGCTCAATTTCTCTGCAGCGTGTGGGATCATGGCTCCCTGACCAGGCATTGAACCCACATGCCCTGCATCGGAATGTGAAGTCCGAACCACTGGACCTCCAGGGAAGTTCCCCCCTGCCCCCATTCCTTCTTTTGATAAGTCAGCTTATAGCATCTTTTCTGTACTGGGCTGAGGAACAAGAGCAGGGGTCAGCAGAGTTTGGCTGATGTCACATGCTGACCACCCAGCGGTGCAGAGAGAGAGAGGTGGACAGAGGATTCAGGGCAAGGGAAGTCATGGGTAGTCACGGTGGGGTGTTTGCGTCTCGTCTTGGCAAAGTGGTTCTGCCTCTGCTGACCTTGTGGACACGTGAAGAGACTCCAGCAAGACGATGCCTGTGTCAGGGTCCCCGCCGATGCTGAAGCTTCCTAGGAAGGCGGTTAGCTACCAGGAGTCCTGGACGTGGTTGGGGGAGTGCTTCCAGCTGTCCCCGCCCCAGCAGGGCACACCCCGGGGCCTCCTCCGTCGACCTCTCGAGGGATCGTCCTGATTTCTTATCTCTGACTGCCCGCCCCACAACATTCACCTCCATGTCTGAGCCACTCAGACCCTCTCCAGTCCACTGGGCCTGCCTGTTTGCTAATCCTCAGGGGGTACCAGCTAAACCTGGGAACATCCAACCTGCATTTGGGGTATTAAGAATTGGGTAAACACAGATCAACGAGGGTCTGGATTTAGGCTTTCAGGCTTTAGGCTGGAGAAGCCAGTCATCCAAAGGGTGCATTTACAGAGGACTTTGAGGAACCAGACGGCAAAGACACTTTCTGGATCGTTGACCTCTCTGCCCGCCTTATCTCCTGGAGACCTTGGGTCTCAGGTATTCAATCTCCGATACTATGCTCTCTGAACAGAGTCACTCCTTTCTGTGTATGACGCTCCCCGACAGCCTTACAAGGCAGACGTTTGTGCCTGAGAGAAAGAAGAAGAAGAAAAAATACTAGAGAGATGAGGTCACACGTTAGAAGAAAAATAAGGTGGTCATGGAGTTACCTATGTATCGCTTTGTCTCCAGCATGAAGCAGATACGTTGCTGTTGAACGGTTGTATCCAGTGACCCCACAGAGAGTCACGACTCCTGTTTCCCTGACAGCTGACGTATTTCTTACGGTTGGAACATTCATAACAATTACAGATCTGTTCCATGAGCTGTTCTTTCACCATGCACATATTTTTTGTGTGTCAACACATGACGGTATCTTGTTGGCACATTCGGATGACATATGCTCAGTGATGTCATGCTCTGGAAGTTGAATCCAGATGCAACATATAAAGTCATCATATATTCATGGGCAGAGGGGGGAGGTTTTGTTTTGTTCTTTTGACAGTTATTCTCTATTACTCTGTTCATGACTGTTAGTAGAGTAGTCCAAGATCCCTAGGTTTTATTCTCGGCCGTCACCAAAAATCAAGCTTCGTCCTAAAGTCATGCAGCTGCTTATTTAGTTTGTATGTTAGCCCTCAGCTATGATCTGAGTCCGTCCCGTCTGCGGGGTCGGTCTGCGCAGATGTCTGATTCACTCCTCCGGAAAGGGTCATCTTTCTGCTTCCGGTGCTTCCTGGGGGAGGGAGCAATTAAATTGCCCTGAGGTCCAGTTGAAGGAAAACTTGCTCGTGAAGTTTCGCGGAAAGTGGGATAGACTCACAAAGTCCATGAAGCTTGGGGGTTGGTGACCTGAGGCGCTGGGCCCTGCAGCTCCTCACAGCAAGGGTGGGCAGCCTTCTGCCCACCTCTTCTGGAAAGACAATCCAGAAGTGTATCTTGTTTCTGCTTTTTTGTTCTTGTTGTTGAGTTACTGGTTTTTAGTTTTGTTTTGTTTTTTTTAAGGGAAATCCTGAGCGCACACATTGACCCACGTGTTGAGAGGCCAAATTCTATAAAACTTTTTCCTGGCCGTTGAGAGATGAGCTTTTAGTGCAAAGATAAGAGCTTATTGGTACAGTCAGTGAAGGAAAAGGAAGAAATGGGCGTCACGCACTTTCCCGTTAACGACCAGAAAGCACGGTTTACTGTGTACCTAGGGACACAGAATAACTTTCCTCAGCACATATGCCCATCGCGGTTTTCATAGAGTCTTCTGCTTGCAAAGTACCTGTCTTTCAAGGTAAAGTTTTTTTTGCTGTTAGAATTTTTTCTCAAATACAGATTATAGTATATGTATATGGTGTGTGTGTATGTGCAACTGTTTGTGTGTGTATATATATACACACACACACACACACAATTTATATATATATATATAATATATATTTTTATATATATACATACACACACTATTTATATATATATACATACACACACTGTTTATATATATATGTGTATATATATATATATATGAAAGTGAAAGTGAAGTCGCTCAATCCTGTCCAACTCTTTGCGACCCCATGGACTGTAGCCTACCAGGCTCCTCCCTCCATGGGATTCTCCGGGCAAGAGTACTGAAGTGGGTTGCCATTTCCTTCTCCAGGGGATCTTCCTGCCTCAGGGATCGAACTGGGGTCTCCCGCATTCCAGGCAGACGCTTTAACCTCTGAGCCACCAGGGAAGCCCCATATATGTCTATATATACCTATATATATATATCTACACCTATATATATAGGGCTTCCCTGGTAGCTCACACAATGAAGAATCCGCCTGCAATGCAAGAGGCCCCAATTCAATCCTGGATTGGAAAAAAAAAAAATATATATATATATGCACATATGGATAATATACATGTGGATAATAATAGGTAGAGGTGTGTATATATATATTTATGAATATATATGTATGTACATATATTTTTGTTGCTGTTCGGTCGCTCAGTCGTGTCTGACTCTTTGTGACCCCATGGACTGCAGCAGGCCGGGCCTCCCTCTCCTCCACCGTCTCCCAGAGTTTGCTCAAACTCATGTCCATTGAGTCGATGATGCCATCCAACCATCTCATCCTCTGCCACCTCCGTCACCTTTTGCCTTCAGTCTTTACCAGCATCAGGGTCTTTTCCAGTGAGTCTTCTCTGTGCATCAGGTGGACAAAGTGTACATACATATGTGTGTATATTTATGTATATGTGCGTGTATGTGTGTGTATGTATTTAGCATCTCTATGTATATGTACTTTCCTGGTGTCTCCGTGGTAGGGAATCTGCCTACCAGTGTTGGAGGCATGGGTTCAATTCCTGGGTCAGGAAGATCCCTTAGAGAAGGAAATGACAACCCACTCCAGTATTCTTGCCTGGAGAATCCGATTAACAGAGGAGCCTGGTGAGCTACAGTCCGTGGGATCGCCAAGAGTCAGAGACAGCTGGGTGACTAAATGATGACAAACAGATATGTACCTCGATAGATGCCTGTATGTGTGTGTGTGTGTGTGTGTGTGTGTGTGTGTGTGTGACATGTATACACACAGCATAACTTTCCAAGCTTTTGGGGATGAACCCCCCCACCCCACCACTGCCCCGGAGAAGGAAATGGCAACCCACTCCAGCATTCTTGCCTGGAAAATCTCATGGTCGGAGGAGCCTGATAGGTTATAGTCCATGGGGTTGCAAAGAGTCGGACACAACGGAGCAAGTTCACTTTTTCGCTTTCTTCTGGTTCGCTGGGATGACCTCTCGGGACTCGTGGGTTGTGAAGCCACCTGCCATGTTGTGCAGAGGCCCAGGGCTTGTGAGGAGACCCGTGTAGAAAAGAACGAGATGTCTCGAGGTATACCCCCCTAGCCAAGCTGAGCCCCCGGGGGTTTCAGCCAGCACACAGCTTGCCAGCTTGAGCCATGAGAGAGCTGCCTTTGGTTAACTTTCTGAGCTGCCAGCTGCCCGTGGTGTCTCAGACTTCAGGATCAGCCCCAAGTGGTACTTGTGACCATCCTTCACATCTGGGTGTGCGGGAAGGAACTTGACTGGTCTGATGACAGCTTTTCCCCCATCTTCAGCCCCACGTTGTCATATTTCAGCACTGCTGGTTCCAACACAGGGTGCTGCTACTTTTATTTGGGGCCCCCCCGAAGGCTACCACCTCAAGGAAAAAATATTTTCTGGCCTGAGGCTGAATACCACACATTTAAGAAACACAGTCAGGAACTTACTCTGGACATCAGGAGTTAATCTCTTTGTTTATCCTTAAAATAGAGCTTCTCCCTAGAGTAGTCATGTTCAATTATATGTCATCTCTGTTATTTCTGGTGCAGTGAGGATTAAAGGCCCATCATGATGACTTTGCAGAGAGGCCAAAGTTGCCCTTACTTACTTTTCTCAGAATAGAGAGCATTCATCAGGGGGCAAAAATAATAATAATAATAATAATAAAACTCTCATGAAATTATGAAAAGTACACAAGGAAAACATTAAAGGATTATATTTTAAAGCCTCGGGACATAGAATATTATTCCTTATAAGAAGGTCCCTTGGTATTGGGATTATTTCCTGGAATGCTCATGATTTATTTGACAAAACCACCTAATGAGCAAACCGCAAATAAGCAGATAATAAGGGCTTCAGAGAACACATGTTGGTTTTTTGCCCCCCTCAGTGGGGTTTGCTTGTAGCCTCTAGCACTCTCCCTTATATCAGAACCATCAGTTCTCAAGTAAAAGTGTCACTGGCAATTTGTTAAAACAGCATGTGATTTGCACAGCACTTCCAGGCAACTGTGTGAAATGGGTACAAGGTCGTCCACCTGAAATGCAAGTCAAGCTCAAACGTCAAACAAAGGAAGTTCCTACAAGACACAGCAGCGGATTCCAAAGTTTCTTCTCGTGTAATTTCCCTCCTAAAAGATGCTCTTTCAAAACCAAGAATTCTGTGGGGATTCTATGCCACTGAAACTGTAAGCCATATTTGAGTCACCACGCAGTCATTGATTGTCCAGTACTGCAAACTGCTCATATCTGTGTCCACGGTTGGGTAGGGGCTGTGGTTCCTAGGGCTTCTAAAACTTTCAGTTCACTTCAGTCGCTCAGTCGTGTCCGACTCTTTGCGACCCCATGGACCGCAGCACGCCAGGCCTCCCTGTCCATCACCAGCTCCCAGAGCTTGCTCAAACTCATGTCCATTGAGTCGGTGATGCCATCCAACCATCTCATCCTCTGTCATCCCCTTCTCCTCCCGCCTTCAATCTTTCCCAGCACCAGGGTCCTCTCCAATGAGTTGGTTCTTCGCATCAGGTGGTCCAAGGATTGGAGTGCATAGGGTTCCCTTTCCTCCACATCCTCACCAGTGCGCGTTTGTGGCCGTTGACGGTAGTCCTTCTCACAGCTGTGTGATGACATCTCATTTTGGCTTTCTGTGCATTTCCCAGATGAACAGTGATGCTAAGCATCTTTTCACGTGTCTGTTGTCCATCCACTTGCCTTATTTTGGAGCATCTCTGTGCAAGTCCTCTGTCCATTTTAATGAACGCATTTACCATTGGCTGTGCT
This sequence comes from Cervus elaphus, assembly GCF_910594005.1. Lineage (NCBI taxonomy): Eukaryota > Metazoa > Chordata > Mammalia > Artiodactyla > Cervidae > Cervus > Cervus elaphus. The sequence continues at coordinate 173,812,003 of NC_057848.1, read as the reverse complement.
GGATCTTCCTTGCTTTCCGTGGGCTTTCTCTAGTTGTGGCGAGTGGGGAGCTACTTCTCATTTCAGTGCACAGACCTTCTCACTGCAGCAGCTTCTCCTCTTGCAGAGCGCGGGCTCTAGGCATTCAGGCTTCTGTAGTTGTGGGACACAAGCTCAGCAGTTTCAGCGGGCGGGCTTGGGGGTTGTGGCTCTCAGACTCAGCTGCTTCACAGCGTGTGGGATCTTCCTGGACCAAGGATCAAACCCGTGTCCCCTGCACTGGCAGGCAGATTCTTATCCACTGCACCACCAGGGAAGTCCCTCTGCCCATTTTTTAAATCTTTTCTTTCTTTTTTTTTTAAATGTCAAATTGTATGAGATCTTGTATATTTTGGACATTAAACCCTGATTGAATCTATCATTTGCAAATATCCTCTCCCATTCTGTAGGCTGCCTTTCTTTTTTTTTTTTTTTTTCATTTTGTCAATGGTTTCCTTCACTGTGCAAAAACCTTTCAGTTTAATGTAGTAGGAAATGGCAACCCACTCCAGTATTCTTACCTAGAGAATCCTGTGGATAGAAGAACCTGGTGGGCTGCTGTCCATGGGGTCGCACAGAGTTGGACACGACTGAAATGACTTAGCATGCATGCATGCATTGGAGAAGGAAATGGCAACCCACTCCAGTGCTCTTGCCTGGAGAATCCCAGGGACAGAGGAGCCTTGTGGGCTGCTGTCCATGGGGTCGCACAGAGTCGGACATGCCTGAAGTGACTTTAGCAGCATGGGTTTGTTGATCATATAAGCCTGGGTTTATTGATCATATAAGCATGGGTTTATTGATCATATAAGCGTGGGTTTATTTCTGGGCTGTCTGTCCTGTGCCATTGATCTATGTGTGTGTTTTTGTGCTAGTACCATACTGTTTTGATGACTGTAGTTTTGTAGTGTAGTTTCAGGGCCTATACCTCCAATTTTGTTCTTTCTCAAGTTTGTTTTGGCTGTTTAGGGGTCTTAGTGTTTCCCTATAATTTTAAAAGTGTTTGTTTTAGCTCTGTGGGATGTACCCTTGGTATTTTGATAGGGATTGCATTGAATCTGTAGCTTGCTTTGGGCAGTAACCTCATTTTAACTATATTAATGTTTTTAGTTCATGAGGATGATATATCTTTCCATTTATTTGTGTGATATTCAATTTCTTTTATCAGTGTTTTAAGTTTTCCAAGGACAATTAGTTTACTTCCTTGGTTGGATTTATTCCTAGGTATATTTTATTCTTTTGATATACTTACAAATGAGCCCCTCTTAAAATTTCTCTTTCCGATATTAACAGTTCATTTTTAGTGTAGGGGAAAACAACAGGTTCCTGTGTGTTAATTTTGTAGACTGCAACGTTATGAAATCTTGATTTTTGCAGCAACGTGGATGGATCTAACGGCCTGATGCTAAGTGAAACGTTAAAGAAAGACAAATACTGCCTAAGCTCACCTATATGTGCAATCCAAAAAGCAAAACAACAAAATGGGAACAGTCATAGGTACAGAGAACAAATGAGTGGCTGTCAGAGGGGAGGAAGCAGTGGATGACATAGGTGAAGGGGATTAAGGAGGGCAAAGCTCCAATTAGACAGCGTATTAAGCCATGGGGCCATAATTACAGTGTAAGGAATATAGTAAGAAATATGATGAAAACTTTGCGTGGGGACAGATGGTTACTGGACTTGCTGTGTGGATCATTTCACATTGTATGCAAATGTCAGATCCCTGCATAGTATACCTGAAATTAACATAATAGCATATGTCCCCTGTGAGAAATAAGAAAAACACGTGAGCCAGAGGCAGAGGGCATGGAGGAGTGGATGGAATTGAAATCCTCTGCCTGGTAAAAAGGGGGAAAAGGAGTGACAAAATGCTAACTCTAGGGGGGTGGGAAAACAAAACAAAAAAACACTTTTGTTGAAAACGTCAAGTTTCTTCCCAGCGTGATATGTACGGCTAGTTGGTCCCAAAGGAAGAAGAGTGTTTTTTTATTTTAAATTTGCATCAGGCAATTTGGTGATGAGTCCCACTATATCTTTAGAAGTTCAGTTCAGTTCAGTTGCTCAGTCATGTCCGACTCTTTGTGACCCCATGAACCGTAGCACGCCAAGCCTCCCTGTCCATCACCAACTCCCGGAGTCCACCCAAACCCATCTCCATGGAGTCAGTGATGCCATCCAACCATCTCATCCTCTGTCATCCCCTTCTCCTCCTGCCCTCAATCTTTCCCAGCATCAGGGTCTTTTCCAATGAGATAGCTCTTTGCATCAGGTGGCCAAAGCATTGGAGCTTCAGCTTCAGCATCAGTCCTTCCAATGAATATTCAGGATTGATTTCCTTTAGGATGGACTGGTTGGATCTCCTTGCAGGCCAAGCGACTCTCAAGAGTCTTCTCCAACACCACATTCCAAAGCATCAGTTCTTCGGTGCTCAACTTTCTTTATAGTCCAACTCTCACATCCATACGTGACTACTGGAAAAACCACGGGCTTAATTATTGATGATTGCAAGACGCCTGTTCAGTTTCTCTTTACCAGGGTGAAGAAGGGACAAATGCATGCTGGGAAGGGGAATGGGATCCTGGTGTCTTCCTCCTGAGGGATGTTTACAGGAAGACGCTGTTTTCCCATCTTGCGTTGACTGAAGTTCGGCAGCCTGTCTAATCTTTGCTTTGTTTTCTTCACCCAAGGACCTTCTCTACTTGTCAGCTTTGCAAGTTTGATCCCTTCCTTAAGAAAAGACCACCATTCTCAGTGTATGTCACCTAGGATAATGGGATGCTAGATGTTGTCTCTTGCACTTACGCAGGATTCCAGTATATGTGACGTCATTTTACTGGAAGAGTCAATGCAGGTGTACATGGAGGTGTGCGTGTCGATGTAATTACATCAGAACATTCACACTTGATCGCTTCTCTTTGAAGGAGGTAAGAAAATGTCCACATAGTTACTTTTTCTTTTTCAAATTTTTTTTTTTTTGTATTGAAGGATAATGGCCTTACAGAACTTCGCTGTTTTCTGTCAAACCTCACCATGAGTCAGCCACATGTATACATATATCCCCTCCCTTTTGGACCTCGCTTCCATCTCCCTGCCCATCCCATCCCTGTAGGTTGACACAGAGCCCATTTGTGTTTGCTGAGCCATATGGCAAATTCGCGTTGGCTATCTTATTTTACGTATGATAACGTAAGTTTCCCTGTTACTCTCTTCATACATCTCACCCTCTCCCCCTCCCCCCAAGGTCCATAAGTCAATTCTCATTTTTAAATTAGTTTTCTTTTTTTTTTGTTTGTTTTTTTTTTTGCCTGTGCTGGATCTTCCTTGCTTCACTGGCTCTCTCTGGTTGTGGTGTGTGGTATGCAGGCTTCCCGTTGCCGTGGCTTCTCCTGTTGTGGAACACGGGCTGTAGGTCTTCACGGGCTTCTGTCGTTGTGGCTTACGGGCCCGGGAGCACAAGTTTAAGTATTTGCGGTGCATGGGCTTAGTTGCTCTGCAGCCGGAGGGATCTTCCCAGACCAGGGTTCGAACCAGTGTCCCATGCATTGCAAGGCAGACTGTTAACCCCTGGATTGTATTAGTTCCTTAACTCTTGCAATTTCTTAACCTGTTTTAGCCCTCAAAACACACTCTCCTGCAGAAGGCTAGCATAGGAGTTCCGAGCACAAACTTTGGTAGAAGCCGTCCTCCTCTCTTATTAGCCGTGTAACCTCAGACAAGTGTCTGAAGCTCTCTGTGCCTGTATTCTCATTTGCAAAAGGGGAATAGCCTATACCTTCAGGTGGGATTGCTGTGAAATCGGAACCCATGAAATGAAAGCTCAGGGGAGCAGTCCATGACCTGTGGCAAGTGCTCACGAGTGAGAACTATTGCTGTTATCACAGATGTGTAGACAGTGATGTGACGCGTAGACAATAGTGTGATGCGAAGACGCTGCTTCACATTTGCGAGTCCACCGCTGCGGTTTCCTGGCTTGGATGCAGATCTGGTTCCAGGTTCCTCTGCTAAGGGCAGTGGGGAGTGTGACCCTCAGGACTCTTGCCCTGCAATTCCTTCTCCATGGACAGGGGCACGTTCCTTTTATCTGACTTCCTCCTTTGTGGGTCACAGTGCGAATCCTCGCCTCCTCACAGTTAAGGCAAGAAGCAAATCATTTATAAGCTGCTAGAAATTACAGAGGTCTGCAGAGGGTTCAGTGGTGTTAGGACTTCCTGATTTTAAGTGATGATTCCTCGTTATATAGATGCAAATACGTGTTGGATGCTTTGTCCACCATCTAGGTCCTTAAATCAAGAAAATGGCTCATCCACAGAGATGCTTCAGCATCTTTTAGCATTCCGTCTAAAAGATGCTGGATGAAGTTTTTGTCTTTATTCCTTGCACTGTATTTTTACTGGAATTTACATTTCTGGATTGACTTTGGTATTCTGCTTATGTTTTCCTTTTACTTGTGTTTTTCAACTTAACTTACAGATAATAAGAATAGACATCTAGGTACATAGAAAGGGTTTTGAAGAGAAGCAGGCTGAGTAAAGAAAAAAAAAAAGTGTGGGGCCAACATTAAAATTTCCAAGCTGGTAGAAAATATAAACCAAACCCCAAATGTTGGGTGCCTAATTTGATAGATTCCTGGTGTGTGTGGCCGTCTGCCTGTAACAAATCCGATGTGAACAATTTGGAGGCATCAAGTAGCTTATAAAAAGGAAGTATTGGATGTGTTGAGCAAAGGAATGAACAATAGCCACAGGATTCAAATTTCCTGAAAATTCTCTGGAGTTCAGAGTGAAGGGAACTTTGACTTTGGCACAATGTATCTGAGAATTGGCCGAACCGAACACATTTCAAAAATAGTTTGAACTCTCGGTGGGGCCTAAAGCGTATATATATATTTTTTTCCCACAAGCCTTAAAGCCATGTCTTATTTTATCCAGAAGTTTTACTTCTTTTGGTCCCAGGGGAGAATGTAAATTTGGACACTTCTGAAATGAATGAGACCTTTTAGGTTAAGATGGATGGCCTGTCAAATACCATCATAAACTCTAGTAGGCAGACTTCAAGATATTCACACTCTCACCATCCTCTCCCTCATCGAACATGCTTGGTCGGTGTGACCGAAACGAAGTATGACCCTTTTTTTTTTTTTCATGTTTCCGTGTTCTGTATCAGAGGAGAACCTGATTCCAGGCCGTGGGGACACAGGTTTCTAGATCATTCGTCAGTGAATCAGGTCCCTACTTTACATTTTAAACATCGGCGACTGCATGTAGATAGCAAAGGGCAGTCAGCTTTCTTGTTGTTTAGTCGCTAAGTCGTGTCTGACTCTTTGCGACCCCAGGGACTGCAGCCCGCCAGGATTCCCTGTCCTTTGGTCTCTCCCGGAGTTTGCTCAAACTCACATCCATCGAGTGGGTGATGCCATCCAACCATCTCATCCTCTTTTGCCCCCTTCTCCTCCTGCGATCAGCTTTTATACCGCCCCCTTCCCCTTAAAATTATATTTGGCAAACCTTATTCTTACATTATTTACAAAATTTAATCTGCCTATACCTTTTGCTTCTGGTTTATAAATATTAGAGGAGGGTGCCTCCCAATGTAGATGTTTCATTTTGTGTCCTTCCTGTTTATTACACTGAGAAAGATGTAAGGGACACATAGGAAGTCAGGTAATGTTTCATCGGGAGCAAGAACTATAGTTTTCACCTCCAAATCGATAGCGCCTGAATATCTCATAATACTGTCTTCATTCCTTTGTTTGAAACAGTTTTCAACAGAAATACTTCATTCACCAGAACTTGCCTAAACGTAGCGTCAAAGTCCTAACTCATATGTATAAAGTTGCAATGAGATTTTTTTTTTTTTTGCTGTGCATTTGAACATTTTGAAGTTCCTGGATGGCAACAGGATGAAAAAAAGTAACCTTTTCCCTTAAATGACGACTTTGTAGAAATGAATATACCCCATTGTTTTTTGAACTTCAAACACATGGTGTAGTTCTTAGGTAGCTTTGAAGCTGGGCTCATTTTTGGCACGGCGTACAGCATAGCCGCTGGAAAAGTTTTCGAGGTGCCATAGACACAATTGTAATATTCGAAACGGTGGTTTTCCAGCAGACCTGGTTTCCTTCAAAATATGCACACACTGACCACTTCAAGGAAAAGTTGTGAATACCTGCATCTCTTTGGCTTCATAGCTGTATTCGCTCCTGTGTCTTAGTTGTTGTTAGCTCTTTAGCAATTTGCTCTCTGCCTCCCCATTTGCTAGAACGTTCCGTTGATGTCAGTTCTGTAATGTAACCTATGTTTTCCATTCTTACTGTGGCAAATTACATTCCTCCCACTCACTCGGCCTAACAATTACATTAGAGGAAATCTCATTTGTTCAAGACAGTGAAAGGTTTACATACATCAAAGGGAGCTGGCAGGAAGCATTAAATACAGAACCAAGGACAGTGTTACCAGGACACTAAATTTTAGGCGTCTGCTTTATTTGCCTATTAGGTGAATAACTGCAACTTGCTCCTACTGAATTTTATTATCTTTTAAAGGGTGGAAGACTCGCAGACTCCACACGACACCTGATTTTTCAACAGCAGCGGTATCCTCAGCAGGTGAAAGCTGCTCGGCTTCATGTACCTGGATACTTTGTTTTCACCACCAAGCAGATAGTTTGTGTCCTATGAGTATAAAATATGTCAACAGGGCAATTTAGCTAATAGGCGCTGGCATCGTTTTCCCATGAAGGTCTCAGTGAAGAGTATAAAAGAAGTTACCCTGCTGAAAATGAAGGCCACTCATGCCATAGTATGGAGATAAAGCACATTGCTCTTTAGACGACGGGATCCTAACTTGTGAGTTCATGGCCATCAAGTCAAACCTTGTCAAGTCATCTTTCTTCACATCTGTTGGCTTCCCGGCAGAGAAATCTCTCCTGAGGACACAGGAAGGGTCTGGCAAGGCAGATACTGACATTTCCTACGATGGTTATTTCCCAGCTGACATATTGGAGGAATCATTTTTTTAAAAAAATTTTACCAGATGTGCAGAGTATTTTTTGAATATATATCCATGTGTGTGCGTGTATGTGTATACACTCTCTCGTAAATCAATCTCTCTTTTTTTATTAACATCGTTGGAAACAACTTTTCTTCCACTTTCAGGATGTACAGTTAGTTGTTCACACGTTCCTGAAAGGCTCTGATTGTTTCTCTGCCGACCATGCTGAGCTTCAGCTTGAGAATGGGGCAGATCAAAGCGGGATAGAGTCTCTTTCAGCCTGGTTAGATGAATGGGACGGCACAAATGAGACAGTATCTGGTGGCAGGTTTTAGACTCTTGTGTTTTGGGTGGGGGAGTTCCCCGTGTCAGAGGCGCTCTAGCACAGTCCTGAAACTGTCCGTGAAGCATCTCCACTGCACCGTATCCCCCTGGCGTCCCCCACGTGGTCCAAATCCACACACCGTGTCATTTCCTCACATCGGGGTACGGCTCGTATTTCAGGAAGTAGGAAAGGCAGAGATTGGACTGCGCTGCTGTGAGCCCAGCATGTGTTTGCATCCACGTCCGATCAGTAACACCGCGTGTAACGGACAGAGCATTATGAGGGTTGTGGCATCTTTCACAAAGCTGTTTACTGTCATCTTCAAAGCAGGCTTTTGGCCCAGAGCTTTGTCAGCAGATTTAATTATGAGAGCTGAAACTGTTAGTTCGCACAGTTGCGTCCGACTCTTTGCAACCTCCATGGACTGTAGCCCACCAGGCTCCTCTGTCCATGGGATTCTCCAGGCAAGAAGACTAGAGTTGGCTGCCTTTCCCTTCTCCAGGGGATCTTCCTGACCCAGGCATTGAACTCGGGTCTCCTGCTTTGCAGGCAGATTCTTTACCATCTGAGCCACCAGGGAAGCCCCAAATTTAATTATATTAACGTTTAATATCACCCCTTATAACGTGTTGTGCTATCTGTTAAATTTCTTCATTCATGTCCAACTCTTTCTCTGTGTCCCACCAACTTTTCTGTCCGTGGGATTCTCCAGGCAAGGATATTGGAGTGGGTTGCCATGCCCTCCTCCAGGGGATCTCGATATCAAGTGTTAGATGACACCTGTTTTCCAGGCATTGCTGTTCCCGTTGCAAACCTGTCCTGGAATAGAGCCCATGTGATGTGACTTCACTCATCACCGGGATTCGCCACCCAACGCTTGGTTCCTGCTGTTTCTCTGACAAAACCAGTCTTAGAAAATGAAAGATCAGTCGATAAAGAGGAGTTGTCTCTTGAACTTCATCTTGTGAAAGTGATTGTTTTGAGCCCCAAAATGCAAACACCACCCTCACCCCCTGTTTCTTATCTTTCTACACTCCACCTCTGCTCATGCCAACAAACGGCCCAGAATCTATGACCCCTCACTTGTCTTTTACCCCAAACTAGAAGCATCTGCCAGCACTAGTTCCAGCATCATCTGTGACTCTTGAGCAAGAAGGAAGCCCCTTGTTGAACAGAAAAGCCCTGGAAGAGACCTTGTCCCAACTTTACTGAAACTGGAAGAACTTGGACTTGACCTGTTATATACATACGAGTTCTGTCGAGACTTTCCCAAAGCCTGGAGATGTTGAAACCCATGCTAGGACACATGGCTATTCCCCGAGGCCTGCTCAAAAATCGTCGGACTCAGAGGAACAGAAGATGAAAGTAGAGAAGCCACTCAAAGAACCTCTGGGTTGGAGCATGCAGAACAGAACCTAACCGTCTGTTTTGCATAATGCATGCATGCACGCTGCTGCTGCTAAGTCGCTTCAGTCGTGTCCGACTCTGTGCAACCCCATAGACGGCAGCCCACCAGGCTCCCCCGTCCCTGGGATTCTCCAGGCAAGAACACTGGAGTGGGTTGCCATTGCCTTCTCCACATAATGCATGAATCTGGACCAAACTGAAAATTTGAAGTTTATCCTGATGTGCTGTGCTTGTAGACCTGTTCATTTCTCTTTGTCCTCCTGGCGACTGAACCAGAAAGGCCAGAGGAGAAGGGAGTGGCCAAAGGCACACAGGGTCAGGTCTGCCCGCGTGAGAGTGACTGGGATCGCTGCGGTGGAGCAGCCGTGGAGAGGGCGATAGTACGATTTTACTGATGCAGATGAGCGCTGGAGCGGCAGTTTCAGGATGCTTCTATGAAATCATCAACCATTTAGAACTCTGACTTTTCTGATGTGACCTTGAGACATCATGGGAAACTTATAATGGAAAAGCTAGTGGACAGGACCTACTGTACACCGTAAGGAACTCTGCTCAATATTCTATAATAACCTAAATGGCAAAAGGATCTGAAAAATAATTGTTGTTGTTCGGTTGCTCAGTTGTGTCTGACTCCCTACAACCCCATGGACCGCAGCACGCCAGGCTTCCCTGTCCATCACCAACTCCCAGAGCTTGCTCAAACTCATGTCCATTGAGTCAGTGATGCCATCCAGCCATCTCATCCTCTGTCGTCCCCTTCTCCTCCTGCCCTCAATCTTTCCCAGCATCAGGGTCTTTTCCGATGAGTCAGTTCTTCTCATCAGGTGGCCAAAGTATGGGAGTTTCAGCTTCAGCATCAGTCCTTCCAGTGAATATTCAGGACTGATTTCCTTTAGGATGTACTGGATGGATCTCCTTGCAGTCCAAGGGACTCTCAAGAGTCTTCTTCAACACCAGAGTTTGAAAGCATAAAGTCTTTGGCACTCAGCCTTCTGTATGGTCCAACTCTCACATCTGTACATGACTACTGGAAAAACCATAGCTTTGACTATTCGGACATTTGTCAGTAAAATGATGTCTCATGATGCTGTCTAGGTTTGTGATAGCTTTTCTTCCAAGGAGCAAGCATCTTTTAGTTTCATGGCCCATCTATGTTGCTGCAAATGGGATTATTTCATTCTTTTTTTTATGGCTGGGGAAACAGGACAAATAATTTACCCTTCTAAAGTCTACAGTGCCATGTTTTTCAGTCTGGTTGTAAAGTTGTATGCCTGTTCAGTTCAGTTCAGTTGCTCAGTCGTGTCTGACTCTTTGTGACCCCATGGACTGCAGGCCTCCCTGTCCATCACCAACTCCCAGAGTTGACTCAGACCCATGTCCATTTAGGTGGTGATGCCATCCGACCATCTCATCCTCTGTGGCTCATACAGTAAAGAATCCACCTGCAACGTGGAAGACCTGGGTTCGATCCCTGGACTGGGAAGATCCCCTGGAGGAGGACATGGCAACCCACTCCAGTATTCTTGTCTGGAGAATTCCATGGATAGAGGAGCCTGGCGGGCTACAGTCCGTGGGGTCAGAAAGAGCTGGACACGAATGGGGGACTAAGCATATAAAACATAGGGGAACTTGGTCTCTCAGCCTTTGACAAAAGTGATGCCTTCCAAAACCATCTCACAATGGAGCCTTGGACCTGACTGTAAAATGCAAAACAGTAACCGTGCTAGAAAATCACATAGGATAAAAATCGAGGTAACCTCTGGCTTGGCGATGAGTTTCTACATACACCCAAAAAAGTATGACCCATCAAAAAAAGAAAATAAGAGTTCCTTAAGGAAGTGCACTATTAGAAGAATCGAAAATATGTGACACAGACCAGAAGGAGGTATTTGCAAAACACATATGAAGGAATTGTGTCCGAATACATGAAGGACTCTTAAAAGTCAACAACAGCACAAACAACTCAGGTAAAAATTAGAAAGAAAAGAAAAAAGACTGACCAGGCTTATCAAAAAATAATATATAGGTGCCAGATAAGCATTTAAATGGATATTAAGTGTATTTTTAAAGAGAGAATTAAAAATTAAAATTATGAGTTATTTCCACACCATTGGAATACTGAAAACAAAACAGAACAAATCCTGCCCCCCTCCAAAAAAACACCACCACCAGTTGCAGGAGAGTATGTGGAGGAACAGGAAATTTCATTCATTGACAGGGAGGAGGTGCTAAAAGCACTTTGAAGCGCACTTGGCCAGTTTCTGAGAAAGCTAAACGTTGGTCACCGGTAGTCCAGCAGTCAAGCTCCTGAATATGTGCCCCACTGACCTGAAAACTCTGTCCACACACACAAAGACTTGCACACAATAGTGTGTATCAGCTTTACTTTCAATTCACCCACAGCTGGAAATGATCAAGATGTCATTTCGTAGGTGGACAGTGAGGAACCTGTAGAGGAAACTTGCGCCATGGAATGGAATTCGTTTCAGTTCAGTTCAGTCGCTCAGTCGTGTCCGATTCTTTGCGACCCCGTGGACTGCAGCACGCCAGGCCTCCCTGTCCATCACCAACTCCTGGAGTTTACTCAGACTCATGTCCATTGAGTCGGTGATGCCATCCAAGCATCTCATCCTCTGTTGTCCCCTTCTCCTCCTGCCTTCAATATTTCCCAGCATCAGGGTCTTTCCAAATGAGTCAGTTCTTCACATCAGGTGGCCAAAGTATTGGAGTTTCAGCTTCAGCATCAGTCCTTCCAGTGAATATTCAGGACTGATTTCCTTTAGGATGGACTGGTTGGAATATGATTCAGTAACATGAAAAGAGAGTAACTGAGCAGATCACAAATGACATGGAGGAATCTTAAATGCGTATTGCTGAGTGCGGGAGCCAGTCTTCAGAGGATCCATTCTCTGTGTGATTCCATTTGTGTGGCATTCTGGAGAAGGGATGGTTAGAGGTGGTTGAGCATTTGTGCTCTAAAGGTTGGGCTGGGGGATGCAGACTGATTAGTTAGGTGATGTCCAAGCCTTTTACGGGGCTTCCCTGATGGCTCAGTTGGTAAAGAATCTGCCTGCAATGCAGGAGACCCCGGTTCAATTCCTGGGTCGGGATGATCCCCTGGAGAAGGGATAGGCAACCCATTCCAATATTCTTGGGTTTCCCTGGTGGCTCAGCTGGTAAAGAATCCGCCTGCAATGCAGGAGACCTGGGTTTGATCCCTGGGTTGGGAAGATCCCCTGCAGAAGGGAACGGCTACCCACTCCAGTATTCTGGTCTAGAGAATTCCAAAAGGGGTTGCAAAGAGTTGGACACGACTGAGTGACTTTCACTTTCAAGCCCTTTATGTGGGGTGAAAGAGCTTCGTATGATACATGGCACAAAGTGTTTGCAAAATCTCTCGAACTTTACAGCACAGATAACAAACTTTAACATAGGCAGTCCTTTTTGGAGTCACCTAAGTTAGAAGACTGGGCATAGAATGCAGAGTGTGGTGAAATAGTCTGGGTTGCAAAAACCATGCATGAAATAACTGGGTGAGGGGGTTGCAGGGGGAAACGGCTTAGCTCAGTAACCTCGGGAACGAGCAGAGACTCTGTGAATAAAGGCAGAAGCAGCGGCGTGGGCACGGGTCGATCAAGGTCTAGCCCACACTGTGAGTGGTGAGAGGTCCGTTGCTGTGATCAGGCAGTATGTGTATACCGGACCTCAGCAGTAACTATAGAGGTAATGGGGCTCCCCTGTGGTAAAGAATCTGCCTGCCAATGCCGGAGATGTTGGAGATGTGGGTTCGATCCCTGGGTCGGGAAGATCCTGCCCCTGGAGGAGGAAATGGCAACCCACTCCAGTATTCTTGCCTGGAGAATCCCACAGACAGAGGAGCCCAGAGGGGTCCATGGGGTTGCACAGAGTCAGACATGATGTAGAGACTAAATAACAACAAAAGGGTAAGTGGGTGGTAGGGGTCAGATTTCTCAGTGTCTGCGGGGATGGTTGCCAAGTGCCAGTCAGGGGGTCCATGCGTCCATGTGGTCATGGATTAGGTGGGAGGCATGCACATACATTCGTGTGTGGGCTAATATAAATCCAGATGTTTACATGCAGGAATATTTTCAGATGTCTGGCTATACATGGGTTGCTGTGCTTTGGAAATACTTGTGCGACATTTAAAACAAGTCTAAACGAACCCGTGAGGATGAAGCCGAGACTTGAGGTTATCTTGGATACACTGTGTGTCAGGAGAGGGAAATTTGTCAAGATGAAGAGACCGTTCTGTATTATAATCTGTGTCATGTTTGTGCAGGTGTATGGACAGGGGAAGATCATAGAGCTGTATTCTTAAAAGTGTGAAACTGTTAGTCACTCGGTCATGCCCGAGTCTTTGCAACACCATGGACTGTAGCCCGCCAGGCTCCTCTGTCCGTGGGACTCTCCAGGCAAGAATACTGGAGTGGGTTGCCATGCCCTCCTCCAGGGGATCTTCCTGAACCAGGGATCCAACGTACATCTCTTGCATTGAAGGCAGATTCTTTGCCATCTGAGCCACCACGGAAACCCCTGTATTCTTATCGGTTGTACAATTCACTCTAAGTCAAACTACGCCTCAGTCTGTAAACAGCTGATTTCACAGTGCGGTAAGACTATTCCTTTGCATGGCATTGGGACCGTCCTTTCTGCAAGGAGCAGAAGTTATGAGAGAATCCTCAGAGATCTTTAAAGATGTTCAAACTCAGGCCCCCGGCAGCCTGGCTTGCTGAGGACATGAGACAAGGGTGAGACAAACCCTTGGTTTCCTCCCGGCCCCTGCTGAGACTCCAGAGAATACTTGTATTTTGAGGAATGCCTTTCTTTACCGTGTGGTGTTTCAGTTAACCATCAACATCTGAAAGGCCAATGGAAGTTAGAAAATTGCTCATTTGTCATTCCCTGGTGGGCTTTGGGACTATGTTGGCTTGTAATTTTCTGCTCTGGTTGATTGGTACACTCCCTCCGCATCCTTTGGTTCAGCGTCGGTGATTGGTGAGGACGAAATTCAAATGGGGTTGTTTTTCTGTTGTCTTCACCAAGCTGCAGTCAGTAGAAGTTCTTCTCTGTTCATTTAGAGAGTTTATTATTGAATCCCCTGAGTTCAAATTCCTCGTAACTCTGTAACTAGTAACCCTGACAGCAAAATGGAACCGCTAAGGGAACAGGAAGTTGAATTCATTTCAAGTTACACACCTGCCTTTTCTTCACTTAACGGCGTGAGGATCAAGTCTGCAATAATTTTGACCTTGGCTTATGCATAGACGTTCGTGTTCTGACTTTGTTTTCTGGGCTCCATGCCTTGGTTTAAAACTGAAATGCTCTTGTAACAAAACAAAACAGGAAGGTCCTCACTAACAGAATTAAAAGGAGTAATTTCCTAAAAAAAAGTTCCATCTGGATTCCTGAAACATTGATCACTAAGCCAAGATGGAGAAAATGGACTGTAACAGGGGAAATGGAATGTTCCAGTGTGGGACGCACTTGAACATCTGGAAGAGACGGTTGGAGGGTGGACCTCAGTGAATGACAACCTCGTATGGTGTTCAAAAAGTGCAGGCTTCTCAAACTTACAGATGGAGGTGACCTGTGGGATTAGTCAATGTGGGAAAACTGAGTGTTACAGCACACTGTGGGCTTGCTCATTTTTCTTTTCTAGTAATCATTCCACCCTTTCAAAAGGATTTGTTAACCAGTGAAAGTTTAAAAGGTGTATTTTCATAACTAGACAAACATCTACAACATGCAAAGTTCAGATTTCAATATTATTCTTCTGCTGTTGAGCCAGGCAGTGTGGTCTCTGTAGGTAAAAGTTCTGAATGAATTATTTTGGAGTGACGGGACTCTCTCATCACTCACACGCCTTCAGAAGAAAATGTAAGAGTGGGTGGTATAATTCCCTGTGTGCATTTCCCACAATGTCCTGGGTTGCCTGCCCCTGGTCTGGGGCCCACAGAAGATTAATGTCCAAAAGAAATTAGCAGCAGGCACTTGGTGATTATTTCTGCCTTTTAGCTGTCAAGCCTGGCCTCTCAGTCTCATACCAGTTATAAGACAAAAATGACTACTGTGAATTCAGAGAATGACCTAGCAAGCTGGCCAAGTAGGTTCTAGCAAAAGCGTTGTGTAGAAGCTTAATAGGGGTGCAGTGTGTAAGAGGCATTCTGAAATTATATCCTCTCATCAACAGATTCTGTCAGCAAGAACTCTAGAGCATCTTTCAAAGCCTTGTCCTTTTAAAAAAAAAAATTATTTTATGTCAAAGTATAGCTGATTAACCTGGTGGTTTCAGGTTGATAGCGAAGGGATCCAGCCATATATATACATGTATCCATTCTCCCCCCAGACTCATCTCCTATCAAGGTGAACAGAGCAAAGCCATGTCCTTCTCTCGGGTCAGTCTTGCTCCTTCAGTTCTTGTCTTGTTGCAGCAAACAATTGAAATGACAGACAAGGACAGTTCAAGCAGGCAGGGTTTATTAAGCAATTAGCAAACTGTCCCTCCTTGAGTCATGAGAGAGGACCAACCCCCACCCCCCCATCTTAGGTTTCACTATTTATGTCCTTTGTTCTCTCTCCTAAGTAAGCCTAATCAATTCTGCCCCATGCAAAATAGGGCTTGTACCCTCAACCAGGGTACGGAATGCAAATAAGGCACATGCTCAAGGCCAATCAGGGAAAGGGGCGTGTGACCTTGACCAATCAGGGAAAGGAATGCAAATAAGTCTTATGCTCAAGGCCAATCAGGGAAGGGGACTGTGTACCCTTGACCAATCATGGAAGGGAATGGACACAAGGCGTATGCTCAAGGCCAATCAGGGAAGGGGGGTGTGTACCCTTGACCAATCAGGGAAGGGAATGCAAATAAGTCTTATGCTCAAGGCCAATCAGGGAAGGGGGCGTGTTGGGCATGTTTTCCCTCTGAGGTCTTCACTCCAGGCTGCAGTGTCCATGGTTGGAGGGCTTTCTTTTTGCTTTGTTTGCCCTCCCATGTGGTTTTGCTGGCCACCGCTTTCTCTCACCATCATCTCGGGCTCCTTTTTCCTTTTCTAGCTACCTAACGCTTCCATGCCAACTTCATCTCTACCAAGTACCCGCAAGGGACCCTGCAGTGGACACCTCAATAGTTTCTCTGCTTCTTCCACTGTCCTCATTCACTCTGCAGCAGCCCTGCTGATATTTATTTAAAGACTCTTTTTAGGCAAGTTTTTCAAGAAGATGGAGAGTCTGGAACAGAGGTTTCCTACCTACCCGCCCCCCAACCCCAAACATCCATGGCCTTCCCTGTGATCAACATGGGTCATCAAGATGGTACCTTTTTTTTTTTTTCCACCAGGGAAGACCCTACATTGACACGTCGTGGTCACCCAAAGTCCATAGTTTACCTTAGGGTCCACACTTGGTTTTGTATATTCTACAAGAACCAACAAATGTATAGCAGCGTGTATTGTTTGTGTTCACGGAAGAGTCCTGCGGAAAAGAAGACAGCAACCCACTCCCGTGTTCTTGCCTGGGAAATCCCATGGACAGAGGAGCCTGGTGGGCTACAGTCCATGGGGTCGAAAGGAGTTGGACATGACCGACTGAACAACAACAGTGATCCTTTTGTGTAACATCATAGTGTCATACAGGGTATTTTCACTGCCCTAAAGGTTCTCTGTACTTTGCGTATTTATCCTTCCCTCCCCCTTTAATCACTGCCAATCACTGATTCTTTTACCTTCTCCTTAGTTTTGTCTTTTCCAAAATATCCTACAACGGGAACCATGCTGCATGGAAACTTCTCCCATTGGCACCTTCAGTTACTGGTATGCATTTAAATGTCCTCTGTGTCCCTGTTGGTTTGTTATTGTTGTTTTGTGACTAAGTCGTGTCCGACTCTTTGTGACCCTCGTGGGCTGTAGCCCGCCAGGCTCCTCTGTCCGTGGGATTCTCCAAGCAAGAATACTGGAGTGGGTTGCCATGCCCTTCTCCAGGGGACCTTCCCAACCCAAGGACTGAACCCATGTCTCCTGCATTGGCAGGCAAATTCTTTACCACTGAACCACCAGGGAAACCCTCCATGTCCCTTGTTTAGTTGCTCAGTCATGTCCAGCTCTTTTCAACCCCATGGACGGCAGCACACCAGGCTTCCCTGTCTATCACCAACTCCTGGAGCTTGGTCAGATTCATGTCCATTGAGTTGGTGATGCCATCCAACCATGTCATCTTCTGTTATCCTCTTCTCCTGCTGCCTTCAGTCGTTGGGTCTTTTCTAATGAGTCAGTTCTTCGCATCAGGTGGCCAAAGTATTAGAGCTTCAGCTTCAGCATCATTCCTTCCAATGAATATTCAGGACTGATGTCCTTCAGGATTGACTGGTTGGATCTCCTTGCAGTCCGAGGGACTCTCAAGAGTCTTCTCCAACACCAGAGTTGAAAGGCATCAATTCTTTAGTGCTCAGCTTTCTTCCATGTCCCTAGTTGTCTATAATAGCATAAATCAGATTGCATGACCCTCTTTAATTTAAAACTCCCTATTGACTCACACTGAAAACTTACTTTGTCTTCACAGTCTTCCAGCTGGTTTTGTGGACAAGCTCGTCCTATCAAACGAGACCCTCACATTCCTGCCCACCACAGTGATTCCCACAATACAGAAGTGGAGAGGTCAAAGAAAGTACATGGAATGTGACCACTTACAACATTCTAACCAAAACACGAAGAGTTTGTTTTCATAAGCAGGATTTATTATGCAGCGTTTTATTTATCCAGACAGCATATTGTCATATATATATATATATATATTTATATATATATATTTATAAAGAATGAAACATTAGAATGAAATGAACCCCGTGGGCCCTTCCAAATGCCTATGAAGCCAAGTTGATCTCTTTATTCCTCTTTTATCATATCTTTTCTCTTCCCAGCAGCCACTATATTGAACTTTTGCCCTTTCTATTATCTGCTTGATAGAATTTTGTTACATGTGTTTTTGTCCCTAAGTGGCTTTCTTGTGTTAAGTTTTTCAAATCGGTTTCGCATGTTAGTATTCGTTCTGTTGAGGTCAGGTCACTGTACAGTGAGATGCAACTGTTTCGAAGTTTAACAGGTATGTGGTCACGTAGCAACTGCCATCAGGAGATGGAGCGTGTTTCCGTCTCTATTTCATCTCTTGCTGGACTTCACTGCCTCCATGCTTCCCTCACATCCAGGACCCTGTTGGCTCATGAATCTCACCATGCCTCCTGGCCACAGTGACAAGCATCCGATTGCACTTAAAAATCATGAGATCCTTGTAGCCTGTGCAGCCGTGAGTGTCCGTGGCTTTGTGATCCCCTTGCCTTGCACGGGCCAGGCAGCTGTCTCGGCGTCAGCAGAAGCGCATGATGATCTGTTCGTTCAGGTTGCCTGGGACTTGGATGAAGTCAGAACACCCCAGCCAGGCCCTCCTCCGTCTTGAGACTGGCACCCGAGAAGCTGTTCCCAGGGCAGAAAGACGCATGCCCTCATCATGGCCTGGTCCCTTTCCAACAGCTCCATTTATTTTCAGAGAAATAAGTCTGTCCAGACCATAGTTTTGTTTTTCTTTAGTTTTTTTTTCCCCCCCAAACTCTTCTGGGTACCAGTGAGTCTTTTCCTGTTCTGGAGCCTTCTTCCTAGAACAGGTCTGTCTCCACATTTATCAAAGTATAGGGACATTTCCCTTTTTCCCTTTCAGCTCGGCAAACAGACCTCTATTATTCTTTTAAACCTTTTGAAGAAGCTACGAGCGAAGGCTGTCCTTAAAACACCCCCTTTTATTTTCTGGCTTAAGAGCAATACCACCTTCTATGAGCTCTTTTTCTGTTGCGCCAAGAGAGACCTCCATTCTCTAAGAATGGAGGTGGCTGGCGTGTTGCCTGAAGACCTCCCACTGACTAGCTACACCCACGCTGGGTGTTCTTCTCAAAATCACAAACTCATGGTCCAGTCTATCCTGGAAGATATCCAGGAGGAGCATCTTTCCATTCAGACGTTCTTTACTTAAACATAATCTAAAAAGTTAGCACCTAAATAAAGATTATCTGGGGAGGGAGAAAGCAGGATCCAGGCTGTTGGTTTAAAAATCTCTCTTTCTCAGTCTGCCAAGCCTACATGGTACAAAAAAAGATGTGTGTGTTTTAAAATTTTTATTATTTTCTTTCTTAGTGCCTAAAAAGAATTTGGTATTGGAGTATAGCCAGTTAACAATGTTGTGACAGATTCAGGTGAGCAAAGAAGGGACTCAGCCATACGTATCCGTCTTCCCCCAAACCCCCCCCCCATCCAGGCTGTCACAGGACTTTGAGCAGAGTTCCCTGTGGTGTACAAGAGATCTTAGGTGAGTATCCATTTGAAATACAGGTAATAATAACCTGTAATAAGGTAATAACCTTATGGTCACCCGGGGGGAAGGATGGGGGAAGGGATAGTTAGGGAGTTTGGGATGGACATGAACACGCTGCTGTATTTACGATGGAGAACCAGCAAGGACCTGCTGGACAGCACAGGGAACTCTGCTCAATACTCTGTAATAACCTTATGGTCACCAAGGGGGAAGGATGGGGGAAGGGATAGTCAGGGAGTCTGGGATGGACATGGACACACTGCTGTATTTAACATGGAGAACCAGCAAGGACCTGCTGGCCAGCACAGGGAACTCTGCTCAATGTCACGTGGCAGCCTGGATGGGAGGGGAGTTTGGGGGAGAAGGGATACATGTGTGTATATGGCTGAGTCCCTTCACTGACCACCTCAAACCATCACAGCATTGTTAATCGGCTATACCCCAGAACAAAATAAAAGGTTTGAAAAAGGATAAAAAGATCATTTGTGCCCTATATATATTGTATGTTTGGGCTTCCCTGTAATGCAAGGGAATCCGCCTGTAATGCAGGAGACCCCGGTTTGACTCCTGGGTCAGGAAGATCCTCTGGAGAAGGGAAAGGCTGCCCACTCTAGGATTCTGGCCTGGAGAATTCCATGGACTGTATAGTCCATGGGGTCGCAAAGAGTCGGACATGACTGAGCGATTTTTGCAAGACTATTACTGATTCTGCCTGTCAGCATTTGCATGTGTCTGTGTGTTAGAGACATAGTCTTTGGAATTTAGGCAGCTTGATCCATATGAAAGGAAGGGAAAATGTTAGCCACTCACTCACGTATGACTCTGTGTAACCCCATGGACTGTAGCTCCCCACACTCCTCTGTCCATGGGATTCTCCAGGCAAGAATACCAGCGTGGGTTGGTATTCCCTTCTCCAGGGAAATCTTCCCGGTCCATGGGTTGAACCTGGGTCTCCTGCATTGCAGGCGGATTCTTTAATGTCTGAGTCCTGCTTGGTACCCAGAGTTTTGTTTAACTCGCAAAAGGATAACCCTGGCTGGTCGAGTTGCTGTTCTCGCTTTAACACCTATCTGATGACCGTGGATAATATTTCCCTGGGAGTGGGATCTCTGCCTTTAGTCTTTGCTCCTTACAGGGCAGCTAGCCCAACAGCTTCCCACTCTGTCCTGACCTGTACCCAGCACGTGGACACACACACCACGGACACCCAGCCGCCCGCTTCCTGCCACCTCAGTACATCACACTAATGCAGGAGTGTGGGGCAGCGTGGGACCACAGTCTTTCATCTCCCCGCTTGGCTCCTGGAAAGGCAGCTTGAGCTGTTTGACCAGGAGGTGGTTAGCATGACTGTCTTGAACACGGAACCACCCAGAGAGGTATTATTAATGTGACCATTATATATATATATATTCATGGGCTTCCCTTGTGGCTCAGCTGGTAAAGAATCCGCCTGCCATGCGGGAAACCTGGGTTAGATCCCTGGGTTGGGAAGATCCCCCTGGAGAAGGGAAAGGCTACCCACTCCAGTATTCTTGGGCTTCCCCTGTGGCTTAGCTGGTAAAGAATCTGCCTGCAATGCAGGAGACCTGGATTGGGAAGATCTCCGGGAGAAGGGAAAGTCTACCCACTGCAGTGTTCTGGCCTGGAGAATTCCATGGACTGTATATATAGTCCATAATTCCTTGGACATGGGGTCGCAAAGAGTCAGACACAACTGAGTGACTTTCACTTGCATGGATATATTCATGGTGGCTCAGATGGTAAAGAATCCCGGTCTCCAGTGCGGGAGACCCAGGTTCGATCTCTGGGTGGGGAAGATCCCCTCGAGGAGGAACTGTCAACCCACTCCAGTATTCTTGCCTGGAGAATCCCATGGATGGAGGAGCCTGGCGGGCTACAGTTCATGGGGTCTCAAAGAGTTGGACAGAACTGAGCAACTAACGCCTTTATATGTAACCTCCTCCCGGCGTTACACCCCTGGTAAGATATGGTTCTCTCTCTAGGCTCCCAAGTCTGATTGAGATTTTTTCCTGGCACTGCCCCCCTCCTCTTAAGGGGGGGGACGGGATTTCTTAAGAGAGAACTCTAATCTATCATCTGGAGAGGAAGCCATCCGTTGGTCCCCACATATGTCTCCCCACCTCTTCCATGCAATTTATCACAACTTGAGACCACTTTCACCTGGGAGGGTCGCTCCCTCACTATTTCTTCTTATCCTTCTGGCAGGTTCAGGAAATTTCCTGCTGGGCAAGCAGATCAAATCCTACTTGTGAGCTCATTTGAGTCAGCAGAATCCATCTCATGCTCAGAAAATAGCGTAAAATTCTGTTGTTGTTTTTTTTTTTTCATTGCACAGCCTCTCTGTGTTATAACTTTGGGCTTCGAAATGAAATAAAAAAGCACACAATTTCTTCTACCACCTCATAAAGGTTGTCCTCAGATTTGCCTACACTGATATTTTTGTCATTTCAAGGTCTGGCCCTGGACCAGAGCATCATTTAAAAATAGGATGGCGTGAGTCACAGTGAAGGAGTGTTGAGACAAGTAGGTGTGAGGATCCACTCTTGAGACATAGGACTTCCTAACCCCAGTGACTGTCCAAACCTTCTCAGAGAACTCAGCTCAGTACGTACTGGTTAATCTGAGAGAACTCAGCTCAGTGAAGTAACGGATTACTGGTTAATCGAAAGGAATTTCAGAACGCAGAAATGTTCACACCCAGGCAGAAGGGTGACAGGCTGAGTGCAGACAGGGATCAGACTCCCCGAGAGTCTGGGCAGATATGTGCACACAATCTGAGGTAGCTAATCAGAGTGGACATGGAACAACAGACTGGTTCCAAATAGGAAAAGGAGTACATCAAGGCTGTATACTGTCACCCTGCTTATTTAACTTATATGCAGAATACATCATGAGAAACGCTGGGCTGGAGGAAGCACAAGCTGAAATCAAGATTGGAGAAATATCCATAACCTCAGATATGCAGATGACACCACCCTTATGGAAGAAAGTGAAGAAGAACTAAAGAGCCTCTTGATGAAAGTGAAAGAGGAGAGTGAGGCTTAAAGTTCAACATTCAGAAAACTAAGATCATGGCATCCGGTCCCATCACTTCATGGGGAATAGATGGAGAAACAATGGAAAGAGTGGCAGACTTTATTTTGGGGGGCTCCAAAATCACTGCAGATGGTGAGTGAAGCCATGAAATTAAAAGACGCTTGCTCCTTGAAAGAAAACCTATGACCAACCTAGACAGCATATTAAAAAGCAGAGACATTTTGCCAACGAAGGTCCGTCTAGTCAAGGCAATGGTTTTTCCAGTGGTCATGTATGGATGTGAGAGTTGGACTGTGAAGAAAACTGAGCGCCAAAGAATTAAAGCTTTTGAACTGTGGTGTTGGAGAAGACTCTTGAGAGTCCCTTGGGCTACAAGGAGATCCAACCAGTCCATCCTATAGGAGATCAGCCCTGGGTGTTCATTGGAAGGACTGATGTTGAAGCTGAAACTCCAATACTTTGGCCACCTGATGCAAAGAGCTGACTCATTTGAAAAGACCCTGATGCTGGGAAAGACTGAGGGTAGGGGGAGAAGGGGACGACAGAGGATGAGATGGCTGGATGGCATCACTGACTCAATGGACATGAGTGTGGGTAAACTCTGGGAGTTGGTGATGGACAGGGAGGCCTGGCGTGCTGCAGTCCATGTGGTTGCAAAGAGTCAGACATGACTGAGCGACTGAATGGAACTGAAACCTTGAGAGGGCACAGCAAGAAAGATCTACCCCTGCCCCCACACGTAGTGAGTGGGGTCACAAATATGGCTGGCATTCTGCCCTCTGATTTCATAATAACTCAGTGAGGCTGGCATTATCACTGGCTCTTTAAAAACAATTTTTTTTTTAAATTTATTTACCTGTGCCGGTCTTAGTTGCAAGCATGTGAGATCGAGGTCCCTGGCCAAGGATCGAACCTGGGCCCCCTGCTTTGGGATCGCAGGATCCTAGCCATGGGGCCACCAAGGAAGTGACGTCACTGGATGCTTTTTTTCTCCCAGGAACCTGGGTGTAGGTCCACCCAAGATCCCAGGGGTGTGGAAACCAGAGCTGGGAAGGAAACCTGCTTTCCCTCCACAGCCCTTCCTCCCGACTGCCACGCCACTGCCTCCGGATGTCATCTGAGTTAAAGGGCAAACACGAAAAAGGGTCACAGGTTTTGGACCCAGACAGACGTATGTGACTCTTGCCTCTGCCCCTAACTTCTAGCAGATGTTGACCCTCATTCACCTCTTCTGATGAGCCGGTATGCGGGAAACATTCCATACCACCTGCTTCTTGTGGTATCACATCACTTTTGTTGAAACATTACGAGATCATCGGGATTAGCAGACGCAGCCAGATATATATATATAGAGGGGATACACAGCTAAGTCCTAATGCATGCAAAAGGGAACTATATTCAGAATCTGATGATAAACCATAATGGAAAAGAGTATGAAACGGA
The DNA here is from genome assembly GCF_910594005.1 of Cervus elaphus. NCBI lineage: Eukaryota > Metazoa > Chordata > Mammalia > Artiodactyla > Cervidae > Cervus > Cervus elaphus. The sequence goes on along the minus strand of NC_057848.1, from coordinate 173,788,393 downwards.
ATGAATTCAGCTATACTTCAATGGGGCTTCCCAGATAGCTCAGTTGGTATGGAATCCACCTGCAATGCAGGAGACCTGGGTTTGATCCCTGGCTTGGGAAGATCCGCTGGAGAAGGGAAAGGCTGCCCACTCCAGTATTCTGGCCTGGAGAATTCCACGGACTGTATAGTCCATGGGGTCTCAGAGAGTCAGACACAACTGATTGAGTTGCATTTTCACTTTCATATGCTTCAATAAAAAATAAAGTAAATAGAAATTAAGAAACATTATACGAGATGATGTCTCTGTATGCCAAGAGACTTACTGAATATACTTACTCAAAATCGTTTGGAACCAAAAACTACTGACCGAAGGGAATTTTCCAATGATGTGATTGGATTTGGCATCATTACTTACACGCTTAAAATTAGTTAAACTTTGGTCATTTTAGAATATGAGCCGTTAGATCAGCCCATGAAGCTTTCCGTAAATGTCATATTTCGCCGGGGAGTGGTGAAAAGATATATAAATGTATATATTAAAGTGAATATCGGCCCATCTATTTGAAACTTATGACTGCTATTATGAATTTATTCCGGTCAAAATTACCCATCTTTGCAAATTCAGCACAGGTTCTCTTGTATATTACCAAAGGACCATTTTCTTTTCAGAGAGAACTATAAGATATATGAGAAATGAAATGAGAGTTGTGAACGGTCAGGTACAGAAATAATTCTGTTGGGGACCATTTCTTTTAAAATATCACTGTATAATATCATCAGGGTAATCATTTTTAGAAAAGAGAGTTTTTAGAAGAGAGTTGCCTTTTTATACTTCCAATCATTGCTATGCTTTCAATAGCCTCAGGGCTACTTTTTTTTTTCTCAGTAAAGTGAAGAAAATGTATTTTTCCCCCTTTGTTTTGCTGAAAATGTGTAATATATGAAAATGTAAGCGAATAGAATTTGGTGCGGAGGAGTGGGGAAGGTGGGAAATGAACCAGGATTTTGGTTCCTTTCTAAAAAGTGCTTTTGTAGTCGGTTGGGAAGATCCCCTGGAGAAGGGAAAGGCTACCCGGTCCAGGATTCTGGCCTGGAGAATTCCACGGCTCTAAATATTCCATGGGGTCGCAAAGAGTCGGACATGACTGTTAAAATGGAATATATTTTAACATGGTAGGCAAGGTAGCAGTCAGAGTTTTAAAAATAACATGTGTTAGGCAGAGCAAACATAAACTGTACAAATCTTTTAAGTGTGAAATTCTATGATCTTTTACATAGGGGTGTACTTTGGTTGGAGAAGGAAATGGCAGCCCACTCCAGTATTCTTAACTGGAGAATCCCACGGACAGAGGAGCCTGGTGGGTTAAAGTCCATGGGGTCGCAAAGAGTCGGACATGACAGAGATGAAACAGCCTTTAGAGTCCCAACAGTCTGATCAAGATAGAAATCTTTCCTGTACCCGGCGGCTACCCGAGTGGTCCTTCCTCAGTCAGCAGCATCCTCTCACCTGGACGTTGTCATCACGGGTCCCTTTGCCATCATGGGCGTCTTTATCCTTCGTTAACGTGTAGATGGATAGGGTCTGACAGGGCACGCTCTGCCGCTTCCAGCTTTGTCTGTGAGTGTGTGAGATTCATGTCTGGTGTTGCATGCAGCTTTTTCCCTTCTGTTTTTATTATGACGTCTGTGCTAAGTCGCTTTAGTCTTGCCCGACTCTGTGTGACCCTCTGGACTGTAGCCGCCGCCCCCCCCAGACTCCTCTGTCCATGGGATTCTCCAGGCAAGAATAATGGAGTAAGTTGCCTTGCCCCCCTCCAGGGGATCGCCCCAACCCAGGGATAGAACCCACGTCTCCTGTGTCTCTTGCATTGGCCGGCTGGTTCTTTCACCACTAGCGCCACCTGGGTTATTATTCGTTGGTAATATATTGTAAAAATGAAGTGTAATTTTTTTTTTTTTTTTTTTTTTTTTAATTTTTTTTTTAATTTTTTTTTTTTTTTAATCCACTGTATTGGTGGATATTTGGGTCGATCCATTCTGGAGCTCACAGTCCATGGGGTCGCAAAGAGTTGGACACGACTGAGCACGCGTGCATAGGAAAATTGGAGCTCACGCATAAATCCACGATGAACACTCTTGTGGTTTTGTTGGACATGCAGATTCCGTGGTCTGAGGTCTGCCTCTAGGGATGAGCTCTCTGTATATCTGTGGGGAGGTACCCAGTGGGTGTTTTTGGTGGACACTATGAAACAGCCCTTCCACAAGCCATATACTGAGTTAGCTTCACAACTGTGCAATACTTGAGGTTGTCAATCTTTTTTAAAACAACATCGTTCATTCTAAGTAGCTGGCTAGTGGTATGCGTTCTGCCTTTCATTTGTAATTTTTCCTGGTAGGTAATGATACTAATTTTTCCTGTGTGTGTGTGTGTTTTATTTGTTTGTTTTTGACCATTTGAAAAATCCTCATTGGGAATGTCTGCTCAAGTTTTTTGAAAATGTTCCATTCACTCGTCTTTTATGTATGAATTTGTAGGAGTTCCTTATATGAATTAGATGTGTGTTCTGCATGCTAAGTCGCTTCAGTTGTGTCCGACTCTCTGTGACCCCGTGGACTGTAGCCCACCGGGCTCCTCTGTCCATGGGATTTTCCAGGCAAGAATGCTGGGGTGGGTTGCCATGCTCTCCTCCAGGGGATCTTCCTGACTCGGGGATCAAACCCGCATCTCTTATGTCTCCTGCATGGGCAGGTGGGTTCTTTACCGCCAGGACCATCTGGGAAGCCCCAGTGTTCTGGATATAGGTCCACTATTGACCTTTAGCTCTATTACTGATGTCTGCCGAGGAACAAAAGTTCTTAATTTTAACGGAAAGCAATTTGGTGGTTTTGTTCTTCTGTGCCGAGTGATTTTTGTGTGGTTTAGAAATTGTTGCATACCTCGAGCTCATAAACCTATTCTTATTTTCTTTTGCTACAAGTTGTGCTATTAATGTTTTACAGATGGTCTGTAATGTCATATTAATTTATTTGAGGTAAAGATAAAGACTCCTGTTTTAAAAATATTAATATCTCGTTGAACGAAAATGACCTGTTTAATTGACATTCCTTTCCTCTAGTGAATTGATATGATACTTTCTCATAAACAAGTTGACCTCATGCATCAATCGTCCAGAGTCTAGACTGTTTGCCACCAATATTTTCTTTCGTCTCTTGTGCTGCTTTGTTAATTTCTGTAGCTTCATTGTGTATCTTGATATCTCGTAAGTTACACCTTGACATTTGGTCTATTTCAAGATGACCTGGGCTCATGTAGGCCCTTTGACTTTGTCTCAATGACCACAAAATCCTGGGTGAAATATTGATAGGGGTTGCCTTGAACCTATAAACCAGGCTGGGAAGAATGGACACTTTAAAAATATTGAGTCTTCCGATCTACAAACGTGAGCGGTTTCTCTATGTCTGTCATGTTTAAGTTCTCTCAGCATTTTCTGTCGTTTCCTGTGTAAAAGATTTCACATGATAAGATTTATTTTTTGGTATTTGGCATATTTGATGATGTTGTCAGTTATGTGTGTGTGTGTGTGTGTGTGTGTGTGTGTATTTACCTGTTTTCTTAAGGGGACGACAGAGGATGAGATGATTGGATGGCATCACTGACTCGATGGACATGAGTTTGAGTGAACTCCGGGAGCTGGTGATGGACAGGGAGGCCTGGCATGCTGAGGTTCATGGGGTCGCAAAGAGTCAGACACGACTGAGCGACTGAACTGAACTTGCATTTAAGTTTCAAATTCATTGCTGTCTGCATCACTTTCAGGTTTCCTAAGTCTTGGCAAAAAAAAAAAAAAAAACAACAACAACTCTTTGACCTTAACCTTTGGTCAAGCCAGTAATAAATGAAGTCATTTGTAAATTCTTCCTTCACTGCATGTTTTATCAAGATATACAGCTGGCATCCTTTGTCTATCTTCCTTGCATCTCACTTGGTTTTCAAAGTTATTACAGACTTTTAGTAGAGAGTCTATCTTTCAGTGATTAAAAAAAAAATTCTTTTTAAAAATTTTATTTGTTTTTGGCGTCACTGGGTCTTCTAGTGGCGGGCTTTGTCTAGTTGAGCGAGTGGAGGCTCCTCTCCATTTGCGGTGCTTGGACTTCTCGTTGTGCTGACTTCCCTCGTTGAGGAGCGCCGGCTCGAGGGTGTCCAGGCCTCGGTTTTTGGGGGCACACGGGCTTAGCTGCCCTGAGGCATGCGGGATCATCACGGACGGATGAGGATGGAACCCCTGTTCCCTGCCTCGGCAGGTGCATACTTCACTGGACCACCAGGGAAGTCCTCTCTCAGCCCATTTTTATGATGGTCCCCCAAGTGATTCTTTTCGGTACCCCTCCTACCAGTTCATCTACACGTTATTTCCAGATTAGGTGTCTTTAATCATAGGTCAGATGATAGCATTATCTAAACGTTTCCAGTTTTGTCCTTACCGCGGCACCCCCCCCCACCCCCGCTTTTTTCAGCTTTATCTCTGCTTCTTCCTCTTTTCCGTGCTTCAGAAGTGAAACCTTCCACCTTTGCACGCCTGAAGTGGGAAGATGTGACCTGTGTTCACGCTGCGTTATGCTTACAGAATCTCTGTCCATGAATGTCCCTCCCCCAAGCAAGCTGGGATCACAGTTTGGTTTGAGATGAAATGCTTTATGAGCCCTCAAGCAAATATAAGGAAGCGCTTCTTTGCAGTCATGCAGGGCAGCTCTCGCTGTTCCCCATGGACAACTCATTTGAGGAGGTTTTTCATCCCCAGCTGTCTCCTGACGCTGACCCATCCACCTTTGTACCTCTAACGGTGTCCAGTATGACCAACCTAGACAGCATATTAAAAAGCAGAGACATGACTTTGCCAACAAAGTCTAGTCTAGTCAAAGCTGTGATTTTTCCAGTAGTCATGTGTGGATGTGAGACTTTGACTCTAAAGAAGGCTAAGTCCCGAAGAACTGAGGCATTTAACTGTGGTGTTGGAGAAGACTCTTGAGAGTCCCTTGGACTGCAAGGAGATCCAACCAGTCCATCCTAAAGGAAATCAGTCCAATAGTCATTGGAAGGACTGATGCTGAAGCTGAAACTCCAATATTTTGGCCACCCAATGCGAAGAACTGACTCATTGGAAAACACCCTGATGCTGGGAAAGATTGAAGGTGGAGGAGAAGGGAATGACAGAGGATGAGATGGTTGGATGGCATCACCATCCAATGGACATGACTTTGAATAAACTCCGGGAGCTGGTGATGGACAGGGTGCAGTCCATGGGGTCACAACGGGTCAGACACAACTGAGTGACTGAACTGAACTGAACTGACAGTCTTTGCCTTGTGGCCGATACTTAACAGATAAACTGTGTGTGTACATGAGTGCTCAATCATGTCCCAACTCTCTGCGACCCCATGGACTGTAGCCCGTCAAGCGCCTCTGTCCGTGGAATTCTCCAGGCAAGAATACTCAAGTGGGTTGCCATTCCCTTCTCCAGGGGACCCTCCAGACTCAGTGATGGAACCCACATCTCCTGCATTGCAGGCAGATTCTTTACCAATGAGCCACCAAGGAAGCTCTATATAGGTTGACTTAAATTTATTTTTAATTGATGCAAATAGTAAACCATCATGTATGACGCAGTCTTTTCTGTTGTGAGTTTTACAAGCCATGGGTTCCCGGGCAAAGCTTTTGAAGTACTGAAACAAAAAATAAAATAGGCAAAACTCCTTTCTGCGCTGGCTAGAGTATCACTAAAGAATTCTGAACCTTTTTTTTTTTTGAAGCATGTAATTTATGTGCATGATAAAACAGCCCTTTGTTTCACAAGTCAACATTCTTAATGCGGTCTGTCAAAGTGCATTCTTAGTAAATTGCTTTGATGAACTTGCCAGTCCAGTTAGTTTCTTTTAAGGGAAAGAAATGAAGGAGGGGGTGAAAAACACTTCTGCAGCAGGGGGAAAAAAAAAGAAAGAAAGTAAATAGAACAGGTCTAGACTGTACTGGATGCTTTTACATCCAAGATTGCAGATAATTTGGTTTCACACTCTTCTGAGCCAGGATTCTGTTAAAAGTTCTGTTTCTGCTGTATAACAGATACATAGTTTTGATTTCAGCTTCTGCCCCACATACCCACACCCATTAGCATGCATGGAGTTGATACAATTTTTAAATGTACTCCTAGGAGAGCAGGCCTCAGCTTGACCAGCCTGAGTTCTGACACTTGTTGTACTCTGCCATCTCTTTTTAAAAAATTATTAATTTTGATTGGCATATAGTGACTCATCTATCTATATATATACACATATATATAAGTGAAAGTGAAAGTCGCTCAGTTGTGTCCGACTCTTTGAGACTCCATGGACTATACAGTCCATGGAATTCTCTAGGCCAGAATACTGGAGTGGGTAGCCTTTCCCTTCTCCAGGGGGATCTTCCCAACCCGGCGATCGAACCCAGGTCTCCCGCATTGCAGGCGGATTCTTTACCAGCTGAGCCACCAGGAAAGCCCAAGAATACTGGAGTGGGTAGCCTATCCCTTCTCCAGCGGATCTTCCCGACCCAGGAATTGAACTGGAGTCTCCTGCATTGCAGACGAATTCTTTACTAACTGAGCTATCAGGGAAGCCAAATATACACACACACATATATATATATATCTCCCCTCTTTTTTGGACTTTATTTCCACTTAGGTCACCAGACAGCAAGCACTGAGGAGGATTCCCTGTACTATAAAGCAGGTTCTCCTTAGTTATCTATATTCTACATAGTATCAATAGTATATCTGTGTCAGTCCCCATCTTCCAATTCATCCCACACTCCCTTCCCGACCTTAATGTCCTTACATGTTGTCTATGTCTGTGTCTCTGTTGCTAGCTTGCAGAGGGCTTCATCTGTACCTTGACATATATGCATTAACAGAGTAGGCATAGACCCTGAGAAAAGTATAATTCAAAAAAACACACGCACCCCAGTGTTCGCTGCAGTGCTGTTTATAATAGCCAGGACGTGGAACCGACCTAGATGTCCACTGACAGATGAATGGATAAGGAAGATGTGATATGCTTAGACAATGGAATATTACTCAGCCATGAAAAAGAATGGACTGAGGTCCCTTGTAGAGACACGGGTGGATCCAGAGACTTGTCAGAGTATAAATCTCTTCCCTGGAAGATCCCCAGGACAGGACCTCACCCCTGGGACTCTGGGGACAGGGGTGGTTGGTTTTGAAATGACTTTTCCTATATGCAGGGCATGCTATAGCTGAGAGAACTTGGTGAAACTTCCTGCATGTGTTCTCCTAGGAAATTTAAAACGGAATTCTTAACTTCCCTCTCATACCAAGGGTGGTGGTGTGCTGAAAAAGAATGTTGGAAATTAGAGTAGCAGAGAGATCTGTTTTCTGCTTCTATGCTAACTGGAGCTTTTTTTAAATTTCCTTTAATGTGGCTGCAATTTAGTGAAGGCTCTCTATTGTGACATGTGAATTCTCAGCTGTGGCCTGCGGGAACAAGTTCCCTGACCGGGGATCGAAACTCGACCTCCGTATTGTGAGCGTCAAATCCTAACCAGTGGACTACCAGGGAGGTCCCTACGTGGAGCTTTTGATAAATGAAGATTTATCCTGAAACTTGTCAGCTCCCACAGAGGAGGAGGGCCACCTTATCTCATTGTCAATTTTATCAGTACATTGGTGTGTGTGTGGGGTGTGTGTGTGTGTACACAAGTGCTCACACATACACATTTGGGGAAGGTGAGTTGAGCTGCCAGCTCATTTTCCACTTGCCAGTCACAGAACGGCCATCACGCCATTGGATTTCTCTAATCTCTCCACTACAAGTGGTCGGGCTCTAAGAGAGGGATGCTCTGTTTTGGAATTCAACACAGCTCAGTTGAGTTTCAGCTGGTGTTCCCTTGGGCGGCAAGAGGAAAATAAGGTTAATTACAGAAAGCTCCGAAATTCTTTTCTTAAATCATGCCAGCTGGGCTTCCCAGGTGGCGTTAGTGGTAACGAACCTCCCTGCCAGTGCAGGAGATCTAAGAGACGTGGGTTCGATCCCTGGGTCGGGAAGATGCCCTGGAGGAGGGCATGGCAACCCACTCCAGTGTTCTTGCCTGGAGAGCCCCATGGACAGAAGAGCCTGGTGGGCTACAGCCCATGGGATCGCAAAGAGTCAGACACAGCGGAAGCGTCTGAATACACACACACACAATGCCAGATAAACAGTGAGGAAACAGCATCAGTGAACATCGTATTGAGTGTTCACAGCTTGTCACCGTGTTTTTTTTCTCCTGGGTTAAGCGTATATCACTGTCAAGCTGACGGTCTTTTTTTATCCTGGTTTCACGAGGGTCAGAGATGCCCGTACGGGACAGGAGCTGCCAGAAGGTCGTTGCTCTGGGTCTGAGAGTCATGGCTTAACATTCCTTTGAGATGGTTAGCAAGTGGGAGCTGACTGGTACCCCCGACCTGATTCAGGTCAAATACGACAGGAGGTGAGGAGAAAGGACTACCCTGGGATGCAGGCAGGTGGAAGGAACCGTGGGGGGGAGTGGGGGGGCTTCTGGAACCCCCACTGGTGGTAGAGTGCAGAGACCCATACCCCCGTGGCGATGCTCTGATCTCTTTGACAGTCATCCTCACAGCCTCCCTAGTTTCTCCAGCAGAGATGCATGCGCCTCCACGAGAGCCCCAAGGCCTCTCCCCAACCCCCGGGAGAGGGGTTGAGAACTCGATTGAGAGATAGGTTGGGAGATCGATCAACAGAGTCTAACCTGCAGGCCTCACGGGGGGCTGGTGAAGCCTGGCACCCTCTCTCCCCACCTGCTGCTCTTGGCCGTGGACAGACCATCCCCGCGACCCACTCAGTTCCCTGGAGCAGCCTTCCTAACCTCCAGGGACACCCCCCTCCCCACGTCCTCTGCACCCACGCCATTCCCAAGGCCCACAGAGGCCTCACTGCACAGTCGCAAACCCCCTCTTTCAGTCCCCATTTCATCCTGCCTTGTCCCTCCCCGCCCCCGTTCCCTGAGGTCACACAGGAATTTCCAAGTCCATGCTCGCTAGAGCCATCCACCTATTCTAGGAAGCCGTTGTGTGAATCCTTGCAGGCCGACCCTCAGTCCTGGAGGCAGGGAGGTTCGGGAGAGAGAGAGAGCGTTCAGTCTGGCCTGGGACGTTGCTGGGATTTGTCCAGTGTCAGCTGGGTCTCTCTGCAAGGGTTTCATTATTTAGTTTTATTTTTTTCAGGAAGAAAAAAAAAATTGAGAGTTTTTTTTTTTTTTTTTTTTAATCTTTAAAAAAGATTCTGCAGGCAAGAATACTAGAGTGGATTGCCATTTCCTCCTCCACGGGATCTTCCCGACCCAGGGATCGAACCCGCGTCTCTCAGATCTCCTGCCCCAGGGAAGGCCAGTTTAAAACTCAAATCGCTTTTCTCAGTGTGAATATAAAAGACATAGGGGTGACTGCAGATATGTGGGTATCAAGGCGTGGATTGTGTGGCCAGGGTGCAAATAGCTATTTGCCAAGGTGGAGGACTGGAGAAGGACGTCCTGGGTCGTAAGGGTGACTTGGGATGTCCAAGTTGCCTGGACTGTGCATACTCATGTAAGGCTGGATAACCCGTCTCTTCACACCCATGAAAAGCTGCTGGTACATCTGGGCAAAGTCTGTCGTGGCCGGCATTGGGGAAGGGGGGTGGTTGTAAGAACAGACCATGAACCCCAAACAGAAGGATGTGTCTCTTTTGTTCCACACTGTGTTAACACTTACAGACTCCAGTGTTGGAAATGGAAGTCAGAAGTCACATTTTTGCCGAAGGCAGGTCTTTGGCAGACGGTCCTTGTATGAATGGATGGATGTGAAGGAATAGCTGAGCAAACTGTAGTCCTTTGATGAAGTTGTTTTGGAGGGACCAGGAGCAAGGGTGGCCCCCACCCCAATCCCACATTGTACCCACAGTGAATGGCCCTTCTACCAGGACAGAAAGCTTTCCCATCTCCAGTGGACCCTGAGAGCTGCAGACCCAGGGTCTGAAATTAGAAGCGGGAGGAGAACCGTCTGCTCCCTTCCCGTTTGTGACTTTGTGAAATCCTGGGGACAGAGACATGCTGCAAGGGTGACATTCGCCAGATCTTTACAATATCATTGCAGCACCGTTTATAATAGCCAGGACATGGAAGCAACCTAGATGTCCATCGGCAGATGAATGGATACACACTGAGGAAACCAAAATTGAAAGAGACGCGTGTACCCCAATGTTCATCACAGAACTGTTTGCGATAGCTAGGACATGGAAGCAACCTAGATGTCCATCAGCAGACAAATGGATGAGGAAGTTGTGCTACGTATACACAATGGAATATTACTCGGCCATGAAAAAGAATGCATTTGAGTCAGTTCTAATGAGGTGGATGAAACGGGAGCCTATTATATACAGAGTGAAGTAAGTCAGAAAGACAGACACCAACACAATATATTGACGCATACATATGGAATTTAGAAAGATGGTAACGACGACCCTATATGGAAGACCGCGAAAGAGACACAGATGTAAAGAACAGACTTTGGGACTCTGTGGGAGAAGAGGAGGGTGGGATGATTTGCGAGAATAGCAGTGAAACATGTACATTATTTACCATATGTGAAATAGGTGACCAGTCCCAGTTCGATGCATGAAACAGGATACTCAGAGCTGGTGCTCTGGAACAACCCAGAGGGCTGGGATGGGGAGGGAGGTGGGAGGGGGGTTCTGGACTCAGGGACACATATAAACTCGTGGCTGATTCATGCCAATGTATGTCAGAAACCACCACAATATTGTAAAGTAATTAGCCTCCAATTAAAATAAATAACTTGAAAAATTCTGTTTTTTAATTGCAAATTTGTAAACGAATTTAACAAAATTAATTAGTTTGCTTGGCTGTATTGGATCTTTGTTGTAGCACACAGGCTTAGTTGCTCTATCCGGGGTCGAATCCACGTCCCCTGCGATGGCAGGCAGATTCTTTACCACTGGGCCACCTGGGAAGCCCCAGCTACTGTGATAAAGGAATGTCAGCTGAAGCAGTCAGCTCCACACAGCCAAGCAGATTTAACCTGCCATAAAACGAGGCGTTGGCACTCTGACCCCTTGCTCCAAGCCCCCCAGCCCTACGATGACGTACTCAGGTCTGGGGTCTGGATCATTTCCAGCTGGTTACTTCAGTCCTCTTTGGTCACAGGAGGCCTCATTCTTCCTGCTTAGGTGCAAGGACCCTGAGGGTTTCTCCTTCACAGGCCCCAGTGCCTGCTGAAGATAGAGCTTGCCCGGGACACACATGTACACATTATCGTTGTTTTCTTCCTGGGGCTTAAGTAGTTTGTCTGCAGGGGGCTCCTTGTTCAAGGAAAGTAAGAAAGCTTGAGTCTTGCGTGTCTATTCATTCACAAGCACTGTGTGAACACGTGGACGGGTAGGTCGGTCCCCCGCTCCTTGTTTCCAGATCCACACGTGTCCCCAGAGTACGGCTTGACTTAGACCGGACCGACGATCCAAATGGTTATCTTTTCAAATTTTAATTAATTGATTTATTTTAACTGGACGCTAATTACTTTATGATATGGTGGTGGTTTTTGCCATACGTTGGCATGAATCTGCCACGGGTGTACACGTGTCCCCCAGATTATCAAGGAAACACAAACTTTAAGTGATACGATGGATCAGTTAGACCTAGTTGACATCTACAGGACATTTCACCCCAAACGGTTCTTTGACACGTCCGTCCTAAGGAGTTTTGTTACGGGCCTGGTGATGGGACACGGCGCCGCAGTAGAACTGTGTCCTAATTCCTTTCACAAGGGTAAGAGGGAAACCCGAAAGGGTGTGGCTCCAGTCCGTGAAGGAATCTGTGGAGAGTCTTGCAGGTCCACACACCTGGCATGAGGAGGAGTGGCCTTCATACCTTGTATGAAGATAATGTTTATCTCTGCTTGCAGTTACGGCCTCTTACGTGTTTGGCATACTCAATGCGTCGTCGGTATTTGCAATGTGTCTGAAGTTCCTCAAGATTCTTGCCTGAACCGGAGTGTGGCAGAGAGCGGTGTGCTTGGAGAGCTTTGCAAATTTGCGGCCTGGGGACACTTCAAAGCCTGGTAATCGTAGCTCTCATCTACGGCGACTTGAAAGGGTCTCTGTGTTTCTTTTACGTACATTCGCTAGGGATTTGGTTTACGTATCGTGACTGCATAAAGTTCCCAGGATCTCAGATCTTGAAAATGAAAAGGACTGAATAACATTATTTTTTAACATGCTCAATCACGTCCGACTCTTTGTGACCCCATGGACTGTAGCCCACCAGGCTCCTCTTGTCCATGGGATTTTCTAGGCAAGAATACTGGAGTGGGTTGCCATTTCCTTCTCCAGGAGATCTTCCCAACCCAGGGATCGAACCAAGTCTCTTATGTCTTCAGCATTGGCAGATGGATTCTTTACCACGAACACCACCCCGGAAGCCCTATTTTGTAACATTGCTCCCATTTATTGATGCGTGGTTCATTTAGTGAGCAGTGAACAAGCCTAAACTTTCTCTGCATTGGAATCTAGAGGATTCACTTTTATCAGATAACATACAACTCTGCTTCTGGACTCCCTGGTTTCACCAAATAAGCCGAATTTTTCTCCTTTTGCAGAATATTCAGAAACAGCATCTGACCTTAGCGAGTTCAATATGGTCAACACGTGTGCTGAGACCTAAGGATACATTATTTTAATGGTTTCATTTTAAAATATTATTTTCCCAGGTGTTTGAAAGTCAAGAGTACTGTTACGTAAGTCAGCACAGGTTCACAAACATGATTGTATCTTGAATTCTTTTGCCACCTTGCAAGATAAGTCTCATAAGATTAGCTATGGGCTTAAGTAAATACTCACAGTAATACTGTACTACTTTGTAGATTTGTGTCAAACGTCCCGAATAGTTTTAGTTACTAATGAAACAAACGCTAGACACATAGGTATGTGTCCCATGGCAGTGTTCTGTCTGAGCCTCTGGCAGTAAACTGCTGGGAAATTTCTGGGCATTCCAGGGGACTCTAAATGCCCTGATTGCATTCCAGTGTGGTTTCCCTTGTTTCTCCAAAAGATTACAAGCAAGAACCAAGTATGCAGGAGGGAAGGCTTGGACAGTGTTTGTATTCTTGTGTGAATAATGTTAAACACGAAAAGATGCCTATAAAAATGGCTTACAGACAAAATCCTGTATGTAGTTTATACATACAACCATACACACACACACATATACACGTGCATACACACACATATGTATACATATCATTTCTGGGATTTTATTTACATGTGTATTTTGATCCCTGGGTCTGGAAGAGCCCCTGGAGAAGGGAATGGCAACCCACTTCAGTATTCTTGCCTGGAGAATCCCATAGACAGAGGTGCCTGGCGGGCTATAGTCCACGGGGTCGCCAAGAGTCGGACCCAACTAACGCTTTGACTATTTTATTTATGTAAGACATATATATATATATAATCACATGCATGTTATATATACGATGACATATATGATTTCATCTATATAAATATATAATATTAAAATAGACAAAGTGGAGGATCCGTGATGACTGCAAGGCAGCTCTATTTCCGTCTCCAACACCTTGCTGAAAGATCAGTAGGCCCCGTATTTGTAAGTGGCATCGGCAGATGTCATATCTTTTAAGATTCTAGGTTCCTTGCATTCTCAGACTCCAGGCCACATCACTTGTACTGAACGCAGTGATGAATGGTTGTGTGGAGTGTGGCTTAGCCTTTCCCGTCTTCTCACTTCAATTGTAGAAGTGAACTGTAGAAGTGAATTAAAGGAGCTTTTTAAAAGCGATGGTTAAAATTCTGACCTCTGAATATGATTATCCCAAAAAGCAAATGAAAGCCTCAAAGACCCAATCAGTTCAGTCCTTAGAAAGGCTGAAATGGCCATTGCGAACTGATTATTCCTGTCCTTTTAAAAGCTGGGGATAAAGTACCATTTGACTTTTTAAATCATTCTCCAGGAAGGTAATTGTAAATAATTGCCTAGCAGTTATATATATATAGTTCATGTTGAACTTACGGAATGTTTTTAATGAGAACAACTTGGAATAACGTTTGACTAATAACCAAGGTGAGGAGGCCATGGCAACCCACCCCAGTATTCTTGCCTGGAGAACTCCATGGACAGAGGAGCCTGGCAGGCTATACAGTCCGTGGGGTCTCAAAGAGTCGGACACAACTGAAGCAGCTTAGCACAATGACCAAGGTAAGAATAAGTGATCTTCTATCAGTGTTTTCATTTTGTTCATAAACTCCATAACACTGTACACTTTTGAAGGTTATTCATTGCGTCTTGCATCAGTTTAAAGAGTATATACAAGGGATATTCTGAAAGATAGTGGTGGTGGTTTAGTCACTCAGTCATGTCTGATTCTTTCGACCCCATGGACTGTAGCCCACCAGGCTCCTCTGTCTATGGGATTCTCCAGGCAAGAATACTGGAGTGGGTTGCTATTCCCTTCTCCAGGGGATCTTCCCGACCCAGGGATTGAGCCTGGGTCTCCTGCATTAGCAGGTGTATTCTTTTACCAGCTGTACAACCAAAGTCTTGTCTTAGTTCCTTCAAGCTGTTACAATAGAATACTACAGTCTGAGTGGCTTATAAACCACAGGCAACTCTTTCTCACAGTTGTGGAAGCTGTAAGTTCCAGATGGAGGCGAAAGTGGGTTCTGTGTCTGCTGAGAGCCCACCTCCTTCCTGGTTCACAGACGGTCCTCCTCCTTCCTGGTTCACAAAAGGATTTAAAAGCATGTCGTTGATTATCTGGGAAAACATTACATAAATTGTTTCCTCAATGTGAAAAAGGAAGGGCTTTTTAAAAGTGTTGGTGTTTGTTAATTCACGTAGCCATCTTACAATGAATATTTGTTAAGTGTCTATGGTATGCCAAAGATTGGGGTCATCCCCAGGGGGAAAAAAGGAGTGAACGGTCATTTCCTCCCTTACGGAATGTGTATTCTTTGGTAAAGACACATTTTAAGCACGTGATCTGTGAAAAGTGAGCCATGTGTCTTGTTACTGGACATGAAGGAGTAGCTCATGTGACACAGACATGGGGAATCAGTGTTCCTTCCTCCGTGAGGGAGACCCTTGAATTGAGGTCGGAAGGAGGTAAGTGAAGATTTCTGGGTCAGAGCCAAGTCCTCTAAGCCACTTCCTTCATCACAGAGATGTACACAGTGAGGTCCTAATAGCTGGGCACTCAGGCCTCAGTTTCCCAGCTCCATTTCCAGCTGAATTTCTTCCCATCACATCCTATTTTCTTGTCCAACCTACTCAGTGTAGGAGAAACGATTTAAAATGTATTAGAATGTAATTTGTCTTAGGCTTTGCTGATTTCATTTGCTTTTCTTCCATGTAGATTTAATTCATGGGTGTTTATCACTTGATTGAAGTAAACTATTTTATTAAAAGTCAATTAGCCAAATCTTTTTAAGGAAAGAAAAAATTCTCTGTATAACATTTTCTACTACTTACTGCTAACCAGTTAAAACAGTGAAGGAATATGTGTACCCTTGTAAAAAAAAATCACAGCTGAGAATGAATTTGACCTCCTGAAATATATTTTAGAATGCTTAAGTATGTGTGATAGCTCTTTTTCATTCCTGACAAGAACAAAGATTTATCTAGAGACTTCTTAGAGCAACATGCTTTGGGGGGCAAAAGTAGCAATGGTCTAACCTTTGAGGTTGACAAAATACAAAACAAAACAACAAATTGAAAAAGTTGCAGTTAACCTATTGTTATCAAGATAGAGCATCTTAAAATACAATCCACAATGCTACAGACTTAGGCATCTATTTAACTGTAGAATGATTTTGGTTCTTCCATGAAAGCGTTTATAGTTTAGACATGAAAACAAGCTTGAATTGTAAAGACTGAAATTCTTAAAAACAAAGTTTATAATTCTGCTTTTGATCTTCCATCCATATGAACGGCAAACTAAATGAATCTGAAAGGTAAGTGTAAAAAAAAAAGATATGGTGAGTGTCTTATACTCTTCCTTCATGGTGAACTGTTTATAGAGTGAATGAAGAGAAAGGCAGATCGTACTATTCCTGTTTCTAGACTGACCTTTGTAGTGAATGTGGTGAGTTTTTGCTCTGCTAGCCTTTTATTGCAAACTAACGCTGAAATGGTCATGCATACGGAGTGGGCATGTATGTATAGAGTCCTGTATGGATGTGAATTATAAAGAAAGCTGAGCGCCGAAGAATTGATGCTTTTGAACTGCGGTGTTGGAGAAGACTCTTGAGAGTCCCTTGGACTGCAAGGAGATCCAACCAGTCCATCCTAAAGAAATCAGTTCTGAATATTCATTGGAAGGACTGATGCTGAAGCTGAAAGTCCAATACTTTGGCTACGTGATGCAAAGAACTGACTCATTTGAAAAGACCCTGATGCTGGGAAAGATTGAAGGCGGGAGGAGAAGGGGACGACAGAGGATGAGATGGTTGGATGGCATCACTAACTCCATGGACATGAGTTTGAGCAAGCTCTGGGAGCTGGTGATGGACAGGGAGGCCTGGTGTGCTGCAGTCCATGGGGTCGCAAAGAGTCAGACACAACTGAGCGACTGAACTGAACTGAACTGACGGAGTGGCCAAACATCTCATCAGTGTTCATTCTTAGCAGGACTGTATTTCCGTCCAAATGTCCTGCAGTAATGCCCAGATAATAACAGTCTTCGGTGATGGCATGAGTGTTTGAATCCATCTGCATCAAAAGAGCATTTATTTTGTGCCTGCCTAGGAACTGTCTCATTGCTCTTCCAGAAAGTCGGTTCATTTCCACTGGGTGGGACATGGCGGAAACTAAAGCATACCACACTCTGTAGCTCAGGGGCAAGGTCAGCCTGACCTTGAGGCCTGGATCCCAGTGGTGCCCGTGGGCATCTTCAAAGGCGAGGGCTACCCTGGTTGGGACTGGGAAGCGGTCTTTGCTACACGTGCCCTGTGGCTCAGTGGCCTCCCATCAAATGGGCTCTAGTCCCAGGACGCAGCTGCCTGCCAGGCTCCTTGCTCAGAAAGAGGGCTCTAATGGAAAGCAGTAGGACCAGTTTAGAGCCCAGCACCACGTCACCCCTCAGCCTGGGTCTCATAAGCCTCCCATCTTCCCTCCTGCTCCCTGGTTGGAACAGCCTCCTTGGGGACGTATCACTAACCGCCACTGAGTCCTAGAATTTCAAGCCAGGAAACCCCAGATGCTTCCTCCTGAGGGGTTTCTGGGAGACGAGAGAAGGGCAGCGTTTGGAGCTCGTCTGTCCCGGGGATGCGGCGGGGTGGTGGTCACACTTTTGCATCAGCATCTCTTCCAGAACATCGGGCTTGTGAACGGGGCCACATGCCCGTCTGGAGATTCTGGAGCCCCTCCGCCGCCAGCCAGATCTGTAGAAACACTTTCTAACTCAGCTCTCAGAGGAGGCGGAGAACAGAGGACTGATGGATGGGTGTCAGCCGTGGGCTACGTCACCCACATCCTCACCACAGCCAGGGGCGGCGTCTCCTGAAAACTCGATAGACTTGGTGCTAACATAGATTAAGCTCTGAGTTTGCTTTGCTGAACATTATCAGACCCCGAGTGTTGAAGCACAGCCCTCTGAAAAGCTTCCCACAGGGGTGAGTTATACGACAAAAATGCGTTGAAAAGGCTCCGGAAGACCTCCTACGTGGATGGTTACATCAGAGGCAAGTCTGAGTGCAGATTCCTGTAAGTCATGTATCTTTGCCCTCATACGACTTCACGTAGAGCAGAAATGAATTGCTTCCAGGAGACGCTTTTCCCAAATAATTCCCGATGGGAAAGGGGGCATTTGAAACCCCCAACCGGAGAGCCTGCAGTTTGTGGTGAAGTGTTCATCCCGGCGGTACCAGCTGTTGTATATCAGACATTTTCACACTGCAGACGGCTCAGGAATTACACGTGGATGGGAATCAAACGTGATGATCTCTGGTTTTCTAGGAGAGGAATTATCATGGCCTTTCACTGGGATTGCACTTGGGGAGTGAGTCAGCTTTGAGTCAAGACAAACACACTGACCTGAGAGTCTAGGATCTCAAAAGCGTGACTCCTATAAGTGTTGATGTCTGTTTGTAATAACGTGTTGTTCAGTTCGTGTTAAACCTTCCCAAAAGGGTGAGGAGAGGGACACAAATCAAGCAGAGAAAAGCCCACTTTTATCAAATTTATCAGATTTCAGGTTTAAAAAAAAATAATGCTATAACTGTTTAAAGTTTGAAAATAATAATCTGTGAGTTAGCCAGGACTGGGTGCGATGCTGTTTGCATTTTTCACTGAAGCAAGGATGAGCCATGCGTGCGTCCTGCCCTCAAAGAGCTCACAGAGTCTGTTGCAGAAAAGACACACTTCTGTGAACTCTTGATTATTTGTTGGTTCGGTATTTGTAGGTTTGCAGCCCCCAAATTAGTCCTTGCAGTGTGTTGATAGTCTTCCATGGATGTGCACGGTGGTGGAAATTTTCAGTCTGCTGTCAGTGGACCCACGGCAGCAGATTTGTGTGCGGTTCATTTAAATAATGTGTCTTCACTGATCTCGGGGTTCACTTGGCGACCGACCGCATTTCTAGCTGAGGGCAGGGCCTCTGCCTTCCTGTTTTATCTTCGTCTATCTTTCTTCTATCTTCCTCTATCTTTCTTCTTCTAAACAGGTGTCCTTCACCTGGTCTGAGAAGTTGCTTGCATTTTTGTGCTTTTGGTTCATGATTGCACCACTTAAAATAACTGGGTTGTGGTTCTGAACTATGGGGGTAGTTAAGATTGCCACGTCTCTTATGGAGCAAATAGGTGTTGGATAAGCTTTCTTCAGGGGCATTGTGTGATGGGTGTGTGTTCAATGTTAGTGTATCAGCAGTATGTATTCAATAAGGTGTCTGTAAACAGTGTTCGGTTGCTCAGTCGAGTCCACCTCTTTGCGACTCCATGGACTGTAGCCCGCCAGGTTCCTCTGACCATGGAATTTCCCAGACAAGGATACTGGAGTGGGTAATAACCATGTCCTCCTCCACGGAATCTTCCCCACCCAAGGACTGAACCCACATCTCCTGCATTGCAGGCAGATTCTTTTTTTTTTTTTTTAACCAGTGAGCCATTGGGGAAGTGGAGAAGGCAATGGGACCCCACTCCAGTACTCTTGCCTGGAAAATCCCCTGGACGGAGGGGCCTGGTAGGCTGCTGTCCATGGGGTCGCTAAGAGTCAGACAGGACTGAGCGACTTCACTTTCACTTTTCACTTTCATGCATTGGAGAAGGAAACGGCAACCCCCTCCAGTGTTCTTGCCTGGAGTATCCCAGGGACGGGGGAGCCTGGTGGGCTGCCGTCTATGGGGTCGCACAGAGTCGGACACGACTGAAGCGACTTAGCAGCTGCAGCAGCATTGGGGAATGCCAGTCAGTGGATTAAAATGTTGTGCCTGGAAGCCCATAGGCACTTAACCCCGTGTTTCGTCTGGAAGACAGTGGTTCTGTATTTGCTAACTCGATATGTGTGGTGATGTACAGGACAATGCCACCGCAGATAAGGAGGATTCAGTCTGTATGTGTGTGTGTAAAAGTGTGTGTGTGTATGTGTACAAGCATGTTCTTCTGCTGCAGGCAGCATACATAGGTGTCAGGGGATCACACAAAACAGCCACACCTAGAAAAGGAACGGGTCTGTGAGGCCCCAGAGTTAAGGATCCTTCAGGACCATTAGAACACAGCTTCAGAATCCACACTGATTTGCTTGGTGGCCACAGCCTCCCCCAAATCTGCTCCTTCCACCTCCTGAAAAGTTTCCTGAGGAGTCAGCATTGTCTGCATAGCTTTGGTCTCAGTTCAGTTCAGTCACTCAGTCGTGTCTGACTCTTTGCAACCCCACGGACGGCAGCACGCCAGGCCTCCCTGTCCATCACCAGCTCCCGGAGTTTGCTCAAACTCACGTCCACTGAGTCGGTGATGCCATCCAACCATCTCATCCTCTGTCGTCCCCTTCTCCTCCCGCCTTCAATCTTTCCCAGCATTGGGGTCTTTTCCAATGAGTCAGTTCTTCGCATCAGGTGGCCAAAGGATTGGACTTTCAGCTTCAATATCAGTCAGCACTGATTTCCTTTAGGATGGACTGGTTGGATCTCCTTGCAATCCAAGGGACTCTCCAGAGTGTTCTCCAACACCACAGTTCAAAAGCATCAACTCTTTGGCACTCAGCTTTCTTTATAGTCCAGCTCTCACGTCCATACACTTTGGTCTGCTGACAGCTAAACAGTAAAAAGGAGATTGGTAATATTCCCTTGGATCCTGTCATGCCAAAGGTTCTACAGAGTCATAGACTTGTTTTGGAGGAGAGGCCTTCTGAAAGATATTCTAAGTGCCAAGTCTGACCAATGTCAGATTGGTCTCATTTTTAAACTATGAATGCAGAGAGCCAAGCAAAACCTTGGCTCCCAGAAATGTGTTTCCTTTGTTCCAATGTTCCTTTTGTCTGATAAATTACCTGACCAAGAACCAGAGGGGTGTTTTTAAAAATACATTGGGAGGGAAGGAGAGAGGGAAGAATCAGTAGAGCATAGAGGTGTTTGGGGGAGTGAGTTGATTCTTTGTGATCCCGTGACGTGGTGGGAGGGGAAGGGGATGACAGAGGATGAGGTGGTTGGATGGCATCACAGACTTGATGGACATGGGTTTGGGTGGACTACGGGAGTTGGTGATGGACAGGGAGGCCTGGTGTGCTGTGGTTCATGGGGTCACAAAGAGTTGGACATGAATGAGTGACTGAACTGAACTGATACTTCTTGATAGAGTGATTAACTTCAAAAGACCTGCTTTTATGAAAATGTTTGGAAAAGTACCCAAAGATCTGGAAAATATGAATAGATTTAAATGTGTAGTGTCGCAAACTCCGCTATACATTTTTATAAAGCCAAAGGTGAACCCATGATTGTTCACAACAGAAAATTATTCAATAGCTCGCCTTATATTCATCCATCGGAGTAGCGTCCAGCACTTAAGGGTAACACTCTGGATGTGAAAGATGCTGTGAAAAGATGTGAATGATATGTTATTAGGTAAACATGTAATACGATCCAGTGTGTGCTGAGATACCCCTTTAGTATGTTTTGTCTCTCTCTCTCTCTCTCTTTCTGCGGGTAGAATTATGAGAGAGTCTTGAGGGGGGTGGCAGTTTCATTTAAAAATCTAACAGCTTACCATTTTGTGCAAATGTGTTAACTTTGAGAGCAAGGAAAACAAGTCATAATAGGCACAGTTCAAACCCAAGTAGCTGAGTCATTAAAAAAGAATCTATTCTGCAAGTGTCACTGGGGAGGCAAAATTTCTGTGAGCAACGCGGGCGGCTAAGACTGAGAAGAAGTATTTTTTACTTGAGTACAGAAAATGAAGGAACCAGGGTCTCAAGTTGAGATAGAAGAGATGCCTCCTTCACACAGAGAGTCAATGGGAAAGACAGATGGACACGTCTTCCCATCCCCACCCCCCAAATAAATGCGGTTTTGCATTCATATGCTTGTCATAAAATCATACTGGCTTAATCCAGGGCAAGTCTTTGAGAAATGTCCTAATTTTTCTGTCATACTGGAAACTCCGTCTGGAAGACGTGACGTGTGACTCGGAGGTCTGACCATAGGGAGACAGAGAAGGACGTACCTGGGGTCTGCTTTGTGAAGGTTGGCAATCTGCAAGAAGCAACATGGGTCTCTGTGGAAGCTGAGGTGTGACTGGTTGACAGATGGCCAGGGTAGATTTCATTAGGTGCCAAAGTTTCCTGAGTGTGGGGAGTCAGGTTTTCCTGGATTCCCATTAAATCCCTCGGTGTGAGGGTGTGTGTGTGTGTGTGTGTGTGTGAGATACACTGATGCATTTTCCATTCCTCACCATCGAACCGAGTCTCACCATGCATATTGACGTGTTTGCAGCCAGGCCGAAAACAGCTGCTTTCTGGGGCAACGTGGAAAACAGACAGCGGTAGATGACCTGAAACGTGAAAGTGATAGTCCCTCAGTTGTGTCCGACACTCTGCGACCCTATGGCCCGGAGCCCTCCAGGCTCCTCTGTCCATGGGATTCTCCAGGCAAGAATACTGGAGTGGGTAGCCTTTCCCTTCTCCAGGAGATCTTCCCGACCCAGGGATCAAACCCAGGTCCTCCCGCATGGCAGGCGGGTTCTTTACCAGCTGAGCTGCCTTGGAAGCCCCATGACCTGGGCCAAAGTCACACCGTCCATCTGGCCGTGGTCACTTCCAGCCCTTTCCGAGTGTGCCAGGCCCCATAGGACACAGCAGAGGGTTAGACTGAACTGGAAAACGGTTGGCACGAAGCAGGTAGTCTATAGGATGTAGGTTTCGTGGTTTGTAACCAGATAGCGTGTTTCATCTGGTTTGTGACGGGGAATGGTGGAGAGTATTTTTTTTTTTTTTTTACAAAATGACTGGTTCCACTCGGAGTGTTTATTCAGTGAAATTCTGCAGGATACTCACGGCAAGGGGCTTCCCTTGTAACTCAGACGATAAAACATCCGCCTGCAATGCATGAGACTGGAGTTCGATCCCTGGGTGGGGAAGATCCCCTGGAGAAGGGAAAGGCTACCCACTCCAGTAATCTTGCCTGGAGAGAATCCCATGGATAGAGGAGCCTGGTGGGCTACAGTCCGTGGCGTCGCAGAGAGTCAGAGACGACTGAGCAACTAACACAAACACACATACACACACACACAGCAAGCCAAGTGATTAAAAGATGTTGCTGATGACTCCAGGTCGACTCATTGGGTTATCTTCCTGGATGAAGATGTATGTCAGTTCCTGAAGCCCTTCTGATGTATTGAATCCCTCCTCTCAAGTGGTTGGCTTGGACTCTTCTTTTACTCAGTTTCAATAAGTTGGAGAAAGGGAAAGGGGCTTTTGAAATTTTTTTTTTTTCCCTATTTCACTGAAGTCATTTTGGAGTAATAAAACCAGACCTTGAAACTATGCTGGATGGCTGCTGTAGGCCTCAGACAACCGTGGTTAACTGTATGTTTTTATTGGAGAAGGAAATGGCACTCCACTCCAGTCTTCTTGCCTGGAGAATCCCATGGACAGAGGAGCCTGGTGGGCTACAGTCCATGGGGTCTCATAGAGTCAGACATGATCAAAGCAACTTTGCACACGCACATGCACGCATGTCTTTATACTGTGTTCAGATGGACATCTGAGACTTTGAATCTATGTGTGCATGAAAAGTAACAGAGTTACAAGCAGTGACTTCTGTCCTTTCAGCAAAATACCAACTTTTGCTTTTTCATGAAAAATATATCCACTTAATTGCTTACCAATTGCTGATAAGCCAAGGCTATATGACATGAAAAATTTTTTATACTGAAGTGGGTTGCCTTTCCCTTCTCCAAGGGAATCTTCCCAACCCAGGGATGGAACCCAGGTCTCCCACATTGCAGGCAGATTCTTTACCAGCTGAGCCACAAGGGAAACCCAAGAATACTGGAGTGGGAAGCATATCCCTTCTCCAGCGGATCTTCCTGACCCAGGAGTAGAACTGGGGTCTCCTGCATTGCAAGCAGATTCTTTACCAACGGAGCTATCAGGGAAGCTCCCCCACATTTCTTAACATTCAAAATATTTTCTCTTAATATTACAGGGTGATGAAAAGTCTGTTATTTTTTCGTGTTTTATATTCCTCCAAGCTGAAGAAGTGGTGAAGCATTTTGCAAAGCTACATCACGCAGAGGTTAGCTATCACTAGGGTAAGCATGCATTTGAGACTCGAGTATTAATTTCCTTGTTCACATATCTTAAAATGTATCCTCAGCAATACCTATTATAAGGCCCCAGTGTTAGTTTAGAGAGTGGGAAAAGGTGGTGGTTCGTCTTAAAACAGTCTGGCTGCTTCTTTTTCATTAGTTGACAACTGTGAGTTAATTATGAGGAGATGATTATCCACTGGTTAAACAGGACACCAGGCAGATTTTGCTTCTCATGATAACTGTGTCTCCTCCATCTTAGATTTCAAGAACCAGACTTTGATAAGAGTCTTTGGAATTTTCACCAGTAGTTCTGTAAATTTAATTTACTGTGGTTCAGGTAGAGTATAAATGTTTTAACATTCAGCACTTTCCCTACCCTTTACAATGACATGACCATAAAGAGACATGGAAGGTAGAAGATAATTGTCACTGTGACATTTGGAATTTTATTCTGACCCGCACAATTATACGGAAGGTTTTAAGAGTTGTAGGAAAAAGGTGTGGGGCTTGGCGGGGGGGAACCAAGGGATATTACGGACCATTTTCAGAATTATGAATTGCATATAGAATGCTAAGTAAAGAAATGCCTAAGTTAAAAAGATACAGTAGAATTAAAAAGAGGTGAACACAAAGGGGTAACATTTTAATCCATCAGTTTGAAAAGAAAGTCAGCAAAGAGACACATAGCATGCGGTATTGGAAAGAGAGGAACTGGTACTAATATTTGTAGGCATCATTAGCAGTAACACAGAGCAATAAGGCATTTGTGGAGCAGCGTTAGGGAGAAGACCATTCTTGAATTTTGCGTCCTTGGGATAAACAGTTCAATTAACTTTTTTTTTTTTCCCAGAAATTGTATCACAGTCATACCAGTTAAATAGACAAGAAATTCTTTTCATTGTTATTTTGCAAAAGCATAATAGTAAACTTCCCAAGAGACCAGCAGTATACAGTGAAAGTGAAATCGCTCAGTCGTGTCCGACTCTTTGCGACCCCATGGACCGTAGCCCACCAGGCTCCTCTGTCCATGGTGCTCTCCAGGCAAGAATACTGGAGTGGGTTGCCATTTCCTTCTCCAGCATTATTATAGTACTTGTTAAAGAAATCATACATCAACGTAAAGAGCTGCCAAGAATTGCCCGGAAAGTGCTCTATCTCCATTGTTTACAGAAAGTTATTTATTACGTTTTTAAATTTT
Source organism: Cervus elaphus (assembly GCF_910594005.1). Taxonomy (NCBI): domain Eukaryota; kingdom Metazoa; phylum Chordata; class Mammalia; order Artiodactyla; family Cervidae; genus Cervus; species Cervus elaphus. The sequence continues at coordinate 173,763,367 of NC_057848.1, read as the reverse complement.
AAAGTAAAGTAGGACACTGAATTGAGCATGAAACAGCAAATTAAAAAGCTGGAACAATCAGGACTTCCCTGGTGGACCAGTGGTTAAGACTTTGCCTTCCCAAGTGCAGGGGAGCAGGTTTGATCCCTGGTCAGGGACCTAAGGTCCCATATCCTCTTGGCCAAAAAAAAAAAAAACCAAAACATGAAACAGAGGCAATAATGTAACAAATTCAATAAAGACTTTAAAGAACTAGAAAATATGTGCATTTAGTGCAGTCATGCATACAACCTGTGTATAAAAACATTCAGTGTACCTTAGGCATGGTAGCAGGCTTCCCTTGTGGCTCAGCTGGTAAAGAATCCGCCTGCAATGTGGGAGACCTGGGTTCCATCCCTGGGTTGGGAAGATCCCCTGGAGAAGGGAAAGGCTACCCACTCCAGTATTCTGGTCTGGGGAATTCCATGGACTATATAGTCCCTGAAATCTCAAAGAGCTGGACACGACTGAACGACTTTCACTTCACTTAGGCATGTTATGTTTCTTTGGAGAGACAGAGAAACTGTGTGTGGCGGGGTGGTTAAAGATTCACAGACCAAGGTTTTTCTCTACATAAATCTTAAACTCTATAAAATTTTTTAATTAAAAAATTTTAATACTTTATTGAACTGTCATTGATTTATAATAATCGTGTTAATTTCAGGTATACATCGAAGTGATTCAGTTATGTGTATATGTGTGTATATATATGTTCAGACTCTTTTCCATTATAGCTTATTATAAAGTATTGAGTATAGTTTTGTGTGGTATAGAGTACTTCCTTGTTCCATATGTATTTTATCTATAGTAAAGTATATCTTTTAATGCCAAAAAGATTTATCCCTTCACCTACCCTTTGGTAACCAAAGGGGAGTTTGTTTTCTGTGTATGTAAGTCTATTTCTGTTTCATAGATTAGTTCATCTGCACTATTTTTTAAATTCCATGTGTGACACATAATAATGGTCTTTCTTGGTCCGACTTACTTCATTAAGTATCATGTTCTCTAAGTCTATCCATCTTGCTGCAAATGGCATTTGTTCTTTTTCATGGCTGACTAGTATTTCATTGTGTCTGTGTGTATGCATTTATCTGTTGATCGATACATAGGTTGCATCCATGACTTTGCTAATGTGAACAGTACTTTCTGTGAACATAGGGGTGTGTGCCTGCTTTTGAGTTAAGAGTTTTCTTTGGATCTATGCCCAGGAGTGAGATTGTTGGATCATATGGTAACTCTGTTTTTAGTTTTTTTGGGGAATCTCCACACTGTTTCCCATCGTGGTTGTACTGATTTACTTTCCCATCAACAGTGTAGGAGGATTCCCTTTTCTCCACATCCTCTCCAGCATTTGTAGACTTTTTAGTAATGGCCAGCCTGAGCAGTGTGAGGTGATGATACTCACGTTTTTGATTCGCATTTCTCTAATAGTTAGCAACATTGATCATCTTTTCACCTGTGTGGGCTGTCAGCATATCTTCTTTGGAGAAATGTCTGTGTTGGTCTTCTTCCCATAAAATTAACTGAACCTGTGGATTCATTTACAAAATCACACGCAGTGTATTTTCAGGGTTTTTATCAGAAACTCAAAAATGTAGAAACCTCTTATGGAACTCTCCAGCTCCCCTTCTCTCATCTGCAAAAATACGAGAGAAGGTGAGTCACTGTCTCTGCATCCCTGGGGAAATTGCACAGCGAAATCTGGCCGTGATTTTTCAGTCTGTACCGTCTAACTCGAGTGTCACTGTGTATGATTATAAGTTATAATTATGATTATAAGTGACATTCACTTAAGTCAGTCAAGCTTTCACTTCATCGCATGGAGCAGGAGATTGTTGTCCTTCAAAATATTTTAAAGAAACATTGTATGCCCGTGATTTTGTAAACTAGAACCACAGTGCTCATGAGGATATCTCTTTTACGGTAAGACTGAGTGTGTAGGCGAGTGTCTGTTCTCAGGGGCAGAGTTTCCTTTTTTTTATCCCTTCCTTTGCCGCAGTAGAGAGTGGACCACCACACTTCCCTCTCTGTGGTCTGAGCCTGTTGGCTGTGAGCGCCTCCTATGCCTGGTATGTCTGACGCCGACAGATGAGCGTTTTTGAGTCTCACGTGGTACCACCAGACTCTCAGCCATAATTTCGTTTCCACGACCAAAGGCAACACATCAGCTGTGTTGCCGGTGTTCACCCCATTTCACAGCCAGACCTCTTCTAAGTTTATGTGATGGACCAACCCACTGAGTGGAATGAACTGTCTCCACCCGGCATCTGGTTGATTTGCTAAAACCTTGCTGTTGTGTGCGTGCTCAGTCGTGTCCAACTCTTTGTGGCCCCATGGACGGTAGCCCGCCAGGCTCCTCTGTCCATGGAATTTTCCCGCCAAGAATACAGGAGTGGATTGCCGTTTCCTCCTCCAGGGGATCTTCCCCACCCAGGGATCGAATCCGTAATCTCCCATATTGCAGGCAGATTCTATACCGCCAAGCCACCAAGGAGGCCCATAGCAAAGCCTTCTAATGTGTTTTTGCTTTTGTTTTTAACCTGCATCATCTGGGTGGCTTTTATGTCCTCATGCTGGCTTATTAAACACCATCTGTGTGCTGTGTGTAGTTAGTTGCTCAGTCATGTCCGACGCTTTGCGACCCGGCAGATTCTAGCCCGCCAGGCTCCTCTGTCCATGGGATTCTGCAGGCAAGAATACTGGAGTGGGTTGCCATGCCCTTCTCCAGGGCATCTTCCCAACCCAGGGATCGAACCCAGGTCTCCCGCATTGCAGGCGGATTCTTCATCATCTGGTCCACCAGGCAAGCCCAAGCAGCGTCCATACATCCCCTTTAAAAAGTAAATGGTAGGAATAAATTTAGTAGAAAGCTGGAGGTTGGCCTAGTGCTAATGTATGCACTAGGGTATATTATGAAATCTGAGAGTAGGCTTCAGAACAAAGTTCTGGCCAGGCTTAAAACCTAAATGAAGTTTGGAAAGATACACGTGGCTTGGCATTGCTGTCTTGAAATGAAAGGAATTTAACGTTGTTATATTACTTGTAAGCAATTTTGAAAAGAATAGCTGACTAGCTATTGACAATCGCTGACTGCTATATGGTTTGCCGTGTTTACAAATTTGTTGCTTTGGATTTGCTCTGTATTTGTAAAAATCCGTCAATTTATTTGGGGCTTTCTGGGTGGCTCAGTGGTAAAGAATCTGCCTGTCAGTGCCGGAGACCCGAGTTCTCCCTCTGGGTCAGGAAGACCCCCTGGAGGAGGGCGCGGCAACCCACTCCAGTATTCTTGCCTGGAGAAATCCCATGGACGGAAGAGCCTGGCAGGCTGCAGTCCATGAGGTCGAAAAAGAATTCAGCAACAACTTAGTGGGTAAACAACAACAACAAAATTAATTTACTTTTTCATTTTACATAATCATACCTGTGTGAAATATTTTAATAATTGCATGACGTACCATTCTTATGTTTTACTTCATATTTTTTGTATTGCTGGTCATTTTTACCTTTCTTACCTCTTTTGACTAAGATGTTGGCAAAAAATTTTTTTATGCTTGTTGATATTTGTTAGTATTTGTTACGATTGTATCTTTTAGGTTTAATATCTTTAGGATAGATTTCCAAATGTGAAGCTGTCAAATAAAGGGCATTCTCATATTTTATGTACCTGACACATAAAGCCAGCAACCTCACCCAGGTAGAGTTTAGATCCACTGCACACACTCAAAAAAGAGACAGTCTTAACTTCTAAAATGGATTGCCTGTTTACCCGATTGAAAGCCTGGTGTTTTCTTTGGTAACAGTGTGTGGTTCTTTTGATCCATTTTAAAAGTCACTCTATTGAGGTATAACTGACATGTAAAAAAACTGTGATTATTTAACATATACAGCTTGATGACTTTGGTGTTTGTGTGTGAGATGGTGTTTGTCTGAGATGTAGCTCTTGGAATATTGAAGGATACACTGGAGTTTTTTTTGTTTTTGTTTTTCTGCATTGAATTTTTGTTGCAGTGTGTGGGCTTTTTCTAATTAGGGTGAGTCCATTCTTTTTGGCCAACCCAATAGTAATTTCAATGATACATGATCTAAGATGTCTTAGGAATCATGTCTTCAGTTTTTTCTTTAAGGATTAAGACAAATCCCTTTAAAAACTGTCGTAAATGAGTCTTATGGAGGTGGCTTAGAGATTCTGAAAGTTATTATAAGCTGTATGGGGACTATCACGTTAACGGGAAAGAGTAGGAAACATTATCAACAAAACCAAGTTTTTAATATCAGGAAATAGAGCTGTTATATTTTTACAGGAAATAGAGCAGTTTAATTGCATTTTATATCGAGTGACTGATTAGCAGTTAGACCCTAGATGCACATTAACCATAGTACTGTCTAGTTCACGAAGCTGAACTGTGGAGGCAATAGTGTTTGTTAGGACCCCACCTGGCTATTCCCTGCTGGCTCAGATGGCAAAGAATCTGCCCACAATGCAGGAGATGGGGATTCGATCCCTGGGTCAGGAAGATCCCCTGGAGGAGGGCATGGCGACCCACTCCAGTGTTCTTGCCTGGAGAACCCCAGGGACAGAGGAGCCTGGCGGGCCACAGTCCGTGGGGTTGCAAGAGTCAGACGCAACTGAGCGACTGAGCACACACAACTGCCCGTGCCATCCGTATGCGAGGCGGCTCCTGCTGGAACTTCACCTTCTGTGTTCTCGTGGAAGCTCCTGGTTGGAGCTCAAGAGGCCCTCAGTGAAAGGTCAATCCTCTGCCAGTCCCCGTGCCCGCGTTGCTGCAGCCTGCCCCTGGCGCTCTGCACGTCTGATGCCTCCCAGACCCCCTTGGGGTTCCTGCCGCGGTCCACTTTAGACCCCAGAGAGGTGACTTCTCCTTCTGTAGCATGCGTTTTCACGTGTTCTCAGTAACAGCAAACAGATGCTGGTGTGGCGAATTTTTGGCAGTCCATAAATTCTACAGAGAACACATTCCTTTTTTTTTTTTTTTTTCTTCCTGGCCTTCCCCAGGAAGGGCTGCGAGGGTTCTCAGACATGTGGGCCCTTGTTCAGAGGCATGACCCCTGACCCCGTGCAGTCCTCAGCGAGAGAGCCAAGCCCACCCCCCGAAACGGTGCACCTGTGTAGACCATCTGCCGAGCCCAAACAGGATGCATTTCTTTTCGCACTTCATTGACACTAACAGAACTCACGTGCTTGGAGCCGAATTCTGCAGTCAAGGCCTCTGCGGGTGGGGGGTGGGGTCACTGTGTCCACCCCAACTGACCGGCCCGGTTAGGGCATGTTTGTGTGCCTGGATCCTTCAGAAATCTGCTACCATGACCTCCTACTTCCCCAGTGGAAAAGAATCCGCCTGCCAGTCACTGGTCCTGGAAGACCCCCTGGAGGAGGGCATGGCAACCCACTCCAGTATTCTTGCCTGAAAATCCCACGAATAGAGGAGCCTGGTGGGCTACAGTCCATGGGGTCACAAAGAGTCAGACACGATTGAGCAATTGAAGAACAGCAGCTATCTGCTTATTTTCAGATATCAAGAAACAAACGCTTCTGATCAAACAGAGTGGCCCATCTTCTTTGAGATCACTGAAATATGGTGGACACAACCCTACAGTCTCTTTACGGCCACTCACCTGTTCAGTTCAGTTCAGTCGCTCAGTCGCGTCTGACTATTTGCGACCCCATGAACCGCAGCACGCCAGGCCTCCCTGTCCATCACCAACTCCCGGAGTTCACCTGAACCCATGTCCATTGAGTCGGTGATGCCATCCAGCCATCTCATCCTCTGTCATCCCCTTCTCCTCCTGCCCTCAATCTTTCCCAATCTTTTCCAATGAGTTATTTCTTTGCATCAGGTGGCCAAAGTATTGGAGTTTCAGCTTCAACATCAGTCCTTCCAATGAACACCCAGGACTGATTTCCTTTAGGGATGGACTGGTTGGATCTCCTTGCAGTCCAAGGGATTCTCAAGAGTCTTCTCCAACACCACAGTTCAAAAGCATCAATTTTTCCATGCTCAGCTTTCTTTATAGTCCAGCTCTCACATCCATACATGACTGCTGGCAAAACCATAGCCTTGACTAGATGGACCTTTGTTGACAAAGTAATGTCTCTGCTTTTTAATATTCTATCTAGGTTGCTCATAACTTTCCTTCCAAGGAGTAAGCGTCTTTCAATTTCATGGCTGTTGAATACATCCATTTGGAGAAGGACTTATTGTTTGTGAAAAGATGATCATGCCTATGTTAAAAATTGTATGGTGGTGTTAGGCCATTGTGTAACTGAGAATAACCAGCCTTCATAACCGTTCATTTATGAGGTCAGACACTTAAAACCAGCGGTCACTAATGTTTTTTTGGTACCAGGGACCGGTTTCATGGAAGATAGTTTTTCCACGGACCACAGCTGAGGGAGGATGGTTTTCGGATGATTCAAGCACGTTATATTTATTGTGCACTTTATTTCTATTCCCTGGAGAAGGAGATGGCTACCCACTCCAGTATTCCTGCCTGGAGAATCCCATAGACAGAGGACCCTGGTGGGCTACGGTCCATGGGGCCGCAAAGAATCAGATATGAATAAGTAACTTTTCTTTCTTTTCTTTCTTTTTTTTATTTCAATTAGTATTATATCAGTTCCACCACAGATCGTCCAGGGTTAGATCCCAAAGACTGGGGACTTCTGACTTAAGCTGTAAGCCAATATTTATTGGCTACTTGGATTTCTCTGTCCTCCAGACTTGAAATCTTTTTCCTCCAGACTCGAAATCTTTACATTTGTATGTTGTTGTTTAGTCGATAATTTGTGTCTGACTGTCTGCGACCCCATGGATGGTAGCCCCACCAGGCTCCTCTGTCCATGGGATTCTCCAGGCAAAACACCGGAGTGGGTTGCCCTTCCCTTCTCCAGGGAATCTTTCCGACTCAGGGATCCAACCCACATCTCCTGCTTTTGGCAGGCAGATTCTTCAGCATGTGAGCTGCCAGGTAAGCCCAGACACATGTATATATCATTACCTTTATTCTGAAGGCAAGAAGGAAGCTTTTGGTAAAGTCCTCTAGCTTGAGCGAACAATCCTATTTCACTACTTTTTTTCCTCCTACAGGATTTTATCAATACGCTTGTTTACATTTTACTGGCCTTCTGCTGGCGTTTTTGCTTAAAGGAGTATTTAGACTACGCTTGAGGTCTCAAGCCTTATAAGCATTATGAGCAGAATTAATTATTCATGACAAAATTCTGTAATGAGCAGAACTCGTTACTCATGACAAAATTCTGTAATGTCAGAGCTATGGCTCTGCGATGCCTAAAAATGATGCACTTCTGGGAAACGGGGCTAATGAATGAGGCATGTGGGCTTGATGGGCCCGCATGTGTCATGTTGAAGCTATTAGTCCAGACTCTGCTACAGTGTTGCCCTCATTTCTTTGATATTTTGAAGACATTGCTATGATCACAGAAATCAACAACCGCTTTTCAAAAATGATGTTATCTCATTTAATAGTTTTGTTTCTTAAGTAATAATCTACAGAAATATCTGCTTACATAAAAATGTTAGGACTTAACGAGGGTCATAAAAGCTACTTTTAATTATTGATAATAAACTATTACTGATATATTTTCCAAGATTTAATTCATCAGTTAAGTTACTTGTGAATATAGGACACTCCCAAATGTTACATTGTGTATTTATTTTTAATTTTTATTTTATGTTTAAGTTCAGCCAATTAACAATGTTACGATGGTTTCAGGTGAATGGGGAAGGGGGTCAGCAATACCTGTACATGTATCCATTCTCCCCCAAACTCCCGTCCCATCCAGGCTGCCACGTGACATTGAGCAGAGTTCCCTGTGCTGTCCAGCAGGTCCTTGCTGGTTCTCCGTGTTAAATACAGCCGTGTGTCCATGTCCATCCCAGACTCTCTGACTATCCCTTCCCCCATCCTTCCCCCCCTGGGCACCATAAGGTTATTACAGAGTATTGAGCAGAGTTCCCTGGGCTGTCCAGCAGGTCCTTGCTGGTTCTCCGTGTTAAATACAGCAGTGTGTCCATGTCCATCCCAGACTCCCTGACTATCCCTTCCCCCATCCTTCCCCCTGGTGACCATAAGGTTATTACAGAGTATTGAGCAGAGTTCCCTGGGCTGTCCAGCAGGTCCTTGCTGGTTCTCCATGGTAAATACAGCAGTGTGTCCATGTCCATCCCAGACTCCCTAACTAACCCTTCCCCCATCCTTTCCCCCGGTGACCATAAGCTCATTCTCTTAAGTCTGTGAGTCTATTTCTGTTTTATCTTCTATTTTTGAAATTTTAAAGATATATATTTAAAATTATATAGAATATATTTGTATAACATTATCTATGAAGTTTATATAAAAGTAAGGATTTTTAATTTGTGAACTGCTGCGTCAGTTTCTGCCATACAACACGCGGTTCAGCCATAATTGCGCGTACATCCTGCCTCCCTCCAGGCCCCGATCCCATCCCTGCGGGTCATCACAGAGCAGCAGACCCGGCTTCCTGTGCCTCAGAGCAACTTCTCACCAGCCGTCTAGCCTACACCTGATAGTTCACATATGTCCATGGTGTCTTCTCCATTCGTCCGAGTCCTTCCCTCCCTCACTGTGTCCACAGGTCCCTTCTCTGGCTCTGCGTCTCCATTCCCTCCCTGCAAATAGGTTCATCCAGACCATTTTTCCAGATCCCATATGTATGCGTTAATACACAATATTTTTCTCTCTGATTTACTCTGTAGCGGGCTTCTGTTTTGTAAGTTCATTTGTATCACTTCTTTTTAGATTCTGCATCTAAGGGATATCGTAATGATATTTGTCTTTCTCTCTCTGATTTAACTTCACTCAGTATGACCATGTGGTTGCTCAGTCTATAAGAGAAGACATTTCACATTAACTGTACTCTCCTATGAAGTTGTAGTAGCTGTTAAGAAGGCTGTGAAAAATGGGCAAGAGTCTCATTTGAATTCTTTCTTCCTGTGATCCTGTATGATGTGTGTTGTACTGACATAATTCTGCAACTCTACTCAAAACATTTGGAAGGAGGTGAGGGTCCTAGAACACAGAAATGAGGAACTAATATTATAAAAGAGTAACTGTGGGACAAAGTTGAAATATTTTTGAAAAGCAACAGTGAATTGGGGCTTAGCAATTATTGAAAGTATTCCCAAGAGATTACAGAAGCTGGTAAATGCACGTGTTTAACTTCCAGAAGTATTTCCAAAGATGGATAAGAAAGTACGATATGATAAAGGTGGAATCTTCATCATTGGAAACAGGTGACATTGACCAGTAAATGGATTTGAGGCAGCTGGCTATTTTGAAAACAAAGTTATGGTTACCTCATAATATACAATATAATATCCAGATGGGGTAAAGATTGAAAGATTGTCCATGGACAGAAGAATGGATAAAGAAGCAATGGTACATATATATAGTAGAATATTACTCAGTCATAAAAAGGAGCGATTTTTGCATCAGTTTTAATGAGGTGGATGAACCTAACACCTATTATACTGAGTGACATAAGTCAGAAAGAGAAAAACAAATATCGTATATTAACACATATGTGTGGAGTTTAGAGGAGAAGGAAATGGTACCCCACTCCAGTATTCTTGCCTGGAGAATCCCATGGACAGAGGAGCCTGGTGGGCTAACAGTCCATGAGGTCACATAGAGTCAGACACGACTGAAGTGACTTCCCACGCATGCAAGCACGCACGCAGTTTAGGAAGATGGTACTCACGAACCTATCTATGTGGCGGCAAGGGAGATGCAGACAGAGAAAACAGACTTTACCCAGTGAGGGAAGGAGAACGTGGGATGAATTGAGTATTCTCATCGACATTTACGCGCTAGTATGTGTAAAATAGATAGCTAGTGGGAGCTGCTATGTAACACAAGGAACTCAGCCTGATGCTCTGTGATGACCTAGAGGGCTGGGATGGGGGCTGGGAGGATGGCAGGGGGGTCAAGAGGGAGGAGATATGTGTATACTCACGACCGATTCATGTTCTGTATGGCAGAAGCCAACACAACATCGTAAAGCAATCGTCCTCCCATTAAATGCTAAAATTATAAAGAAGGACAACGGAAGTGGACGCTCAGAGGTGAAAGCAGGTGGGGAATGCGTGGGGGACATCCTGGGGAACCCCCTCACCCACCCCAAGGATGAGCCGTCCCTTTTGTCGGGAGTGATAACGTAATGAATCCCTGGTGACACTGAGAAGGTTCATTCCTGCCACACTCGTGTCTCCTGCGCATCTCCCAGTGACAAGCTGTTCTCTGTCCACAAGCTGCTGAAAATAGAAGCCGCACTCGCTTCTCACACAGGCAGCCGTCCTCTCGGGTTCCCCGTCGGAGCGAATCCTGTGTTGTTCTGTAGCCATCCCCGTGGTCCTGGCGTCTCAGGCAACCATGGCAATCTCCCCTCGCCCACAGACACGTCCTTTTTGATGGTGATGGGCAGGGAGGCCTGGCGTGCCGCAGTCCATGGGGTCGCAAAGACTCGGACACGACAGAGCGACTGAACTGAATGGATGCGATAGACGTGTGTGTCCTCGGTTGTGTCTGACTCTTTGCAGCCCCAGGGACTGTACCCTGCCAGGCTCCTTTGTCCATGGGATTTCCCCAGCAAGAATAATGTGCTGGGTTCCCATTCCCTCCTCCAAGGGATCTTCCCCACCCAGGGATCGAACCCACGTCTCTTGCGGCTCCTGCATTGGCAGGCGGGTTCTTTACCAGTATGCCACCTGGAAAGCCCCATGAGATAAATCGATTAAGTTTTTAAAATATTAATAGCCAGTTCTTTCTTTTTTTTTACACTGGATTCCATTTTTCTCACCTCATTTTGTGTGTGGGTTTTGCATTTTGCACATTCAAAGAACATAGACTGTCCCATCTTAAAATGGAAGCACTGTATTACACCACTTAACGCTTCTATTACAATGCAAATAACCCATGAGATAAATGGATTTACTTTTAAAAATACTAATAACCACTTATTTCTTTTTTTTTTTTAAACTGGATTCCATTTTTCTTATCTCATTTTGTGTGTCGGGTTTGCATTTTGCACAGGCGAAAAACATAGACTGTCCCATCTTAAAGTGGACCCACTATATTACACCGCTTAATGTTTCTATTACAACATAACTAATGTATGTTAATAACGAAAATGCCAAGAAACAAGAAAAAAGCCAAATAAATAACCTAACTCTACACCTAAAGCAATTAGAGAAGGAAGAAATGAAGAACCCCAGGGTTAGCAGAAGGAAAGAAATCTTAAAAATCAGGGCAGAAATAAATGCAAAAGAAACTAAAGAGACCATAGCAAAAATCAACAAAGCTAAAAGCTGGTTTTTTGAAAAAATAAACAAAATTGACAAACCATTAGCAAGACTCATTAAGAAGCAAAGAGAGAAGAACCAAATTAACAAAATTAGAAATGAAAATGGAGAGATCACAACAGACAACACTGAAATACAAAGGATCATAAGAGACTACTACCAGCAGCTCTATGCCAATAAAATGGACAACTTGGATGAAATGGACAAATTCTTAGAAAAGTATAACTTTCCAAAACTGAACCAGGAAGAAATAGAAGATCTTAACAGACCCATCACAGGCAAGGAAATCGAAAGTGTAATCAAAAATCTTCCAGCAAACAAAAGCCCAGGACCAGATGGCTTCACAGCTGAATTCTACCAAAAATTTAGAGAAGAGCTAACACCTACCTTACTCAAACTCTTCCAGAAAATTGCAGAAGAAGGTAAACTTCCAAACTCATTCTATGAGGCCAACATCACCCTAATTCCAAAACCAGACAAAGATGCCACAAAAAAAGAAAACTACAGGCCAATATCACTGATGAACATAGATGCAAAAATCCTTAACAAAATTCTAGCAAACAGAATCCAACAACATATTAAAAAAATCATACACCACGACCAAGTGGGCTTTATCCCAGGAATGCAAGGATTCTTCAATATCCGCAAATCAATCAACGTAATACACCACATTAACAAATTGAAAGATAAAAACCATATGATTATCTCAATAGATGCAGAGAAAGCCTTTGACAAAATTCAACACTCATTTATGATTAAAACTCTCCAAAAAGCAGGAATAGAAGGAACATACCTCAACATTATAAAAGCCATATATGACAAACCCACAGCAAGCATCACCCTCAATGGTGAAAAATTGAAAGCATTCCCCCTGAAATCAGGAACAAGACAAGGGTGCCCACTGTCACCACTACTGTTCAACATAGTGTTGGAAGTTTTGGCCACAGCAATCAGAGCAGAAAAAGAAGTAAAAGGAATCCAGATAGGAAAAGAAGAAGTGAAACTCTCACTGTTTGCAGATGACATGATCCTCTACATAGAAAACCCTAAAGACTCTACCAGAAAATTACTAGAACTAATCAATGAATATAGTAAAGTTGCAGGATATAAAATTAACACACAGAAATCCCTTGCATTCCTATATACTAACAATGAGAAAACAGAAAGAGAAATTAAGGAAACAATACCATTCACCATTGCAACAAAAAGAATAAAATACTTAGGAGTATATCTACCTAAAGAAACAAAAGACCTATACATAGAAAACTATAAAACACTGATGAAAGAAATCAAAGAGGACACAAACAGATGGAGAAACATACCGTGTTCATGGATTGGAAGAATCAATATTGTCAAAATGGCTATTCTACCCAAAGCAATCTATAGATTCAATGCAATCCCTATCAAGCTACCAACGGTATTTTTCACAGAACTAGACCAAAGAATTTCACAATTTGTATGGAAATACAAAAAACCTCGAATAGCCAAAGTAATCTTGAGAAAGAAGAATGGAACTGGAGGAATCAACCTGCCTGACTTCAGACTCTACTACAAAGCCACAGTCATCAAGACAGTATGGTACTGGCACAAAGACAGAAATATAGATCAATGGAACAGAATAGAAAGCCCAGAGATAAATCCACGAACCTATGGACACCTTATCTTTGACAAAGGAGGCAAGGATATACAATGGAAAAAAGACAACCTCTTTAACAAGTGGTGCTGGGAAAACTGGTCAACCACTTGTAAAAGAATGAAACTAGAACACTTTCTAACACCATACACAAAAATAAACTCAAAATGGATTAAAGATCTAAATGTAAGACCAGAAACTATAAAACTCTTAGAGGAGAACATAGGCAAAACACTCTCTGACATAAATCACAGCAAGATCCTCTATGACCCACCTCCCAGAATATTGGAAATAAAAGCAAAAATAAACAAATGGGACCTAATGAAACTTAAAAGCTTTTGCACTACAAAGGAAACTATAAGTAACGTGAAAAGACAGCCGTCAGATTGGGAGAAAATAATAGCAAATGAAGAAACAAACAAAGGATTAATCTCAAAAATATACAAGCAACTCCTGCAGCTCGATTCCAGAAAAATAAATGACCCAATCAAAAAATGGGCCAAAGAACTAAACAGACATTTCTCCAAAGAAGACATACAGATGGCTAACAAACACATGAAAAGGTGCTCAACATCACTCATTATCAGAGAAATGCAAATCAAAACCACAATGAGGTACCATTACACGCCAGTCAGGATGGCTGCTATCCAAAAGACTACAAGCAATAAATGCTGGAGAGGGTGTGGAGAAAAGGGAACCCTCTTACACTGTTGGTGGGAATGCAAACTAGTACAGCAGCTGTGGAGAACAGTGTGGAGATTTCTTAAAAAACTGGAAATAGAACTGCCATATGACCCAGCAATCCCACTTCTGGGCATACACACTGAGGAAACCAGATCTGAAAGAGACACGTGCACCCCAATGTTCATCGCAGCACTGTTTATAATAGCCAGGACATGGAAGCAACCTAGATGCCCATCAGCAGATGAATGGATAAGGAAGCTGTGGTACATATACACCATGGAATATTACTCAGCCATTAAAAAGAATTCATTTGAATCAGTCCTAATGAGATGGATGAAACTGGAGCCCATTATACAGAGTGAAGTAAGCCAGAAAGATAAAGAACATTACAGCATACTAACACATATATATGGAGTTTAGAAAGATGGTAATGATAACCCTATATGCAAAACAGAAAAAGAGACACAGAAATACAGAACAGACTTTTGAACTCTGTGGGAGAAGGTGAGGGTGGGATGTTTCAAAAGAACAGCATGTATACTATCTATGGTGAAACAGATCACCAGCCCAGGTGGGATGCATGAGACAAGTGCTCAGGCCTGGTGCACTGGGAAGACCCAGAGGAGTCGGGTGAAGAGGGAGGTGGGAGGGGGGATCGGGATGGGGAATAAGTGTAAATCTATGGCTGATTCATATCAATGTATGACAAAACCCACTGAAATGTTGTGAAGTAATTAGCCTCCAACTAATAAAAAAATTAAAAAAAAAAAATCATAAAAAACAAAACAAAACAAAACAAAAATAACGAAAATGCATTTGCAGTGATCAGTGTGCACAAGAATTCAAAAGATTCCCCCAGAAAATATATACTGCATCCTTCTTCAGGGGACACACATCTTTTGATTTCATTTATTAACAGATTTTATAGATTTTTCTTTTGTTCCTCTCTTTTTGAAAAACAAAAACAAAAAACAGCTTCTGAAGTAAAATGACCCAGCCCGAGAGGCAGCCCTGTGGAAATTGAAGCGTTGTTCAATGCTTATTTGATTGGTCTTCTGTGGTGCAATTTGGCTTGGATGATACGAGCGTAGGCTTTCATTTGATTGCAGACTCGTGAATGTGAATTTGATTGTAAAGCCCCGAAGGCCTGTCTCATGCTTTTGTGTCTGTTTTTAAAAATATATATATATTTATATAGATACCAGCACAGTGGCTTACTTATTGACAGGCCAGTGCGCCAGGGGGAATTTCTGACCCAGGTCACACCAGTCAGTGGAGGTCTGTAGGGCAATTAGGTCAAAGCCTGTTTTGATTAACCAGAAATCGTCTCAGCATCGCTCCAACTTTTCCCTAATTGCCGTTGTCCTCAGAGGAATTGTGGACTCTGCTAGCTGCTCCAAGCTTTTTAATGGGATCCCGTCATTGTGATGCCCCAACTGTATTTCAGAAACGCAGGTTTCCTGCTTTAAAATTAAGTGTCCTTCTCAGAGGCACCGCTGCTTTGCATGTGTGCGCAAATACGTGCACACACACACAATTAATTAATGGTTGATCTGGAAGTTTTAATGTGTCCTCGCCGACGAGAAATAAAGTTTTGTAAGCAGAGCAGAAGGCCTGTTGCTCCTGACGGCTGGGGAGGTCAGTTTAAGCAGCAACACTTTGTAAGATATGTGTTAGTAAAACGAGAGCCTTGATTTTTACGCGGGGTACATTCCGAGATCATTGCGTATTTCCACATTAATGAACCCTGCTCTAAGGCTTGAGCTTCCTTGGTGGCTCAGTAAAGAATCCACCTGCAACGCAGGAGACCTCGGTTCGATCCCTGGGTCGGGAAGATCCCCTGGAGAAGGGAACGGCTACCCACTCCAGTATTCTGGCCTGGAGAATCTCCATGGACAGAGGAGCCTGGCAGGGCTACAGTCCATGGATTCTAAGAGTCGGACACAAGCGAGCGACTGACACTTTCACTAGAAGGCACACTTTGACCCACAAAGTTCCTGAGCATACTTGCAATGTCTGTGTCGGCATTTGGACAGTAAAGGTAGGTTAACTCAAGATTTTGCCGAAGAAAAACAGCTCTTACATTACAATGATGAGTAGGGAAGCAAAAACAAAAAGAAGAAGAAGAAGAAGATAAAAAAGCCATGCCAACCCCAGGAAGGAAGCCTGAAGTCTTGCTAGCATCATCAGGAAGCTGCGGACCAGAGTCTGAATTGCGACCTCAGCAGAATTCAGCCTCGTTACGGGCTGTGGAATTGTCAGGGTCCCAAATTAGTCCACTCTTGAGCACTGGTATCCAGCGGGGTTGTTTGTCCAGGCTGCCTGGGAGCCCGGCTTCCCACACAGCACCAGTCCAATTATCCGTCCCCTCCTTCCTAGGTCCGCCGTCAGACACGTAAACCCAGAGACTTAATACAGAGTGGAATTCACGGACACAGCAAGTCGTTAGGGAATGGAAGGGGCATCACTCCCTGTCTCGAGCTTGGCTCCATCTCTGGCCTCCTTTATGGGTCGAGGCTACGCAATAAACAAGCACAGCCTCCTCCCTTTGAACCACGGTGACTTGTGACCACTCCTTTCGCTTTTGGTGTAGCAGAGAAATACCGTGGTTCAAAAATGCTGAGACCCTGTCCCATACGGGAGGAGTAGCAGGCTGAGAGGTCTTCGTGTTTAAAACCGCTGAGGGCTGGCGTTAGATGGTCGAAACCTTCATTCATTACGCAGGTTCCTGTTGGGTCTCCGACACGTGGAGACACCGCCCAGCTTCCCGGCCAACCCTCCCCAGGCGTGCCTGTCTGCCTGACTCTTGATTGAAAGCATGTGAAATGTGCATCTGAGAGTTGGGGGAGAAAGGTTTTCAGAGGACAGAGGACATGGGCGACTCCTTTCTGAACAGATGTCGGCTCTGTGCGTTTCTCAAGGGTCGCGTTCTGCTTTTATTTTTCATGGCTTTTTTTTTTTCTTGGGCCATGGGGGCTCTCTAGACGTGATGTAAGGCCATAAACTACTCTGTCGCAGGTAGGATCCTGGTTCCCCGACAAGGGATCGAACCTGTGTCTCCTGCATCACAGGGCAGATTCTTAACCATTGGACCACCAGGGAAGTCTCTGGATTCTACTTTCAATTTAAGTACGCAACCTTATTTTAAAGATCCATCGGTGGTTTAGACAATCAGTCATGGACTGATAATAACATACGTATCTCTGAAATGAATCTACTGCTGCAAGTTCAGTCTTCCTTTTGGTCACGTCAGTGACCTTAGGAATGTTTTATGTATCTGAATTTTCATTCATTCCTTAATACGTTGCCATCTTATGGTTCATATTCAGGTTTTATACACTTATTTCTTCTGTCTTTTGTCCTGTTTTGGTTTCATCATACTTAAGATGTTTCAATGAAATGTTAACATTGTAAACATGAAAAAATTAATGGTATTTTAACTCTCGAAGTGACCCCTTATCTCTGCCCCTCTAAAAGATTCAGATCTATTTTTAATCTTCAGATCCCTCCCTTACATCCTCAAATAACTGATAAAGATGAGCGGTTTTTGAATGATGTGAATCTTTTGTGTGTGTTTCCTTCACTTTATGGCTCATGGACAGCGGAACGTGAAGAGTGCACACATTTCAGCCGTAATTAAAATCAGAGTCCTCTGCCCTGGGCTGTTTCCCGCTGATGTGTGGGTTGTGACGAGGCGTTCATATGAGTGTGCTGTCATGCTGGGTCAGCTCAAATCACGAGAGAGCAATCCCAGGTCCCGTGCATCTGGCAGGAGGCTTGGGGGCATCTCTTGAGACCTGGCACCGTCTCATGGTCTGAGTGGGACACAGTCGTCCCCCCAAAGCTGACAGTGTGAATTTAGGCAGGGGCTGCGACCTCATTGGAGACACGTCTGTATTTCCCAGGACTACTTCATCGATGCTTTTCTTAATAATGATGCATGGTAGATGAAGCCTGGAAAAGCACAAAGTTTAAAAAAAAAAAAAGTGGAACTGTCACTCCAGATAGATTCAGCTTTTAATGTGTGCGGTCTTCTGGATAATGAAGTCAGTTATGTAATCATTTAGCATGAGGGATCTTGTGCGGAGTAAAACCGCACAAAGCCACTGCTTCCAGAGGGTCCAGCATCTAGTTCAGGGTGTGGGGAAGGCCGCATTTGCACGTGATCCAGACAGCGCCGCTGTATTTTCTGTGTTTGATTATGATAAGCAGTACTAGAAGGGTTTTTGGTAGTTCTAAGAATGTACGGAGCCGTGGAAATAAAATTGCACAACGGAAGCCTGGGGAGGAGGCGTGTCCCGGCATGCAGGTTGCTACTGAATGTTGCTCTTGCTTGTGGCGTGACCCAGGGCAGCCCAGGACCCTAATGGAGTGGGTGTTTGCAGAGGGGGGACCCCTGGGAGTCAGACACGGTGGGAAATCCATTAAGCCATCAGCAAATAGGTATTGACAGACGGACTTAAGGGTAAGACTGTTTCCTGGGCATTTGCGTGCTAAGTCGCTTCAGTCACGTCCAACTCTTTCCATCCTGATGAACTGTAGCCCGCCAGGCTCCTCTGTCCATGAGGATTCTCCAGGCAAGAATGCTGGTGTGGGTTGCCATGCTCTCCTCCAAGGGGTCTTCTCAACCCAGGGATCCAACCTGGGTCTCCTGCATTGTAGGCAGATTCTTTCAGGTCTGAGCCACCAGGGAAGCCGGAAAAAGCAGAAGCTACCGACATATTGTACATACATCCCCTGTTTAAAACGGGCTACTTTTCAGAACCCTTGCATGCTGTCAGCTTTGCCATGAAAAATACTTCAACATTGTCTTGATTAAACCCGCATTAGTATCACTGTGGTGCTAGACGTACAATCTTGTGGTCGAGGACATAAACATAAGGTGTCCATGAATGGCTCTTTCCTTTCTCTTAGCAAGCTATCTTTGGAGTGTTTCTCATGGACACAGTTTTGCATGAGACAAGATTTCTGTTGTAGGGGAGCTAGAAGTCTTGGAGCTGAAGTGGGGAATAACGAGAGAAATGCAGAACTCTGAAGTGAAGGGGGGAGCAGCAAAATCCATGAGAGATGTGTCTGGGGTGGAGAAAAGGGCACCTCCTCATGATGTGCTGAGCTAGGACCAGTAAGGGCTTCCCAGGTGGCGCTACTGGCAAGGAACCCGCCTGCCAGTGTGGGAGACCTAAGAGACGTGGGTTCGATCCCTGGGTGGGGAAGATCCCCTGGAGGAGGGCATGGCAACCCACTCCAGTATCCTTGCCTGGAGAATCCCATGGACAGAGGAGCCTGGTGGGCTGCAGTCTGTGGGGTCACACAGAGTCGGACGTGACTGAAGCACCTTAGCACACACAGAACCAATCAAATGTGTATGTGTGTGAGTGTATACTTACCTATATGTATGTTAACACACACACACAGGTCTGGTTAAGTTTCTGCGTTGTATTAGTCAGGACTGGAACCAATAGATGTGTGTGTGTGTGTGTGTGTATACATGTATGCTCGCACACACAGGTCTGGTTTAGCTTCTGTGATGTATTAGGGTTCTCCAGAGGAATAGAACCAATAAAAGTGTGGGTGGGTGGTGGTTTAGTGGTTAAGTCGTGTCCATCTCTTGTGAGCCTATGGACGGTAGCCCGCCAGGCTCCTCTGTCCATGGGGATTCTCCAGGCAAGAATATTGGAGTGGGTTGCCATGCCCTCCTCCAGGGGATCTTCCTGACTCAGAGATCGAACCCGGGTCTCCTGCACTGCAGGCAGATTATTCTTTACGATCTGAGCGACTTAGAAAGCCTGAGTCTCGTGTGTAGGTTCAAAACAGGGCTGAGAAGAGGCTGTGCCGACTGTGGAGACTTTATAAGGCCCTTAGAGGGAAGACTGATGTTTAGCAGGTGGCTGTCGCAAGGCAGCCATGGAATCAGTGTGACTCTGTGCATTTCTCACAGCGTCTTCTAGGGAAGGGTTTGCTGCTCAAGGTGGAGGAACGGGCTCCCCGGGGGTGGCGCCCCTAGTTCCACATCTCACGGCTGCAGGGAGCAGACTTGCATTCCGTTTCATCTCCATCCGGGTCAGAAGCCCGTCTTCTGCAGTCCTGGCCTGCCGCCTGCCAAGTACGGGTTTGCTGCAAAAGCGTAAGACCCAGGACAGGAAGCCCAGGGGTCAAGGGAGCCTCCAGCGCGTCCCCAGGTTAGAGGCAGTGGGGTCAGGCAGTCAGCAGGAGGCAGGGAGTGAAAGGCATGGCTGGTAGGGTGGGAAAGATGGGCTTTGATGGGTCAGGGGCAACGGGGGGGATGGAGACAGGAACGGGGGGCCGAGGAGTGAACTGGAGCACCACGGGCCGCGGAGGAGAGGGCCACGTGCACACAGGCTCAGAGAAGTGACAGTGTGTGTGTCTCTGAGCTTGTGTTCCTGCTGGGGGAGACGAGTGTCAGACTGCCACTCCAGACCATCTGAGACGGAAATAAAACAGTCTCACGCAGATGACCCCCAAAGTGAAAGTGTCAGTCGCTCAGGCGTGTCCGGGTCTTTGAGACCCCCATGGACTGTAACCCCGCCAGGCTCCTCTGTCCGTGAGATCGCCCAGGCAAGGACACTGGAGCGAGCTGTCATTCCGTTTCCCCAGCGGATCTTTCCGACCCAGGGATCGAACCTGGGTCTCCCGCATTGCAGGCGGATTCTTTATACCGTGCGAGCCATCAAGGGAGTGGGCACAGCACACAGGATGCATTTAAAAGTCCGTTTCTTTCCCCTCCCAGTGAATGGGGAGTCCTGCCCTGGGGGGGTCATTCCCCTGCAGTTGCAGTGGACAAGAAGGCCCTCCAGAGGGACGTGGGTGGTGCACGCCTGCAGGGTGTCTCCAGCTATAGAGTCCTTGCTATTCTGCAGTTTTGAAAAGTTGCAACTGTTTTGAGACATTGTCGGTGCCAGACCTCTTCTCCCCACCTTCCCTGGATTTCTGGGTTCTGAGGTGAGGAGTCTGCAAAGTGACGTTTGCACCAGAGGAAAGAAAGGAAGGCAAGGTTTATGTAAGTGATCTACACAGTGTGCCGAGTTCACGGGAAAGGTTGCTTTTATGGCAGCACCGATCCTTTCTAAAGCTGGCCGGTAAGCTGAGAATGTGCCTCGGCCGCCGACTCCTCCTTGGAAATACACCCGGCGATGGGGGTGCTGCTTTCACTGAAAGTTCTGCTGAGTTCACACTTCATCATGCCCGGGTGTGAGGGTCTGGAAGCAACGACGCGTGGACCAGGCTCCAACGCCGAGCCTGACGTGTTCCGTTCTGCAGTGAAATTAGATCCTCTTGTGTGCGTTTTTCTCTGCAGATGAGTCAACCATAGTGAAAACAGAGTGCTGTTTACAGGCGTGCCTGTTTGCGCCTTTCTTAAGCTTATTGTATTCATGACAAATGGGAAAAGTGGAAAAGGGAAGGAATTTTAGGAAGGAGGATAGAAGACTTAAAAAAAAAAAAGGAAACCATCAGAGTCAGGATATAAAGTTATGCCTGGAGAAAGAAGAAAATCCTTCATGAAATAATACAAGAATAACAACTTTGGTGGTAGACCTAGGTATGTATGTTAGTTCTGCTGCTGTCTTGCTGGTTACATTTTTGTTCATGTTTATTGTCAGCGCTTTCCAATCATAAAGTCATTTTTAACGCGGAGAAGAGTATAAGGAATGTTCTGATGAGCAGTTTTGCACCTCGCCCCTAGCTTTCGTATTTCACCGCGTCTGTTGTAGATGTTTTTAAAGTGTTACAGACAGAGTCATCGACCAGGTGGGTTGGTCCCAGTCCTCCATCCCTGCCATCCCTCCCCGCACATCGTTAACAAGCTTTTTGTGGTTTTGATTACCCCCTTAGGAGTTCTTGCACTTTTATTGTGCGTGGGCATGTGTCAACAATACACAAGGGTGACTCAGCGCGCTTATGTTATGGAAGTGACATCCTAGTATCCATGTTCTCAAGTGTTTGCCTTTTTCCACAAACTTGAGTTTCAGTCATGCTGTTTCATGAGTTTCAGTCGGGGAAGTTTCAGTCAGGGAAGATCCCCTGGAGGAGGAAATGGCAACCCACTCCATTCTTCTCGCATGGAGAATCCCATGGATGGAGGAGCGTGGTGGACTACTGTCCGTGGGCTTGCAAAGAGTCGGACATGACTGAGTGATTCACACACACATTGATAGGATGTTTTATCCTATCAGCGAACTCTTGAGTTTCTCACAGGTGTTTCACTATTACACATGATACTGTAATTTTTTTAAAAGTATTTATTTATTTGGCTTTTCTCTAGTTGTGGTGTGTGGGCTCAGTAGTCGCAGATCAAAGTCTTAGTCGTCTGTAGTGTGTGAGGTCTTAGTTCTGGGACCACGGATCAAACCCACGCCCCTTGCAAGGGAAGCTGGATTCTTAACCACTGGACCACCATGCAAGTCCCCACAATGTTGTCATCTGTTTGTGCAAGGTACATGCAGCCCAAATCTGAGATTTGGGGATTGCATTCTGGGCGTCAAGATTTTCGAGAGTTCCCGGTGAAAACCTACCAGGTTAGCCCATGTTCCTTGATCAGACCTCTCCTGACCACTGAAATGCAATTTGGCGGATGATGGATGCCTGGCTTTGGTTGTTTGTAAAGAACCCTTTGGGAGAGTCTAACAGGCCCCAGGAACTGAGACACACCCTCCCTCAAGAGAAAGGCTTGCGATTGGTGGACAAGGAAGGAGACCCAAGAGCGTTTGTTGTACCACGTCCTAGAGCAGCGATTCTGACGTGCAACCAGAGCTTGCGCGTGGGCACGTGGAGGAGAGCCTCCGGGGTGATCTGGATGGTAGGAGCCAGTGCCTCTATCTGGATACCCTGAGTCTGCTCGGTGTGGGCAAGTGCCCACCCGTGGAATTACGTCAACCGTGTATGTTCCCGTGAACCTACAGTATCAACACTCCTCTGCGGGGGGACCATGCATGCCTTTGTAACAGTTGTGACTAACAGCGAGGTCAAGGTCTTTCCTGGACATGGTCCACTTGAGTTGCTCTGCAAAGAAGTTGCAGTCCATGTAATTTGTCCATTTCTAAATGTCTTGAGGGTTTTTTGTGTGTGTTTTTTTTTTTTTAGTAATTTGCTGATTTAAAAAGATACATATGTAGAAGTTGTGGTACATATACAGAATGGAATATTATTCAGCTGTTTAAAAAGAACACATTACTAAGCTATTTTTAAAAATGCATTTGAGTCAGTTCTAATGAGATGGAGGAAACTGGAGCTTATTATACAGAGTGAAGTAAGTCAGAAAGAGAAACACCAATACAGTATATTAACGCATATATATGAATTTAGAATTTAGAAAGATGGTAACAATAAGTTAAGTTGCATAAGCCTTTTTCTCATCTGTGTCTTGATTTTTACCTGCACTGTCCCGTCTTGCCTTGTGCAGAATAAAAGGAAGTGAAAGTGAAGTCACTCAGTCATGTCAGACCCTTTGTGACCCCATGGACTATAGCCGACCAGGCTCCTCCGTCCATGGGCTTCTCCAGGCAAGAATACTGGAGTAGGTGGCCATTTCCTTCTCCAGGGGATCTTCCCCACCCAGGGATCAAACCCGGGTCTCCCACACTGCAGGCAGACGCTTTACCATCTGACCCACTAAGGAAGTCCAGGATAAAAGGACGTAATGTCAAATTTTCAATGATTTTAGGAGATTTTGAAAAATGATTGACTTAGTGCTAGTTTGAGGAATATGGGCTTCCCGGGTAGTTCAGCTAGTAACCAATCTGCCTGCAATGTAGGAGACCCCGGTTTGATTCCTGGGCTGGGAAAATCCCCTGGAGGAGGGCCTGGTAAACCGCTCCAGCATTCTGGCCTGGAGAATCTCCACAGACAGAGGAGCCTGGCGGGGCTACAGTCCATGGGGTTGCAAAGAGTCGGATATGACTGAGCAACTAAACACAGCACAGTCTGAGGAATAGTGAACAATACACATCCCGTGCGAAACACACCCCCTGTGAAAACGCTGAGCATTGCAGCACCCCAGAAAGTTCCCTCTGATCTGAGCCCCACCCCCGCCCCAAGTCAGCCCTCCCCCCAACCAACTGTTCCCAGTTCTTTCACGGTGGATTCGCTTGCAAGTTGTCAAACGTCCTGTAAATTTCATCTTACAGAGTCTTCTCTTTGGTGGTCGGCTCCTTTCACCGGAGCGTCGTGTTCTCGAGATGCACCCATGGTAGGGGGTGTGTAAACAGCTCATCGCTTGTACCAAGGACACTCCTAGCATCAATAGACAGTGTGTTGGTCTCTCCTCATGTGGACGGAACTGTGGTGGGTCTCCAGCATTGGGCACTGATGAATAAAGCTTACATGAGCAAGTCTTCATGTGGACATACATTTTTTTTTTTTTCAAATCTTTCTTGATTTGACCGTGCTGGTTCTTAGTTGTGGCATACAGGATCTTTAGCTTGCGTGTGGCATGTGACTTTTATTTCTCTGACCAGGGATAGATCCCAGGCCCCCTGCATTGGGAAAGTGGCGTCTTAGCCCCTGGACCACCAGGGAAGCTCCTGATTCAGTGTTGACCCCTCTAGCTTCAGAGTCACTACTGAAAGCAAGTCATGTGAGTCCTCCAGATTTTTTTTCTCAAAAGTCATTTGGCTCTTCTGGGCCCTTGATGACTCATCATGAATTTCAGGAGCTGCTTGTCAACAAAGCTTGCTGGCAGTATAATTAGAATTGCATTCCATCTCTGGATAATCTGCAGACAATTTCGAGCTTGATGATACTCAGTCTTCTAATCCTTAAGCGTGATTTACCTTTTCATGAATCTCAGTCGACTTTTAATTCCCTGTCAGCACTGTTTTGTCATTTCAGGGTAGAGGTTTTGCTCCACTTTTGTTCAATTTATCTCCATTATTCTCTGTTTTGTGACGTTACTGTGGATGGCATTTTTGTACTCGAAATTCCATTTGTTCCGTACTATGTTGTATAAAAAGACCGACCTTTCGTTTATTGACCTCTGATTCTGTACCCACGCTGAATTCACTCCTTAGGATTAATAGTTGCTTACTTTTGTTAACCTAGCATGGAATAGATGAGCTGAGAGGATCAGACGGTTGGATGGCATCACCGACTCGATGGACATGAGTTTGAGCAAACTCTGGGAGTTGGTGATGGACAGGGAAGCCTGGCGTGCTGCAGTCCATGGGGTCGCAGAGAGTCAGACACGACTGAGCAACTGAACTGAGCGTGGAATGATGAAAGTAATTAGATTTTTTTTTTTGAAGTGTATCTTTGGAGCTGTGCTGGGTCTCTGTTGCCGCCCGTGGGTTTTTCTCTCCTTGCGGCGGGCAGGGCCTCCTCTCGAGGTGAGGTGCACAGGTGTTTTCACTGTGGCGGCTTCTCCTGTTGGGGACCACGGGCCCTAGAGCGCGTGGGCTTCAGTAGCTGTGGCTCTTGGTCTGTAGCGCACAGACTCAGTAGTTGTGAGACGTGGACTTAGCTGCCCCCTCAGCATGGTGGGATCTTCCGAGATCGGGGATCAAACCCGTATCCCTTGCATTGGCAGGCTGATTCCTCACCACCGAGCCAGCAGGGGAGACCAGTGGTGGTTTGTGCATCTCAGCACTTTCTGCCCAGAAAAGCATGTTTCTGCGCTGATAGACCCTTACCTCCACCTTGTTACGGCTCTTACCTGAAGTAATACAATCCACTGTGTTACTGCACCTTGAGCTCCGGTACGACCGCGAACGAAGATGAGAGTGAACAGCCCCTCCTCTTTATCCTCGTCGGAGTGGAACGCCTCCGGTCTTTCATCGTCTGAGTTCCGTAGTCTCAATCTTGAGTTTATCACAAGCCCTTTCTGTGTCGGAGAAGACCCTGATGCTGGGAAAGATTGAGGGCAGGAGGAGAAGGGGACGGCAGAGGATGAGATGGTTGGACGGCATGGCCGACTCGATGGACGTGAGTTTGGGTGGACTCCAGGGGTTGGTGGTGGACAGGGAGGCCTGGCGTGCTGCGGTTCATGGGGTCGCAGAGAGACAGACAGGACTGAGTGACTGAACTGAACTGATTCCAAAAGGCTGGCCTTCCCCCTCTCTTCAAAACATGCTCTGTGCATACTTAACTTCTACACCCTTGTTGACGTGATGTCCAAAACTGCCTTCTGTCCTCTTCTCACTTTCCATGGAATTCCATCATTCGGAGCCCAACGGAAGACCCTGTTCCTGGGAGAAAACCTCTGATCTCATTCTTTCAGTGATAGAGATGTAATTTTTTTTTTCCTCTGTGACATTGGACTAGGTGATAGTAAATGAAGTTTGCATATGTCCTCAGACCTCTAGGGTTTCTCATGGTCAGTAAGGTCCATCTCTCACAGCAGTGCATTTTCCAGTGAGGAGTAGCAATCACGTCTTTCTCCTTCCTTGGAATCCCCATCACACTGGGTACCAGGCCTTGTATGCAGTTTAGGGTCCATATTTCACGGTTGGTACTTCATATATTAATTTAATGTTGGCATCATTAGGCTCCTGTTTTGTGTTTTTTTTTTAATCATGTATACCTTCCAGCGTTCTTATTAAATGATGTCAAAGTATTCACGTTGTGCATGGGGCACCAGATGTAACAGAAGATCTGTTTTCCATTCTCTTCAATGTTGACTCCTGACTGATGTCTCATCAAAGTCTTTGTTGGTTCATGGAGAGATTACTTGGGGTTTTGGATCTGGTTTCTTTTTTTTTTTTTGCAATTTTCCTGGTTTTTGCTCTTCTCCTCCCCTTATTCTGGCATACTCTATGGCCCTCCGACTGAACACCACTTCAAAGCATCTCTGAATCATATAGGCAGGTAGGAAGACACCTTTGGGGTCCAGGGTCCCGGGAGCCTCAGGCAGGCATTTCCCTGAGGGGGATAGAGCAGGATTCATCTGATTGGTGGTTGCTATGGAAATCAAGACCCGCCCACCCACGCTGGGTATGATGATGCCACCGTAGGTAGGGGGAGGACTGGGGGAGTGCTGGGGGATCGGGGGGGGGGCGGCTGGGGAGATTCAGGTGGTGCTGACCCAGCCCTGTAGTTACTTAGGGCAGGAAGCACGGTACTAAATCTGCCACGTGAAAGGAGATCGGTCAGCAAATGTATAGAGCCACAATCCACCCATTTTAAACTCTTCAGTGAAGTTCAGTTCAGTTCAGTCACTCAGTCATGTCCGACTCTTTGCGACCCCATGAATCGCAGCATGCCAGGCCTCCCTGTCCATCACCAACTCCCGGAGTTTACTCAAACTCATGCCCATCGAGTCGGTGATGCCATCCAGCCATCTCATCCTCTGTCGTCCCCTTCTCCTCCTGCCCCCAATCCCTCCCAGCATCAGGGTCTTTTCCAATGAGTCAACGGTTCGAATGAGGTGGCCAAAGGATTGGAGTTTCAGCTTCAACATCAGTGCTTCCAATGGACACCCAGGACTGATTTCCTTTAGGATGGACTGGTTGGATCTCCTTGCAGTCCAGGGGATTCTCAAGAGTCTTCTCCAACACCACAGTTCACAAAAGCACCAATTCTTCTGCCCTCAGCTTTCCTTATAGTCCAACTCTCACATCCATACGTGACCACTGGAAAAACCATAGCCTTGACCAGATGGACCTTTGTTGGCAAATCCTGGCATGCTGCAGTCTCTGGGATCGCAGAGTTGGACACGACTGAGCTACTGAACTGAACTGAACTGGATCTTTGTTGCAGCACACAAAATCTTTAGTTGTGGCATGCAAACTCTCAGTTGCACCATGCGGGGTCCTAGTTCCCTGACCAGGGATTGAACCCAAGCCCCCACTGCATTGGGAGGCCAGAATCTTGCCTACTGGGACCACCAGGGAAGTCCCAAGACCTGTACCTCTGCTACGAAGTGAGAGAATCACATCTTCCTCTTTTTAAAGCCAGGAATTTAACTCTAATCTTTCTTATGTGCTTATCCCTTCCTAGAGCAATGAGATTCAGGACCAAAGGCTGATTTTAAGAGTGAGGATCTGCAGAAAATAAAATAAGTACCAAGAAGAAACCATAGGCCAGGTATCATTTCCAAAAAATTAAAGTAAGTTGTATTCATATAAGAATTTGGAAGGAAGAGTACAAATCTTAACAGGATGCTTTTGGACAGTGATCATCCAGAAAATGATGAAGAAGTTGACACATATCTTTTTCATGTTCACTTACCTGAGCAGGTTGAATCAAGAAATGTCACTTAATTTAGATTTTTATACATTTACCTAAAGCCAAAAAGAGAACAGATTTATCTGAGAAGAAATGCCACCAAAGTTTTACATAAGTCCTGAGTGAGTCTCCTGAAACACTTTGTTTTTATATATTTATTTTGATTTTTTTTTCCATTTATTTTTATTAGTTGGAGGCTAATTACTTTACAATATCGCTTCTCCTGAAACGCTTTGAAAATGTTGATAGGACAAATCAAAAGTTTGTTCTCTGTTTTTGTTTTTTTTTTTTCTTTTCCATTCTCTTTCACTAAGATTTTCTTATTTGCATACAATCTCCCAAATCTACGATGAACCTCTCTTTTGTTCCCCACCACCCCAACCCCCGAGTCTTTTTGAATTACTGCTGAAAGTTTCTATATTTAAGAACTAAAGTGTCTTTCTACATGTTCTTATAATCCCCAAGCTAGCTAAACTGGAATATTTATAGCATAAACATTGGCAATTATTTTTTTCCCCCCCAAAGACTTTAAAAAAAAAAAAAACAAACCAGGTTGTGAGTGATAGAAAACAGAGAGATTTTGCTAAAATGGAAAGGAAAATTATCTGCATAGTTGAAGTCATGCAGACACGTTTGCGGAATGTCTCACGTGAGGCCAGGGAGCCCGGGCATTTCCCTGAATTATCGCGGAGGAAACTAGTGTCGTGTGACTTGTAACGCCGGTGGAGTATCTTGGTGAGCTATCGTCTGCAGATGTCTGATGGAGCAAACAGACCGCCGGAACCCCAGGCTCTCGTGAAATCTCCGCTCAAGTGCTGTTAAGTCGCTCAAGATTTATGACTCCTGAATCCAAAGACAGGAACACAAATCCCATTACCCCCCTTTGTTACGTACAATGATCGCAAACACCCTGCCTTGCAGGCAGGCACCAAATGGTGGTGGGACTGAGCATTTAAAATGCTTGCCATTGCATTTGGGGGGCGGGGGGCGGAAGGATGGAAAATCACTTAAGAGTCCGCATTCTCTACAGGCTCCTAGAGGTGCCTCCCACGGAATCACTGGGAAAACGCTACCACAAATTAAGTGGACAGGCCCAGGAATACGGTATCTTTCGCTCGGAATTTTCCAGCACATTATACACCAAGGGATGTCTACTTCTCACCTAGAGGGCTCATATTTCTGGGTTATACAATGGTTTCTGTCTCCTCCTGGATTATTGCCTTTTCTTTTTTTTTTTTTTTAAGTTGGTGGAAAATTGCTTTACAATGTTGTGCTGGTTTTTCCCATACCGCAGAGCGAATCAGGCATAATTATGTGTGTGTGGCTGCCTTCTTGAGCCTCCACTTGGCTCGTCAATACTGGTTTTCCAGATTCCATATATATGCGTTACCAGATGATACTTGTTTGTCTGTTTCTGACTTACTTTGTATGGGAGGCTTTAGGTTCATCTGCGTCACTACAACTGACTCAGATTTGTTCCTTTTTTTTTTTTTTTTTTTTTTAGATTTGTTCCTTTTTAATGGCTAAGTAGTATTCCATTGTATATATATATGTACCACATCTTCTTTATCCGTTCATCTGTTGATGGACGTCTAGGTTGCTTCCATGTCCTGGCTATCGTGAATAGCGCTGGAATGAACACTGGTATGTCTTTTCGAATTGTGGTTTTCTGAGGTTATATGCTTAGCAGTGCAATTACTGGGTCACATGGTAGATTCATTCCTAGTGTTTTAAAGAATCTCTGTACCGTTTCCTAAAACAGCCTGTATCAGTTTACATTCCCACCCACGGGGTGAGAGGGTTCCCTTTTCTCCACATCCTCTCCAGCTTATATTGTTTGTAGACTTCTTGGTGATGGCCCTTCTGACCGGTGTGAGGTGATACCTCATTGTAGTTTGGATTTGCATGTCTCTCATAATGAGTAATGTTGAGCTTCTTTTCCTATGTTTTTTTGGCCATCTGTACATATTTTCCTAGAAGAAATGCCTGCTGAGGTCTTCTGCCCATTTTTTGATTGTGTTGTCTTTCTGATATTAAGCAGTATAAGCTGCTTGTTTATCTTGCAGATTAATCCTTTGTCAGTTGCTTGAGTATAATCTTGAAGAATAAAACACTCTCAGCTCTTCTCCTGAAACACACACAATTAAATGAAGAATTAAATGTACAGTTCTCCGCTTCTCCAACTTAGCATTGTTTGATTTTGAGATGAGACAGTCCATGGGAGTTTGGAAATAGCCAAGATTCAGGGAGCACCATGAATATAGCCTCTGAGGTTTTCCAGTGAACATAGTATGCAGTGGTGATGTCACTGTGAAACTTTATGGGAAACACTGTTTTAAATCCATTTCTGGTGAGAACTTGGCCTCTTATGTGAAAGCTTCCTCTGATGCTCATCTAAATGGTGTCAATCTATTGGATAATGAATTTACTCAGAGGGGACACCGCCTGAATGAGGGACACCCCCCAGATCAGGCTCATAACTAAAAAAAAAAATTTACTCCAAGACCTGTAACTTTGCAGAATTTGGCCCTGGTTCACAGGAAGGAATGAGAGCTTGCTCCAGGGGTGTGGGGAGTAAGGCCTGGTGGGGAGCTGACTTGTTCTGAAAGTCGGCTTGATGCGTGGACAGTCTCCGGTCTCAGAATGGATCTGGGGCAGGCGGGGATGGGCATGAGCCTCCCATTGGAGCGACTGTTCATGCCATCTTCACACGAGCACCAACCGCTTCAGCGAGGCATACATCTCGTTTTCTTGGGACAAGCTCGTCAGTGTTAATCTGAGGTCGTCTGGGCCCCAGAGTCCGCCAGTCCCTTGGTACCCGGAGGAAGAACCATCTCAGCATCTCAGGGAGTTTGACCACTTGGTGGACAGTCGCCTTCCGGCTCTGTCTGCAGGTCACCGTACCCGCGGGAGCCACTGTGAGCCCTTCTGAGATGCCGTTTTCTCCAGGAGACTCCGCAGTGCTGGGGTTTCAGAAGCCTTTGAGCCTCAGCTTAAACCCCTGGGCCCTCTGCCTGCCATCTGAGGCTCAGGCTTCAGCATAGAAACAACGCTAAATTCCTTCCAGGAGAGAGGGAGAAGAGGCCATAGCAGACCGAGTCTCAGGGAGCAAAGCTGTTTAATCACCATCTCATCTATTCATGGAGTGGACTAAACCTGCTTAGGGTATCCTTAAAACCCGTTCCAAATGGAAACAAGACAGTCAACGCTCATTTATTTTATTCAGACCTCCTTTCTGCCTCTTACCCTTCCGTCCTTCCTTGAGCCTTTACCCCAGACAACGGGACTAAGAGATGCATTTTTCCCGCACTATGGAGAAAGAGAATTGGCACTGAGATTTCTGACCTGAATTCCTCAAATACATGTCATGTGGGTGCATTCCTGAAAATCCATGATGACATTGGGCTCTGTGAATGGAATGAGCAAGACTGTATACATATAATTAAACTTGGAATCTGCCTCTGCAAGCTAAGCTTGAACTGACATATAAATCATTGTACATCTCTGGGTAAGCCAGAAGTTGTGTTTTGAGGTCATCCCGACTGAATCTTTGGAGGAATGGACTGCGGCGATAGAGCTGGCTTTCTGGCATATTTGCGCTGTGGTGTTAGGCTTTCTGATATACAAAAGCCAGGTCCTGGGGAGGCAGAGAGGAAGCCCCAGGGTGGACGGTCAACGTTGAAGTGGGGTACGGCAGGGCACCTCGTACTGTGAAGCGCAGTGGATCTTCCCCTCGCCAGCAACACGCATGATGACTATTTAGGTTTCCAGGCTATGCCACGGTGTCTGCATAAGTGTCTGGAATGCCTGAGCTGCTCAGCAGAAATGGCAGAACTTGTGCAAGGCCCAGCTCCAAATGTGAGAGCTGGAAGCCGTCACGCTCGTCTACATTCACTTTTGCAACGACGCACATCCTAGAAGGTGCTTATTGATGTCCGGTGGGTTCTAATGTCACATGCTATATGCTGCTGTCTCTGGTTGTCCCAGATTTGATATCAGACATTCACAGAACGAGCAGGATCACTTTTATTTTTGATAGGACTTTCTTACAGGTCGTTTTCTTTTCTTAAAAAAAATATACTTTGCTATTTATTTAATTTTTTTTTTTTTTTTTTAGCTGCAGGGGATCTTGGTTGCTGTGGGCAGGCTTTTCCCTAGTTGCAGCGAGCGGGGGCTGCTCCCCAGTTGCAGTCCGCGGGCTTCTCATCGCCGTGGCCTCTCTTGCTGGGGAGCACAGGATCTAGGCCACTTGGGCTCAGTAGTCGTGGCTGTCAGGCTCCAGAGCACAGACTCGGTGCTTGTGGAGGGCAGGCTTAGTTGCTCTGAGACACGTGGGATCTTCCCAGACCAGGGATCGAACCAGCCCACGTTTCCCTGCCCTGGTGGGCGGATTCTTTACCACTGGACCACCTGGGAAGCCCTCCGTTTATGTTTCATTTATCTCAGTTTTCATCCCTGTTTCTCCTTTATGCTACTCAATTTTTTAAAATG
Source organism: Cervus elaphus (assembly GCF_910594005.1). NCBI lineage: Eukaryota > Metazoa > Chordata > Mammalia > Artiodactyla > Cervidae > Cervus > Cervus elaphus. The sequence goes on along the minus strand of NC_057848.1, from coordinate 173,731,006 downwards.
TCTTTTTTAAATGTCTCTGTCTCTGTAGGATCTTAAGTTTTATTATAGCGTCTACGTGGCTTCATTGCATCATACAGGAATCTTTCCTGGACAGTGAGTTAAGGGCAGCCTTTCATTGGTAACGTGTGTGTGTGTATGTGTGTGTGTGTGTATTTGAAATAAATGCTTGGCATCGCTTGTATTTTGAATTACCGATCAAACCTGCACATTCTCATCCTTCTAGTTTGGCTTTGGAAAGCTCGTAAGTTGTTGAGAAGTCTGGTCTCCCCTTTGGAGCTAGCTAATGAAGCCTTAGTAAGTGGGAGACGTCCCAGCCCTATACATTTTCCCTTTTCCCCTCTTCAGAGTCAGTCAGCCAAAGCTGCTCTCAGTATTTAGAGGAAGGGACGATAGTTTCAACTGCACAGTGAATCTGCCTCTATTAAAACACATAGTTTCCCCTAACCATTTCTGCCTTCCTGATTGTATTAAGAGCTCTTTGGTGACTGGGAGCATTTCTGTTGGATTCAGATCTCAATGGGGCTTCCCTGGTAGCTCAGTGGTAAAGAATTCATCTGCAATGTGGGAGACCTGGGTTCGATCCCTGGGTTGAGAAGATCCCCTGGGGAAGGGAAAGGCTACCGACTCCAGTATTCTTGCCTGGAGAATTCCATGGACAGAGGAGCCTGGCAGGCTCCACGAGGTTGCAAAGAGTCGGGCATCATTGAGCAACTAATACTTCACTTTTCTCACATCTGTGAATGACTGCTGGGAAAACCAAGGGCTTCACTGTACGCATACGCACACACACACAGACACTGTTTTCCAGATTCTCTTCCATCATGATCTATCACAGGATATTGAATGGAGTTCCCTGTAATCTGCAGTAGGTCTTTATTGTTTATCCGTCCTGTGTATAATTATTTGCCAACCTCAAACGGTCAGTCCGTCCTTTCCCCACCCCCTCGGTAACCACGTATCTACGAAGAAGTCACTTTGTATGAATGACAGAGCGTATTAGACCAGAAAGCTTTGAATTACGTTCCCCTGAGGTTCTCAGAAAGTCAGCCTAGAAGCCGCACAGTAATGATGGCAGAGTTGAGGCTTGTAAAATCCATTTAGATGATTCTGATTTTTTTTTTCAGTCATGTTACAAAGATAGGAGCCTCATTCTCTTTTATCATTTATACTTGTAAACCACTAATGTATGCATGACCTTGCTACACATGATTAAATTTCACTTTAATTGGGAAATTGTTCATATTTTAACTCAGTAGGTTAAAAGCTATTAATACTAATGTTGTCTTTCTAAGGGAGAGCTTTTCCAATTCAGCTGGAATCTTCTTAACTTTTATTTCTGCAGTGTTGGAAAAGACTCCTCTAGCAGGGTGGATTTTCCTAGAGCTAAGATAATGAAAAATCAATGTACGTGAAACTTGAATGCATTTTGGGATTTGTTTGGATCAGCATCCCATTCCTTTTTATCAGTGACTGCTTGGGACACGGTCTCCCAAAGGGAGTGCAGTCAACAAGCTGTGCCTCTTCAGGCATCAACTGCAAGCTAGAGCATGTCAATGTCATCGCTTCCCGCGGGCCTGACCAAGTCTCCTCTCCAAGCCCAGAACCAAGAGGGCGGACCTTGGAGCTCCCATTCTGTGGGTCAGGGGTGTAACTCTAGGACCAGGAGAGGTGGAAGAATGGAAAGCAGTGACTCCGTCTTCCCTCTCGAGTTTGAGCAAACTCAGGAAGATACTGAAGGATGGGGAAGCCTGGCGTGCTGCGGTCCACGAGGTTGCAAACAGTCAGACACGACTGAGCGACTCAACAACAGCAATCTGATTCTTTAGCATCGTTCTCCATAAATCTCCGGAAGTCCTGGGATGCGTTTACACATTGCTTTACCTTCCCCGGCTTTAGTAAGAGCGTATCATGTTGTTCTTGATGTTGCTGATCTTGTTCAGCCGCTCAGTCGTGTCCGACTCTTTGCGACCCTGTGGACTGCAGCACGCCAGGCCTCCTTGTCCATCACCAACTCCCAGAGCTTACTCAAACTCATGTCCATTGAGTCGGTGATGCCATCCAACCATCTCATCCTCTGTCATCCCCTTCTCCTCCCGCCCCCAATCTTTCCCAGCATCAGGGTCTTTTCTAACAGGTTGGCTCTTCCCATCAGGTGGCCAAAGTATTGGAACTTGAACCTCAGCAACAATCCTTCCAATGAATATTCAGTATTGGTTTCTTTTAGGATTGACCGGCTTGATCTTACAGTCCAAGGACTCTCAAGAGTCTTCTCCAACACCACAGTTCAAAAGCATCATTTCTTTGGCGCTCAGCCTTCTTTATGGTCCAACTCTCACATCTGTACATGACCACTGGAAAAACCATAGCTTTTAGGATAAGCACCTTTGTTAGCAAAGTGATGTCTCTGCTTTTTAATATGCTGTCTAGGTTGGTCATAGCTTTTCTTCCAAGGAGTGTCTTTTAGTTTCATGGCTGCAGTCACCATCTGCAGTGATTTTGAAGCCCCCCAAAATAAACTCTGTCACTGTTTCCATTTTTTCCCCATCTGTTTGCCATGAAATGATGGGACCAGATGCCGTGATCTTAGTGTTTTGAGTGTTGAGTGTTAAGCCAGCTTTTTCACTCTCCTCTTTCACCTTTAAGAAGCTCTTTAGTTCTTCTTCGCTTTCTGCCATAAGGGTGGTGTCATCTGCATATCTGAGGTTATTGATATTTCTCCCAGCAATCTTGATTCCAGATTGTGATCCACCCAGTTCAGCATTTCTCACAATGTATTCTGCATATAAGTTAGCTAAGCGGGGTGACAACTTACAGCCTTAACGTACTCCTTTCCCGATTTTGAAGCAGTCTGTTGTTCCTTGTCCAGGTCTAACTGTTGCTTCCTGACCCACATGTAGGTTTCTCTGGAGATAGGCCAGGTGGTCTGGTATTCCTATTTCTTTACAAATTTTCCACAGTTTGTTGTGATCCACACAATCAAAGGCTCTAGCATAGTCAATGAGGCAGAAGTAGATGTTTTTCTGGAATTCCCTTGCTTTTTCCATGATCCAGTGAATGTTGGCAATTTGATCTCTGGTTTCTCTGCCTCTTAGAAACCCAGCTTATATATCTGAAATTTCTCAGTTCACATTCTGCTGAAGGATTTTGAGCATTACCTTGCTAGTGTGTGAAATGAGCACAATTTGACGTTAATTTGGTCTTCCCTGGTGCCTGGTAAAGAATCCGCCTGCAATACGGGAGACCTGAGTTTGATCCCTGGGTTGGGAAGATCCCATGGAGAAGGGAATTGCTACCCACTCTAGTATTCTGGCCTGGAGAATTCCATGGATGATATAGTCCATGGGGTTACAAATAGTCAGACAGGATTGAGAGACTTGTAAGGTAAGGTACAGTAATTTGAACATTCTTTTTCATTGCCCTTCTTTGGGACTGGAATGAAAACTGACCTTTTCCAGACCTGTGGCCACTGCTGAATTTTGCAAATTTGCTGGCTGATTGGGTGTAGCACTTTCACAGCATCATCTTTTAGGATTTAAAACAGTTCTGCTGAAATTCCATCACCTCCACTAGCTTTGTTTGTAGTGATGCTTCCTAAAGCCCACTTGACTTCACATTCTAGGATGTCTGGCTCTAGGTGAGTGATCACTCTATCATGATTATCCAGTCATTAAGACCTTTTTTGTATAGTTATGTGTATTCTTGCCAGCTCTTCTTAATATCTTCTGCTTCTGTTATGTCCATACCATTTCTGTCCTTTATTGATGGAGCCATCTTTGCATGAAATCTTCCCTTGGTATTTCTAGTTTTCCTGAAAAGCTCTCTAGTCTTTCCCATTCTATTGTTTTCCTCTATTTCTTTGCACTGATCACTGAGGAAGGCTTTCTTATCTCTCCTTGCTATTCTTTGGAACTCAGCATTCAGATGGGTATATCTTTCCTTTTCTCCTTTGCCTTTAGCTTCTCTTCTTTCCTCAGCTAGTTGTAAGGCCTCCTCAGACAACCACTTTGCCTTCTTGCATTTCTTTTTCTTGGGGATGGTCTTCATCCCTGCCTCCTGTAGAGTGTTACAAAGGTCTGTCCGTAGTTCATCAGGCGCTCTGTCTACCAGATCTAATCCCTTGAAGCTGTTCATCATCACCACTGTATGATTGTAAGGGATTTGATTTAGGTCATAGCTGAATGGTCTAGTGGTGTTCCCTACTTTCTTCAATTTAAGTCTGAACTTAGCAATAAGGAGCTCATGATCTGAGCCACAGCTCCAGGTCTTGTTTTTGCTGACTCTGCATAATTTCTCCATCTTTGACCTCCAAGAATATAATCAATCTGATTTCAGTATTGACCATCTGATGATATCCACGTGTAGGGTCATCCCTCAGTCACTGGAAAAGGGTGTTTGCTATGAACAGTGCATTCTCTTGACAAAACTCTGTTGGCCTTTGCCCTGCTTCATTTTGTACTGCAGGGCCATACTTGCCGTGTATCTCTTGACTTCCTACTTTTGCATTGCAGTCCCCTGTGACGAAAAGGACATCTTTTCTTGGTGTTAGTTCTAGAAGGTCTTGTATGTCTTCATACACATGGCCGGTTTTAGCTTTTTCGGCATTGGTGGTTGGGGCGTAGACTTGGACTATTGTGATATTGAATGGTTTGCCTCGGAAATGAACAGAGATCATCTATCATTTTTGAAGTTGCACCCAAGTACTTCATTTTGGACCCTTTTGTTGACTATGATGGCTACTCCATTTCTTCTAAGGGATTCTTGCCCAGAGTAGTAGATATAATGGTCATCTGCGTTAAATTCACCCATTTCAGTCCATTTAAGTTCACTGATTCCTAAAATGTGGACGTTCACTCTTGTCATCTCCTGCTTGACGACTTTCAATGTATCTTGATTCATGGACCTAACATTCCAGCTTCCTGTGCGATATTGTTCTTGACGGCATCGGATTTGACTTTCACCACCAGACGCATCCACAGCTGAGCGTCATTTCCGCTTTGGCCCAGCCAATTCATCTTTTCTGGAGTTACTAGTAATTGCCGTCTGCTCTTCCCCAGTTGTGTATTTGGACAGCTTCCAACCTGGGGGGCCCATCATCTGGGAGTATCTTTTTGCCTTTTCATACTGTCCACGAGATTCTCACAGCGAGCATCCTAGCATGGATTGCTGTTTCCTCCTCCAAGGGACCACATTTTCTCAGAACTCTTCACTATGACCCGTCCCTCTTGGGTGGCCCTGTGCAGAATGGTTACAGCTTCATTGAGTTACACAAGCCCCTTCACCATGACAAGGCTGTGATCCATGAAAGGTATATTTTTTTAAAAAATTCAGACAACAACTTGGAGTTAAACTAGATTACGTTAGAGAAAAATCAAAACATTCTCTGGCTTTATTGAGAAAGAAATTTTGTTGTGAAGAACATAATGGTAACTATAATAATTGCTTATACCCATATATACGTGATGTGTGTGTGCTGAGAAATTTTGGGTAACATAGAATATAACATTATCTGGACTGTCTAAACAACAAGTGTTTACTTGGCCTAACTACACATTGAATAAGCAATTGTTCTGTTTAATAAGCAAAATGCTTTCAGTATTTAAACATCATATCCGTACAACCCCCAAAAGTAAGGCTGATTAATAATTTCCACTGGTTTTTCATGGAATGAAGCAAATCTGATGAATAACTTGGTCGCAGTGTACACTTTGACATGCAAGTGAACTCCTGGCTTCCACGATTATCGTGACCAAGAACTTCTGAAAAGCCTTATGTGCATTGGAAAGCTGGAGAAGCCTGAAAGAGTCTTTGATGATTTACAATAGAAAGGCTCTTGTTACTCTTTTAAATACCCCTTGAGAAAGGCCAGATAGCAGAGGGCAGGTTTCATCTCAATTTGCATCCACGTCCTCTCTAAGCATTTAATCTTTGGTAGCATTTCGTGAAATTACAGGACGTACGATCTGCGTGAAGATATCATGCAGAGGATGTCGGGGAAATTTATCTGTCCTCTGTTAAACTGCCTCTGGCATATTACCGCGCGAGCCCCAAACCATTAATTAAGAGCTTGACAAGGATTACATTCCAGGACTCATGCAATTTATACCATTTTGGGTGCCATAGAGATAGGAAACGCTGATGGACGTTTTCTGACTTCAGCTGTATCTAGTTTGACATGACTGCTGAAATGTAATTCAGCAACATGTATTTTATTTACTTGGTTTTTTTTTTGGTTTGTTAGTTGGGTTTTTTCTTAATCAGGCCAGTAGGCATAGATGTAGGCTATAGTTCTACATATCATGGAGTATGCCAAAATGTTAATGCTGGCTTGTTTTTTTTTTCCTCAAAGTCTCAAGTATTGGATTGTCCCAGCTTGCAAGTCTGTTACTGTTGTTCAAGAAGAAGGTTCTGAAATGAGTTAACACCAGTGTTTGCATGTTCAGCTGCCCAGTTGTATCCAGTTGTTTGCGACCCCATTGACTGAAGCCAGCCAGGCTCCTCTGTCCATGGTATTCCCCAGGCAAGAATACTGGAGTCTCTTGCCATTTCCTCCTCCAGGGCATCTTCAAGACCCAGGGATCGAACCTGTGTGTACTACATCTTTGCATTGCATGCAAATTCTTTACCATTGAGCCATTGGGTGGCTCATTGGAAGGAATGATGCTGCTGCTTCAATCCTTTGGCCACCCGATGAAAAGACCCTGATGCTGGGAAAGACTGAAGGCAGGAGGAGAAGGGGGCGACAGAGGATGAGATGGTTGGCTGGCATCACCGACTCAACGGACATGAGTTTGAACAAACTCCTGGAGATGGTGAAGGAGCCATTGGCTGGCTCAGTGGTTGAAATAACCCCCCACTGGAAGCTGGGGTTAACTGACCCTGTCATCTGTTGCTTTGAGAAGCCTTATCAGAGGGAGAGTGGCCCCCTATTCAGATACTGACCTAACATTCTGGGGAAAGTCTTTCTGCTCATAACATGCCCACTGTGATGTCATGTGACTTCATTCAAGATAACACGTTGTGATCTGAATGAGAATGGAGATTTTTAACTTCTGTAGTATACGTATCACTCACCAAAAACTGTTACCAGATCATTCCATGTCTTTCTATTCTGGTCAAATTAAGTCTGGAAAGACATGTCCTTATTAGTAATGTTCAGTCGCTCAGTCGTGTCCAACTCTTTGCAACCCCATGGACTGCAGCATGCCGGGGTTCCCTGTCCTTCACCATCTCGTGGAGTCTGTTCAAACTCATGTCCATCGAGTCGATGATGCCATCCAACCATCTCATCCTCTGTCACCCCCTTCTCCTCCTGCCTTCAGTCTTTCCCAGCATCAGGGTCTTTTCATTGGGTGGCCAAAGGATTGAAGCATCAGCGTAATTCCTTCCAATGAATATTCTCCTTTAGGATGGACTGGTTGGATCTCCTTGCAGTCCAAGGGACTCTCAAGAGTCTTCTCCAACACCCAACACCACAGTTCAAAAACAGCAATTCTTTGTCGTTCAACCTTCTTTTTGATCCAACTCTCACATCTATACATGACTGGCTGGAAAAACCGTAGCTTTGACTAGACGGACCTTTGTCGGCAAAGTAATGTCTCTGCTTTTTAATATGCTATCTAGGTTGGTAATAACTTTCCTTCCAAGGAGTAAGCGTCTTTTAATTTCATGGCTGCAGTCATGATCTGCAGTGATGTTGAAGCCCAGAAAAGTAAATTCAGCCACTGTTTCCAATGTTTCCCCATCTATTTGCCATAAAGTGATGGGACCAGATGCCATGATCTCAGTTTTCTGAATGTTGATCTTTAAGCCAACTTTTTCACTCTCCTCTTTCACTTTCATCAAGAGCCTCTTTAGTTCTTCTTCACTTTCTGCCATAAGGGTGGTGTCATCTGCATATCTGAGGTTATTGATATTTCTCCCGGCAATCTTGATTCCAGCTTGTGCTTCCTCCAGCCCAGCGTTTCTCATGATGTACTCTGCATATAAGTTAAATAAGCAGGGTGATAATATGCAGCCTTGACGTACTCCTTTTCCTATTTGGAACCAGTCTGCAGTCCATGTCCAGTTCTAACTGTTGCTTCCTGACCTGCATACAGCTTTCTCAAGAGGCAGGTCAGGTGGTCTGGTATTCCCATCTCTTTCAGAATTTTCCACAGTTTATTGCGATCCACACAGTGAAAGGCTTTGGCATAGTCAATAAAGCAGAAATAGATGTTTTTCTGGAATTCTCTTGCTTTTTTGATGATCCAGTGGATGTTGGCAAGTTGATCTCTGCAACTGTACCTACATCTGTAATTATATTTACATCTCTGTCTGTAATTGTATCTATATCTAAGTCTATAACTATATCAGTAACTATATCTATATTTGTAATATATCTATACCTGCGTCTGTAATTATATCTATATCTAAGTATATAACTATCTATGTCTGTAACTGTGCCTATGTCTATTTGTATACTTGTATCTATATCAGCATCTGTCACTGTCTCTATATCAAAGTCTATAACTATATATATCTGTAACTGTACCTATATCTATATCTGTCAGTACATCTGTACATTTATATATTTAAACACAGATATGTCTGCATATATGAATCCACATACCGGTTATGACTTGGTTTAAGAAAAAATCCTAAGAAAACAGAAAATGTCCAGGTTTTACAAAACACTTTCATACACAAACTGCATTTCAGCAGTACAGATTGACCCCCCCCCCCCCCGCCAGTCATTTATAAGCTGACTCATGTGTCCATTGATGAAAAAAAGAGGATTGTGTACAGTGAGACCCAGATCAAAGGGAAAATTGTCACAGAACTAACTGTCACTTGTCTACCACGTCATGAAAAGGTGAATTCCATATGGCAAAGCCTGTGACAGACCTATTTATAGCCACCTAAACTTTCCTTATTACCATGGAAAAGACGGAATGTAAATGACCTTCATCTTCAGTATAAGAAACTAGAAAACATAATTGGAAAAGCCTAGGAAGACATCTGGTTTCTGGTTCCCCAGCAAGGAGAAAAATCAACAGCTCTTCTCAAATCCAGGACAGAGAGGAAGACACCACTGTCCCCAGCATTGATGAATTGCCGGAGGCTCACGTGGACAAGTCTGAGAGTTGAAAATTCCAAGGGTGTGGGGGGTGGGGGTGGGGCAGCAATTTTCTTTGCACTTACTGCAAGGTACTCAATTAGGTTTTTACGGTAAATACTGGAGAAGGAGGCCCTCACAATTCCAGCAGGAGGAAGGGGAATGCAGATAGCAGGAATCAGTAGTGAGTAGGTCACATCTGTTGGCTGCTTCGTCCAGCAGCAGAGGACAGGTGCTTCTCAAGTTCACGTGCAATCACTCCCCAGGACAGACCCTATCCTGAGCCATAAGTACAAACTTACAGGGTTGGAAATCGTACAATATCTGCTCTCAGGACACAGCAGAATTAAACTAGACATCGGGAACAGAAAGATAGCTGGAAAACCCCAAATGCATGGAAAAGTCCACACCGCTAAATCACACGGAGGTGAAAGAAATCTCTAGAGAAAGTTTAAAGTTTTTTGAACTGGCTGAAAGTGAAAACACTCCTTATCAAAATTTGTCAGATGCAATGCAGGCAGTGCTTAAGGGAGAAATTAGAGCTCTGAATGTATACATTAGGAAGGAGGAAAGATCTAAACTCAGTAATGCGACGTTTTAGCTGAAGAAAAGAAATAGTAAGAATCAGCAGAAATCAATGAAACCGAAAATAAGAAAGCAATTGTTAAAATTAAAAGGATGATAAGGGAATTCTCTGAATGATTCTACGTCCACACGTGTGATGACCTAGATGACATGAACCAATTCCTTGAAAGACACAGTCTTCCAAAATTCACATAAGAAGAAAGAGATGGCGGGAATAGGCCTAGCTCTCCTAAACAGAATCAATAATTGATAGCAATAACCTTCCAGAGCAAAAGGCACCAGGCCCAAGTGGGTTCACTGGTGAACTTCACCAAACATGTAAGGAAGGAATTATACCGGTTCTGTCAGAGGATAGAAGCAGAAGGAATGCTTCCTGACTCATTCTGTGAGGACCACAGACATCAGAACAAAACCAGAGATAAATCTCTGTCCCGTGAACATAGATGCAAAATCGTTAAGACAATGTGAGCAAGCCAAATATAAAAAAGTATAAGAAGAATTATACTCCATGACCAAGTGGGAATTTCCCTGCAGTGATTCCAATGCTGGTTCAGTATTCAAAAATCAATGTAGTCCATGACATCAACAGTCTGGGAAGAAAAAAACCCCAAAACGCATGGTTTTATCAGTGGATGCACAGAAAACATTTAACAAAGTCCAACACATATTCTTGATAAAAGCTCTCAGTAAACTGGCAGTAGAGAGGAACTTCCTCAACTTGATAAAAAATATTCATAATAAAGCAAAATAAATGATTAAAGAAAAGACTGAAAATCGCTAAAATAGCGTAAATAATAGCAGTAATAAATGTCATAAATGTATCCAGTTGCTATTCCTTTGAGGTTAAATTTTTTTTTTTCAGAAAGTTAGACTGGAAAATTAGATGAAGCAAAAATGAATGAGATTATAAATAAAAATAGCAATGTAATCTCATATTAAAGAGATGGAAAGAATTATAGGAACATACTTTGTACACTGCTATTGCAATCCACTTGAGAATTCTGAAGAGAATTGTTCATTTCTTGAAAAAATATCCCAAAGATGCAGAAAACTGAATCCATAGGTAATCAAGGGAGGTGTTGAAATAGCAACTTAAAAGAGACGCAGGTTTAAAAAAACAATATTCATCAGACCCAGATGGTATTACAGCCGGAGTCTATTTGAGCTTTAAGGTACAAATCATTTCTATGTAATGAAAACTTTTCTAGGCTGTAGAAAAAAACTGGGAAGCAGTCCAGTTTCATGGTATGGGTGTAATTTTAATGCTGAAACTTGCTAAAGTACAAAATCATTGGACAAATTCTAGAATATATATGATTCTTGTGTATGATTTGATGCTAAACTTATGGATTACTGGTCAGTAGAGCCTCAGATATTTAAGAAGATGCCTGATATTTCTAGTCCAGGACACAACAATAATTGAGGATATTCCTTTCTAACAAACTAAAAGAGAAACCATGCGTTCATATCCGTGGTAGCTCATGACCCGAGGTGTTTTGATATATTCAGTAGCTGATCCTAAGTAAAGTCTGAGATAGGACCAGAGGAAAACAGCCTAATCACAAAGAAGACTACTTACCACCACTTATCATAAGGAAGAAGGAAGAAACTAGTTCTATTAAAAATAGGAAAACAAAAACAGGGATATGTGCCATCTAGGGATATGTGATTAAAGGAAATCAGTCCTGAATATTCATTGGAAGGACTGATGCTGAAGCTGAGACTCCAATCCTTTGGCCACCTAATGCGAAGAACTGACTCCTTGGAAAAGCCCCCGGTGCTGTGAAAGATTGAAGGTGGGAGGAGAAGGGGGCGGCAGGGAATGAGATGGTTGGATGGCATCACCGATGGGATGGACGTAAGTTTGAGCAAACTCCGGGATCTGGTGATGGACAGGGAAGCCTTAATCAGGGAACTAAGGTCTCACGGGCTTTGCGGCCAAAACATGAAAAAAAGAGAAGCAATATTGTAACAGATTCAATAAAGACTTTTTAGAAAATGGTCCACCTCAAAAAAAGAATCTTAAAAAAAAAAAAAAGACTATTTGAATATTTAAAGTTCCAATCGGGTATTTTAATAACTTTAGCTTGAACTAACATGAAAGGAATAGGTTTTAAAAAATGTTTTTAAACCGCTATGTTTAAAAATAACCAAGCAGTCCTTCCTTCTGCCAGAGGTATCCCCTGGATGTGATGTCACTCTGAAAAGTCCAGTTGGGTCCACTGTCATTTCTGTGGCATCAGAGAACGTCCCAGTACTTGATGGATTTGCGTGAAGAAGACTAGATTGGCAATGATGAAAATTGTCATAGTTCTACGGCAGACACTTAACTGCTACACGCAGCGCTTGCTGAAAATTGATTCTTTAATGCAGTGTTTTAAAGGTGCATCGATGAAGCCCTAAAGACTGCAGATACGACAGAAAGACTTGAGAGAGAATACCAGGTCTCTGACAGATTTCAAGTGACACCTACTGAAATATGAATCAAAGCTCCGTGGATGTTCAGCTGTCTTAGTAACAGAGATTGTTGCCGAGTGAGAGAGCTGACCGATGCTATCTTCAGCCTCCCCGTCACTGTTTCTCAAACAGCTCACTGGAATCTGGTAGGAATTTTATTTGGTAACTCGGTATATTTGTTTCCTCTGAAACTTACCTCAAAGATTCCATAGGCATGTTGTGGTTTTCATCATTATGCTTTAAAGAAGTAAATAATCAGCATAGCTTCAAAAGAAATGGAATACCAATGTAAATTCTGACTCCTTGGTAATGCACAGTGTTAAAAGTGGCTTTGTTCTGTATGAAAACCAAGATGTGCAAATGATTTCTGCTATCTGTATTTTTCCCACATAGAATGACATTTATAATTCCGTTTCTTAAAAAAAAATAAAAGCTACAAATGACCACCACTGCAATATACAGTTAAACTCAACACAGACATGTAACAAGTCTTCATTTGCTAGATGACGGTTTCATGTTGCTCTCTGGGATCCAAACCACACAATCTGTGTAACAGACATGTTGTTAGGGTCTTAAGAATGCTGGGGGCATAGCGGACCGTCTTCGCTGACATCTAGCATGGGTCCACGTCAACTGTCTAAATAGCATCAGGATACTTTATGAGGCTGTATTGCCTCAGAGTTCATGAGGACTGACTAGTCTTATGTTCTAAGTAGGAAAAAGAAATGTGTTTACGACCTGGCAGAAGGGATAGTTAAAACGCCTGCCAAAATTAGGATGTGAAAGACCCCCCCCCAGGGAAGACATCTCACTCTGCCACGTGTGGCCAGAGTTTTCCTTTGATCATTAATTAATTTTTTTTTAACAGCTGCACTGGGTCTTTGTTGCTGCCGGTGGGATTTCTCTAGTCGCCAAGATGGGGGGCTACTCTTCGCTGGGGTGATGTGGGCTTTTCACCCTAAGGGTGTGTGGGTTTCAGTTGTTTGGGTACTCAGGCTCAGAAGTTGCGGCTCCGGAGCTCTAGATCACGACTTCTCTAGTTGTGGCAGGCAGGCTTAAGTTGCTCCAAGGCACATTGGAATCGAACCCATGTCCCCTGCGTCGCAAGGCAAGAATCGCTGGACCACCAGGGACGTCCCTTTGATTGTTCCCATTGCATTGACCTGATGGTTATGAATTACTGGTCCCCCGAAGATTTTGCAGCAAGATGAAAGGTAACATCCTCATCACCGGAGGATGATGTATCCACAAAGCCCTGGGGTGGTCATCAGGACTTGTAGTGACTGCTAGAAGGACTTCTAGTTATGTTGAATCGAGGAGCATTGCTTAAAACGGAAGAACCGCTGCGACAGCAGACTTCTTTCCAAGGCAAGTGCTTCCAGTGCCCCTCAGACGGCAGCCTCGTGGGTTCATCTCCCAGCAGGCTGGGATGTTTCCATGCCACGGCAGCCACTGCCTCGTCTGACGCCGCCAACTCCCTGCAAAGCGCTGTAGATGTTGTCCCCGTGCAGAAGTTAAGAGCTGAGAGGTGAGATGGATGTGGGTTGTGTTAGCTTGCATTGGCAGGGATGCTGCTGTGAGAAATTCAGCTGAACTTTGCAGGAGCCTAGTCAGTCGTCAGCGTTCTCCTTTCGTAAAAGCTGGAGGAAGAGCGTTGTTGTTTGGGAGATTTATTTTTGGCTATAAGTTGACTTGGCACATCATTCCAAGCTTTGCCTTTTGTGGGATGGTTCACAACCATCTCTGTCGTTGCTTCAAAAATATCTGTAGTTAGACAGTAAAGCACTTTCAGGGGAAAAGTAGCTAGAATTTATTCCCACTTGAGACAAGTGACAACCATGTCTGAAGACATTTCGAAACTGTCCTTGGGTTTCCAGTGCTAAATGGAAAACATGGAGTCCTTCATTCAAAACAGGTATCGACATTCTTTTTTTATTTTTGCTCAACAGTGGGTGCAAAAACTTACCGGGATAAACAGATAACACTTGAATAAACATGCCCCTGATGGAGAAGGGCACATTTTCCCCAAGAACCAACATTTTCCCTCCCTCCTTTTCTATCTGGCATTGGTCAAAACCTTTCTCTGCCAAATTTAATTGTGTTTTTTTTTTTTTAAAAATATGCAGTCTTTCTCTGCTTCTTTATGAACAATGGGGAGAAGGAAGTCAGCCTCTGTTGTTCAGAGTCGGGTCCCTTCAGCTTTCCCCGTGGCATGTCTCTCTTGATCTTTGGCTGGACCTCACAAACACGTTTCACGCCCCTCCAAGGTGGCGTGGCTTTTGTTCAGGGCTTTCTGCGGCGTTCCGGAGTTCCGGTGAGAATTGGAGTCCTTCAGCCGTTGCTTAGTACACTTGGCACCAGTTCCACACTGGCCAGGTCAGTGTTGGTTCCCATCCTTCATTCTTTTCTTTTTTTTAAGTGTATTTCTTACATTTTGGCTGCACTCCAGGGTATATGGGATTGTAGTCCCCCAACCAGGGATCAAAGCCATGCCCCCTGCATTGGAAGGCCAGATCTCAACCACTGGACTGCCAGGGAAATCCCCCTCTAATTCTTCATTCTCTATTTCTTGTTCTTCAGTCACTCAATCCTGTCTGTTTGCAACCCCAGGGACTGCAGCACGCCAGGCCTCCCTGTCCATCACCAACTCCCGGAGCTTGCTCAGACTCAACATCCATCAAGTCGGTGACTCCATCCAACCATCTCATCCTCTGTCGTCCCCTTCTCCTCCCGCCTTCAATCTTTCCCCACAGCAGAGTCTTTTCCAATGAGTTGGCTCTTTGCATCAGGTGGCCAAAGTATTGGAGCTTTGGCTTCAGCATCAGTCCTTCCAGTGAATATTCAGGGCTGATTTTCTATAGTATTGATTGATTTTATTTCCTTGCAGTCCAAGTAACTCTCAAGAGTCTCCTCTAATGCCACTCCTCTTCCTGCCATCAATCTTTCCCAGCATCAGGGTCTTTTCCAGTGAGTCAGCTCTTCGCATCAGGTTGCCAAAGTATTGGAGTTTCAGCTTCAACATCAGTCCTTGCAATGAACACCCAGGACTGATCTCCCTTAGGATGATCAGGAAGACACATAAATTTGCCCATGAGCACCAGACAAGGGCAAATGTGGGTGGCCACCATCTTGAAAGCTGGAACGCCCCTGTTCAGATTCTGGAAGAATTCAGGTGACACTTTTTTATCTGTTTGGGAGTCACTGATTCTTCATTTCATTCAGGCATTCATTACGCAAATGTATCTAGCTTTCTTTTTTTAATTAAGGGTTGTGCTGCGTCTTGGTTGCTGTGTGTGGGCTTTCTCCAGTTGCAGTGGGCGGGGGATACTCTCCTCTGGGCTGCAGGGCATGGACTTCTCATTGAGGTGGGTTCTCTTGTTGCAGAGCACGGGCCGTAGATGCATGCAGTTCAGTACTTGCAGCTCGTGAGCTCTGTAGTTGTGACGTGATGGCTTAGTTGCTCTGCAGCATGTGAGGTCTCCCTGGACCAGGGGTCAGATCCATGTCCCCGGCACTGGCAGGCAGATTCTTGGCCAGTGGACCCACCAGGGAATTGCCCACAAATGTTTCTTAAAATGCTAAATTTCCTTGGAGGAAGGGCTAGAGGATTGGGTCAGCAGAACGTGGGCAGCCCTGGACAGCGTTCGTGTCCTCAGGCCAGAGTCGGTGTAGTGTGTGGAAATGGTGATGCCACCCTCGGGCATTTCCTTTCTCCGTACTCCAAGAAGTGCCCTTCCTCCCCGTAAGGCCAGAACTGATGTACGAAATGAACTGAAAAATGCTAAAGAGCTTTCCGAAAAGCTCCCCCTGGGGTAATTCCACCAGCAGTCCCAGTCTGGCTGAACTCCAGTGGTGTTCTCTCACGTAGGGTGAAGTTCATAAGATCATTAACTTGGATGTAGAAAGCACTAGAACTTCCTTTTATTAGTTTATTTCTTTCTCCTTGAGTAGTTAGGAGGGTGACTAAGATGTACCGATTGTTTTTCTTTTTTGGATTCCACGTGTAAGCACCATCGTATGATATTTGTCTTTGATGTACTTCACTCAGTATCATAGCCTCTGAGTCCATCCACGTTGCTGCGAATGGCATTATGTCATTCTTTTTGAGGGCTGAGTAGTATTCCGCTGTGTGTGTGTGTGTGTGTGTGTGTGTGTGTGATATCTTGTTTATCCACTCATCTGTCAACGGACAAAGGTTTCTTCCATGTTCTGACTATTGTAAATGCTGCTGCAGTGTCCTGTGGGGACACTTTTAAAGTTATGGTTTTCTCCAGACAGTGGGATTGCAGAATCAAGATACAAATGAGCTTATTAACAAAAATAGAGTGAGGCTCACATAGACATAGAAAACAAACTTATGGTCACCAGAGGGAAAAGGTTGGGGGTGGGGAGACGGATTAAATAGGAGGTGGGGATTAACGTAGACACATTTCCCTGGTGGCTCAGACAGTACAGAATCTGCCTGCAATTGTGGGAGACCTGGGTTTGATCCCTGGGTTGGGAAGATGCCCTGGAGGAGGGCATGGCAACCCACTCCAGTATTCTCGCCTGGAGAATCCCATGGACAGAGGAGCCTGGTGGGCTACAGTCCATGGGGTCACAGAGAATTGGACACAACTGAGCGCTCTGTAGCCCACCAGGCTCCCTCTGTCCATGGGTATTCTCCAGGCAAGAATACTGGAGTGGGTTGCCATTTATGTAAAATAAACAACAAGGACGTACCACATAGCACATGCAACTATGCTCAGTAGTTTTTAATAACCTGTAAGGGAAAAGTATCTGAAAAAGAACATAAAGACAACTGCATAACTCTACACCAGAGACTAACGCAGCATTGCATGCACATACACATAAAAGGTGAATTGATACATAACAGTCAGCCTCATATGGATTCCTCACTTAGTGCCAGGGAGACGGGATGTGTCCTGTCCCAGGGAAGCAAGATGTCCTGAGGGCTAGCTGGGACTCTGTGCCAGCCGCTGTGAAGTCTGTGCAGAGTTCAGCTGACCTCATGTCACAGAGGGGCTGCAGCTGCCCAGCTCACGCTGCCTAGTCCGTGGGCAGGACGGAGACCCTGCCCCATGTGTGACTCCCACTCCACTCCCCATCCACCCCACCCCCTCCCCCCCACCAGCCCATAGGGTTTTCTTTTGCTTTTTACAGGTGCTGGCTTGTCAGCACCTGGGTGAACACACCCATGTTTTGCTCCAGAGAACAGTCCAGCACTCGTGAATGCACAAGGATGAAGGTCCCTGGTGGTCTTCGGGGGGCCAGCCTGTGCCTTTCCTGCTGTGGGGACAGAACTGGGCCAGGGCTTGGGTCTGGAACAGTTCTGGGAATCCCTGGGAGAGGCTGAGGTACCGGCTGATAGCTGGGGCTGTGGCGGGCTTGGGGGGACCGTGTGTGATCACCTCCTGACACAGGTACTGTTCGTGTCACTGGTCGGCGGGTCCTGGGGCATGTAGCAGCAGCTAACTCTGAGCATCTGTGCCTCCCGGCGAGGAGGAGGCTGCCTTGATGTTGGAGGCGTGGCTTCATTTTCAGACTCCCTCATTCCCCTGCTACCTGATCTCAGCCACTGACTTGCTCTCTCACTTGTACTTCTGAGCTATAAGACGCTCCCTGCTCCCCCCGCCTGCCCCCCACCGCCCCCAGGGATGGTGGGAGAAATGAATGAGTTAATGCAAACAGCACCTTTAGCCAAACACAGTACCGTTAGTGCTGTTTTAGCTCTGGGACTGATTCCACGAGCTGAGTCTCTAAAATGCAAGGGCTTCCCAGGTGGCGCTAGTGGTCAAGAACCTATATGCCAATGCAGGAGACTTAATGAGACGTGGGTTCGATCCCTGGGGTCCGGACGATCTCCCGGAGGAGGGCGTGGTAACCCACTCCAGTATTCTTGCCTGGACAATCCCCATGGACAAGAGGAGCCTGGCGGGCTGCAGTCCCTGGGGTCCCAAAAGAGTCAGACACGACTGAAGTGACTTAGCACGCAAGCTAAAATACAAAGGTGGGAGTGGGGGGAGTCTTTGGATCACGCCAGGGCAATTCCAGGCGGGTCGAATCAGCGCAGGAATGAAGCATGGTTTCCATTATTCGTAATGAACCTAATTGCCTGTGATGGGATGTTGTTTGAGATGGGGAGGCCGATACCGGGGTTGGAAAGGTCAGCCAGCGTCGACTCAGGGTGGCACACGAGCTGATGCTGTAGGCAGGCCCCCTGCTCCATCCTAATTGACTCCTGAGATTGCGTTTAAATCACTCCAAGCTGCCGGTCTGAAAGCTCTTTCCCAGCAGCTAGGGAAAAGACGCAGTTTCTACTCGCTCACACCCTGTTGCTGTCTAGCTGTTGCGTCGGACTCTTGCGACGCCGTGAGCTGTATGTAGCCCGCCAGGCTCCTCTGTCCATGGGGATTCTCCAGGCCAGAATACTGGAGTGGGTTGGCATGCCCTCCCTCCAGGGAATCTTCCCCACCCAGGGATGGAACCCAGGTCTCATTGCAGGTGGGTTCTTTACCACTGAGCCACTTGGGAAGCCCAGGACCCCCTAGAACATCCCAAACTGTATCTGACTTCCCTGTGTTTTTATCACTGTTTCCCACAGTAAATTCGCAATGATGCCCCAAACACAGAACAGGAGACATCTACGTGTAGCAATGCCCACATCCATCTACGCAGCTATACCACTGCGCCCACCCAGAGGTAGGCACCTCTGTCTTTGTGCATAATTTACTCTGGCATAAGAGTGGGGCAAGAAAGCAACTCTGTTTTCCTGAGCCTTTTAACTTCTTCAGCTCCACGAGCAGGATGCTTGTTAACAGGTAACAGCGTCTGCAGGACTGGTTCTCACCGTGGGTTCATCTTAGAGTTATCCGGGGACCCTTAATTTACTTATTCATTTATTTACATTTGGCCTTGCTGTGTGGAACTTGGGGATCTTACTCCCTGACCACGGATCAAACCCGTGTGCCCCGCAGTGGAAGCCTGGAGTCTTAACCACTGGACCCCCAGGCAAGGCCCCCAGGGACCCTTGAACATGGCTCTGATGTCCACGCTTCACTCTAGACCTGAAGGTGTCATAGGACCCTAACGAGGTCTCCCCCAGGATCTAACCGGCAGTGAGTTTTGAAAGCATCTGGGCTGAACTGAGGTTGATATCAACTGGAGGCAGTTGTTCAAAACTCATCTCTCAGCGTTATGTTAACCGGAAACAACAGTGTGTTTACTACTTTGGGCAAAGGTCTGACTTTCTAAACAGGAACGAATCTCACTGTTTTCCTTTTTTTTTAAAAAAAAAAAACCCTCCCTAAAACCCACATCTCGACCATAAATATGCACCTACATTCCCCTCAATCCATGAAATGAGTTTTCAGATCTGTGGATTTTATTGACACATAGGTTTAGTTTCATTGGACAAGACAGAGCTTTATAGGCAGAACTGGTGGTGGGCATGCAGCTTTAGGAAAACAAGTCATAGCCTGAAATTCAAGACACTGTCAAATGCATAATGGACTGATTGTTTCGATAGCGTTGAAGTTAACATCACCCTGAGACAAATGGCATCCAGCTTGAGGGAAATTGCAAAAACACACAACACTTCCTTAAAGTGAGTTTAACTGATTGTGGTTTAGATGTTCTTTTGCTTAGAAAATAGTCCTGTTCAGTTGCTAAGTCATGTCCAACTCTTTTAAGACCCCGTGACATGTAGGACGCCAGGCCTCCCTGTCCATCACCATCTCCCAGAGCTTGCTTAAACCCACGTCCATCGAGTCGGTGATGCCACCCAACCATCTCATCCTCTGTCGACCCCTTCTCCTCCTGCCTTCAGTCTTTCCCAGCATCAGGGTCTTTTGCAATGACTCAGTCCTTCGCATCAGGTGGCCAAAGTATCAAAGCTTCAGCCTCAGTCCTTCCAGTGAATATTCAGGGTCGATTTCCTCTAGGATGGACTTGTTGGATCTCCTTGCAGTCCAAGGGACTCTCAAGAGTCTTCTCCAACACCACAGTTCAAAAGCATAAATTCTTCAGCACTCAGCCTTCTTTATGGTCCAACTCTCACACCCGTACCCGGCTACCGGAAACAATCCATAGTTTTAACTATACAGACCTTTGTCGGCAAAGTGATATCTCTGCTTTTTAATGATGCTGTCTAGGTCGGTCATAGTTTTTCCTCCAAGGAGCAACCCCATGCACAGTATGAAAAGGCAAAAAACCAAACCAAAACAAAACAAAACAATGGCATGTATATACATATAGTAAAATCACGTAGAACTAAATACAGTCACACGTTATGTGCATGTGAATCCAGGGACACCTGAATCATCTGACTCAGTTCTCTGGGTGGTGTCGATGGCAAGTTTCATCCTGTAGTTTGAATGACGTTACCGCTGGGGGAAAACCCGGATGAGGTGCTCGGGCAGTGACCTGCCTTGACTCTTTGTTCTTACTATTGAACTGGAGTTGATTTGCAATATTGTGTTAGTTTCACGTGGACTTCAAAGTAATTTCAGAATACATATATTCTGATTAATTAGCATTACAGGTGATTCCAAGAAACTATCATTCCCTGTTGTTGCTGTTCGGTCAGTCGTGTCTGACTCTTTGTGACCTCACGGACCGCAGCATGTCAGGCCTCCCTGTCCTTCACTGTCTCCTGGAGTTTACCCAAGTGTGCTATACAGTAATTCCTTGCCACTTATCTATTTTATATACTGTACTCACCAAAGGGAAAAGGTATCTGTTAACCCCATACTCCTAATCTGTCCCATTCACGTTCCCCTTTGGGAATCATGAGTTTGTTTTCTATGTCTGTCAGGCTGTTGTATGTAGGTTCCTTTGTATCACCGTTTAGATTTCACACAGAAACAATACCGTATAATATTTGTCTTTGACTTACTTCACTTACCATGATCATCTCTGGCATCATCCACGCTGATGTAGATGGCAATAGTTGATTCTTTTTTATGGCTGAGTAATATTCCACAGTATCTGTGTGTGTACACATGTGTATGCAGAACTGACTCATTAGAAAAGACCCTGATGCTGGGAAAGATTGAAGGCAGGAGGAGAAGGGGGCAACAGAGGACGAGATGGTTGGATGGCATCACCAACTCAATGGACATGAGTTAGAGTAAGCTCTGGGAGTTGGTGATGGACAGGAAAGCCTGGCGTGCTGCGGTTCATGGGGTCGCCAAGAGTCAGACACAACTGAGTGACTGAACTGAACTGAACACATATATATTTCTATGTAGAGAAGAACTTTCAATTTTTTTTTTTAAATTTTAGGATAGGTTGAGTGTTGCTGTCTTCTTTGAGGTTTGTTTGTGTTTTTTTTTTGCTCCACTGAGAAATTCTTTTCTCTTTCTCCTATACTGAATGATAATCTTGCTGGGTAAAGCACCCTCGATTGCAGACGTTTTCCCTTTCTCAGGACTGTGAATAGATCTTGCCGCCCACCCCTACGCCCACCTTGTGGCCTGTGGAGTTTCTGAGAGACATCCGCTGAATGTCTTGGGCCTGAGCTCTGAGCCCACAGTCACCTCTGGGCTGAGTGCACAGTCCCTCTGATCTTGGCGGGAGTGGCTGGAAAAATGGAGGGTGGAGACCAGACAGAGGGGCAGTGGGCCTTCCGCTGCTGGCAGGTGGAGCTCAGGCCCAGCGTGGATGACGGATCCGGGGAATGGTGGCGTCATGGACCCGAGGACCCGATGGGGTTGAAGTGGTTTCCTTGGGGGTGAAGCCTCAATGTTGAGGGTGAATCAGGCAGCTGGTGTGGGGGCTCCTCGGCAGGGCCGCCGTCAGGAGGGACACCGCCCGGGACTGGATTCGGGGCGCCAGGAGTGGGACTGAGACCCAGCACACCCTCCTGGTTAAGATCATGGCCAGGGGCATTATTTCTTCAGTGGCATTTCTGCTTGCTTTTCCTTTGAAACTCAGATAATTCGTTCTGCAAATAAATTGCATTTGTACTCAAACCGGGTTATGATATGTAACCTGTGTTTGTATTTGGAAACCACGTGGTGTTGCTTATTTTTTTTTTCTAGGCTTGCATTGCATAATCTGGACCGTTTTAAAGAGTGTAATTCAGTGGCATTTAGTTCCTCTTCAAAACGCACAACCATCCCCTCTATAAAGTTGCAAAAGCTTGTCATCACCTCCAGACGTGAACACTGTCCCCATGAAGCAGTTCCCACCTGGTCCCTCTCCAGTCCCTGACACCTAACCCAGGTGTTTTCTGCTTCCATGCACTTTGCTTTTCTAGAAAGCTCACAAAAGCGCAGTCAGGCAACAGCAGACCTTGTGTGTTCAGATTCCTAGGTGTGGCTCATACAAATTTTTAAAAAAAGAGTCCATCACCATTGTTTGAGAATTTACTGGGCCACTGACCAGCACAGTGTCTCTAGATGCAGCCGCTTCTGATTATAAAGAAACACAACACAAACGTTTGACTTTTGTCAGGAAAACCCCATCATTTTTTTTCAAGGAGAGATTAGAAAACAACAGAAGGAAAGTTAAGTGGCTCTGGAGGTCACTCAGGAAGCCCGGGCTCACACGTCAGAGGTCCCGTGTCTCCCTGTGGGTGCCCCACATCCATCCCTTGGGTAGCCGCCAGCTTCTTTACCTTGGGGGTCTCAGTCCATGCTGATCCTGCCTAAGAACACGAAAGTCAGGACCCCACGGCCCCTCCCTCACCCAGCGCTCTGCTTTCTCTTCCTCCTCGGGTTCCTCACACTCTTCAGTTCTTTCTTATTCATCGCTAGTCACCTTCTCCTAGAAGGAACAGCCCTTGAAGACCTGGGACCTGCCATCATAGTCAATATCCCGCCCATCAGGCAGCGGCAGAAACTTAAGGACGTTCCTGCCGGTTGGACACATAGAGATTATAAAGGAGGTCATTTGATGGAGATAGAACTCATCTCGGCTTTCCGATGGAGTAGCATCCTCCTACATCACGGGTGGAGATGCCCATGGGCGTAGCAGCCACCCAGTGTGGGGGTCTGCAAGACCCTCTGCTGGGGAGGGAACCCCCCCCAGCCCCGCCTGCAGTGACTGTGCTATTGAGAACCCAGGGGCATGGCTGAAAGCTTATGAGCACAACGTGTATCTGGTAGCATTTTATGGACAGCTCCTGGGCTCGGGGGTGGTGGTGGGGGACAGTTGTTTAAGCCTGTGGACCAATGGATGGAAAATGCCACCCAAACCATTGAGAGTCATGCTTGGAAATAGAATGAAAACCGTGATGCCATGGTCTCTGTCAATAGTCCAGAACGCTCTGTTCAGGATGACGAGCTGCCTTGTTGCATTTTTGTTTGTTTTGTTCAGTTGATCAGTTGTGTCCGACTCTTTGTGACCCCATGGACTTCAGCACGTCAGGCCTCCCTGTCCATCACCAGCTCCCGGAGTTTACCCAAACTCATGTCCATTGAGTTGGTGATGCCATCCAACCATCCCATCTTCTGTTGCCCCCTTCTCCTCCCGACTTCAATCTTTCACCAGACCTTGAGTTCCATTCATACTGATAGGAGAATGAGGCTTTTTCAATCTCCCCAGCTTCATAGGAAACTGCTCATTTTTCTTTCTAAATGAAAAGAAAACGTGTGTGTGGGTGTTTTCAGGAAAGTAAAGAGTCTAGTCCACCAGGCAGGTTTAAAGATCCTTTATTATGGAATCAGTCAGTATGTACAAACTCTAACATGAAAATAATGAGTGACAGAGATCAGACTATTTACAATGCTTTTTTTTTTTACAACATTTCTTTACAAGATTATTTCTAACATGACACACAAACAAAATCATTTATTACATACATAAATAAATATTGACTTTTAAATGACCTGTCTAAGGGACATGGTTTCTACAGGCTGTTTGGATGAGAGAGTAGCCATTCTGTTATCTGCGCACTATGGTTATGTCAAGGAAAAGCCCCAATAGCTCTGCAGAGAGACCTGTATGAGTCACTCTGTGAATGGTGGAACTTGCCAACTGACCAGGAGAGGTGAGAAGCTGAGTTTGGCCATGCAAAACCACAGACACGAGTCGCCAGCTTTGTGCATTTGTATCGTAAGTGAACGTACATGCATCGGGTATTTAGCCTCTGTGTTCTGGTGACCATGTGCAAGTGTGCATAAGTTTAGACTGAGATATTTGCAGTCACAGGACCGAACCTGACAAACCCCACAACATGTGATGTAAGAAAGGGCGTTAAGTAAGACTCCCATCATCGTGAATGATGCTGTCCGGTCTGTAGGACAAAATGAACATTTGTACTCACATGATACCCAAATTCAGCCTTTTAATCAGATTCTTCAGTGGAGATAAAAGATAACCGCTAAAGGGCTTTTTTGGTCCAGTGTAAGCACTTCCCAGGTGTGTCTACTCCAATTGACCCAGTTCCCCCTTGCAGAGGGCAGTTATTCAGTGAACATTGTTACGATGCAGTGATTCTCGTCGGGGGTGACTCTGTACCCCAAGAGGGTGTGGGCCGTGACCACAGAGCGTGTGGTCATTACACCCAGGGTGGGGTGCTCCTCGCCTCTGGTGGGTGGAGACCAGGGGTGCCTCTCCACGCCCCACAGGGCCGAGGACAGATCCTGCCCGCCAACAGAGAACCCTGCAGACCCACATCTCAGCAGTGCTGAGCTGAAGGAGGGGTTCTTCTGCTCTCTAGATGGGTTCTGGGTTCTTCCAGGTCTTCCTAGGACAGAGATCTGTTTGGAAACTTTGGATTTCGGAAAATGTAGCATCATAAACGTTACTGTCTCTTGAAGAAAATTTTATTGGAGTGTAATTGCTTTATAATGTTGTGTTAGTTTCTGCTCAGCTCTAAGTGTACATTTATCCCCTTGTTTCTTGATTTCCTTCCCATTTATGTATATTTAAAAAACACTGGCTGATGTGAAGGGCACACATTCATTTATAAAGATTGCTCCCAGAGCCCACTTAGAACAAGAGGATAGCCCAGATAAATAAACCCATCGCTGAGGAGTGAATATTCTCAGTAAAAAGATGCACTTAGCCGTGATGTATATTGGGTTAGACACCTGTATTTGATGACTTTATGTGGTTGATGAGCTTGACTTTTAAAGAGTAAATACTGTCACTGAATATACTTTGTCTCATATGAGAGAAATGCATCTAATTTCAATAAAACAGAGGATCAGCTACTAAATTGGTTTTAAAATTAAACAACATAAACTTTTAGACTTTTATTACGGCAAATGTTTAAAAATTCAAAAAACTGTAATTATATTTTTGCTCTTTTAAATATTATTGAAATTTATAAAGGAAACTCAGCTTTCTTTTATTGCCTAATTAACAGTTTTCTCTTCCAATAATACTAATAAAATTTATCGAACATTATAGCAGAATGAAATGCTCATAAGACCTGCTTCAGGTATTTTAAGGAAGACAGAAGCTTCAGAACCTTGATCCGAACTAAAAATGTATCTGCTCAACGTCTATGACCCAGGTAAAAGAAATGTCATTAAATTTTACAAAATTCAGTGTGTTTAATAATTTAATAATATTTGCATCTATGTATACACTCCCGCGTTTTAAACTGTACAACAGTACGAAGATGGGCTGGCACAAATACTTACGGATATATTTAGGACAAATGAAGGCAGACAAACACACAGCCAATAATAATTTGAAGCCTTCCCTTCTGAGATTCTGAAGGTTTGAAAATTCAGATGCTGGGCACGGCGTCTTGGGAAAACTCGTGGTTTCAGCGACCATCTCTGGGTTTGCGCATGCGTCCTCCGTGAAGGCGGGCCCTCCCGTCTCCATGCAGAAGGGGAACCCGCTGGCTCTGCAGGACACTCTGTTGCAGAGTCCACCCCAGACCACTTTAGGAGCTGCAGAGAAACAGCCCGAAGCACCACCAGCCGGCTGCACCCTTGAGATCCCTACCTAGCCCCTCGCGCAGGGCTGCAAAGCACCGCCCGCCTGATCAAGCTTCCAAGCGCGGTTGAAGAAGTTTTTTCGATCTGTTCCGTCGGAGATCCATGCCTACCGGCCCTGGGGTTCTCTGGGGAGAGAGGCGTGCATGTGATAACAGGGGTCGTCTCTCTGCCTGGTGTCCGCACTGAAGAGCCTGGACCTCCCGGGGCGAGTCGAGACCCTCACGTTCACGCCCCTCATTGCTAACTCAACCCCCGGCAACCAGGGCGCTCACCGCAGGCTTTTGGGAAGGAAGACAACGGCAGGCTTCCAGGCCCACAAGAGCATTGAGTGAAAACATCCTCGTTTTCCCTGTGTAGATAATGAGATAAGGACGCCCTTCCGTGAAAATGTTTAATTTGGAGAAATCGCTGTTTTCTCATAGAATCGATACCGATGGGGAAAACAGATTATTCCAATGATCTTTAGAGTTGCACCTGCCACTGGTGACTTGGGAAAGCAATTTCTGCAGCGACTGGTACTCAAGCTATCCACGTGTATATGTGTGCGTCTGTGTATGTGTGTGTGTATTTACATGTATGTATATATTGTATGCTGCTGCTGCTGCTAAGTCACTTCAGTCGTGTCCGACTCTGTGCAACCCCACAGAGGGCAGCTCACCAGGCTCCTCTGTCCTTGGGATTCTCCAGGCAATACTGGAGTGGATCGCCATCTCCTTCTCCATATATATTGTATACCTACCCGGAAGTATACAGACACATACATACATGTGTATACACATGGGTGTTTCCTCAAGCAAAAAATATATTAAAACATCTCTGGTTTAAGGGTGCCCCAGTATCCCCCTCAACACTATATACTAACACCGTGTCTTAACTTGAGTTCCTGCTATGAGGCATTAGTATGGAGCCTCATAATTCTTCAATTAAATTTTTCATAATTTTTCATAAAGTTTTCAAATAAGATGTAATAGATTTGAAGGAGTTAAGAAAGGTTTTCCTGTTTAGTTGTTAAGTTGTGTCTGACTCTTTTCGACCCCACGGACTGTAGCCCGCCAGGCTCCTCTGTCCATGGGATTTTCTCCAGGCAAGCATACTGGAGTGGGTTGCCATTTCCTCCTCCAGGGGCATCTTTGCAACCCAGGGATCAAACCCGAATCTCCTGCATTGGCAGGCAGATTCTTTACCACTGAGCCACATGGAAAGCAAAGTCCCCCTCTACCTTTTCTACATTACGGAGAATATTCTACCAAAGAGCTTGCTTTGATTAAGAAAAGGGGGGAAATCTCAGTAAAGATTTGAAAACATTCAATAGTTGGGATTCTTTCATTTCAAGCAAGAGGTTTTGTAGCGTGTCAGACACATGTAAGCGTCAAAACATAATGTACCAGCAACTGTTTTCCCCATTAAGGAAAAAAGGAAAATATAAATAAAAGTATCAGGGAAACTTCTTGTAGGATGAAGTATTAAAAAGCAGCCCCAGAAAGCAGTTTTAATTTCTCCAGGGCAGACTCTGGGTAGCAGTGTTGACTCCTCCTGGCTGGGAATGTCTTAACAGAAATTGTCATTTAGAGGCCAAACTCATCTTTGTCTTTGTATAAAATGGAGCTGAAATGCTTGAAGCTGGAGCATTTTAGGTTTAAATTAATTGGCAATATTTCGGGTTTACCGATTTTTCAGTTGAAAAAAAAAGAAACCACAGGTGATTAAAAACAAAAAATTCATCTTCAGAAATCTTTGAATAAATATTAGGGCGTAAAAATCTGGATACTCCTCTGTGGATCTGGCAAATCAAATCAATAATTTAATTTCCAAGTGTAACTGCTTACGTGCAGGCCTATTACGTGTGTAAATTGTGTAAATTGCTTCTTTGGAGAATCTGTTGATGCAAATTCGGGGACATGTCAGACCTGCATTGGGAGGAGCTCCACCACACAGGCAGGCAAGAATTAGAAGCGGAACAGCGCTGGGCTGCGTGTCGTCTGTTCTCACGGGAACCAGTCCCTCCGCCTTCACAAGGCCCACTGCACGTCCCTGGTTTTTGGGGCGCGTTTTCCGGGGCAGACAGAGCGTTGAGCACCCCGCGGTTATTAGGCAGGGGCGGGCGGTCCTCCGGGAAGGGCCTGGTGCCTCCCAGCGGGCACGGCCAGTCCTTGGGGGGTTGTGCCAGCTTCCACACTCGCTCAGGGTTCAGACGGGCTCTCGGAGCATCTCAGTACCTTTCTTCAGGAGGCTTGTAGTGGTGGGGATGGCGGTGTTTCAGATGGGGGCCTAGAAACAGAACGACGTGTCAGTCCGGCCGCCGTCCCCGGCTGGACCGACCGGAGGAACAGCTGCCTGTCTGGACCCTGCCCGCGGTCCCTGCCACCCAGGTCCTCCTGGCCCTGACTCTGAACCTGCAGACACACATCTACCCTGCCTCTCTTTTCTCTCTGCCTTCCCCGGCTCTCTGGTTCCCTCGGAAAAACCGTAAGATCACAAGAGAAAGAAGACAAGCCTCTTTCTTCATAGTTATATGAGCCGGCCAGAACCCTTTGTATTTCCTCGGAAAACTTTAGAAATTAACACACACTTTCATGACACACACACTTTTCGGTGGAGAGACACTGTAAGTGGTGGGTGGATGTGGTCCCAAACGGGACGGGCCGTCACACAGGGCGCTCCCACTGGGGTGGTTTTTATTTGTCTTTAAACTCCTAAGTGCAAAAAGCTACTGGGGCAAATTTGATCCATCATTTAAAAAAATAAAACCAGGATCATTAATTCTTAGCTTTGACGTGGCTTTTTAAAGTTTAAGCTGAGAAAGCAATGTACATAATCTAAAACCCAACAGGAGGCTCTCTTTGTTTTAAATACACAATTGTTACCATTTAGTTTTGCTAAGGACTAATTTTTGTAAATACACAATTGTTACCACTTAATTTTGCTAATTACTAAATATTGTAAATACACAATTGCTGCCATTTAGTCTTGTTAATAACTAATCTTTGTAAATACACAATTGTTACCACTTAGTTTTGCTAATAACTGTTATAAATACACAATTGTTGCCATTTAGTTTTGCTAATAACTAAAATTAGCTTCCCTATGTTTTTACTAATAGAACAGAGACAAGTGTGAAACAGTGGAGGGGGTGGATGCCTACTATTTCTAGCACACCATCTACATGACTAACTTAAAGTGACGGAAGAATTGAAGCAAAAAGTAAGAATCTGATATTTTAAATGATCTGTTTAAAAACAGGAATAGAATGAAAGCAACGCTCCTAAGATACAGCTGTTGAAATGACTGTTAAAAAAAAAAATTGGTATTTAGCCACAATAATTTGGGAAGACTATCCTCCACGTAGATTCTTCTCTTTGCCCAACACCGTGAGCCGCAGTGTTCCTAGTTTCCACAGCACTTCCCCTGGTCTTGTCCAAGCCTAACTCTCCTCACCTTCTTGACCTCCAGTACACACCCCCACGTTGAGTTACTACCCACATGCCGATGACCTTCAAAGCTTTCAGCGCTGGACCCTGCAGTCCCGAAAGCCTTCAGGAAGTCTCCGTCTCACTATCCCACAGGTGACTCAGATGCAGTCCTCTCTCTGTTAATCTCACCATCCTCCGTCTCACACCCCGACCTAGGCCTCAAGCACCTTGGACCACGGTTCCAGCAAACCACATCCTCTTGCACTAAATAACTCTTGGCTTCCTTCTGCACTTATTCCACTGTGTGTACTTTTTGTTCCCCAACACATACATTTTTAAGTTTTATTAGTATATAGTTGATTTACAAATGTTGCGTTTAATTTCTGCTGTAGACCAGTGATTCAATTTTACATATACAGTATGTATATATATATATAGTACAGTTTTATATATACTGTTTTTATATGTACACACACACTATATATATTCTTTTCCATCATGGTTCCCTGGTGGCTCAGATGGTAAAGCGTCTGCCCGCAACGCGAGAGACCTGGGCTTGATCCCTGGGTTGGGAAGATCCCCTGGAGAAGGAAATGGCAACCCCACTCCGGTGCTCTTGCCTAGAAAATTCCATGGATGGAGGAGCCTAGTGAGCTACGGTCCATGGGGCCCCAAAGAGTCAGACACGACTAAGTGACTTCCCTTTCTTTCTTATCACAGAATATAGGATACAGTCCCCTTGCTCACACACAATGTATATTCTTTTCCATCGTGGTTTATCACAGAATATAGGATGCAGAATGTTCCCTTGCTCCACGGTAGGACCTTGGTGTTTATCCATCCTATGTATACTGGTTTCTATAGTCCCAAACTCCCGCAGGTCTGTTCTGTCTATCTGTGAGTCCGTTTCTGATTCACAGTTAAGTTCCTTTGTGCCGTACTTTAGATTCCACGTGAGTGACATCTATGAAACAAGAACAGACTAACAGACATAGAGAACATACTTGTGGCTGCGGAGGGTGGAAGGGAGGGTGGGGTTGGGGGCGGACCATGACTTTAGGGTTAACAGACCCAGCACATATTCAATCACTGCCAAAGCTAACAGTTCCGGCCCCTGAAGAGATCACTAGATTTTCTTTCCCGTTTTTTTTTTAACATCAGTAAACACACTTGGATGAAAACTCCTTTATGGTAAATAACTGCAACCACCCCCCAACACGTCTCCTTAGTGCTGCCCGGGAGGCTGTTTGTTTTGAAACAATAGGTGACGATTATTTTTAATCTACTTGATTTAGCAGGAAGTCAAGTAGATTGATTTGGGTTATATTGGGAAGAAAATTTATGTAATATAGATTGTGAAAGTGAAAGTTGGGGCAGTGGTGTCCCGCTCTTTGCGACCCTAAGGACTATACAGTCCATGGAATTCTCCAGGCCAGAATACTGGAGTGGGTAGCCTTTCCCTTCTCCAGGGGGTCTTCCCAACCCAGAGATCAAACCCAGGTCTCCCGCATTGCGGATGACTCTTTACCAGCTGAGCCACGAGGGAAGCCCAAGGATACTGGAGTGGGTAGCCTATCCCTTCTCCATGGGGTCTTCCTGACCCAGGAATCAAACCAGGGTCTCCTGCATTGCAGGCAGATTCTTTACCAGCTGAGCTACCAGGGGAGCCGATAAGATTATATATAGTAGAAATATATGTAATAAGCTCCATAGCAAAGTAATATTTCTTATATAGTTATATTTGAACATCTTAATCTTTAGAGTGATACGAGATGACAGATTTTTTTCCCCCTTGTGTGGGTGCATGCTAAGTCACTTCAGTGGTGTCCGATTCTGTGCGACCCCATGGACTATAACCCGTCCAGGCTCCTCTGTCCATGGGACTCTCCAGGTAAGAAAACTGGAGTGGGTTGCCATGCCCTCCTCCAGGGGATCTTCCCGACCCAGGGATCAAGCCTTATGTCTCTAACATCTGCCTGCACTGGAAGCCCTAGCTCTTGTGTATTTACGGTTAGAAGATAAGGAAGAAGCATGCCTTCTGTAGGGCAAAAAAGTAACAGAAGGGGAGGAGGAGGCTGCATGGGAGAGAAAAAGGGAGCGAGTCAGGTCTGCTGGGAGGAAGCACGTATAAAGGGGAGGGAGGGCTTCAGGTTCAGAGAACTCCCCTTGGGTAGGAGCCTGCAATGCTGGATCCATGGATTTTCATTTTTCCACTAAGACTTCTGTGTGTCTGCAAGCCGGGCGGTACCCCCCAACCCCAGCAGGGACTCACGGTGCACGTCGGGCGTCCGGAAGGTCCTAATGGTGGCGGGCCCCTCCCCGCCCGCGGTCAGCACCTGCACCTCCAGGCGGTAGAGGGTGGCGGGCCGCAGACCCGGGACCGAGAGCTCGGGGTGATCCTGGGGAAGGGGAGGGAAGGGGTTGGGGAACACGGGCCGTCAGGCGCCGCCTCTGACCACGACCCGCGTCGGGACTCTCCTCCAGAGACCACGCCCCCTCATGACGTCACCGTGTTACACGCGGTTCGCTCGCTTGGACTCCACCGTGTTCGGGGGTCCAGTGGTCTGTCCACGTTCGCCGGAGACCATCCCCCCTCCCGGGTGCTCTGGGCAGCAAGGAGACCCCGACTCTTGGCAGCCAAGAGCTCAGATGAGCCAGGCCAGTTCTTGGCGCTCACCCCCGCCCCCTCCCGGGGACGATTTTCCATTCCTGGAACCTAAGACTTTCCCAGGCTTTAAAAGTTTTCATCTGCACATCTTGTGATGTGAATTCTTGATAATCCACATCTCGGGGAAACGCGCCAACTTGCACTCCTTAAAAGACAGTATCTGTCAGTGCCGGCAGCCAAAAAAATGTTTCTTTTTATGCCAACGCTTTTTTTTGGGGGGGAGGTGTCTCAGAACTCAATAGAACCTAAGCACATACACAGAATAATTACTGTCCAATTCCATGGAATTTTTTTTTTTCCTTCCTGGATTTAAGTTATTTTTTTCTCTTTTTGGAGCAAGAGTTGCATATTCTAAGGGTGTTTTGAGAGTTGGTAAAAGCCCACACATGCTTTTTTTTCTCCCCCCAAGCCAAGGAATTAAGTTGGCCTGGAAGGCACTCCAGCTCATTATGTGCTCTGGCCAGATTTGAAGGGGAAAATGAAGAGAAAGAACAAGGTTCTTTTAGCTCTTTCCCCCCCAAATTTAACACTTCAAACGGGGCACGTCTGCTTGGCCCAAAAGGACAGGGATTCAAAAGAACATAAAATGGTGAAACCTTTGCGTTCTGTGTGGACAGGAGAGGTCTCCTGAAGAGCTGGCCCTGGTCATCACGTTTAGCTAGATGACAGTTTCTCCTAAGTTTATGGTGATGATAATTGATCTACAGGAACCCTGGTGTTGTGTTCCGATTCTTACAAAAGAATTCACTGGGGTCCCACAGGAACCCTGGCAGTGTGTTTTGACTGTTGCAAAAGAATTCATGCAGGAGAAGAAAGCCTACATGTGAGTCTCAGCAAGCCGGCCCTGCAGTGGGGGTTTGCGGTGCCCGAGTGCCTCCCCCAGGGATGCTCCGGCCGCGTGGTGGGGGGACCCACCCCGAGATGGGGTGGGCGGACGGGTGCTCACCGCGGGCAGGATCTGGGACTGTGAGATGATGCTGTTCGGGAGGCTGTTGGGCCGGCTCTCGGTGGTGACCTCGGCCCAGGTCACCTGGAAGCCGGTGGCCGGCCGCGGCAGGCCCGCCTTGCTGACCGTCCAGGAGAAGTGCCCCGTGATGTTGGCGTCGTGCACCGCGAAGGAGGCGGACAGGTTCTCGGGCTTGGCCTGCACTTTGGGGCGCACGTGACTGCGACCTGTGGGTGCAGGAAGGGGAACCGCGGGGTGGGGGGTTAGGGGGGTGGAGAGAGAACAGTTGTGCACCCTGGGGAGGAGGCAGTGTTCAGACTGCGGTTCTCTGGGCCCCAGGGTCAGCGACGCAGCCTCCCTTGGCTGGGCGGGGTGGGGGGGGGGGGGTGTCCCACGGCCACCTGGGCGGATGGCATCTGAGTTAGACCCTCATCTCTGCAGCTCTGAGCCCAGTGGCTGCTCATGGCTCAGGGTCATTTTTGAGTCCAGCTTGCACATGGGGGTGGACAATGCAGAAAAGAGTGCCGTGATCTCAGAGGACCCGGCCACCGAGAGGGCAGGAGTGGGTGCTGGGGGAGGGGGCGGGTGGGGAAGGCTGGGGTCGCCATGAGAGCCGTCGGCAGTGACCAGGGTTAGCTCCCAGGCGGGGCCTCTGAGGATAAGTGACCCTCGATGTGGGCTGGGGCTGCAGAAGGTGGAGACGGGGGATGGAAAGGGTGTGAAGGGTGATGCCCCTGGGGCCGGGCTGAGCACAAGTCAAGTGAATTAGACGAGGTGCCCCGCAGCACCTGCGGAGAGGTGCCGGCCCCCTCTTCTCAGGGTTTGAGCTTCCAAGCTTGGGCTTCCCTGGTGGCTCAGCTGGTAAAGAATCTGCCTGCAATGCAGGAGACCCTGATTCAGTTCCTGGGTTGGGAAGACCCCCTGGAGAAGGGAAAGGTAGCCACTCCAATATTCTTGGACTTTCCTGGTGGCTCAGCTGGTAAAGAATCTGCCTGCAATGCAGGAGACCCTGACTCAGTTCCTGGGTTGGGAAGATCCCCTGGAGAAGGGAAAGGCTACCCACTCCGGTATTCTGGCCTGGAGAATTCCATGGACTGTCCATGGGGCCGCAAAGAGTCAGACACAACTGAGCAACTTTCATTTTCAAGTTCTAAGGGCTGATCCTTCAGCAAAGCCTGTGTCGCTAAGTGCAGCTGGACTTCTGAACTGATGTGAACATTCATACACAGGTTACCTCCAGACAGGGCTGTCCTAGGGCCGTCTAGAAAGGGGTGATCCTTGTGGGTCTCAGGGCCTTGTGAATCACGCTTTGGAGCTGTGCCCACCGCCGCGCCCCCCGGGATTCCAGGTGACACGTACCCTCCTCCACGCCGGGGCAGCTGAAGTGCTTGTGGGTCTTCCCCTTGAGCGCGGAGCATGGCGGGGTCGTGAAGGACGCGCTCTCCGCCTTCCAGCGGCCCAGGGGCCGTGCGGCTTGCACGATCACCTTGTATTTGCAGGAGAACGACAGGTCTGGAAGAATCATGTAGTTTTCCTAGAGCGAGATGGAGACAGAACAGGCCAGCTGTAAAAATCTCACAAGGGAACGGACTTGGCAGGAGATGCAGTGATATCCCAGGCGGTTGTCTGCTTGTAATGTGGCAGGGCGGTGTGTGTGTATGTGATACGGCCTTTACACAAAACACATAGGGTCCCCGCCGAGATGAATCACAACCATGACCCACTCCCTGGGCGAGGGGGGTCACCCAGGCTCTAGAATAACCGGGGAGAAGCATTCGGTCCACGGCAGCCCCCTTCTGACCGTCACGACCAGCCATGGCGAGCTGGCTGGACAGAGAGGGTGAAAAGCTGTGACTATCAAACTGATTTGTTATTAAAAAAAAAAAAGCTAGCTCGGGCTTCCTCCCAGACGCAGGCTCAGTTTAGACCTGAGTCTTTCCTGAAGGCAGAGAAGACATTCTGGAGGCACATCTCTCCTCCCCTTTCTGGACGGCTCTCTCTGGTTGGTTCCGGCCAGAATGTGATGATTAAACAGGGTCACGAGGCCAGGCTCAACAGTGGAGGGCTGAGGGGCTGGGAGTGTGGCCTTGCAGGAAGAGGAAGCTGACGGTGATGGTGATAACAAGCTACTGTGCTGTTTCTCTCTCTCTCTGTGTGAGCGTGTGCGTGCCCACTGTAGGATGTCGTTGTTGTGGCCTCCTGCACACATATAGAACCTTACCGGAACAGGAAAGCTGACCGTGACGGTTGTAACAAGCTAAGGCGAGGTTTGCCTCCCTTGTGTGTGAGCGTGTGTGTGTGTGTCCATTCTGGGGTGTCGCTGTCAGGACCTCATGTATGCTACATATATAACCTTATAGGAACAGGAAAGCTGACGGTGATGGTTGTAACAAGTTAGTGTGATGTCTCCTTCCCTTGGTGTGTGAGGGTGTGTGTGTGTTCCTTCTAGGGTGTCGTTGTCAGGACCTCGTGTATACTACATATGTAACCTTACAGGAACAGGAAAGCTGATGGCGATGGTTGTAACAAGCTAGTGTGAGGTTTCTTACCCTTGGTGTGTTAGAGTGTGTGTGTCCATTCTAGGCCAGCAGCTGTGTTAGGGTGTGTGTGTGTCCATTCTAGGTGAGTTGTGTTAGGGTGTGTGTGGGTCAATTCTAGGCAAGCAGCGGTCACGGCCTCCTGCCCCCGTTCAAGAGCTGCCACGGGGATGGTGTCTGGGACCCTTAAGGTCAGAACGGCACGTGCTGGGGCCCAGGGCGGGTGGGTCATCCACCCCCTGCAGGAGCTGGCGCAAGATAGGGATGTAGCTAAAGGCAATGCCGAGGGACAGGGTGGCAGAGAAACGCCCTGGGAAAATGAGGCCTTCACGTCATGGGTGTATCCGACTCAAAATGGAGAAGAGAATTCAGGGCTTCTGTTTGATTAAGATGAAGCATACTCCCAGGCTCTCCGCGTTTGCCCTGGGAGTGCCTTGTGAGCTGTGTCTGGAAATTCCGCGTCTCAGGGTCTCCCCCCACCCATGCTGACAACAGGCAGGGATGAGGGGAGAGTGAACACGTGACCCTGTGTCTCCTCCCCACCTGTCCCGAAGGTAACGGGTCGGTGAACGAGTCACCCCACGGCACGTTCAGCCTGCACCTCTGCCCGCCCAGCTGTACCCACAGGCCGGGTGTGTCTAAGAGGCACCGAGCACCCCCCCGACCCCCCACCCCCGCCCACGCCGTTTCAAGCCTCCTCCTACTCACCTGGGTCACAGCCGAAGACGCCTCCAGCCTGGCGGATTCGTTGTGGGCGCAGACTTCCGGAAACCACTCCACGTGATACTGTCCGACACCGGAATCTGTAAGGTGAATGCAGTTAAGCCAAAAAAAAAAAAACAGTCCGCAAGCAAGAGGGCTCGTGGTCAGATGTTCCCGAAGCAGAGGGCTTGTGGTCAGATGTTCCCAAAGCCGGAGACAAAGGCAGGAGGCATAGGAACCTGCAGGCAATGCAGACAGGTACCCGCCAGGCCGAGGAGGGAGGGCTCCCCAGATTCTGCCTACACTGTTTCCTTAGTAAAAAATCAGCTCAGGACTTCCCCGACGGTCCAGTGGTTGGGACTCTACCTTCCAATGCTGGGGGTGTCGGTTCCAGCTCTGTTTGGAGAGCTAAGATCCCACACGCCTGGTGGCCAAAGAACCAAAACATAAAACGGAAGCGATACCGCTTCACACATTCCATGAAGGCTTTAAAAACGGTCGGTATCAAAGAAATCTTCAAGAATGGAGTCAGGGGAAAGAATGAAGTTGGGGGGGGGGGAACGTAACAGCATAAAAGGAAATTGAGATACGAGAACCAGATAGAAAAAGAAATCATGAGAAACGTGACAGTGTGATGCGTCCGCAGAGGTCTTGAGCCTAACCGGGCCGTGGCGCCCATGGTAAGGAAACCCGATGAGAATGGGGGACGCTCAGCGTCTGTCCTCTTGTTTCCTAGGTGATGAGAGAGACTCCGCACGAGTCTCTGAATCCTGCATGTTTCTGAGGAAGCTGGTGGAAGAAATCCTGAAGCCGGGCAGGAATAAATGCTTGGCCCTGCCTCACCCTGAAGGCCTGGCCGCCCCGGTGTGCTCTGTGTGGGCTTTGTGTGTGCACCGTGTGTGCTCCGTGTGTGCACCGTGTGTGCTCCGTGTGTGCTCTGTGTGGGCTCCGTGTGTGCTCCAAGTGACTCCATGTGTGCTCCGTGTGGACTCCATTTGTGCTCTGTGTGGAGTCCATGTGAACTCCGTGTGAGCTCTGTGTGGACTCCGTGTGTGCTCCAAGTGACTCCGTGTATGTTCTGTGTGGATTCTGTGTGGACTCTGTGTGTGCTACATGTGTGCTCCGTGTGGACTCCATGTGAATTCCGTGTGTGCTCCGTGTGGACTCCATGTGGACTCCGTGTGTGCTCCGTGTAGACTCGGTGTATGCTCCATGTGGATTCCATGTGTGCTCCATGTGTGGACTGCATGTGAACTCCGTGTGTGCGCCGTGTAGACTCCATGTGTGCTCTGTGCGGACTGTGTGTGTGCTCTGTGTGAACTCCGTGTGTGCTGTGTGGACTCCGTGTGGACTCCATGAGTGCTCTGTGTGTACTCCGTGTGTGCTCCATATGGGCTCCATGTGTGCTCCGAGTGGACTCCATGTGTGCTCCGTGTGGACTCCATTTGTGCTCTGTGTGGAGTCCATGTGAACTCCGTGTGAGCTCTGTGTGGACTCCGTGTGTGCTCCATATGGACTCCGTGTGTGCTCCAAGTGACTCCGTGTGGACTCCATATGGACTCCGTGTGTGCTCCATATGGACTCCATGTGTGCTCCGAGTGACTCCGTGTGGACTCCATATGGACTCCATGTGTGCTCCGTGTAGACTCGGTGTATGCTCCATGTGGATTCCATGTGTGCTCCATGTGTGGACTCCATGTGAACTCCGTGCGTGCTCCGTGTGGAGTCCGTGTGTGCTCCGTGTATGCTCTGGGTGGACTCCATGTGACCTCTGTGTGTGCTCTGTGTGGACTCCATGTGAACTCCATGTGTGCTCCATGTGGACTCCGTGTGTGCTCCATGTGGACTCCATGTGTGCTCCGTGTGGATTCCGTGTGTGCTCCGTGTATGCTCTGGGTGGACTCCATGTGACCTCTGTGTGTGCTCTGTGTGGACTCCATGTGAACTCCATGTGTGCTCCATGTGGACTCCGTGTGTGCTCCATGTGGACTCCATGTGTGTTCCATATGGATTCCGTGTGTGCTCCGTGTGGATTCCGTGTGTGCTCCGTGTATGCTCTGTGTGGACTCCATGTGAACTCCGTGTGTGCGCCATGTAGACTCCATGTGTGCTCTGTGTGGACTGTGTGTGTGCTCTGTGTGAACTCCGTGTGTGCTGTGTGGACTCCGTGTGTGCTCTGTGTGTACTCCGTGTGTGCTCCATATGGACTCCATGTGTGCTCCGAGTGACTCCGTGTGGACTCCATATGGACTCCGTGTGTGCTCCGTGTAGACTCGGTGTATGCTCCATGTGGATTCCATGTGTGCTCCATGTGTGGACTGCATGTGAACTCCGTGCGTGCTCCGTGTGGAGTCCGTGTGTGCTCCGTGTATGCTCTGGGTGGACTCCATGTGACCTCTGTGTGTGCTCTGTGTGGACTCCATGTGAACTCCATGTGTGCTCCATGTGGACTCCGTGTGTGCTCCATGTGGACTCCATGTGTGTTCCATATGGATTCCGTGTGTGCTCCGTGTGGATTCCGTGTGTGCTCCGTGTATGCTCTGTGTGGACTCCATGTGAACTCCGTGTGTGCGCCGTGTAGACTCCATGTGTGCTCTGTGCGGACTGTGTGTGTGCTCTGTGTGAACTCCGTGTGTGCTGTGTGGACTCCGTGTGGACTCCATGAGTGCTCTGTGTGTACTCCGTGTGTGCTCCATATGGGCTCCATGTGTGCTCCGAGTGGACTCCATGTGTGCTCCGTGTGGACTCCATTTGTGCTCTGTGTGGAGTCCATGTGAACTCCGTGTGAGCTCTGTGTGGACTCCGTGTGTGCTCCATATGGACTCCGTGTGTGCTCCAAGTGACTCCGTGTGGACTCCATATGGACTCCGTGTGTGCTCCATATGGACTCCATGTGTGCTCCGAGTGACTCCGTGTGGACTCCATATGGACTCCATGTGTGCTCCGTGTAGACTCGGTGTATGCTCCATGTGGATTCCATGTGTGCTCCATGTGTGGACTCCATGTGAACTCCGTGCGTGCTCCGTGTGGAGTCCGTGTGTGCTCCGTGTATGCTCTGGGTGGACTCCATGTGACCTCTGTGTGTGCTCTGTGTGGACTCCATGTGAACTCCATGTGTGCTCCATGTGGACTCCGTGTGTGCTCCATGTGGACTCCATGTGTGCTCCGTGTGGATTCCGTGTGTGCTCCGTGTATGCTCTGGGTGGACTCCATGTGACCTCTGTGTGTGCTCTGTGTGGACTCCATGTGAACTCCATGTGTGCTCCATGTGGACTCCGTGTGTGCTCCATGTGGACTCCATGTGTGTTCCATATGGATTCCGTGTGTGCTCCGTGTGGATTCCGTGTGTGCTCCGTGTATGCTCTGTGTGGACTCCATGTGAACTCCGTGTGTGCGCCATGTAGACTCCATGTGTGCTCTGTGCGGACTGTGTGTGTGCTCTGTGTGAACTCCGTGTGTGCTGTGTGGACTCCGTGTGGACTCCATGAGTGCTCTGTGTGTACTCCGTGTGTGCTCCATATGGACTCCATGTGTGCTCCGAGTGACTCCGTGTGGACTCCATATGGACTCCGTGTGTGCTCCGTGTAGACTCGGTGTATGCTCCATGTGGATTCCATGTGTGCTCCATGTGTGGACTGCATGTGAACTCCGTGCGTGCTCCGTGTGGAGTCCGTGTGTGCTCCGTGTATGCTCTGGGTGGACTCCATGTGACCTCTGTGTGTGCTCTGTGTGGACTCCATGTGAACTCCATGTGTGCTCCATGTGGACTCCGTGTGTGCTCCATGTGGACTCCATGTGTGTTCCATATGGATTCCGTGTGTGCTCCGTGTGGATTCCGTGTGTGCTCCGTGTATGCTCTGTGTGGACTCCATGTGAACTCCGTGTGTGCGCCGTGTAGACTCCATGTGTGCTCTGTGCGGACTGTGTGTGTGCTCTGTGTGAACTCCGTGTGTGCTGTGTGGACTCCGTGTGGACTCCATGAGTGCTCTGTGTGTACTCCGTGTGTGCTCCATATGGGCTCCATGTGTGCTCCGAGTGGACTCCATGTGTGCTCCGTGTGGACTCCATTTGTGCTCTGTGTGGAGTCCATGTGAACTCCGTGTGAGCTCTGTGTGGACTCCGTGTGTGCTCCATATGGACTCCGTGTGTGCTCCAAGTGACTCCGTGTGGACTCCATATGGACTCCGTGTGTGCTCCATATGGACTCCATGTGTGCTCCGAGTGACTCCGTGTGGACTCCATATGGACTCCATGTGTGCTCCGTGTAGACTCGGTGTATGCTCCATGTGGATTCCATGTGTGCTCCATGTGTGGACTCCATGTGAACTCCGTGCGTGCTCCGTGTGGAGTCCGTGTGTGCTCCGTGTATGCTCTGTGTGGACTCCATGTGAACTCCGTGTGTGCGCCGTGTAGACTCCATGTGTGCTCTGTGCGGACTGTGTGTGTGCTCTGTGTGAACTCCGTGTGTGCTGTGTGGACTCCGTGTGGACTCCATGAGTGCTCTGTGTGTACTCCGTGTGTGCTCCATATGGACTCCATGTGTGCTCCGAGTGACTCCGTGTGGACTCCATATGGACTCCGTGTGTGCTCCGTGTAGACTCGGTGTATGCTCCATGTGGATTCCATGTGTGCTCCATGTGTGGACTGCATGTGAACTCTGTGCGTGCTCCGTGTGGAGTCCGTGTGTGCTCCGTGTATGCTCTGGGTGGACTCCATGTGACCTCTGTGTGTGCTCTGTGTGTGCTCTGTGTGGACTCCATGTGAACTCCATGTGTGCTCCATGTGGACTCCGTGTGTGCTCCATGTGGACTCCATGTGTGTTCCATATGGATTCCGTGTGTGCTCCGTGTGGATTCCGTGTGTGCTCCGTGTATGCTCTGTGTGGACTCCATGTGAACTCCGTGTGTGCGCCGTGTAGACTCCATGTGTGCTCTGTGCGGACTGTGTGTGTGCTCTGTGTGAACTCCGTGTGTGCTGTGTGGACTCCGTGTGGACTCCATGAGTGCTCTGTGTGTACTCCGTGTGTGCTCCATATGGACTCCATGTGTGCTCCGAGTGACTCCGTGTGTGCTCGTATGGACTCCGTGTGTGCTCCGTGTAGACTCGGTGTATGCTCCATGTGGATTCCATGTGTGCTCCATGTGTGGACTGCATGTGAACTCCGTGCGTGCTCCGTGTGGAGTCCGTGTGTGCTCCGTGTATGCTCTGGGTGGACTCCATGTGACCTCTGTGTGTGCTCTGTGTGGACTCCATGTGAACTCCATGTGTGCTCCATGTGGACTCCGTGTGTGCTCCATGTGGACTCCATGTGTGTTCCATATGGATTCCGTGTGTGCTCCGTGTGGATTCCGTGTGTGCTCCGTGTATGCTCTGTGTGGACTCCATATGGACTCCGTGTGTGCGCCGTGTAGACTCCATGTGTGCTCTGTGCGGACTGTGTGTGTGCTCTGTGTGAACTCCGTGTGTGCTGTGTGGACTCCGTGTGGACTCCATGAGTGCTCTGTGTGTACTCCGTGTGTGCTCCATATGGGCTCCATGTGTGCTCCGAGTGGACTCCATTTGTGCTCTGTGTGGAGTCCATGTGAACTCCGTGTGAGCTCTGTGTGGACTCCGTGTGTGCTCCATATGGACTCCGTGTGTGCTCCAAGTGACTCCGTGTGGACTCCATATGGACTCCGTGTGTGCTCCATATGGACTCCATGTGTGCTCCGAGTGACTCCGTGTGGACTCCATATGGACTCCATGTGTGCTCCGTGTAGACTCGGTGTATGCTCCATGTGGATTCCATGTGTGCTCCATGTGTGGACTCCATGTGAACTCCGTGCGTGCTCCGTGTGGAGTCCGTGTGTGCTCCGTGTATGCTCTGGGTGGACTCCATGTGACCTCTGTGTGTGCTCTGTGTGTGCTCCGTGTGAATTCCGTGTGTGCTCCGTGTGGACTCCATATGGACTCCGTGTGTGCTCCGTGTAGACTCGGTGTATGCTCCGTGTGGACTCCATGTGAATTCCGTGTGTGCTCCGTGTGGACTCCATATGGACTCCGTGTGTGCTCCGTGTAGACTCGGTGTATGCTCCATGTGGATTCCATGTGTGCTCCATGTGTGGACTCCATGTGAACTCCGTGCGTGCTCCGTGTGGAGTCCGTGTGTGCTCCGTGTATGCTCTGGGTGGACTCCATGTGACCTCTGTGTGTGCTCTGTGTGTGCTCTGTGTGGACTCCATGTGAACTCCATGTGTGCTCCATGTGGACTCCGTGTGTGCTCCATGTGGACTCC
Organism: Cervus elaphus; assembly: GCF_910594005.1. Lineage (NCBI taxonomy): Eukaryota > Metazoa > Chordata > Mammalia > Artiodactyla > Cervidae > Cervus > Cervus elaphus. The sequence goes on along the minus strand of NC_057848.1, from coordinate 173,688,429 downwards.
ATGTGTGCTCCGTGTGGATTCCGTGTGTGCTCCGTGTATGCTCTGGGTGGACTCCATGTGACCTCTGTGTGTGCTCTGTGTGGACTCCATGTGAACTCCATGTGTGCTCCATGTGGACTCCGTGTGTGCTCCATGTGGACTCCATGTGTGTTCCATATGGATTCCGTGTGTGCTCCGTGTGGATTCCGTGTGTGCTCCGTGTATGCTCTGTGTGGACTCCATGTGAACTCCGTGTGTGCGCCGTGTAGACTCCATGTGTGCTCTGTGCGGACTGTGTGTGTGCTCTGTGTGAACTCCGTGTGTGCTGTGTGGACTCCGTGTGGACTCCATGAGTGCTCTGTGTGTACTCCGTGTGTGCTCCATATGGACTCCATGTGTGCTCCGAGTGACTCCGTGTGGACTCCATATGGACTCCGTGTGTGCTCCGTGTAGACTCGGTGTATGCTCCATGTGGATTCCATGTGTGCTCCATGTGTGGACTGCATGTGAACTCCGTGCGTGCTCCGTGTGGAGTCCGTGTGTGCTCCGTGTATGCTCTGGGTGGACTCCATGTGACCTCTGTGTGTGCTCTGTGTGTGCTCTGTGTGGACTCCATGTGAACTCCATGTGTGCTCCATGTGGACTCCGTGTGTGCTCCATGTGGACTCCATGTGTGTTCCATATGGATTCCGTGTGTGCTCCGTGTGGATTCCGTGTGTGCTCCGTGTATGCTCTGTGTGGACTCCATGTGAACTCCGTGTGTGCGCCGTGTAGACTCCGTGTGTGCTCTGTGCGGACTGTGTGTGTGCTCTGTGTGAACTCCGTGTGTGCTGTGTGGACTCCGTGTGGACTCCATGAGTGCTCTGTGTGTACTCCGTGTGTGCTCCATATGGACTCCATGTGTGCTCCGAGTGACTCCGTGTGTGCTCGTATGGACTCCGTGTGTGCTCCGTGTAGACTCGGTGTATGCTCCATGTGGATTCCATGTGTGCTCCATGTGTGGACTGCATGTGAACTCCGTGCGTGCTCCGTGTGGAGTCCGTGTGTGCTCCGTGTATGCTCTGGGTGGACTCCATGTGACCTCTGTGTGTGCTCTGTGTGGACTCCATGTGAACTCCATGTGTGCTCCATGTGGACTCCGTGTGTGCTCCATGTGGACTCCATGTGTGTTCCATATGGATTCCGTGTGTGCTCCGTGTGGATTCCGTGTGTGCTCCGTGTATGCTCTGTGTGGACTCCATGTGAACTCCGTGTGTGCGCCGTGTAGACTCCATGTGTGCTCTGTGCGGACTGTGTGTGTGCTCTGTGTGAACTCCGTGTGTGCTGTGTGGACTCCGTGTGGACTCCATGAGTGCTCTGTGTGTACTCCGTGTGTGCTCCATATGGGCTCCATGTGTGCTCCGAGTGGACTCCATGTGTGCTCCGTGTGGACTCCATTTGTGCTCTGTGTGGAGTCCATGTGAACTCCGTGTGAGCTCTGTGTGGACTCCGTGTGTGCTCCATATGGACTCCATGTGTGCTCCGAGTGACTCCGTGTGTGCTCGTATGGACTCCGTGTGTGCTCCGTGTGGACTCTGTGTGTGCTCCGCGTGTGCTCCGTGTGGACAGGGTCTCCTCTTTGGGAGACGAGGGTGAGAATAGTCTGCAGTGAGTGCGTGCCAGCCTCGCCGGCTGTGTGACTCCTGCAGAAATCAGACCTGCTCCCCCAGCACCCAGAGAACAGGGCCCCTTACGTAACGACTCCACCTCCAGCCCAAGCGGCGCGTTTTCTGTCCGCGTCTTTTCTTAGGGCGATCGACCGAGTGGAAAAAAATGACAAAAGTGCTGCGGAGCCAGGCCTGAGTGTGGGAACAGGGGCTGGGCCGGGCTTATCAATCACCCAGTGAGTCCCCGGGCGGCCGTGAAAGGCATCGCCCCCCAACCCACACTCCCACCCCTGGGGTGATCAGCCTCGCATCCCGGCCGCACTCAAACCAAGCGTTTGATGGGAGGTTTTCAGAGCGCAGACCTGTTTGACGGAGTGCTCGGTCCGCTGGGAACTTGCTCTAGGGCACTTTGGGAAACGAGAAAAGGAGGACTTTTCCACCAGAAAGTAAACCAATACCAAGCAGGCATCAATGCCGTTTAGCTATAAACGGCAAGCCCTGGATGGAGGTTGTAAGTTCTTACACAGCAGACATCAAGAGCTGTGGGCTCACTGGAGAAGAACTGTACATTATACGCAAAGTATGAAATCAACCAATGAGTGAATTCATACTCTTTCTTTCAACAGGTGGTGGTGCTCGACCCATCGTGCTGAAATGACCTCCGTGGACCCGAAATACGGAGGTGTCTGGGTAGGTAACAGAGTGCCTGGGTGACATCCAAGTGAGGTTGGATGGAGGTGGGATACAGGTGAATACAGAACGATCCCGACAGAAGCACGGTGTACTGACAAGTTGGTTATGGTGATGAATACGGCGTGGGCACGGCTCACGGAAGAGGTGGGCAGTGGTTTGGGCAGGGCAGGTGACGGTGGGCAGGGCGCCACCCGATGCCCCTGTGTGCCCCGATGGCAAACTCACTTCTGTACGTGGTGAACCCCCGCATCCCTCGAGCCCAGAAAGCAAATCGAAGCATTTGCTGCTGCCGCTGAAGGGATCAGACTCTTCCTTTCGGTTCACAGGAGCAGGTACCGAGCCACACATCTGATGGCCATTCCCGCCCCTTAGCTCTGCAAGCCTCTGGCCTGAGTGCACGCCCTGGGTCTCTGGACACAGACCCCCACCTTGGTGAGGATCTCTGTGCAAACCGAAGGCTTTCCAATCACTTCCCGTGGCTGGCTCAGTGGACTCCACACCCTAGATTCCTGCTCTTCTGCGTTCCCTCTGCCTTTATCTAACGATGCCTTTGGTTTCCTGTATCTGTGAGGTTCTGACCTCCTGGGGCCTGGCGAGACGGCCCTCCCCAGGATGGCCTTATGTCCAGAGAGCAGACGGCTCACCTGCCGGCATCCATGTTCTGCGCAGACCGGCCGACCCAGAGCCCACACCCCAGCACGTCCTCAGAGTGGGGACCCTCACCGTCGGGGCCCCAGGCCCACCCTCACCCCCACCCCAGGGCCAGGGGACTGGGGCAGCCAGTGCCCAGAGCCTGGGCGTCCTTGGTGGCTCAGCTGGGAAACAATCTGCCTGCAATGCAGGAGACCCGGGTTTGAACCCTGGTTTGGGAAGATCCCCTGGAGGAGGGCATGGCAACCCACTCCAGTATCCTGGCCTGGAGAATCCCACGGGCTGTACAGTCCACGGGGTCGCAGAGAGTCGGACACGACTGAGCGACCTGCACTGTTACTTTCTTCCCCTTTCTCAGAGCAGCCTCACGGGCTCTCGGTGTGGCCCCGGCCTCTGACAGGCAGCCTCAAGCCTGCATCAGCGGCTCTCCTCTCGGTGTTCCTGGAGGCGGCTCCGCGTTACTACCTCCCTCACACTGAGCCACATCTGCGGGGAGACGGGCCGGCCCCCCATCTGCACTGCCAGATGGGGCGTCGCCTTCCTACTGGGGAGCCTTAGGGGGCAGCGCTGCGCTCCGGGCCTCTATTACACAGAACAGATCTCAGTGAGACAGACACAGCGTCCACGGTGGGAAAGCAGACCACGCCCAGGGTGTGTTCCGGTTCGAGAGGGCAGCATCGGGTGGGAACGTGGACTCAGGGCCCCTCCAGCCCAGAACCACACCCTGCATGAGTCTCTTCACCGAGGACAAGCACCCCAGGACTGGCGCATAAACCTCAGTGACTCCACGAATCTGCAAGGACACGGTCCCGTGGGCACGGACGATCCACGGCCTGTCTTTCCTTTTCAAGTCAGTAGCGTAAGGTAGCGGAGAAGGAAATGGCAGCCCACTCCAGTGTTCTTGCCTGGAGAATCCCAGGGACGGGGGAGCCTGGTGGGCTGCCGTCTATGGGGCTGCACAGAGTCGGACACGACTGAAGTGACCTAGCAGCAGCAGCAGCGTAAGATAGAGCCTTAAAGAGACAAATTCCACAGCATGTTCACGTGTTACTTTTAAGCCATGCCTGCATGCTCAGTCATTCACTCGTGTCCGACTCTTTGCAACACCATGGATTGTAGCCCACCAGGCTCCTCTGTCCATGGGATTCTCCAGGCAAGAACACTGGAGTGGGTTGCCATGCCCTCCTCCAGGGGATCTTCCCCACCCAGGGATGGAACCTGCATCTCTTACGTCTCCTGCATTGGCAGGTGGGTTCTTTACCACTAGCGCCATGGGGAAGCCCTCCTTTGAACCCGTCCTCACCTTTTGCTGCAAAGATACTGACTCAGCTGATTCCAGAGCCATCACTCGGTGTGACTAGTGATCACGTGCCGGACCATGACTCCAGCACCTCACACGCCGTCTCAGGGTGGTTCTGACCTCACTCACCCCTTCCCTCCTCTGGAAACCACCCCGGCTCCTCTCCGCCTCTGTCTCAGAGCTCCCCAGGGTTCTCCAGTTCCTCTGGGCACTCACTGTCGGGGTCCCCGGCCGCCTCACGGCACTTTGTGTGGGCCGTTGAGACGGGTCTTGACTCCTCTTCTAGAGCAGTGGTCCCCGACCTTCGAGGTAGTAGCAGGGACCAGTTTCGTGGAAAACCATTTTTCCACGGATAGGGGTAGGGGGTGGGGGTGAATGGTTTTTGAGATGATTCAAGTGCATTCCTGAAGAAGGAAATGGCAACCCACTCCAGTACTCTCGCCTGGAAAAATCCCATGGACGGAGGAGCCTGGTGGGCTACAGTCTGTGGGGTCGCTGAGAGTCAGACCAGACTGAGTGACTTCACCTTCAGAAATGGCATTCTCTTTATTGCGTGCTTTCTCTGATTATTTATTCCATCAGCTCCACCTCTGAGCATCAAGCATTAGATCTGAGGTTGGGGACCGCTGCTCTAGGGCATCTTAAGTTCTACCCTTACTTAAGAAAGTATTCTTAAAACTCCATGTTACTCTGGTCTGAGTACTACAAGTGAACCGTGTTTTACATATGATGGTTGCTTTGGAGATACTTAATTGCAGTGATTTTTCTTACTTATAAATAATACTGATACCTGTTTCCATATTACTAGTGAAATGGTTAGACCTGTTTTCTAATTACTGGTAAATTGATCAAGAAACCCAGAAGAAAGCAAAGAAAAAAGTGCTTCTGACTGATCCTGATTTTGAATAAACAGAAATGAAAGAGGCAGAAAGGACTTTCAAGCAAACATGATGTCTGTAACCATGACTTTCAGTCAATGTTGTACTCAAAGCCTCAGCCAGTGTTAAGACAGGGCAAAGAAGCAAAAATGTGCAAAGCCTGGAAAGGAAAATGTAACTTTCTTATGATTTACTGACAACATGATGATTTTCATAGAAAATGCTGGAAATCATCTATGCTTCAATAAACAAATTCTTTCTGTTGCGGGGGGGGGGGAAGAGGGAAAGAAAAATAAGGGAACGTTGATGCCCTACGTTGGATCCTTATGACAGAAATGAAATCCGAATGAAAGTCAGCTGAGAAGCAAAGATGGAACAACGCCACTCCTGGGATGTAAGGAGGGGGCCTGAGTGACTGTGTGTGAGAAGAGCGCTCACGTAGGACATGGAGCAAAGTGAACCTGAAGGAAACGAAGTGATGAACTGGTCCTCTCTTAAAGGAAGAACTATTAAGAAACCGAAAAAAAAAAAAAAAAAAAAGTAGAGAAAGACTTAGATAAAACCAGGAAAGACCTAGATTAAAACCAGCATAGCCATTTCCCTTTTCCAGGGGATCGTCCCAACCCGGGGATCAAACCCGGCTCTCCCGCATTGCAGACACATCGTTTACCACCTGATCCACTAGTGAAGCCCTGAGTGAAAGTGAAAGTCACTCAGTCGTGTCCCACTCTTTGGGACCATGGACTATACAGTTCATGCAATTCTCCAGGCCAGAATACTGGAGTGGGCAGTGTTTCCCTTCTCCAGGGGATCTTCCTGACTCAGAGATCAAACCCAGGTCTCCCGCATTGCGGACACATTGTTTACCATCTGAGCCACAGGGGAAGCCCAAGAATACTGGAGTGGGTAGCCTATCGCTTCTCCAGGGGATCTTCCTGACCCAGGAATCAAACCGGGGTCTCCTGTATTGTAGGCGGATTCTTTACCAGCTGAGCTGGAAGCCCAGTGAAGCGCCAAAGTAAGAACTATTAAGAAAGCAAAAGAAATAAAAGTGGAAAGAAACTGAGATGAAACCAACAGATGACTCATATACTCCATACATAAAGGACTCTTGCTAAACCCCCTGGAGCGTGCTTCGGAAAAGAGAAGCCCCATCGCCAATAAACACGACGAGGTGTTCAACCCCTGGATGATGTGAAACGTGCAAATACAGAGCAGCGAGCCATCACGACACGCGTACCAGAAGCGCTGAGGTGAGAAAAAGATGGATTCTCCGCTTGGGGAGACTGTGTGGAGAACATCTAAGCCTCCTGGTGGGTGGGTGCATGGTCCAAGCCCTGTGCAAAACTCTTCTAGAGGGTTGACATCCTCTGACTTAGGCATCTCACCTCTGGGTGGGGGGAATATGTACGCACATGTGTGACTCAGAAGGTGTGTTCACAATATGTTCACATCGGCGCTGCTCTTTTCCATCTTTGAGATTCTTTGATGCGGATCCTTTGAAAAGTATTGAATTTGCTACAACCTCCCTTCTGCTTAATGTTTCGTTTTGCTTTTGGCCCCAAGGCATGTGTGATCCTAGCTTCCCGACCAGGGATGGAACCCGCCACCCCTGCGTTGGAAGGTGAAGTCTTGACCACTGGACCGCCAGGGAAGGCCTTCTTACCAGCCCATCACTGGGGCAAACCAAATCTCCAGCCACTGCTGACAAGAAACGTCACAGCCGGAGGTGTCCCGGGGACAAACGGCACAACACAGAATGAGTGGCTGAATCACTGCTTCCTGCAGGAGACTGGGAGAGTGTCCCCCGTGTACTGTTCACTGCGAGAAGCCAGGTACAGAGAGCTAAGATCCCATCTGTATAAATTTAAGTACACGTATAACACATGTGCACGTTCAGAAGTCAGGCTATGGTGGTTTACTCTTGTGTGCCTGGGATGTTTGCATCTCCTGTATGTTTACCTTTTCGTTAGATGAGATGCTTACATGTTCGATGATAAAATGTGCTATTTTATTGATACTAATGCCATATGGACGTACAATGTGAATTTTAAACGGGTAAGGACAGTCGTCCTCTGGTACCACTGGGGGTTGGGGATCGGACCCCCTGCCTTGGATACCAAATGGATGCATGCTGGAGTCCCAGAGCGAGCACTTCGTACCTCCGGGTTCTGCATCGTTGGGTTCAGCCAGCTGCTGACCGTAGACAAGAGTATGGGGCCCACAGGCGGGTGAATATGCAGATACAGAACCCGCTGATGTGGAGAGCTGACTGTACAAGAGATTAAATAAATTCTACAATTTAATGTTAATTTAATATTAATAGTAAAATTAATCAACTAATATTAAGTTAAATGTTGCAGTATGTATACACTGTAATAGTAATACTGAGTAAATTTAAATTAACATACGATAGCAATAAAACACTAGACCTTGTTGGTAATGTTATTTTGGCTACAGAATGAATTTGAGCAGCTTGGAAGAAAATTCCAGAAGAAGAGCTCCAGCACCAATATCCCGAATGGCACACGAGCTGATAACACTGAGTAAAACAGCGCCTCAGAAAAGTGAGAATTCTGAAAACTAATTCACGAAACAATTTTGCCTGAAATAGATTTTTGTGTCTTAAAATGCACAGAAGTGATAAGATGTATGTCAATGATCTCTAAAAGCAGTTTTTCAGTAACGCAAAACAAATAGTCCTAGGAAACAAAACAAAGGCATGAAAGGAATTTATCTCAGAGATAAAAAGAAAACAGAATCTATTCTAAGGATGAATGTTCACTGCAGTATTAACGATAAGACAGAAATTCTGAAGGCAGCTAAATGTTTGACTACATTGCAATTATGACAACAGGTAATATCAAGGTAGCCATTTCAAAATGTTATTAAAAATACTAACAGTATATAAAATGCAAATATAGTATTTGAAAATGTGTTCATTTTACACACACACACACATAAAAATGGCTTCCCTGCTGGCTCAGTCTGCAATCCAAGAGACCTGGGTTTGACCCCTGGGTTGGGAAGATCCCCTAGAGGAGGGAATGGCAACCCACTCCAGCATTCTTGCCTGGAGAACCCCATGGACAGTCCACGGGGTCGCAAGGAGTCGGACCCCACTGAGAAACTAATGCATACACATACATATATAACTGGGTGAGAAACCAGAGGTATAATAAACTTGTGTAAACAAATCTGCTAAAACTCTACTTCTGTGAAATACTACGAAGAGAATTGGCCTTTTTCCTGTCTTTCAAATTATTTGTGTTATGCACCTTTTTAATAAATAATTACTTTAAAACAGAGCTTTACTGTGCAAAATAATGAGTATTTTGAGTGTTTAAGACACAAGACCAGCTTTCTAGGAAACAGGTGAAGACAGGTCAATATCCCTAAAATGATGCAATGTCAGTAGCAGATTTCAGAACGTGATACACATTCCTGGGAACCAGGGGCAACCCATTCAAACTCCAGAACAGCAAGGCATTTGATAAAAAAGAAAGCGTGCACGCGTTTTGCTCAGCTGTTTCCTTAATAGCAATAGTGTGGCTTGATGGTGACGTTTGCACAAGCATCCCAACAGCTCAGAACTCTTCAATGCAAACAACAAACATAAAACTCTTAGACAAAACACTAAACTAGCAGGCAGAACACTCTCTGAAATAAATCACAGCAAGATCTTTTTGGATCCACCTCTTAAGAATAATGAAAATAAAATCCGAAAATAAACAAACGGGACCTAATTAAACTTGAGAGCTTCTGCACAGCAAAGGAAAGAACAAAACAAAAAGACAACCTAGAAATGAGAGGAAATATTTGCATATGACTGATGAAGGCTTAATTTACAAAATACACAAGACAGCTCATACGCCTCAATATCAACAAACAACCCAATCAAAAATCAGACCTAAAAAGACATTTCTCCAAAGACATGTAGATGGCTAAGAGGAACATGAAAAGATGGTCAGCGTTGCTAAGTATTACAGAAACACAAATCAAAACTACAGTGAGTTACCACCTCACACCAGTCAAAATGACTCTCATCAACAAATCTACAAACCATAAATGCTGGAGAGAATGTGGAGAAAAGGGAACTCTCTTGCACTGTTGGTGGGAATGCAAACTGGTACAGCCACTACAGAGAACAGTCTGGAGGTTCCTAAGAAAACTAGAAACAGAGCTACCGTGTGACCCATCAATCCCACTCCTGGACATATAGCTGGAGAAAACCATCATTTGAAAACCTACATGCACCCCACTGCAACACTATTTACAATAGTCAAGACATGGTAGCGACCTCAGGGTGTGTCGAGAGAGGAATACATATGGTACATGTACACCCAGAATACTACTCAGCTTCATAAAGACCGAAATAAAGGCCATCTGCAGTAACATGGGTAGGGAGGTAGAGATGATCACAGTAAGGGGAATCAGGGAAAGAAACAGGATATCACTTCTCTGTGGAATCTAAAAAAAAAAAAAATGATACCGATGAACTTATTTACAAAAGAGAAATAGATTTACAGACTTAGAAAGCAAATTGACAGTTACCAAAGGGGCCTGGTGAGGGTGGGGGGGAATAGACTGGGAGACTGGCTGGACAGGTACACGCTACTGTCTTTAAAATAATTAACAGGGTCCTACCGTATATAGCACAGGGAGATCTGCGCAGTGTAATAACGCAACTGGAAAAAGAATCGATCTGTATATGTGTGTAACTGAATCTCTCTGGTGTACACCTGAAACTCACACAACACTGTACATCACCTGTACTCCAATATTAAAATAAAACTCAAGGACAACAAGGACTAAGCAAGCATCTGCTCACCTTCGGTCTTCTTCCAGTAGACCTTGACTTGCAGCTGGTTGTCTTGGAAGAACGGAGCCCCGACTTCCAGGAGGCGAGCGGGCCGGCGTCTCTGAAGGGGAGGCTGCGTGTGCATCACACTCTTTCTACTTTTCCCGAGCTGTTCTTCTGCGAGAGTGCACAACATTCTGATTTACTCGTTAAAAAGCCATATGGAACCTGAGGCTAATCCCAGTGCATCTGATTTCCCTCTGTGATCCTTTCGTATTTACTACCTGTTTTTTAAAGTAAAACGTAATTCATCCACAGATTCCTTCCTGCCCAGGTTGACCACACTTCCCCCTTCATCACAGGCTGTTAATGCAGACCTAAAAGCACGCCATGTAGATTACACAGAAACCCCAAACTTAACTTGGTAAGAAACACACATTCACCAACCTTGATAGATGCTCTGATTTCAGTACTAAGTGGAAATAGTATTTCTCACAATACATGAATTTTTTTTTTTTGCACTTGTGAAGGAAGTCAATGAAATAATATTAAAATACCATTTCATGAAAACAATATACTCAGTGGGTTTTTGCTGAAAGACCAGCATGTTAGATTCCTCCATCTTGAGAGAAACAGAGGAGAGTTCACATGGCTTAGTAGGAAAGATGCCAAAAATTCCTGGCCTCCAATCTTGCCTTTTGCAGCTCACTGACTTTTAGAAGTTGCACTTGTAGAAATAATGTCCTTTTCTGCTTTCAGAATTCCAAGTACTCCTATGAGATATAACATCTCAACCTGTATTGATGATAAACCGATAAGCAATGTGAAAAACTTCACTTAAAACTTAGCATTTAGAAAACTAAGATCATGGCATCTGGTCCCATCACTTGATGGCAAATAGGTGGGGAAACAATAGAAACAGTGACAGACTTCATTTTAGGGGGCTCCGAAATCACTGCAGATGGTGACTGCAGCCATGAAGTTAAAAGACACTTGCTCCTTGGAAGAAAAGCTATGACCAACCTAGACAGCATATTAAAAAGCAGAGACATTACTTTGCCAACAAAGGTTCGTCTAGTTAAAGCTATGGTTTTTCTAGTAGTCATGTATGGATGTGAGAATTGGACTATAAAGAAAGCTGAGCACTGAAGAATTGATGCTTTTGAATTGTGGGGTTGCAGAAGACTCTGGAGAGTCCCTTGGACTGCAAGGAGATCCAACCTAAAGGAAATCAGTCCTGAATATTCATTGGAAGGACTGATGCTGAAGCTGAAACTCCAATACTTTGGCCACCTGATGTGAAGAACTGACTCATTGGAAGAGACCCTGATGCTGGGAAAGATGGAAGGCGGGAGGAGAAGGGGATGACAGAGGATGAGATGGTTGGATGGCATCACTGACTGGATGGACATGAGTTTGAGCAAACTCCGGGAGTTGGTGATGGACAGGGAGGCCTGGCGTGCTACAGTCCATGGGGTCCCAAAGAATTGGACACGACTGAGCGACTGAACTGAATTGAAGGAGAACCTGCTCTATACCACGAAGAACTCTACTTGATGCTCTGTAATGGTCTATATGAGAAGGCATCTAAAAAGAGGGGATATGAATGTATACATATAATTGCCTGTTCTATATAGCAGAAACAAACGCCAACACTGTAAAATCAACTGTACTCCAATAAAAAGCTTTTGTAGAAGGTTTAAGATTTTTCACAAATCTTAAATTTTTCACAAGCTCACTTATGCATCTAATTCCTTTAATAACCTGTCGTGTTAAGAATTCACTGGCAGATAACCAAGACAGTCTAGACGGTTGTTTAACCTCTCTGTGAATATTGTCCTCCTTCGGCCTGTTATATCCCATGGAAATGCTTAGTTTTCACTATGGACGTAAAAAAGCGTATATATCTCAGGATTGAGCGTCTGCTGCTTTACTGAATGAGTCCAGCGTGAGCATGCGTGGACACGCCCCACAGCACATGTCCCAGAGGACACGCCCCCACACCAGGGACACGCCCACACCAGGGACATGCCCACACTGGAGACACGCCCCCAGAGGACACGTCCACGCTGGGGACACGCCCCCACACAGAGGACACGCCCACAGAGAGAGCACATACCCCAGAGGACACACCCCCACACCGGGGGACACGCCCACACTAGGGGCACGCCCACACACAGAGGACACACAGTCTAACCTCAGCCCTGAGGGAACATCCCTCCCTCTGGGCGTGTCCTCCACTTCCAGCAGGAAACAAAAATGGAATATAAAAGTCATTTTTCCACATCCTGAAAGTGTATGAGGCCTGATTTATACTCTTTAATAGTTCTGAAAGTTAAAGAGAACTGAGTGACTACGCCGTTTCTCCGGATGTCAAAGTTAAGATGAACTTTACCAAGACTGGGAGCCTTTTCTCTCTGCACCATTTTTATTTTGCAGAGCTGGAATATTCTTCCAGCTCCATGAGGCAACTACATCAAGCACTTGGAATCTGTCACCCCCGGAAATGTTCCCCCTGCCTCCCAAGAGAGCAAGTTACGTTTCCATTAAAGACAGTATTATGTCTTTCTTTCCTTCAAGGGACCCTTTTATAAAACTGTGTGAACATGCAGGCTTTGCTTTCATAGAAACATTTATCATTAAAACACCTAGTAGCCTGCAGGCCTGGAAAAACAGCATTCAAAAAGTAATTTATATGCTGACATTTACGGCACTGCTTCCTATAAAATATAATTTCCCTTGCTTAAACTGGGAAGTTGTAATGAGTCTTTACTTCTGGTTGGTTCATGACGAAAACACATTGTGTTCCTGTCACAGGCGCACGTTAGTGTTTATGGGATTATACATCAACATTGGGTTACAAAGCATGTCCTGACACATACTCAGCTGTGTCTTGCCTAATCCTGTGTAAAGACAGTGTCTGCTGGAGGCCACCCTGAAACCCAAGTAACATGTATTATGACAGGCACTTTGCAGTATCACTTATTTTTTTATTTTTATTGTTCTGATCCTTCTGACAGGAATCAGCTAATCCTAGAATAAAGTGGCCTTTGGTAGGTTAGGTATCAGATCTCTGTCTTGGTTACGTAAAACAGTACACACATGCTCAGTCGTGTCCAACTCTTTGCGACGCCATGGTCTGTAGCCAAAAGTTATGACCAACCTAGACAGCATATTAAAAAGCAGAGACATTAGTTTGCCAACAAAGGTCCATCTCGTCAAGGCTATGGTTTTTCCAGTGGTCATGTATGGACGTGAGAGTTAGACTATACAGAAAGCTGAGCACCGAAGAATTGATGCTTTTGAACTGTGGTGTTGGAGAAGACTCTTGAGAGTCCCTTGGACTGCAAGGAGATCCAAGCAGTCCATCCTAAAGGAGATCAGTCCTGGGTGTTCATTGGAAGGACTGATGCTGAAGCTGAAACTCCAATACTTTGGCCACCTGATGTGAAGAGCTGACTCATTTGAAAAGACCCTGATGCTGGGAAAGATTGAGGGTGGGAGGAGAAGGGGACAAGAGAGGATGAGATGGTTGGATGGCATCACCGACTCAATAGACATGGGTTTGGATGGACTCCGGGAGTTGGTGATGGACAGGGAGGCCTGGCGTGCTGTAGTTCATGGGGTTGCAAAGAGTCGGACACGACTGAGCAACTGAACTGAACTGGACTGTAGCCCACCAGGCTCCTCTGTCCATGGTATTCTTGGTTGTGGGCAGAAACGCATATTAAATTACGGGACTCATATGGCCCCCTCATGGATCACGGCCGTACCAGCCTCTAAGGGGGAAGGAACGCTGTTTATTGGGAAAACCGGAAAGACACCAAAAGGCCAGCTTACTTTGCAGAAGACAGAAATGCCTACCACTGGTAGAAGAAAAACTACAGTCTCAGGAGAATCAGACATTTACAGGATTTTGGTTTGAGGAGAAATCGGGGAGTGATAAGTTGGGGAAACAGGAAAGCATGAGATCTGGGCAGAAGTGAAGACAGGAATACGTGACAGTCTTGAGAAGTCTGTGATGCTGGATACTGTTTTCTAGAGACTCTTCTGACAGTCATCGATAAGAGAGCTATGGAAGAAAGGCTGGAAACCAGTAATAATTAGGAGATGAATTGTATATGGAAAGTGGCAATGGCCCGGACAAGGGCAAGAACTGGACAGGGCCCCACGTCGCAGGTGACATTAGGAGACCAGGGGACTTTGATTCCTAATGAACTGGATTTCTGGAGACAGGTAAACTGAGGCATGAAAAACGCCCTCTGCTGACCTCAGGCTCGAACAGAAGGGCTGAGAGATAGGTGCTCTGGGTGGATGGGTGGGGTCAGGAGGGCCATGCAGACAAATAGGGGTAAGAAGACGGGAAAAGCGTGGTTTGGAGGACGTTCCAGTTCAAGAACCTGTCAGCCATCCCAGCAGCCGTGTCAGGAGGGCAGCCCAACATATACAGCTCTGGTTTCAGGCTTGGGGGGGGGGAGCGTCAGGTCGGGGGGCCCAGGGTGGCCTCGGCACACGGATGGCAGGACACCCACGGGACTGACCGCAGTCTCCAAGGGCGGGGAGTGCTTCCCCCTGCTTCGTTCCCCGCCCCCCCATCCCCACGCTGGTTCTCTGCACACACAGCGCTCTGTTCCAGCGCTGCACGCGTGCAGTGTGATGACCGGTGCTCCATGGAGCACCCGCACTGCAGGGCCCGGGAGGAGGCTGGCAGGCTCAGTGCCTACCGCCACGTCAGTCTGTCTGCCTCCACGATTCCCCCGCAGCTCTCTGCACCATGGGCTAGTCTCTCTGTTATCCTAGCCACGCGTTTACAGGCTCCACACTGGGCTCTCGGAAGGCCAACATCAAGTGTGTCTAATGCGGTAACATGTGCGTGAGTTCGTGTGAATACATGAAGACACAGTATTACATAGAATACATAGAAATGCATAGTACATACAGACTGTATAATGTACACATACACATACTCTATATAGTATATATACTCATTTAAATATATACTTTTTGCTATGTATAGGACATATTTGTTTATACTCTAGTGCAATCTGTGTGATAGTATAATATAGTAACTATTCCCACAGTTAGACACAGTTTGATGAATTAATTAAAGTGTGCAAGCCGCTCAGTCGTGTCCAATGCTTTGTGACCCCATGGGCTACACAGCGCACGGAATTCTCCAGGCCAGAATACTGGAGTGAGTAGCCTTCCCCTTCTCCAGGGGATCTTCCCAATCCAGGGATTGAACCCAGGTCTCCTGCATTGCAGGTGGATTCTTTACCAGCGGGGCCACCAGGGAAGCCCAGGAATACTGGAGTGGGCAGCCTTTCCCTTCTCTAGGGGAATCTTCCCGACCCAGGGATCGAACCCAGGTCTCCCGCATTGTAGGTAGATTCTTTACCAGCCGGGCCACCAGGGAAGCCCAGGAATACTGGATGAATGAATGTAGGACTGCATTTAAAGAAATTAGTGAATGGTGGGTACAGCCACTACGGTACAGTATGGAAGTTCCTAAAAAAACTGAAAGTAGAACTATCATATGATCTAGCTACCCCATTCCTGGGCATGTATCCAGATAAAAGTATAATCCAAAAAGGTACATGCACCTCTACATTCATTGCAGCACCATTCACAATAGCCAACACATGTGACACAGCCCAAAGGCCCATCAACACAGGAATGGATAAAGAAGATGTAGTACATATAGACAGCAGAATATTACTCAGCCAGGAAAAAGAATGAACCAATGCTGTCTGCAGTGACATGGATGGACCTAGCGATGATCACACTAAGTGAATTAAGTCTGACAGGGAAAGACGAATGCCGTATGATATCCCTTGCTTGTGGAATCTAAAACATGACAGTAATGAACTTACCGATGAAGCAGAAACAGACTCACAGCCATTGAGAACAGACTGGTGATTAGCAAGGGGGCAGGTGATGGGGAAGGATGGAGTGGGAGGTTGGGGTTAGCAGATGTGAGCTTTGATATGGAGAATGGATAAGCAACAAGGTCCTACTGGTATTGCAGGAAACTATATTCCATATCCTGTGATAAACCATCATGGCAAAGAATACACTTTCTAAAATGTACATATATATATATAACTGCAATGACTTTGCCATACAGCAGAAAATAGCCACAACGTTGTAAATCAACTATACTTCAATAAGAAAAAATTCTTTAAAAAAAATCAATGAAGTTATTAGATGTTCAGAAATGTTTCCATGAGAATTTTTACATAAAAGTTGTAGGGTACCCAGACTTACACACAGAAATAGTGGACTTTTCAAATCCATTTAGTCTCCCAAAGGACCATTTCTGAAATAGGTGGGAAGCTCTTGTCTCGAGAACTCTTTTGGAAAACACCGTTTCAAGTGGACCTGCTCCTTTGGACCCCATTATCTTCCAGGTGGTACAAGATAATTAGGGCTACCCAAGTGGCTCAGTCAGTGGTTAAAGCATCCGCCTGCCAATGCAGGAGACACAGGTTCCATCCCTGGGTCGGGAAGATCCCCTGGAGAAGGAATTCCAACCCACTCCAGCATCCTTGTCTGGAGAATCCCACGGACAGAAGAGCCCATGCGGGTCACAGAGTTGGACATGACTGAGCATGCACGCAAGCTCAAGGAAGATGGTTATGGACAATCCCTGCGTCTAACTTAGTGGAGCCAGCCTCAGTTCAGTTCAGTTCAGTTCAGTCATTCAGTCATGTCCAACTCTTTGCGACTCCATGAACCGAAGCATGCCAGGCTTCCCTGTTCATCACCAACTCCTGGAGTTTACCCAAACTCATGTCCATTGAGTCGGTGACGCCATCCAGCCATCTCATCCTCTGTAGTCCCCTTCTCCTCCCACCCTCAATCTTTCCCAGCATCAGGGTCTTTTCCAGTGAGTCAGCTCTTCGCATCAGGTGGCCAAAGTACTGGAGTTTCAGCTTCAACCTACTCTTTCCTAAATTCTAGACGCTTTGTCACACCATCCTGGTCAGACCCAGGCCCAGAGCCGTGACAAAAGGCAGACCCTGTGAGCCTGGGGCAGCAACACTCGCAGAGATGCCTGTGGCCTCTCCCAGGCTGGCCTTCCATTAGCCCGGCCCCAAGAGCCTCCCCACGGCCCTGCCCGCCACTCCCCAGCTGTCGGCAAAAGCCAGAGACACCACACCACCAAACATCTGGCTCAGAGACGAGGGTCTCATATGCCCTTCCTCTCTCTGTACTAAGTTCATGGTCATAGACGAGCTTGGTAACACCGGCGCCTAGGACGTGGGCGTGGGGTGACATGCTCACTGCTCCCAGTGCGGTACTGGGTAGACTTCTGCAGGAATTGTGACCACAGTTTGAAACCCACACACAAAAAAAGGGGTTAAAAGCCTCAAATGCAAGTTGCATTTGAGGAGGGAATCAACAGTTTCTGAGAGTTTAGCTACAAGGATCCTCCTCGAAGACCACTACACATGTGCGTGAAGACCCGATTGTGTGAACACAAGCGTTTGCTGGAATGAGACACCTTCGTAAGTTTCCATTGTGACACCACAACTATCTATGAAACAGACAGAAGTCATACAGAAAGCTCCGAGGCAGGGCTTCCCTGGCGGCTCAGTGGTCAAAGAATCCGCCTGCCAAAGCAGGAGACACGGGTTTGCTCCCCAGTCCGGGAAGATCCCACACGTCATGATTCCATGCTAAGCCCATGTATCACAACTAGTGAGCCCGTGTGTCCTAGAACCCATGGTCTGCAACAAGAAGCCAGCACAATGAGAAGCCCCTGCACCTTAACTAGACAATACTCCCTGCTTGCCACTACTAGAGAAAAGGCCTCACACCTACAAAGACCCAGCACAGACACATTAAAAAAAAAAAAACTATAAAAAATAAGGATACATTTGCATAAGGAGCCTGATTCATGTTAATATTGGCATCTGCTAGGATGAGACACCTTTTCTTCCGAAGTTTCCATTAGAATAAGGACCCCGAATCATGTCAATATTAGCATCTGCTATGATGAGACACCTTTCCTTCCAAAGTTTCCATTAGAATAAGGACCCTGAATCATGTCAATATCAGCATCTGCTAGGATGAGACACCTTTCCTTCTGAAGCTTCCATTAGAATAAGGACCCTGAGTCATGTCAATATCAGCGTCTGCTAGGATGAGACACCTTTCCTTCTGAAGTTTCCATTAGAATAAGGACCCTGAATCATGTCAGTATTAGCACTTGCTGGATGAGACACCTTTCCTTCGGAAGTTTCCATTAGAATAAGGACGCTGAATCATGTCAATATCAGCGTCTGCTAGGATGAGACACCTTTCCTTCTGAAGTTTCCATTAGAATAAGGACCCTGAATCATGTCAACATTAGCATCTGCTAGAATGAGACACCTTTTCTTCCGAAGTTTCCATTACGACACCAGAACACTGCACGCGAAATAGATAAAGATGGCGAGCAAGACGCCAAGGTCACACGTGCACACGTGCTGGTTCCCAGGACACAGTCGCACGCGTGCTGGTGGGAAGACCTGCCCGGTGAAGACGGGAAGTGAGGGGACGGAGCCGTGCACACTCACTGTTGTGGGCGGCGTGCGCAGACGTGAACCGCAGGGACACCTTGGCGCTCTTGAGGCGCGTCTGGCCCCAGTACGCGACGGCTTGCAGCTCCACGCTGTAGTCGCAGCCCAGCTGCAGCGCCTCCAGGGTCACCGAGTTCTGAGACTGCAGGCGGAGGGGAGACGAGACTGCGTCAGAAGCCGCCCGCGCCCTGGGCCTCCCGCCAGAGGTCCCGGGTCCTCGGGGAGCCCGCCCGCTCCCACCTGACCTCCGCCCGGACTCACATCACAGAACCTTCTACATCTTTAGCAGAGCTAGTCCTGCCGTGGATCCAAGTAAACGTCACGCAAAAGCATCTTTTTCTTTTTTTTGGACAACTGTGTCACTAATCCCATTATCGGACGCTCTGCAGTCACGTGAGGGTGAATAACTCACTCCCAGAGAGTTCTAGGACTGTATGTGTGTGTGAAGCGTGTGCCACTGGCAGGATGTGTGTGTGTGTGTGTCTGTGTGCACGTGTGTGTCCCTCACTCCTTCCTGGACAGCAGCCAACAGACACAACCAGAGCCCTTTATAACAGACTAGCAGAGGCTCTCATCAGCGCACGCGTGGAAAGACCCAGCGAACTGACATTCCCCGATACGGGAACTGTATCTCCCCGATATGGATCCTCCGTCTTCTATGAGAAAATTTCCACCGAAAGTCGTTAAGAAAAATCAACCTGCCAGAGTGCTTTTTAAAGCACGTTCTCATGGCTTGCGGGTATGATAATAAGGTCCCTTACAAGAACTAGGAATTAAAGAGAAATAAGCTAGTGGTCTTAGAATGCAAACATTTGCCGAAAGGTAGTACACGGGCAGTTCCGTGGTGGTACACTGGCTAGGATTCGATGGTCTCAGGGCTGGGGCCAGGGTTTGAGTCCCTGTGGAGGAACACACACGGCAAATGCAACAGGACACACACACATGCACCATGCAAATGACACAAGGTACATGTACACACACATCCCACAAATCGCACAGGACACACACACACATACACGCATCCGGCAAACGGCACAGAATACCCACACACACACATCCCACAAAAGGCACAGGATACACACACACACACACACACACACACACACGCCCATCCTGCAAAAGGCCCAGGATACACGCACATGAACACATCCTGCCAGGCACACAATTCAAACACATATGCCTAGAACTGGCATAAAATACACACACACACACATACACACATATATCCTACAAATGGCATAGAATACACAAACACAAACACACACACCCCGCAAATGGCTGAAGACACACACACACAGCAAATAGCACAAAATACACACAGACACACATCTTGCAAATGGCACTCACACACACACGCACAAACATCCTGCAAAAGGCACAGGATTCACACACACACACACACACAGATATCCTGCAGGTGATATGGGAAACACACACACACCTTCCAGGATCACAGGACACACACACAGACACACACATCTTGCAGATGGTAGAGAATACACAGGCATACCCTGCAATGGTGAGGAAACACATATACTCTGCAAACGGCACATGGTACACACACACACACATCCCACAGATGCACAAAAAACACACACACATCCCACAGATGCACAAAATACACACACACATCCCGCAGATGCACAAAATACAAACATACACACACACATCTCACAGATGCACAAAAAACACACACACATCCCACAGATGCACAAAATACACACACCCTCTCACACACAATCTCCTTTTAGTCTAGGGGCCACACCTGATACCCCATGTACTATATATACACTGCTGCTGCTGCTAAGTCAAGTCAGTCATGTCCGACTCTTAGCGACCCCATGGACCGCAGCCTACCAGGCTCCTCCATCCATGGGATTCTCCAGGCAAGAGTACTGGAGAGGGTTGCCATTGCCTTCTCCATATATACACTATACATGGACTATACGTACACTATACATGCATATATTTTATCATGTCACATTCTGATTGCCCTTTCTGTGATTTCCCACCTTTATCTCTTTCAGCACTTTCTATGAGATGAGCACCCATTATCAGTTATCACTTGTTGCAGAGTGCCATGAAATAAAACCTGGAACTGTCAGAAAGTTTCTGACAAATAAACCCAAACAGCATCGCAACTGGTTATCAGTGAGATGGACGGGTAGAGACATGTTTGACGATCCTCCATGGCACAGATACTAGAATGTTCATTTTTTAAAAAACTTGCTATCTTTTTAAAGCACTTTTCAACATTGATTTATGGAATTCAACCTTATAAATTAGAGGGGAAGTTGTTCATTTATGTTTTATAGGAACAAGATAAAGGAGTGTGTACTAAAAGGACATGTTTTTATACAATTAAGCATGTCACACAATGCAAAATGTTCAGTGTTATGGAGATCTCATTGCATGAAATGTTTCGATTTCTTGGTATGTGGACAATGAGCCATCCCACGTCCTTTTAATCAGTGAGAAACATATATTGTCAAACGTACATCTTGTAAACTGTCTGCAGTTCCAGCAATGACATAACAGATGGGAGCACCTTGCAATATACAACACAAAAGGTACAAACTTTTAATTCCCCAATTCAGAAGGATTGCTTAAAAAAAACAAAAAGCAAACCTCAATGTCAAGGACATTTTGAATTGTATCATTTTCAGTGACTAGACAGGTAAGATGGACATCATTCCAGTTCCTTTGATTTCTAGAGTTTCTGCCGGCCCTTTGGATATGAGTAAAGTTAACAGACGACATTCAAGCGTTCTCAACCTAAAGTGTCCGAGGCTGATTGGCCGGTATGGTCCTCTGATTGCTGACCCTCCTTGGTCAGAGGGAAGTGATGGAAATTTGTCCCTCATCCACCCCTCTTCTGGGCTCACGGGGGGCTGTTCTTAAACCGGAAGCCTTGAGTTCAACCCCTCCACGAGACGCTGGGGAATGAGCACTCACCCCATCTGTGGTCTTCCTCCTCTTCTTCTTGGTCGGCACAAGGGACTTGCCGCTGACCGTCCAGCTCCAGAAGACTTTGTAGTGGTGCACCGGGACGTCTGGTTCCTCGGGGACATCCCACGCGATGGTCACGGCCACGCTTCCGTCACTGTGGACGGTGGAGTTGGCCAGCCGGAGGTTGGCTGGGGCCGGGGGTGCGGACGGATCTGAAATCGCAGGAGACAGAGTTCGGTGTCGAGGATGACCACGAAAGCACCATCGACTCCATGGACAGGAGTTTGAGCAAGCTCTGGGAGACGGCGAAGGGCAGGGGCCTGGGCCTGGCGTGCTGCCCGTCCATGGGGTCACAGAGAGTCGGACACGACTGAGTGACTGAACAACTGCCACGGAAGCACCATTTCTGCACATGTAATGACTGCAGGGTCAACGCAGGAACACTGCCCTTAATATGTAGGATAGCTGAAAACAAGCACTCTCGGTTCAGTTCAGTTGCTCAGTCGTGTCTGACTCTTTGCAACCTTATGGACCACAGCACGCCAGGCCTCCCTGTCCATCACCAACTCCCGGAGTTTACCCAAATTCATGTCCATCAAGTCGATGATGCCATCCAAGCATCTCATCCTCTGTCATCCCCTTCTCCTCCTGCCTTCAATCTTTCCCAGCATTAAGAACCACTTTTTAAGCCTCAAGTTGAAATACAGTCTACAGAACAGTAGTGAAAGTCACTCAGTTGTGTCTGACTCTTTGCAACCCCATATTCTCCAGGCCAGAGTGGGTAGCCTTTCCCCTCTCCAGGGGAATCTTCCAAACACAGGGATGGGACCAGGGTCTCCTGTGTTGCAGGCAGTTTTTGTTTTTTTTTTTTACCAAATGAGCTATCAGGGAAGCCCACTGAATGATAAGACATATGCCTTTGGACCATGTTTGTAATCCAGGTGGCTTCACACCACTACAACCCTGCCAAATTTTCACTGTCCTGAAATTGACAAAATTCTATAAAACAGAGTCAAATTCTTTTCAGGTTGGGTGACATTAAACACATCAGCAATGGTGAAATACCTTTGAAAATTCTGAAAAGAAAAAAACAGCCATCCAGGGCCAACTCACACAAATAAGTTTTCATCCTACTGGAGCTTAACATCCTTTAGTCCAAAGTTAAGAGCCACATGGACACAGCAAAAACAAATCATTTTTTTGTTTAATCCACATTACAAATGGGATGACAGACGGCTAACATGTTTGTCATTTCACTGTTTCTCATTTGTTGCATAAACCCGGACCTTCTCAGCTATCAAGAGAGACCAGGTCCCAGAACAACTTCCCCGCCATCCCGACAAATCTCCTTTTGAGATATGTATACGAGGATGACTAAGTGAGTGTGAAATAGGGGGTCCTTCCCTCATTTTTTGCCACGTGTGTGTAATCTCAGTCGCTTCAGTCATGTCCGACTCTTTGTGACCCTATAGACTGTAGCCCGCCAGGCTCCTCTGTCCATGGGATTCTCCAGGCAAGGATACTGGAGTGGGTAGCCTTTTCCTCCTCCAGGGGATCTTCCAGACCCAGGGATCAAACCCGAGTCGCTTATGTCTCCTGCATTGACAGGTGGGTTCTTTGCCACTAGCGCTACCTGGGAAGCCCAGAAACTGAGCAAATATAGATGCCACTCACCACAAAGGACTTATAGATGGTTTCGCTTCAAGACGCCTGCCCAATAGTTCTAACACCATCTGTATCAGAGGTGCAAAGAAGCTAACTCGATATAAATGAAGAAGACGGGGGGGAAATGCTCATGTTTTTATTCTCAGGATGCTTTGCATTTTTGGAATGATGGAGACATGAATTATTATTTTCTTAAATCTATTGCTTTCCTGTAAGATAGCTAAGTTCTGGAGGTTTGGTGGATTATTATTATTATTTTTTTAGGTTTTGTAATTGCTTTTCTGGGCTAATCAATAATCCAAAGCACATTACATGGTATTTTTGGCCAAGTGGTTCTCAAACAATCAATATTAGGAACCCTCCGGGAGGGCCCAAGACATATACTGAGATAAAGCTATTTCAGGGAGTCCTGGGAGGGCCCAGAAATATATTCATGTGAAATATGTCTTATATAAAATAACTGTTGTTGGTGTTTAGTCACTGAGCCGTGTCTGACTCTCTGCAACACTGTGGACTGCAGCCCACCAGGCTCCTCTGTCCATGGGATTCTCGAGGCTAGAATACTGGAGTGGGTTGCCGTGTCCTTCTCCAGGGGAATCTTCCTGACCCAGGGATCGAACGTATGTCTCCTGCCCGGGCAGACAGATTCTTTACCACTGAGCTACTTGGGAAAGTGTGAACGCCAGAGTCTCAGTCCCTCCAGTCCCTACTCCCCACCACAGACACCCCATCTCAGGAAATGCACACTCCTCCTTCCCACGGCTCCCGCCCCAAACCTCGAGGCTGTATCCTTCCCCAGCTCTCATTGAACAGCTCCCGTGGGCATATCAATACTGTAGAGTCTGTCTGGACTCCCATTGTCTCTACCAGTATAACACCCCGGGCCCAAGTCAACTTCCTCTTTCCTGATTATTGAGAAGGCCTGTCTGAGCCTTTCTCGGTATGGCAGCTGGTGAATCATTATTTATTTATTTATTTTTATTTATTTGGCTTCCCTGGTAGCTCAGCTGGTAAAGAATCCTGCAATGCAGGAGACCCCGGTTCAATTCCTGGGTTGGGAATTGAACTGGAGAAGGGATAGGCTTACCCGCTCCAGTATTCTTGGGCTTCCCTGCTGGCTCAGACACTAAAGAATCCGCCTGCAATGCGGGAGACCTGGGTTCGATCCCCGGGTCGGGAAGATCCCGTGGAGAAGGGAATGGCTACCCACTCCAGTATTCTTTTATTTCTGTTTATGTCTCATTTATTTTGTTTTTAAATTTATTTGTATTTCTTTGGCCACGCCGGGTCTTCGTTCCGGCATGCGGTATCTTTAGTCGGGACATGGGAACTCATAGTTGTGGCAGGTGGGACCCAGTTCCCCGAGCGGGGTTTGAACATGGGGCCCGTGCATTGGGAACACAGACTCTTAGCTACTGGACCACCAGGGAAGTCCCAGCTGGCGATTCTTCTTGACACAAGTTCAGGAGCTCTCACTGCCCAAACCCCCCGCCAAAGAGATGGCAGCCTCCCCAAAGCCCTGTGCGTTCCTGCCACACACAACGTCCCGATTCTGCTTTCCTGTCCCTGCTCCTCCTGCTGCTCCGGCCGTGCTGGTTCCCAGGTTACTTCCTGAGGATGAAACCAGGAGCTACTGAGGCTTTTCCAATGGTTGTTGAGTCTCAACGCCTTCCCCCAGGGAGCCCTGACCTAACTGTTCACCTACTGCGGGTCGACCAGATGTCTCACTATCTAAATCCATTATATGTGGTCCCCTCGTCTCATTAGCAGAACACCACCACAGTTTACTCCTGCCTTCTTGTTCTCTGAGGCCCTTAGAACCAAATCCATGGCATGACTCAATTCTGAACCTATACCAGGTCACTGCAGACCCTTCTCAGAGGAAGTTGGTCTTCAAGCTCATCACCGCTTCGAAGCAAAAGAAAAATTAAAACGTGTAAAGATAATCACAGCCATTCACATTCTCAACGATGCACCTGGATGCCTATGTGCTGAAAATACACAGTTAACGCTTCCAGAAATTCGAAGTTCACAGCAAAAGCGCAGAATCATCTACATTTCTAAAGAGAATTCCCAGTTTAGGAAAGTCAACTGGTGGTATTTCATCATTTCCTTAATCTGCTTCATTCATTCTATCATTACTCACTGGCCTAGAAAAACATCTCATGCCTTACATGTGACTGCAATAGTCCAGGATAGCATCACCTACTTTGTGAAACATGAAACAACAGAATTGATGAAACGGCATTAGGAAATTATGCCTTTAAGTAAAGGAATGAATAGTATTTGGCTCAAAGCTTCTTCCCTGGTGGCTCAAACAAGAAAGAATCTGCCTGCAATGCAGGAGACCCAGGTCCAATCCCTGGGTAAGGAATATCTGCCTGGAGAAGGGAATGGCAACCCACCGCAGTATTCTTGCCTGGAGAATCCCATGGACAGAGGAGCCTGGTGGGCTACAGGGGTCACAAAGAGTCAGACACGACTGAGTGACTAACTCGTTCACTTTCACATTCTCTTAAACATAAGGCCCAATTCAGTGTTCAGAATGCCAAGATGGCATATTCCCATAACGAAGATAAGACACTCCAATCTCTTCCTCCCCACCCTCCGCTGCCCCCAAATAATCACTTTAAAATTACAGAGCCAAGAGGCAACAGCAGAGGTGATCTGTTTATCAGCCCCAATCAGTCTCTGTAAACCAGCTCTTCATTTATCTGTTTAGTCACGGAAGACTTCAGATGAGAGTCTGTCTGCCCCTTCTAAGCTGAAGGATTTCAATCAGTCCCAACAAATGTCCACATTGCAGCCATCCATGGCCTTGTGAAGTGGTTCCCTACATTGTGAAATGAAGTATATTCACGTTGTTGAGATGTACAAGATGTTTTCCTTCAATTTACATAATGTTTGGATTATACGAAAACTTTGAAATGCAGTTGGAAGTCTGTGGAAAACAATTATGTGCATATAGCTGATGCCACATTATGATAAAGACTTAAAGGACTCTATAAACTACTTCTCTGGTCTTTTTTTTTTTTTTTTCTAAACTGATAAGGATCGTTCAACCTTTAGACCCGAAGGGTTGAACTGGTGAAGTGACCTGCCTGAGGTCAGGGGCTAAGACTCTCATACCCCTGCATGTCTGTATTTATTACTCTATAATAACCTTATGGTCACCAGGGGGGAAGGATGGGAGAAGGGATAGTCAGGGAGTCTGGGATGGACATGGACACACTGCTGGATTTAACATGGAGAACCAGCAAGGACCTGCTGGCCAGCACAGGGAACTCTGCTCAATACTCTGTAATAACTTTATGGTCACCAGGGGGAAGGTTGGGGAAGGGATAGTCAGAGAGTCTGGGATGGACATGGACACACTGCTGCATTTACCATGGAGAACCAGCAAGGACCTGCTGGACAGCACGGGGAACTCTGCTCAATGTCACGTGGCAGCCTGGATGGAAGCGGGGTTTGGGGGAGAATGGATGCATGTACATGTATAGCTGAGTCTCTTTACTGTCCACCTGAAGCCATTACAATATTGTTAATAAGCTATACCCCAATACAAACTAAAAAGTGCTTTTTTAAAAAAAGCAGCCATAGACTCATTAAAAAAGACCCCGATGCTGGGAAAGATTGAAGGCAGGAGGAGAAGGGAGTGACAGAGAATGAGATGGTCGGATGGCATCATGACGCAACGGACATGAGTTTGAGCAAAGTCCAAAAAATAGTGAAGGACAGGGAAGCCTGGCGTGCTGCAGTCCATGGGGCCGCAAACAGTTGGACATGACTGAATGACTGAACAACAACCACAAAGCTTGACAATATGGCAACAATTGAGCGTGGCTCTGTGCTAATGAAACGCAATTTGCAGAAACAAGTAGCAGGCCAAACGTGGACCACGGGCCACACAGTGCCAACCCCGAGTCAGTCTTTCTAAAGCAATGACACCATTTAGTCTCTTGGAACTGGACATAAAAGTGTTAGTCGTTCAGTTGTGTCCAATTCTTTGCAACCCCATGGAATGCAGCCCTCCAGGCTCCTCTGTCCATGGGATTCTCCAGGCAAGGACACCGGAGTGGGCTGCCATTTCCTTCTCCAAGGGATCTTCCCAAACTAGGTATCAAACCCAGGTCTCATAAGTGGTGCTTATTTCTAATGAGCATATGGCTGTAGTTTGTTTTTGAAATGTTGGCATCGTGTTCCCATTTTACAGATGAGGAAACTGAGGATCAGAGTTTCATTCACTTGTTTGGGAATGTAGTGTGAGAGGGCCAGAGTCACATCACAAGATGAGAACTTCCTTGAGGCTTAAATGAGAGCATTTACCCCCCATCCCACTTCTCTTTCTGCCTCATCCATTCCCTCTTTATAAGCTTCCCAGTCATCTACAGAAACACATCTCATGGGGCAGGAAGCAAACACACCCTCAGAGATAAATGGAAGAGGAAGGCCATGTTAGCTCCTTTTACAATTTGTGTGATTTCCAGGGCAAGATGCATTCAGTATTTAGCAGGACTATCCAAATTCAGCCTTGAAAACAGTTCCTTTTATTAACAACTCTATGTAGTGCTTTTGGCAAAGGAAGATGGAACACTTGGATTTCAGAAGAAAGATTTACGGTTTCCTCTCTGAACCTTTCGTAGTTAATTCCACGAGCAAAAAGTAACAGGCACAATGTTGGAACAACCTAGTGCCTACGATGTGGAACATGCCAAATGAAATCACTTGTCACCCCTGGAGAAATGCAGGTCTATCATCACACTGACATGAAATCCCTTGAGAAAGGAGCCCTTGCTCTGTCCTGCCCGGGGAGAAAGGCCATCACCTACTGTGAGCCAGGCACCTCAAGGTGTCCCAACAATGCCAGTGTTTACATAAAGAAACTCACCTCCACATTTGCACAGAAAACCAGTGTACAAATGGCAACAAGGAAAGAGACCTTTAGATGATCATACTTCTGAAGACAAGCTTCATATAATATCACTTACATGTGGAACGTAAAGAACTGATGCTTTTGAACTGTGGTGCTGGAGAAGACTCTTGAGGGTCCCTTGGACTGCAAGGAGATCCAACCAGTCCATCCTAAAGGAAATCAACCCTGTTTATTCATTGGAAGGACTGATGCGGAAGCTGAAGCTTCAATACTTTGGCCCCTCGATGTGAGGAGCCAACTCATTAGAAAAGACCCCGATGCTGGGAAAGATCGAAGGCGGGAGGAGAAGGGGATGACAGAGGATGGGATGGTTGGATGCCATCACTGATATGATGGACATGGGTTTGAGCAAACACTAGGAGATGGTGATGGACAGGGAGGCCTGGCGTGCTGCAGTCCGTGGGGTCGCAAAGAGTTGGACATGCTAGTGACTGAGCAACAACCACAACCCTTAGCCGCATCCTGGAAGAATCAGCTTCAGCTGCTTAGTGGGTCTGTGAGGGTCCCATCATTCTGTGATGCGTCTTCAGTGATGACACGGGAATCTACCATGAATTCCAGGCGTGTGTTTTTTGCTTCAGACATGCATTCTGTAATGCTGAATGCTGGGCACATTTGTAAAACCAAGAAATAGAACGATTTAATGGTGAGTGCGGGGATTGCCCAAACGGCGCACCTTCATTCAGCGAAAGCCCATTTCAACTGATGGACAGAGGGCTAATCTGAGACCCGAGTGGTGCTCAGATACGCAGGAAGGGCTGGAGCGACATGACCCTGCTGTCTCCCCGGAACGTGTGCCTCTTTGGAGGTTGGCAGCCATGGTCATGGTCATGGCACCTCTGCTCAGGTCCCACCCAGCTCCAAAGGGGATCCGTCCCGTGCGTGCCGAGACTGCGCACCACTGCCTCGTGCGTTCACGAGCATCTGAGATCGCCAGACCACAAGCAGGCGACGGGGCCAGTGGGAACACGGTGTGACCACAGCACGCCCGGACCACGTGTGAGCTGGGAAAGTCAAGGCCCAGACTTCCCGAGCCCCGTGCGGATCCTCGCCTCTGAACCCACCGCTGACTATTCGCACGGCCTCTCTCGATCATCAGACCACAGGGAGACAGTCCTCATTCGAGAAAGATCTCACGTCTCTGTTAGTTCTCTTTCTGGCTTGCTCAGAACCTCGGAGCGGGGTGTGCGGGATATACCATTCTTAACGGGGCTTTTTAAAAGGAAGAGTTAAAAAAAAATCCTACAAGACAGGGGACTTCCCTGGTGGTCCAATGGCTAAGACTCCGCACGCCCAGTGCAGGGGACCAGGTTCAATCCCTGGTCAGGGAACTGGACCCCACGTGCAATGAAGACTGAAGGGTCCACCTGCCACAACTCAGACCTAGTGCAGTCAATTAAAAACAAAAAAAAGCCTACAATAAACACTGGAATGGCATCCAAATATTTAAATTATTTTGGCTGCAAATCTTCCACTTGAGACCTGTAATTATCTCGATAAAGGTGTGGCAGTATTATTCTAGCAAGATATAGAGAGACTAGCTGAAACATAAGAGGGTGTATGGGCTCAGTTGCGTCTGACTCTTTTGCTACCCCATGGACTGCAGCCCACCAGGCTCCTCTGTCCATGGGATTCTCCAGGCAAGAATACTGCAGTGGGTTGCCATTTCCTCCTCCAGGGGATCTTTCTGACCCAGGGATCGAACCTGCGTCTTCTGCATTGGCTGCCAGGTCCTTTACCACTGAGCCACCTAGACATCCAAAATGGAAAGGAATTGCAATTTACAGCAGCCAGTGCAAACCTTCCCATCTTGAAAGACTGATGTTACGCACCTCACATTATTCATTAACATCACAATGCCTGCCTAAAATGAGCTTGAATGACCTCCTGTCGAGGACGATAACTGCTGATTAGTAAGTGAATAACCTCACTGACCTCCTTCCATGAAAATGGACCTGGCTGATTAGCCAGGCCACTGTATCATTAATTCAGAACGCCCAACACAACTGGAGAAATAAACACAGAGCTATCCTTAATATCCAGTCCAATCATGTCCTTGCACTATCCCAGACTAAACCAACCATAAATGGAAAACAGTGAGTATTCATCACACTCACAGAGCAGTGAAATGAGAAGGGAAGAAAGTGATAGCCACGATAAAGTGCCTCAGGATGCATTTAAACTCTGCCTGGTGTGAAACAGGAGGGGAATGCACGCTCAGCGGAGCCACTGTTTTCAAGAGACCTGCACCGTCTGATGTGGCAGACACGAAAGCTGAGAAAACATCATCGTGATGACAGTTTCCGGAGCCTCGCAGAAGTCAAGACCCAGGGATCCTCCCAGCCGTGAATTCCTGCGGCTCCTTCAGAGGCATCTGGTCCCATTCACTCAGCACAGCAAAGCCACGTGCTGGCCAAACACACCCGTACCAGCCTGGAGACTCCATGGATTTCCCCTCCATCGCGAGGTGGGTGGGTGGGCAGCAAGCACCACTGACCTTTGGAGGAGCGGAAGTGCTTGCTGGGGGCGGTGAAGCCTCGGGTCCCGTGCACATTGACGGCCGCCACGCGGAACTGGTACCATCTGCTGGGCCGGACGTCCGTCAGCTGCACCCGCTCGTCCGTGGTCTGAGAGGGAAGAGGCACACAGAAGCCTGTTACCCTGATGTGCCCGCTGCGTCTGCTTTGTAAACACACGCTCAACTCGTCTGTGGACTCGACAGTCCTGCTCTCCCCCTGCCCTCTTGGGTGAGGACGGGCGACCCTGCTGAGTTCCAGGGAGGGCTGTCGGGATCAAGGAATTTCCAGGGGAGGTTCCAGCGGCTCCATGCCACTCACAGGTATTTATTCCCAATGACTCTGACGGCTCTGTGGAAGTCAAAGTCTCATGGTAAATGCACGGGCTGGTTTTTACCTCTGGTGACTATATACCGCATTGGAGGGTTTTCATTAACGAAGTATACATACGAATGAATAAAGGGCTTCCCCTGTGGGTCAGAAGGTCAAGAATCTGTCTGCAATGCGGGAGACCCAGGTTCGATCTCTGGGTCAGGAAGATCCCCTGGAGAAGGGAAATGGCAACCCACTCCAGTATTCTTGCCTGGAGAATCCCATGGACAGAGGAACCTGGCGGGCTACAGTCTGTGGGGTTGCAGAGAGTTGGCCACGACTGAGTGACTGTTGCTTCACTTCATGAATGAATAAATATATGAAGCGATCATTACATTACAAAGAACATGCAATCATCAGTAGATGACAGAAGGGAAAATGCCTCATACTTCCACACCAAAGATAATTCTGGAAGTAGGTATGTGAACCCACACACTTAAATTCTGGAAGTACATGGCAACTCAAGGCTTTTTCTTTCTTTTCTTTTTTTAGCTTGAGTAAATCATGTAAGATGCGCATAGATTCATGTTCCTGAAGGGTGAGGTGTGTTACTATGTGGAGGTGGTTTACTCACTAAGTTTGTCTGACTCTTTGCAACCCCAGACTGTAGCCCACCAGGCTCCTCTGTCCATGGGATTCTCCAGGCAAGAACACTGGAGTGGGTTGCCATGCCCTCCTCCAGGGGATCTTCCCGACCCAGGGATCAAACTTGAGTCTGCTGCATTGGCAGGTGGGTCCTTTACTGCTGAGCCATCAGGTGTCGCTGTATGAATATATCTTTATATATAGAAAACTGGACACAGGGCCACATCGATAGGGCTTGCTCTCCCTCTGATTAAGTCCCGAGATCTCAGACAGGGCGACAGGCCCACTTCCAACAGTGTCCTAGGGAAGACCTGAGCACTTGGCCATGACGCTGAGAGAGTCACTTCCTAGGCAGGTGGATAAGAAGTCCAGGGGTCCCCGAGGAGAGAGGGGTCTGGGGTTCTCGAGGAGGAGATAGGGATCTGGAATTCTCAAGGAGGAGGAAAGGGCAAACATCTTTTTTTTCCTCTACATTGCTTAGTCTTAGCCACATAAAACATTTTTTTTTTCCTTTAAGACTGGAACTGATGATTACACAACAAACAACTCAGTTTAAACTCTATACTAAGGATTATATATACTAAGGATTATATTCCAGTAGTCATGTATGGATGTGAGAGTGGGACTATAAAGAAAGCTGAGCGCCAAAGAATTGATGCTTTTGAACTGTGGTGATGGAGAGGACTCTTGAGAGTCCCTTGGACTGCAAGGAGATCCAACCAGTCCATCCTGAAGGAGATCAGTCCTGAATATTCATTGGAAGGACTGATGCTGAAGCTGAAACTCCAGTACTGTGGCCACCTGATGCAAAGAACTGACTCATTTGAAAAGACCCTGATGCTGGGAAAGATTGAAGGCAGGAGGAGAGGGGGACGACAGAGGATGAGATGGTTGGATGGCATCACCGACTCCATAGACATGAGTTTGAGTAATCTCTGGGAGTTGGTGATGGGCAGGGAGGCCTGGTGTGCTGCAATCGATGGGGTCGAAAGAGTCGGACACGACTGAGCAACTGAACGGAACTGAGAATGTACATTATGGGAATGGGTCTGGTAGGATCTTTCTGTTATTAAGGTCTAATCCTCTTATCCTAGAATGTAAATTGTGGGAGTGGGTCAGGTAAAATTTTTACAACCTTGAGACATTCTTTTGATTTATTGTCATAACTAATTTAAAAAGCATATTTGCAAATATTCTATTTGCAGGGAAGAAAGAGAGACAGAGACCTATAGAGAATGGATGTGTGGACACAGAAGGGGAAGGAGTGAGTGGGACAAATTCAGCAAGTAGCGCTGACTATACACAGGAATAGCACTGACTATATGCACTACTTTATATGCGAAACAAAGTTAGCAGGAACTTGCCGTGTAACATAGGGAGCTTAGCCCGGTTCTCTGCGACAACCTAGAGGGGCGGAAGAGGCGGGTGGAAGGGTCAAGAAGGAAGGGATATCGTACACATGTGATTGATTCACCTTGTCGTACGGCAGAAGCTAACACAACATTGCACATTATCCTCCAATTTTAAAAAAAAAATATTCATTTTAACATCACATTTCTCACTGCTTTTGAGGTCTTTACTCTCGTGTTTATCCTCTCTGAGACACTACTGATGAAAAAGGGATTACATTTTTCTTTCAAACACCTGAGTATCAAACTGTAGTTTACATGTACTGAAAAAAAAAAATCAAGGGAATCTCGTCCTTGGAGAAAGACGGTCTTACACACATCAGCAGAGAAGATTTCCCTATAGACCTACATGTGGAGAAGGCATGTCTACTTGTTGAAAAGCATGAAGCGGTTTCATACTGATTATTGATTCTTTCCTCAGCACTGGGGAGATGACCCCCAGGAGGGGTGTTGTCTGGTGGCCCATTGGTTGGGGAGCTGACCAAGAGGAAGAAGGAACCACTCAGGGAAGATTCAAGATCTGCCCGCTGCTTCCCACCAAGCAGTTTGGTGACAGGACTCTGCCTTCAGCCACTCAAGTCCTGTGCGGAATGAAAGCTTAAATGTGGGAGTGAGAGAGTCAATTCCTAGGCAGGTTGATAAGAAGTCCGGGGGTCCCCAAGGAAGAGAGGGGTCTAGAATTCTCAAGGAGGAGGAAAGGACAAACTTTTTTTCCTCTACATTCCTTAGGATTATGTAACAATAATATATCCGGCTTGAGGACAGTTTCTGGAAAAAAAAACCTTCTGGCTAATCCTGTTATCTTAAAATGTAAATTATGGGAGTGGGTCTAGTAAGGTCTTGACAACCTGCAGACATTCTTTTGATTCACTGTAATAATTAATTAAAAAGTATACAACTCCATTGCTAACACTAGTAAGGGGGCACTCTTTCTGCCCCCCTTCTGATGTCTATGTCAGACACTTTCTCTATGTCTTTTATACTTTAATAAAACTTTATTACACAAAAGCTCTGAGCGATCAAGCCTCATCTCTGGCCCCAGATTTAAATTCTTCTCCTCCGGAGGCCAAGAATCCCAGTGTCTTTTCATGGTTCAGCAATAACGTTTCAGGAGCAACACGGGAGAAGACGTCAAGATGATCTCATGGCGGGTTAACGAGTCCTACGGGTGCTTGCGTTTCCCTCAGTCTAGTGGGTTCTGCATGTATCTCAAGGCTTAAAAGCGTGCAGTACTTGGGGGAAATAAATGTGAACATTCATCGGAAAATGGCTTCCCTGATGGTCCAGTGCTTTAAGAACCCGCCTTGCAATGCATGGGACACCACTTGGATCCCTGTTCTGGGGAGATCCCACAGTCCTCGGAGCAAGGAAGTCCGTGGGCCACAACTTCTGAGCCTGAATTCTAGAGTCCACATCCTAGAAGCCACGGCAATGAGAAGCCCTCACACCACAATGAAGAGGAACCTCCGTTTGCGGCAACCAGAGGAAGCCCGAATGTACTAACAGGGACTCAGCACAGCCACGAATAAGTAAATGGGTCTTCTGAAACAGAGAATTATGTCCTTCCACCATGCACTGGGACTTCTCTGGTGGTTCAGATGGTAAAGCGTCTGCATACAATGCGGGAGACCCGGGCTCAATCCCTGGGTCGGGAAGATCTTCTGGAGAAGGAAATGGCACCCCACTGCAGTGCTCTTGCCTGGAAAACCCCATGGGACAGAGGAGCCTGGTAGGCTACAGTCCATAGGGGTCGCAAAGAGTCTGACACCGACTGAGTGACTTCACTCACTCACTCACCATGCATTGTGAGCACATGGAGCCAACTTTCTTGTGGTTAATACACTCCTATCTTTCACCCCACAGGATGGGGGGTGGAGGTGAGGTGTATGCACACCAGTTTAAGTGACTTGCACGCTCAGGCTATTTTGAGCAAGCCACAGGATGTTAACCTCCTCTGTGTAGGTGTGTGGGAGATGTCACCTCAAGGGTGACATCAGGAGACCCAGGTTCAATCCCTGGGTTGGGAAGATCCCCTGGAGGAGGAAAGGACAACCCACTCCGGGATTCTTGCCTGGAGAATTGCACGGACAGAGGAGCCTGGAAGGCTGCAGTCCACGGGGTCGCACAGAGTCGGACAAACAGATCTGCCCACGGACCACTCACCTGTGCCACGGTCTGCCACGGCGTGGCGTCGTCCTCACTGGGATGGATCCCATAATTCCACCTTCTCTGCACCACGTAGATCACGGGCTCAATGGACACGTTGAACTTCGAGGACCACTTGACCTCCAGCTGCCCAGACTGCAGTTCCGTGAACCTCAACTCCTTCCTGGGCTTCAGGGGGACACCTAGAACAGAACCACGCTGGTCACCACAGCCTGCATGTGACGTGGACCGCGGCGAACGCTGAGGAAGGAGAGCTCAAGCGGAGACGAAACTCATCTCACAACAAAGGACCGTCTGTTTCCTTTCGTAACAGCAGCGTCTCCCTATCAGGGGTTCAGTCTGAAATCGTATGATGCCAAGTTCAGCTTTGTGTTCCCGCTGTTTTCGAGGGTCTAAATTGATTCTTGATCCTCAACAAGGTTTTGTCTCCCCAGTAACCTCGAGTGTGAGTCACTTAGCTGTGTCTGAGTCTTTGTGACCCCCAAGAATGGTAGCCTGCCAAGCTTCTCTGCCCATGGGATTCTCCAGGCAAGAATACTGGAGTGGGTTGTCATTCCCTTCTCCAGGGGATCTTCTTGAGCCAGGGATAGAACCCAGGTTTCCTGCACTGCGGGCAGATTCTTCACCATCTGAGCCACCAGGGAAGAAGCCCATAGCCTCGAGAGCAGTTCTTTTATGTGCATTCTTTCAAATAAAAAAAAAAGTGCAAAAGAACTTTATAGATAGCAGTGTTAGAAAACATTCCTGCTAGGGTTAAAACTTGATAAATGGGCAGACGAAACCTTCTGTAAGGAGAAGAGAAATACCTAACATTTTCTATGCACCCAGAGTCCTTCTGTTTAATCCAATTTGGTTTGTAATGAAAAGCTGATAGAATTCCCATTTTCTAACGCATAAGTGAACAGGTGGAATTAGGTCTTGACTTGTTACATAAACGGGTTTCCCTGATGGCTCAAGCGGTAAAGAAGCTGCCTGCAATGCAGGAGACACGGGAGACCCTGGTTTGATCTCTAGGTTTGATCTCTAGGTGGATCCCCTGGAGGAGGGCATGGCAAACCACTCCAGCATTCTTGCCTGGAGAATCCCATGGACAGAGGAGCCTGGTGGGCTACAGTCCATGGGACCAGTCCATGGGATCGCAGAGAGTTGGACACGACTGAGCACACATGTACACAGCCAGCTGCACAAGCGAGCTTAATACGGAATCCACCAGAGATGACACTCATTAGGAGTCTTGAGTCTTTCTTTTCACATAACACGCTCTGCCTCTGCTGCTATACCTCAGGGTGCTTATGACACGATTCCCGAGTTTACCCCCCTCTCTGTCTGAGTGAGTTTTCCTTTTAAGGAAAACATTATAAAGTCCAATGCTCTCACATATGTGCTCACAGCATACAGGAATGATTTCTGAAGCAAGGGTCTCGTGGATTTCCCCAAGTGATGGCCAGAGCTCTCCCCTGCTGACTTGCTGTTTAAAATTGGAAAAAAAAAAAGATGAATTTATAATATTTGGGTTTTGGCCTGCGTGAGTGCCTGGCTTCAAAAAAAAGTCCCTCACAGGTGGCTCATTGGAACATACTTCATCATTTTGATTTCTCTTTCCCCCCAACGGAGTGAGCAAGTTGCCTGGTAACCCAAAGATGTAAGAACCACGGTTCAAAATAGCAGCCACGATGGAAAGGGGAACTTAGAACAAATTCCTAACACCAAAGGGATAGATGAAACCGACCGAATTTAGGTAGAGTGCTCAGCATTGTGATGTTCACTGCCATTGCGAAACAAAAACACCAGCTGCCCTTAAAGCCGTTCTGCACCGAGAATGAGCGTTTGCCTAGAGCGCTGACAACTCCTTTGAAACGGTTAGTTTGGAAGGCTGCATTTCGGTTTCCATTTCCTAAGTTTCAGCAGCGGGAAAGCTACAAAACAGAGAGAAGATCTGACGCAGCTTAGCGGCGTGGCTGAAATTTCACCTCATCTCATTTTGATCTGAATTCACAACTGAGGTCTTATGGTGGGCAATTCTGAAGTCATTCATCATTGATCTGGATGGAGCTGGGTGATTTAAACGCAGCACGTGTATATCTGTTCAAAAGCTCACTGATGAATTTTTTTTAATTAATTGATTTTAATTGGGGGCTAATTACTTTACAGTATTGCGGTGGTTTCTGCCACACATTGACATGAAATTGGCCACGGGTGTACATGAAAAAAAAAAACTGTTTACTTATGTGTTTATTCATTTCTGGCTGTGTTGGGTCTTAGGTGCAGCTTGCAGGGGTCCCAGAGTGTGGGCTGCCAATCCACCCCAGCATTGTCGCCTGGAGAAGCCCATGGACGGAGGAGCCTGGTGGGCTGCAGTCCATGGGGTTGCAGAGAGGTGGACACGACTCAACGACTAAATAGAAACAACACACGACCTGCCTTTGACACCCGGCTTCCCCAGACCACACTGCCAGGCGCTCCCTACTGCCATGGTCCGGTCACAGGGTCTCCTTCACTCTGAAATCTCTTGCCTTCGGTTTTCTGACATAGACTCTGGAATACGTCCTGGCTCAGCCCAGATGCCGCCCCCTTCTCAGCCACCTTCCTGCAACCTCCAGCACCATTCCTTGGTTGAACCTGTGTCCATCGACATATGTATTCAAGTGCCTCTGACCACAGCCAGCTCGCCAAATGTCTTGTCTTCCCCATGAAGCTAAAGCCCCTGGGGGAGGGGTGTGTGTGTCAAGACCTGAGTTCTTCTCCACCTCCCCAGCCCCCCCAATCAATCTCCCCATAGGGATCACTCTGCAGAAGCAAACGGTGTGGAACTGTTCAGCGAAGAAATGGCCTAGCCCAGTGCATTATCCTTCTCTCAGGAATATGCCTGGAAAAGTAGGAGTAGCCCACTTCTTTATTCTTTTCTCAGGAAGAAGTAGGAGGAAGACATGGCAACAGGGCTAAAAATCTCCGCTGGAGAGTCTCAGAGAGGAACGAGAAGGCTCATCGCAGGCATTCGCTGCCACCTCCTCTGGGATCGTAGCTATTCAAGGAGCTCACATCTCCCTCCGCCGTCAAGGTCCTGGGACTCAAACATTCCTTTGCTTCCTCTTTAAACAGAGCAAGGAGAAGCACCAAGAAAATCTACAAACAATAAATGCTGGAGAGGGTGTGTAGAAAAAGGGAACCCTACTGCACTGTTGGTGAAAATGGAGTTTACTCAAACTCATGTCCATCGAGTCGGTGATGCCATCCACCCATCTCTACCCCTGTCGTCCCCTTCTCCTGCCCTCAATCTTTCCCAGCATCAGGGTCTTTTCCAGTGACTCAGTTCTTCGCATCAGGTGGCCAAAGGATTGGAGCTTCAGCTTCAACATCAAGTCCTTCCATACGAACCAGCAATCTCACTACCGGGCATACACCCTCAGAAAACTACAACTGAAAAAGACACAGGTACCCCAATT
Source organism: Cervus elaphus (assembly GCF_910594005.1). Lineage (NCBI taxonomy): Eukaryota > Metazoa > Chordata > Mammalia > Artiodactyla > Cervidae > Cervus > Cervus elaphus. The sequence continues at coordinate 173,649,876 of NC_057848.1, read as the reverse complement.
GTTCATGACAATAATAGCTAGACCATGGAAGCAACCGTGATGTCCATCGACAGACGGATAGATAAAGAGGCTGTGTTACATATACACAGCCAGCCATAAACTACTACTCAGCCATAAAAAATGAATGACTCTAGTTCTAGTGAGATGGATGAAACTAGAGCCTGTTATACAAGTAAATCAGAAAGAGAATAATAAATATTGTATATGAACACGTGTATATGGAATCTAGGAAAACCGTGAAAGTTTAAGTGTTAAAGTTGCTCAGTCATGTCCGACTCTCTGCGACCCCACAGACTGCAGCACGCCAGGCCTCCCTGTCCATCACCAACTCCTGGGGCTTACTCAAACTCATGTCCATCGAGTCGGTGATGCCATCCACCCATCTCATCCTCTGTCATCCCCTTCTCCTCCCGCCTTCAATCTTTCCCAGCATCAGGATCTTTCCCAAAGAGTCAGTTCTTCGCATCAGGTGGCCAAAGTGTTGGAACTTCAGCTTCAACATGAGTCCTTCCAACGAATATTCAGGACTGATTGCCTTTAGGATTGACTGTGCTTTATACATATAAAACATATATATATATATGCTGTATTGTATATATATATGTTATATATGTGTGTGTGTATTGTAACACACACATACACTTATGGCTAATTCATGTTGTATGGCAGAAACCCAATACAACACTGCAAAAGCAATGATCCCCCAATTAAAACTAGATTTTTTTTTAAAGGGACAGAAGATGGCTAGTTACTTCCCTGTCCTCACAGAGCACTGTCTCTGAGACTGCGAGCCCACCCTTCTCCTTGGCTCTCCCCAGAGAATCCTCTAGCGTAAACGCAGCTCCAGTAACTGGTCCAGCGCTGAAGTACCCTGAACTCAGCGAGGGCACCCCAGCCCCCACAGACCCTGAGGCCGCGGTCATGAATGTCATCTGACGGCCACGGGCCTCCACACCTCACGACTGAGCATCAGGGCACTGTCACCTCAAATTCCCCCCCTTAAGCATCTCCTTAATTCTGATGGGCGACAATCTCGCCCGGTGTGTGTGAAGAAACGGCCCATCTGGTCTGCATTAAGGTCGGCTGGCTGCCCTGATTGGGAGGAACTGCACCCTCTGGGTTGTTAATTGTGTGCAGATGGGGCCCGGCCCCCACTGTTGCCCCTCCTTCCAGGGGTCCCGTTCTTGCGAGCTCCCCCAGCCTCCTGACGGCATCCCCGGAGCGGAGGGCGGAGATCTGGCCTCGGTGTGGTTTTCATTATGTAAATGACTACCATCTTTCTTTATTGGTTTCAAACAACCTCATCATCTGAAATGTAAACGGTTCCGTTAAAAATGTCAAAACGCCACGGTATAGCAACCCGCAGTATGTGGGGGTGTTTTTGTAAAGCGTAGCAAGTCTTTTGCTGAAATCAAAGGGCACGGAAACCCCAACACTTCAAAAAAATGTTCAAAACAGATTTGATAGAAAAATCGACAACGGCTGGCAATTGGCAGTTGCAAATCACCAGAGGTGATTGTTCAGAAAAGGACTTGTCACAAGTCCAGGTGTAAAATCGCACCAAGATAGAGTGTTTCAGCGAGTCATTCATTAGTCACTATGCAGCGTCTCTCATAAAGACAGCTATACTCAGGGCATCTGTGTTCCTATCACGTGAGGGCATGTGGTCACTGTATTCAAAGTGCGAGGGGTTCATTTGTGAAAAGCAGTCCACCTCGAAAATCCTGAGGTTGACAGATTTCCAGTACTGACAGGTTTGTGGAAATGTTAAAGCAGTGGCGTCATCAGCTCTCTTCAAAAAGAAACAGACTGATACTTGGATTGATTCCAGGTTAGCACCAGCTAAAGATGAGCCCTGGGGTCACGGCCACCTGTAAAACCGAAGGGCATGGCTACCCGGCATTTTTCTGTCCGGAAAACAAGTTCAGCGTTTCTCTTTCCCTGCCCAAACTAACCGCTGCAGCTGGGCGTCAGGGAAGTGAAAAGTGAAAGTAAAGTTCGCTCAGTCGTGTCTGAGACTCTTTGCGACCCTGTGGTCTCTATGGTCCATGGAATTCTCTAGGCCAGAATACTGCAGTGGGTAGCTGTTCCCTTCTCCAGGGCATCTTCCCAACTCAGGGATTAGAACCCAGGTCTCCCACATTGCAGGCGAATTCTTTACCAGCTGAGCCACCAGGGAAGCCCAAGAATACTGCAGTGGGTAGCCTATCCCTTCTCCAAGGGGAATCTCTCCAGCCCAGGAATCTAACCAGGGTCTTCTGCATTGCAGGCAGATTCTTTACCAACTGAGCTATCAGGGAAGCTGTGGGCATCAAGAGAGGCAGTAAAATAAGGAAGCAACACTTCTACACAGAGGACAGTTTGACGAAGCTATAAAGTAAACCAGAACTCAACTAGGGGAGAATCAAAGGAAAACCAACCCCCCAACAAACCAGAGCTTGTATGTCACCTACAGAAGGTCAGCTTGTGAACATCCCATAGCCTCACGAAGGCACATGTTTCAGAGACAGCACTCAAGAGCCTGGTTCACCCAGAGTAACACTGTCACGTCTTTTGAGGCTTGTAGTAGCCTTCACTGGAAGGGTGGAGGAAAACCTCACTGCTATTTTCCTTCAAGTCAAACCCCAATACCAGCCTGCAGAGGTAACGTGAGGCATCAGCCAAGGACAGTTCTCACAGCACAACCCCACATTACACACACCAGTGTAACTGGTCACTCCATGGACCATCTTTTCAAAACATACCATGTTTCTAAAAAGTCAAGTTTCCGGCATATGAAGCCTCTGAAGTTATGAAGTCAGCCCGCATCTCCTACACACATGGATCGCACAGAAACGGTATAGGTGTTTCCATGAATTTTTATAATTCTTCCTTAGCCCCATGAGAGAGAAAGAGGAAAGAAATTAGGGCAGTGGCTGGCCTGTATCGGTTAATGGCAAAAGTTAGGAAAGTTGAGTGGTCCACTTAAACACCAGCGTGTGTGTGTGACCACCTAGATGAGTTCACTGCTGGGCCGGGCAGCGTCTGTGTCCTTGGGTTCTGCATGTCAGTGCCGAGTAAGGGTCATCATCATCAATGTCAGGCAATCCTCATAACTCCTAACCAATGGTCAATATTCACCCAGCAAACAGGGATCCGTACTTGTAGACTGAGCTGACCCTTCAGAACTCAAACTGGGGAAGACATTAAGAAAATGCTTTGTGGGCTTTGCCTGGCGGCTCAGTGGTGAAGAGTCGGCTTGGCAGTCTAGGAGGCACGGATTTGATCACTGATCCAGAAAGATTCCACATGCCAGAGAGCAACTGAGGCCATGCACCACAGCAAGAGAAACCACCGCAATTAAGAGAGTAGCCCTCACTGCAGCAACTGGAGAAAGTCTGGCAAAGCGACAAAGACCCAGGACAGTAAAAAAATAAAGTTATAAACAAAGAAAATTGCTCTTTGGGATTTCCCATGAGATTGACACTTCAGTAAGTTAACAATGAACAAACGAAAACTGAGGAACTTACAGGTCTGTCCAGGAGAGTCTGGTTCTTCCAGAGTGTATGTGTGTGTGTGTGTTAGTTGCTGAGCTGTGTCCGACTCTTTGTGACTCCATGGACTGTAGCCCACCAGGCTCCTCTGTCCATGGGACTGTCCCGGCAAAAATACTGGAGTGGGTAGCCATTCCTACAACTCCAGAAATTAGCTAAAAATTACCTTCAGAGGAAAAAAGCTCCATGTTCTTTATTAGCCTAAAACGACTGCTTAATTAGTGACGGTATTAGATTTAACCTAACTGATGCAGATATATCTTTTAACCGACCTATAATGTAATAATACAGGGGTGCCCAAAGACAGGTTGAGGTTGAGGGCCCTCTTACAGTAGCTGGAAAGAGTCACAATGAAGATGAGAGGAGAACTGGGCAGGTGGGATTAGGCCCTGGAGGCGTGTCTGATGCCAACCACCAGATCGCCCCAGAGACACATGCAACCTCAGCCTCAGCACGGCTGAACTGACAGTGGGACTGGTCCAGCTCAACCTGCGATGGAGCGTGTTCTACTTGAGGAAAAAGTCTGCACTTCAGGACCAGTGTTCTGTGTCCCACATTTATGTGCTAATATACAATACTTGGGTTTCCCTGGCGGCTCAGCTGATAAAAGAATCCGCCTGCAATGCAGGAGACCCCGGTTCAATTCCTGGGTCGGGAAGATCCCCTGGAGAAGGGAAAGGCTACCCACTCCAGTATTCTTGGGCTTCCCTGGTGGCTCAGCTGGTAAAGAATATGCCTGCAATGCGGGAGACCTGGGTTCGATCCCTGGGTTGGGAAGATGCCCTGGAAAAGGGAACGGCTACCCACCGCAGTATTCTGGCCTGGAGAATTCCATGGACTGTATAGTCCAGGGGGTCGCAAAGAGTCAGACACGACTGAGTGACTTTCACTTTCATACAATACTTGTCTTTTTCTGACTTACTTCACTTTGTATAACAAGAGTTATACATCACTACATATCACTACAAATGACCCAATTTTGTTCCTCTTTATGCCTGAACAATATTTCATTGTATATATGTGCTACGGGCTTCCCAGGTGGCTCACTGGTAAAGAATCTGCCCACCAATGCAGAAGAGATGGATTCTATCCCTGGGTTGGCAAGATCCTCTGGAGAAGGGAATGGCAACGCACTCCAGTATTCTTGCCTGGAGCATCCCATGGACAGAGGAGCCTGGCGGGCAGCAGTCTATGGGGTCGTAAAAGAGCTGGACACGATTTAGTGACTAAAACAACAGCAACATATATGCGCCAGATCTTCCTTATCCCCTCATCATTGATGGACATTCAGGTTGCTTCCGTGTCCTGATTATTGTAAACAGTGCTGCAATGCATACTGGGGGTGCATGCATCATTTCGAATTATGGTTTTCTCAAGGTATACGTCCAGTAGTGGGACTGCTGGATCATATCAACTCATGTATGCAGAATCTAGAAAAAAATGGTACAGAGGAACCTATTTGCAGGGCAGGAAGTGAGACTTGGACATAGAAAAAGAACTTGTGGACATCGTGTGGGAAGGGGAGCGTGGTGTGACCAGAGAGAGTACCACTGACATATACACTGACGTATACACACGGCACATACACTGACGTATACACACGGCACATACACTGACGTATACACACGGCACATACACTGAATATACACACGGCACATACACTGACGTATACACACGGCACATACACTGACGTATACACACGGCACATACACTGACGTATACACACGGCATATATACTGACATATACACACGACCGTGTGTAACACAGATAGCTAATAGGAAGTTGTTGTATAGCACAGGGAACTCAGCTCGGTGCTCTGTGATGACCTGGAGGGGTGGGAGGTTTAAGAAGGAGGAGATATGTGTACAAATTATATGCTTCAGAGAACAAGGGAAAATACCTCTATGTGTACTTAGATTTTTTTTTTCCCCAAAAAATAATCCTCTATTATCCTTATGCTCGTTATGCTAAAGTCACTGCAAAGTCAACAGAGCCTGTTTATCGTCTTGGTGGCTAGCCCTCTGTGAATGCCCTCTCTCCACAAACATCCAAGTCCAGAGTTGCTGGTAGCAGAGAGGTGACTTCAGCCCTGGAAAAAATGCATCGTGTGAAGGTTAAAGTGGAAGCGTCCTGGGACTTCCCTGGTGGTTCCAGTGGTGGAGAATCCGCCTTGCGGTGCAGAGGGTTGCAGGTTCAATCCCAGGCCGGGGAACTAAGATCCCCCATCGAGTGGATGAATTAATAAGCTCGTGTGTTCTACAAGTACTGAGCCCAGGCGCCTCAAGGAGAGGGGCCCGGGTCCCATAAACTATACAGAACCCCCCAAGCTCTGGAGACCACACATCACAGCTAGGGAGAAACCACACACTGCAATAAAGAGCCCGTGCACTGCAACTAAAGATCTCCCATGTTGTAACTAAGACGGGACACACCCATAAGTAAATAAATATTAAAAAAAAATAAATCGCAGGTATCTTTTAATCATTAATCATTTACGCTGGCCCTCTCTGGACTATTCCCCTTATTCTCCTTGAAGCAGGCAGGCATACTTGAAATTCACAGTGACTCCTCACTGCTTTCAGACGAAAAGCATCATTTATTGCGCCTCTTTAAACCGCCTTACTTTTAAAACAAAAAGGTTTTGCAAATGGGTTTTCAACAATCGTTCTAATAGCATCCTATTTTTATGGTAAACGCAAATAGTTAAATAGCAAATGATCTATAATAACAGAAAAGGTTTCCTAAGAGTAGACTGTTAAAAACTTAAGTGGTGTGAGATTTTGGTAGAAATCATTCTATGTAGTTTGTAACAAAAAGCATGGAAATAATAAAACTTAGATCCATTAAAGAAATGTCAGTCTGTTAAGAAAGGGAAAACAGCAATTATTTTGAATTTGAGACAATCTTTGTGCCAGATTTTCAAGGATCTTAGGGTGAAAAAAAAAAGGAAAATGGGATGGATTACACAGACTTCAGATAAGAGTGTTTCCAACAGGAAGCTGGAGGAATGTGGTGCAGATATGAGGCTTCTGGGTCACCTGAGTTGTTCTAAGTGTAACAATGGACTTCTGAAAACATAAGTAATGACTTGGGAAAATGCTCAGCAAGCACTGATTTCAAAATCAGCAGTGCAACAGTGTCTACTTGATGTATGAGAATGAAAGTGAGGAAGCAAGAGAGATTTCTCTTTCTGCTTGTAATGCATAATGCCAAGTGATTCTGTTTTTCTCTTCAAATCACACTCCAAAAAGTAACCAAATCCTATGTCTCTCATAGTATACTTTGATGGCATCCAAAGCTTGTACATAACACAATAGCATCGGTTTGTCATGAAAGAAGTTGGTGACATTTGCTCAGAGAGTCAAATAACTTAGCATACAGGAGTCAAGTGCCCTAGAAACTGCCTATGAAGGTAAACATCAGCTAAACTGTTTCAGGAGCCTCATCCGGGTCTTTTGGAAGAGGGCAATTTTAGCATCTAGGATCTCAAGTGAAAGTGCAAGTTGCTCGGTCGTGTCCAACTCTTTGCGATGGACTATGCAGTCCTTGGAATTCTCTAGGCTAGAATACTGGAGTGGCTTTCTCTTCTCCAGGGGATCATCCTGACCCAGGGATCGAACCCGGGTCTCCTGCATTGCAGGCGGATTCTTTACCAGCTGAGCCACCAGGGAAGCCCAGGATCTCAAGATATTATTCAAAATACTGAAAGTCCCTGCAAACACCCTTGTTGGTTTTTTTTTTTCCTAACTTTAAACTTTGTATTTTGTATTGGGGTACAGCGCAATTAACACTGTTGTCATAGTTTCAGGTGGACGGCAGAGGGACTCAGCCACACATGTACATGCATCCTTTCTCCCCCAAACTCCCCTCCCATCCAGGCTGCCACATGACATTGAGCAGAGTTCCCTGTGCTGGCCAGCAGGTCCTTGCTGGTTCTCCATGTTAAACACAGCCGTGTGTCCATGTCCATCCCAGACTCCCTGACTGTCCCTTCCCCCATCCTTCCCCCTGGTGACCATAAGGTTATTACAGAGTATTGAGCAGAGTTCCCTGGGCTGGACAGCAGGTCCTTGCTGGTTCTCCACGTTAAATACAGCAGTGTGTCCATGTCCATCCCAGACTCCCTGACTATCCCTTCCCCAGCCTTCCTCCCTAGCAACCATAAGTTCGTTCTCTAAGTCTGTGAGTCTGTTTCTGTTTAGTAAGTTCAGCTGTATCATTTTTAGAAGCCACATATAAGGAATGTCATAGGACACTTCTCCTTCTATTTCTGACTTACTTCCGTCAGTATGACACTCTAGCAAACACACCTCTGTTCTTGGATTACGCAAACAGAAAACCCACAATACTCATGCCGTGCATTATGGCTTTTTCAAGGGTGCCACCCCTAGCCTATTTTCCAAGGGTTTAACACATTTCCTCCTAGGAAGCCAGTAGAGCCTCAATGGTTTACTCACATTGGAGAAAAATACACCATAAAGTCACTGAATTAATGATGGCCTTGCTACATGTTCAATTTCGGCAGGATTCATATAACACAGCCATTAATTTTTAGACTTTTTTTTTTGATATGGATCATTTTGAAAGTAATCATTGAATTTGTTACACCACTGCTTCTGTTTTCTGTTTCGACTTCTTTTGCCAGGAGTGAAATGTTAGCTCCTAGACCAGGGATCGAACCTTCACCCCCTCCATTGGAAGGCGAAGTCTTGACCAGTGGACTGCCAGGGAAGTCCTGATAATAACTTTAAATGGAGTATAATTGATTTTTATTATATTATATATATATTATATTTATATATTTTATAATATATATTTATTTATAGAATATATGTTTTATTATATATTTCATTGTTTTTATTATATTTATAAATATATAAATATGTTATGTTTTATATTTTATAATATGTTTATTATATTTAATATATTATGATTTTATTATATTATGTATTAAACTTATATATTATATATATTTTAATATATTTATTTATATAAAATATGTTTTTATATTTATTATTATATATTTCATTATTTTACTATATTTATAAATTTATTATATTTAATAATATGTGTGTTATTATATTTTACTGTTATATTTATTATAACAAATAAATATTTGTTATATTTATATTTAATAATATAATGTTTATTATATTTTAATATACATTTATTGTATTAAATATATTTATTATATTTTTATATTATATTTGTTATAACAAATAAATATTTCTTATATTTATTATACTTAATATATTTATATTTTAATATACATTTATTGTATTAAATATATTTATTATATTTTTATATTTATTATAACAAATGTTATATTTATTATATTTAATAATATGTTTATTATATTTTAATATACATTTATTGTATTAAATATAGTTATATTTTTATATTTATTATAACAAATAAATATTTGTTATATTTATATTTAATAACATAATGTGTATTATATTTTAATATACATTTATTGTATTAAATATAGTTATATTTTTATATTATATTTATTATAACAAATAAATATTTGTTGTATTTATTATATTTAATAATGTTTATTATATTTAATATACATTTATTGTATTAAATATATTTTTATATTATATTCATTACAACAAATAAACGTTTGTTATATTTATTATATTTAATAATATAATGTGTATTATTATATTTTAATATATATTTACTGTATTAAAATATATTTATTATATTGTTATTGTATTTGTTTATCATTATATTTTGATATATGTATTATATCAAAATGTATTTAATATATATTTATTATATTAAATATATTTTATTGTACTTGCGTTATACCTTTTATTATATGTATTACGTTTTATTATGATTATACTTAATATGTTTATATTGCGTCACAAGGTCGTCTACCAGAAGCTAATCTTGCAAATGGACCGCACTGCAGTGGAAACACGGACAAGCGTTCCCGTGAACCACTCACCGCCCCACAGCGTCAGCCGCGTGTTTTCAGACGTCGGTGTGACGCAGGTACCTTCTCCCACAATTCCGCGCTCCCCGGCGCGCTCGTCGTGTCCCTGACTGACACCCCGGCCCAGGCGGGCGCAAGCCGCAAGCCGCTGTGAGGCTGGAGGCCCCTCCCCGCCCCGCCCCGCCCCGCGCCCCGCCCCGCCCCGCCCCGCCCCACGCCCCGCCCCGCGCCCCGTGCCCCGCCCCGCGCCCCGCCCCGCCCCGCCCCGCGCCACGCCCCGCCCCTCACCTTTGTACAGAGTCCTGGGCGGCTGGCACGTGTGCCCGCAGCCGTTGGGGCAGCACTTCTTCACCCCGGAGCACTCGGCGTCCGCGTCGCAGCTCTCCACGCAGGCGGCGGCAAACCCGCTGGCCTTCTCCGGGGACGGGCAGTCCCCCTGCTTCACCGACACGATGTACTGGAGGAACTCACAGCTGGTCACGCACTCGTAGTTCTTCTTGGGGAACAGAGACTGCGAGGGAACGGGAGAAAGCCTTAAATGAGACCCACGGGGTCTGATGTCCACGACACCGGGGGCGCAGGTCAAAATTCGGACGCGACTTCAGTGTCCTTCAACACAGGGGTAGATAAAGCGGATGTGGTACCTATATAGGACGGAATATTACACTGCCGTTAAAAAGAATGAAGTCGTCTCATCTGCACCCACACCGATGGACCTACAGATTGTCACGTTGGGTGAAGAGAGTCAGGCAGAGAAGCAGAAGCATTGTATGACATCCCTTATGTGAACGATCTGAAGAGAAATGACACAAACGAACTTATGTACAAAACAGAAATAGATGCAGAGACTTAGACATGAACTTGTGGTTGAGGGTGGGGATGGAGGGAGGGGATGGTTAGGGAGTCTGGGATGGACATGGACACACGGCTGTATTTAACATGGAGAACCAGCAAAGACCTGCTGGACAGCACAGGGAACTCTGCTCAATACTCTGTGATAACCTTATGGTCACCAGGGGGAAGGATGGGGGAAGGGATAGTCAGGGAGTCTGGGATGGACATGGACACACTGCTGTATTTAACGTGGAGAACCAGCAAAGACCTGCTGGACAGCACAGGGAACTCTGCTCAATACTCTGTGATAACCTTATGGTCACCAGGGGGAAGGATGGGGGAAGGGACAGTCAGGGAGTCTGGGATGGACATGGACACACGGCTGTATTTAACATGGAGAACCAGCAAAGACCTGCTGGACAGCACAGGGAACTCTGCTCAATACCCTGTAATAACCTTATGGTCACCAGGGGGAAGGATGGGGGAAGGGATAGTCAGGGAGTCTGGGATGGACATGGACACACGGCTGTATTTAACGTGGAGAACCAGCAAAGACCTGCTGGACAGCACAGGGAACTCTGCTCAATACCCTGTAATAACCTTATGGTTCCCAGGGGGAAGGATGGGGAGAAGGGATAGTCAGGGTGTCTGGGATGGACATGGACACACTGCTGTATTTAACATGGAGACCCAGCAAGGACCTGCTGGACAGCACAGGGAACCCTGCTCAATACTCTGTAATAACCCTATGGTTCCCAGTGGGGAAGAAATAGTATATTTTGTGTGAACTCCTACTGTCATATACAAAGTACATTTTAGAATTTAAAAAGTTATCTCAAGTCCTTTCTGGAAAGAGTGGAGTGTAAATTTCATCATCAATACTGTCAAAATGGAAAAAGAGGAGGGATGTGTGTATTTGTGTCTGCATGTGGCTGGGGAAGGAAAAAAAAAAATCTTGCTCCATCAGATGTTTCCCTTGAATTGTTTACAAAATAAAAGTACTTGCTTTCTTTCCCTCTCAGTCACATCTGACTCTTTGCAACCCCACGGACTGCAGTCCACCAGGCTCCTCTGTCCATGGAATTCTCCAGGCAAGAATCCTAGAGTGGGTTGCCATTCCCTTCTCCAGGGGATCTTCCCAACCCAGGGATCGAACCCAGGTCTGCTGCACTGCAGACAGGTTCTTTACTGTATCAGCCACCAGGGAAACCTCAAAGAAATGATGTGCTAATTTCCTAAAGAAGTATGACCCATGAATTGCAATTTTATATTACACGCAACAGATACACATCAATGACACACACATCCACAGATTATTGTTAATACATTCTGAGTTCTCACACTGAAACTGAATGTACAAATTTAATGTACATGTCATCAGTACTCTGACAAATACCAGGGGAAAATTTCACACTTTTTAATACAAAAAGTGGAAAATTGGAAGTACTAGCTAGAAAACGTACAGTTCCAAGGTTTGAATTCGAATTGTAGACGTCAATAAAATTGATTGTTAATAATTGCATATAAAGAGTCAGACACGACTTAGTGACTGAACACCAACAACAATCATGTATAAAATTTGAAAATAATATGAACTGACTGGATTAAAATCTCAACTCAAGAACTATGCAGGTAAGATAGAAAAAAGGCCATGCTTTCAATATTGAAGTAACACGAATCTGTAGCTAATTAAAAAAAAAAAAAACTTTATAAAACAATTAAAGCATTATCATTCTTAAGGCTTTTCTCTCTCATTCAATTTCACAGTTCACTGTTCTTACTTGCGAGATCTGTTTTACTTCATTGGATTTTGAAAAAGTTCTAAATTCCAGTCCAAATGTAAGGAATCAAGAAAGCATGCAAAAGGATTGGGAACAATTGCGGAGTGTCAGCCAACTTTCCTCTTTCAACAAAATGTATACGTTGCATGCTCTGAAAGCAAGCACTAAAGTTACCGAAATCGCTGGCCCCTGCAACACACGCTGAGCTTTGCAAGTAGAAATGGTTTTATTCAAGCTGGCAAGTGTTTACTGCTGGCTAAGTTAGCAATCACAGGGACTTAAGTGTGCATCATGGTGTAATCAAATCAACTCAGTGCAAACTTCTTCACATATGAAAACGAGGTGTAAGTTGGGATCAGAAAACAAAAGAAAGAGCTCTCTGTCCACGTGACTCTAAGCACCCATGTGCCAACCACCGTGCCCTGGAACTGAGAGAGAAAAACAGAGATGTTGTCTCCTCCTGTTGCTAAGTTTCCTCGCCGAGCTAACAGGTCAAAGTTAAAACCAAACACAGTGGCAGAGACAGATCTGGAACATTTGCTCCCACTGAGGGCAAAAGCAGAATGATCATAAACTGAAAGTGTTAGTTGCTCAGTCCCAATCAACTCTTTGCGACCTCATGGACTGTAGCCCGCCAGGCTCCTCTGTCCATGGGATTCTCCAGGCAAGAACGCTGGAGCAGGTTGTGATATCCTTCCCCATGGACTGTAGGCCCATCAGGCTCCTCTGTCCCTGGGGATTCTCCAGGCAAGAATCCTGGAGTGGGTTGCCATGCCCGTCTCCAAGGGGATCTTCCCGACCCAGGGATCGAACCTGTATCTCTCACATCTTCTGCATCGGCAGGCGGGTTCTTTACCATCTGAGCCACTACGGAAACCCTGATATAGGGGGACAGCAGGACTATTTGCCGATTAGTGAGCTAAGTCACCCCAGTTACTATGTGAACTATTGTTCCATCAATTGCTTCTGTGTGTAGTCACCGTGAGAAACCCTTAACAACATTCCTTTTTTTAAAAAAAAAAATATGAAAGCAATGTTTTTAGTGTGTAATCTAAATTCAACTTTATGGTCTTCTCAATCATTTTATTTAATTCTCTTTGATTTGTCTGTGTGTGTTAGTCACTCAGTCGTGTCTGACTCTTTTAAACCCCATGGACTATAGCCGGCCAAGGCTCCTCTCTCCATGGGATTTCTCCAGGCAGGAATACAGGAGTGGGTTGCCATTCCCTTCTCGAAATGATCATAATTTGTACAATAATTTGGATCTTCCAGTTGATGTAAGGGTTGTTCCGTACAATTACATACATCTCCTTTTCGTGAGGGTTTCAAAAACGCGATTTTGCGGGAGGGTGATTATTTTGAGGTCCACAGAAAGAAGTTGGGAAAGTTCCTGTCTGGGCTGGAGTGTTCTAGACTGGTCCCTGAGCTTGTCACGTTGCACACGAGATGCTGAGGATTACGTGAGATTGTGCATACAGACAACCAGGTAATGCCGTGCAGAGTAGGTCACACCAGCTACTCAACAGGACTGGACCCATGGACATCTCTTTCCTTTCTCCACCACTACACATTTCCTGTTTAACATTTCCAGATTCTTCTGTTATTCTGACCAAAATGCTATAAAGGTCAGAGCAAGAGTTGGCTCTGCTTCTCCAATGATATGACCACCCACCAGTCTCTAACATGCCCCCCTACGAGGCCCGGGCCTGAGACCTCTAAGGAGGGAACTGGGCCCCCTTGGAACTTACAAGAAACCATCTGCACTCTGAACTTACATGCAGACCGTCTCACAAATCCGTGGATTTAGTAATCTTTCAGAGGCGTTCTACTTAACAGTTCCACTGTTGACACGCACGGAAGGCAAATTTTGACGTTCTCTGTCAGTTATCTTGGATAATCCTCTGGGGTTAGGTTGAAAAATATTATTGGTCTGAATGCAAGTGAGAGAACATTTGGCATCTGTACAAGAGGTCTCTCCCCACGTCTTTCATCATCACTTACAATTGACAAGTTCAGTGGCATAAGGACAAAAATGCTTACAGGTGAGAGAAAGTTAAGTCGGAGTAAGAAAACACATCAGTGTTAGTCACTCAGTCGTGTCCAACTCTTTGCGACCCAGTAGACCATAGCCAGGCTCCCCTGTCCATGGAATCCTCCAGGCAAGAATACTGCAGTGGGTTGCCATTCCCTTCTCCAGGGGATCTTCCCCACCCAGAGAGCGAGCCCAAGTCTCCTGCATGGCAGGCAGATTCTTTACCATCTGACCCACCAGGGGAGCCCAATACATTCAAAGAAGGGCTCGGAAAAGCAGCGCACTCAGGGAAAAATGCTGTTGAATGCACTGGATGAAGGGGGAAATCCTTCATGTTTTAATTAATACTCTATAGAATATGAATTAATTCTTATAAATCTCTCCTACCTCCCCATCTCTTAGCTCAAAACTAAACTTGCGTTTTCATTACCCCACCTGCGCAACACGCTAAGATCAACTTTCTGGTGGCCGATGGTTAAACGAAAATGAAATACTAACAACAGCAGCTGATCGTTCTTGGATGCTTTTTAAAAAGACACCGTTATCTTCATTTTGGTGTGAAATGAAGGTGATGGTAGTGGTGTGTTAGTCACTAGGTCGTGTCTGACTCTTTGCGACCCCATGGGCTGTAGCCCGCCAGGCTCCTCTGCCCATGGGATCACTCCAGGCAAGGATACTGGAGTGGGTGGCCATTACTGTACATTAAAATAATTAGTGTGGAAATCATGGGACGATGAACACAAACACATCAAATTCAGTAAAATAAACAAATGCATAAGAAATGACCTAAATAGGAGGCCTCAGTTTCTCCCTGACTCCCTTGCAGCGGCAACGGTAAAGACTCTCTGTGATGCAGGAGACCAGGGTTCGATCCCTGGGTCGGGAAGTTCCCCTGGAGAAGGAAATGGCAACCCACTCCAGTATGCTTGCCTGGAGAATCCCACAGACAGAGGAGCCTGGCAAGTTATAGTATGGGGTCGCCAAAGAGTTGGATACCATTGAACACAGGCACACACACATAAATGATATATATGTAAATCAAAACAACAGTTATAGTCCAGGAATACTGATAAGAATGAGCAACACTGAGATACATCATGCACTAGTGAACTTCAACAATAAAGAGAGAATTTCTCAGGCATGCAGGTAGAAAAGGCAAGCTGATTACGATGGGGAGAATAAGCTTTCTCCTGGGTTAATTTCTCTCTATCAAATTTAATGTGTGAAGCCAGTAGAAAAATATATAATACTAAAAATATATATGTAATATATATCACTATATAACATTAAAGAATATATAATAGTATATAATAATAATATATATATTACTGTATAATACTAAAGAACATATAATAGTATATAATACTAAAGAATATAAAATAATACTATATATGCTATATAATACTAAATATATATATAATACTAAAGAATATAAAAAAATAAAATCAGCTCAACTGTTATTTAAATATACATATGACAGAAATATTCTCAAAGACATAAAGACTCGGAGAATATAATACTCACGAGCCTTTCTTGCAAAACTATGCAATGGTAAAATTCAGCTGTTTCACAAGTTAACAGAAATAAAGAGTAGACTGGCTAGCACAGCACCCCCCCCCCCCAAAATAAAGCTTATACATACATATGTATATATAGGGCTTCCCAGGTGGTGTTAGTGGCAAATGTAAGAGACATGGGTTCGATCCCTGGGTCGGGAAGATCCCCTGGAGGAGGGCATGGCAACCCACTCCAGCATTCTTGCCTGGAGAATCCCATGGACAGAGGAGCCTGATGGGCTACAATCCATGGGGTCTCAAAGAATCGGACATGACTGAAGTGATGCACATATATGTTATGTGAGAAAAAGAGTGTGCAGATCAATTTGGACTTCAGGCATAGCAGAAGGCAGAATCTGTCATGAATAATCCCAAAGAAAATGGTGTCTTTTAAAAGATACTGAGGCGGGATCAAGTTTAGAAAGCCAGAAATACAGAAATTAGCATAAAAGAATTACTAATCATTTTCTCACCCACATATATGGAAAACTAAAATGGAAACATTGAAGGCAGGAGGAGAAGGGGACAACAGAGGATGAGATGGTTGGATGGCATCACCAACTTGATGGACATGAGTTTGAGCAAGCTCTGGGAGTTGGTGATGGACAGGGAGGCCTGGTGTGCTGCGGTCCATGTGGTCACAAAGAGTCGGACACGACTGAGCAGCTGAACTGAACTGAAAATGGAAAAAATTATGAATAGCAATTTTTAGAAAAAGAGAACATGATATATTAAAACTAAAAATAAAAGAATATGTGTTTAAAACTATGGTAGCTTAGAAGGAATGGGGCAGGAAACCTTGAACTTAATTTTAGGACCCCCATACTCAGGGCTGTGATGGACTGCAGTAGAAAGATCCAGAGCAAAACAGGCATAAGGGAAGGGCCCGTGGGGAGAAGTCCAGAAGAAACCAGGTGAAGAGTCTCCCATTAGAGCCACACAGGACGCACTCAATCCGTCCAGCCACAAGTTCTTGCAGCACGTGTGGAATGCCGTCATCTAGAGAAGTTCTGGGGGCGGACCTGAGGCCCAGAGTTCTTCTGGGAGGCTGGTCACTGAGGTTCCTTCTGCCCAGCATGGACCAGAGTCCAGACTCCCAGAAGGGAACAGGGGCCAACAGTTTAGGAAGGGCGAGCCCCTCTTATCAGTTAGGGGCAGGGGGTGGGAAGCCCTCCCCTCCAATTCTTAACTTTCCAGAAGCCAGCCAAGGGTCAACCTTTTAAGCAGGAATTTCTAAAGACAGTTTTGCTATGGTTCCTCTGTGCAGGTAATTGTGGCTATTTCCAGATGGGAGTTGTTGTTTAGTCTCCCAGTTGGGATTAAATGTCATGACCATCAACTTGCTTCCCAGGCAAACTGTAGACCGTGGCCGTGAATGCTATCAAGTTAGGAGAAAAATCAGAAACACGTATTTTCAGAACGCCACCTTCCTACTACTGTTCTGATAAAAGTGTATGACTCTCACACTTTACCGGAGCCGTTCAGATAAGAGCCCCCAGGTTGCACAGGGCTGTTTCCTGAGAGTGTACACACAGGAGGAGACCCCAGAGAGGACCAAAAATGCACGCCCGGGGGCGGGTTCGAGTCCATGGGGCCGGGACAGATGTTGAAAGGTGCTTCTGAGTTGAGCAGAAAGAGATCAGAGTTTGAGAAGGCTGGGACTTCCCTGGTGGCACAATGGATAAGAATCACCGCCTGCCAATGGCGGGGACACGGGTTCGATTCCTGGTCTGGGAAGATGCCCTCACGCTGCAGAGCAACTAAGCCCAAGCGCCGGAACTAACTGAGCCCACGCTCCAGAGCGCCTGAGCTGCAGCCCTCAGGCCTGAGTGTTGCAGTTGCTGAGGAAACGTGTGCCTAGAGCCCGCACTCGGCAACAAGAGAAGCCACTGCAATGAGAAACGTGTGCAACCCCTACCTGCTACACACAGAGCAAAGCCCGTGCAAATCGACCAAGACTCAGCCTAGCCAAAATGCGAGTGTGAGGAGGCTGAAATGTGTAGATCCTGTGAGCAAAAAAAAATAAAAAATCAGGAAGGATGGAACTGGATACAGAAACCCAGAGAGGTGTGAGGGACCCCCCGGGGTTGGGCTGAATACTGCTCTTTGAACATGCACGTGGTGAAAGTTCACAAGAACGGCAGAAAGTGCCAGAAGAAAAAGCACCAGGGCAAAGCACGCCTAGACTTCCAAGGAGCCTAGCACCTCCCATTCCAGCCGTCAGAGCAGAGAGGATACATAACACACAGGGCCTCGGGCAGAGTCCTAACAGAAGCATCACCTTAGCGCTCAGCGGCTCATTCATGTCTGACTCTCTGCAACCTCGTGGCCTGTAGCCCGCCAGGCTCCTCGGTCCATGGGATTCTCCAGGCATGCATCTTGGAGTTCAGGGCCATTTCCTTCTCTAATCACCTTAGTAATGGGGATACATGAGCTCTGGACTAAAGGCTGCTCTGACTCTGCCCTAAGAAAGTTTAAAAGCAAGTCTCTGCAGAAGAAATGGATGTCAAGTAACTATCTACACGCCAAAAGAGTCCAATGCTTTTTACAGAAACACAGCAGAATTGAGAACTCGAAAAAGTCACATCTAGTAAAAAATCAGCTGGCATGCAAAGAAGCAGGAAACTGATATGCAACCACAAGGGACACAGAGAATCTAAAGGTGATGTAGTTAGCAGAAAAAGACATGTGAGAGGATATTTTATAAATATGCTCTGCATACCTTGGGAATATACAAGAAGACATGCACACAGAGAAAAGAGAAACAGAAGATGCAAGAAAGGCCTGCAGGAAACTTGCAGAAGCAAAGACGAAAACACAAAAAATATACCAGATAGGATTTTAAAAGTGTCAGACGCTGTCGAAGGAAAGATCACTTGATGGGAAGTTGAAGTCACAACGATGAAAATCATCAAACTGAAGCAGGGCATGGGGGTGGGTGGGGAAATGAACACCAACACCAACAACAACAACAAAAAAACAAGATCAGAGATTCCCTGATGAGAAGGCCATATAAAGTCTATCACATAGAATCAGGTCCCCAGAAGACAGGACATGGAGGATGTTAAAAAAAAAAAAAAAAAACTTGATTAAAATTATAAGCCTACAATTAGAAGAGTCTTACCCCAAACAGAAGACATATAAAGGCTACCCCATCAAGGTACCATAACCATATTACAATCAGACACAGAAAAAAAAAAAAAGAACTGAAAAATAGACAGTGAGAGCTTCCTCGGTGGTCCAATGGTTAAGAATCTGTCTTGCAATGCAGGGGACGCAGGTTCGATCCCTGGTCGGGGAACTGAGATCCCACATGCCTTGAGACAACTAAGCCTGTGTACAACTAGACAGCTTGCATGCTCTGAAATGAAGACACAGAACAGATGAAAGAAAGAAAAAAAAAAAGAGAGAGAGACAAAGAAAGAAACGAGGAAAACAGGGAGAAAAAATACATCACCTCAAGAAGTTTTTGAAAAAGAGCAACTCTGCATTTTAAATGATAAGAAGAGGGAGGGATCCCCCTGCCACCTTAAAACACCTCTATGAGTCACTGTATACTTTCTTTCTACGGAATACCAGAGAGGATAATGACAAGACTTCATCAAGCCGAGCCCTTACACGGAACCCCAGGATCAGTGAGCAGCACCCACACGCACACTTGTTAGTCCTTGACCAGCATTACTGCGACACACGGACCCTCATGCTCACGGCCCAAGCCTGCTGGGTCTGAATCTGCACTTTAGCCAAAAAAAAAAAAAAAAACTCTGGGTGACGTATGTGCAGCAGGACCAAGTCTGGTCCCTGGAAGCTGTATGGAGAAGCCGTCTCTCTTTCATCTCTGCAACTGAAACGTGATTCAAAAACCTCGTCTCTGACTCCAGAAACCTGGGCTTTTTCCCCAGAGCATCTCCCACTGCATGCTCCTGTCCATGTCCCCGTGGCGTATAGTCAGGCCTTTCCAAGGTGAGAAAATACAAGAATCATTTTCCCAGAATGAACGCCCCGACCACAGCCCCTTCTTTTTCATCTTTCCCACCCTGACCGTCTTAGGAAGGAAGTTAAAACTTAGGAACAGACTTGTGAGCATTTGCTGTGTTTCCTCCATGACTGAGCTTTCCTGGGGGGTCAGATGGTAAAGAATCTGTTTGCAATCTGGGAGACAAGGGGTTCAATCCTTGGGTTGGGAAGATCCCCTGGAGGAGAGAATGGCAACCCACTATAGTATTTCTGCCTGGAGAATCCCATGGATGGAGGAGCCTGGCGGGCTACAGTCCATGGGGTCGCAAAAGAGTCGGACCCGACTGAACACTGGACACGTTCACTTTTCGACTGTTCAGTGGGACGTTATCGTGGAATCTTCAAAGCGATGACCTTGCACTTTGCCTTCATCATAAAAACACCTACTATTTACCCAATCTCTGTTATGTTCTGCCACTGTTTAAGTGCTTAAATGTATCTTTTACCTAAATTAGCTTTAGCAATTTCCAAGACATTCCCCTAACTTGTTGTGTGGCTACCTGCCTAATCCCTCTTCTCAGACAGGATAAGTCTTTAAATCATTCCAAATAGCCTCCAGTCTCAGTCTCTTAAACAAATTTTCCAACCTCATCAGTTCTCCTCAACAGAGTCTCGTATAATTCTACACTCCCCAGCGCCACATAAAAATTCACTGAAAATTGAGCCTCACTGCTCGGGGGGGAAAAAAAAGGCTACATTCCATGGAGAACATGTTCCACCCAGAGAATAACTCACCCAGTGACAATAAAACGTCATTCAATATTCTTGATATCCTCATTTTCCAGGACAGTCAAACTTGTTCTAATGAGGGCAGCTTCTTTCATAAAACGATGGCAAATGAACTCTCATAGTGATTATAAAATTCTTCACCATTCCACAAACCGTTTCAGTTCCATGACTTCCACCCCAAGTCGAAAACTTGAACCAAATCTGTAACTGACCCAAGGATCACGACCCAGAGTCTATCACCAACACATTTCTTTACTATAAAAATATAAAAGTAAACGCCCAGCGTTTGTAAAAAGAAAACCTTATTCATTGCAGTCATAGGAGCTAACACTTTAGGGAAATGTGCAGGTCCTGCTAGCCACCACTTTTCTCAGCAAACCACTCCATTACACGAACAGAAGGACACTTCCACGCGTCCCCCTTCACAGCTTCCCATGCCCGGAAGCTGGGCCCACATGCCCTCAGCTCAGTTCAGTTCAGTCGCTCAGTCATGTCCGACTCTCTGCAACCCCATGGACTGCATCATGCCGCGCCCCCCTGTCCATCACCAACTCCCAGAGCTTACCCAAACTCATGTCCGTGAAATGTTCTCGCAGCTCCCCTCCTCTCCGCAAGCTGCCTGCCCACTCCTCTGAAACACGTCCACCAAGCTTTCTCTGCAGCCACCTTCTAATTCTGCCCTTATGAAGGTGGCCCATGACCTTGATCAATTTTCAGACCTCCCCAGTCTTGCAGACACAGTCCATTACTGCTTCCTTCTTGGGATTCCCTGGGAGCTCGGACAGTAAAACAATCTGCAATGCAGGAAACCCCAGTTTTATCCCTGGGTCGCAAAGATCCCCTGAAGAAGGGAAAGGCTACCCACTCCAGTATTCTTGCCTAGAGAATTCCATGCACAGACCATGGGGTTGCAAAGAGCTGGACATGCTGCTGTTACTGCTAAGTCACGTCAGTTGTGTCTGACTCTGACCGACCCCGTAGATGGCAGCCCACCAGGCTCCTCTGTCCCTGGGATTCTGGACATGACTGAATGACTAATACTTTTCTTAAAAAACTGTTGCCGTGTGTCCTTTAGACCTCCACCCTGGACTTTCTCCTCTGGGAGCACAGAGTCTCAGCCACTGTACCACTAGGGATGCTCAACTTTCTCCCATCTTAACAGCTTCCCTTAGTCCACTGTGGTGTTAGAGAAGTCTCTTGAGAGGCTCTTGGACTGCAAGGAGATCCAACCAACTGACTTCTAAAGGAAATCAGTCCTGAATATTCATTGGAAGGACTGATGCTGAAGCTGAAGCTCCAATACTTTGGCCATGTGATGTGAAGAACTGACCCATGGGAAAAGACCCTGATGCTGGGAAAGATTGAGGGCGGGAGGAGAAGGGGATGACAGAGGATGAGATGGTTGGATGGCATCACTCACATGATGGATCTGAGTTTGAGTAAACTCTGGGAGTTGGTGATGGACAGGGAGGCCTGGCGTGCTGCAGTCCATGGGGTCGCAAAGAGTCAGACGCGACTGAGCAACTGAACTGAACTTCCTCCACTTGCTGGGTCTTCCTAGGCTCCCATCCTTATACCACTGCGATTCAGGGCATAACTCAGTAAGCTCCTGTCTTTCTACCACTTCATCCAGCTTCATGACTTGAAGTACCGCCTATCAGCCATGACGTCTGCATTTCCAGCCTGATCTCTCCCCTCAACTGCAGACTCATGGATCAGTGTGCCCATAACGCATCTCAGGTGGCAGTATGGTTTGCGTCTCAGACACAGTCTCCGATCATCCTTTTCTCCTGCCCCGCCAAAATCTGCACCTGCCATGTACTCCACATCTTGGTATCAGCTCAGGGTCATCTCAGTTCCCTTCCCTGCGCTGTTGAAGACAAAGACTCCAGGCTCATCATCAATTCTTCACTCCCCATCCCCATTTTTCCTATGCCACCTGTCATCCGATGTGGTCAGCTCTCCATTCAGAATACGTGATAAGCACTCTGCCTACCTTCTGGACCACCACCCTGGCCTAGCCCACCTACATCTTTCACCTGCTGCAGCGCTCACGCTATACAAGAAAAAAGAACCTCTGCTTCTGACCAGCAGGCTTCCACCTCAAGAGCCATCCAATTTGCCCCCCAAATACGAACAACTCCCCTAAAGGGAGTACCCAGGAGCCATACTATGACTTTTCTTTAGAAAACATTCCCAAACAGCAACCCATTTCAATACAAACAGAGTCCATCTTTTTATACTGGACACTAACTTAATGGACTCCGAATGGGCCACTAATTGACTTTTCAAGAGAACAGAAGTGACTGGATCATGTCTCCCAAAGTCAGCTTTGTTTTCGTACAGCTCTGGCATATCCTCAACCCCAAGAAAGAGAAGATATGACTCTGTTCCAAGTTCAGTTCAGTCCAGTCGCTCAGTCGTGTCCGACTCTTTGCGACCCCGTGGACTGCAGCACGCTAGGCCTCCCCATCACCAACTCCCGCAGTTTACTCAAACTCATGTCCATCGAGTCGGTGATGCCATCCACCCGTCTCATCCTCTGTTGTCCCCTTCTCCTCCTGACCTCAATCTTTCCTAGCATCAGGGTCTTTTCCAATGAGTCAGCTCTTTGCATCAGGTGGCCAAAGTATTGGCGTTTCAGCTTCAACATCAGTCCTTCCAATGAACATTCAGGACTGATTTCATTTAGGATGGAGTGATTGGATCTCCTTGCAGCCCAAGGGACTCTCAAGAGTCCTCTCCTCCAACACCACAGTTCAGAAGCATCAGTACCAAAGTCCATCTGCACATGTCCCTTCACAGGGATGTTCTAATCAGGTCGGCTATTGTTCTGACACTCTGAAGCCAAAGACTGCTAACGTGTAGCAAATTCTATGGGCTGATCCGCTGTCTCATGCACACACCTGGGCCAGATTATACAATTTTATCTGTTTAGCCCTCATCAATTTCTTTCAGTACCTTTAACTCTTATAGAAACACACCCAGACAGGGGAGGACTCTGCCTAAATCCCTAGAGCGATGCATTTACTTAACACCCCAGATCTGAAGACAACAAGATTGGGCTATGAAGGAGCAGAAAGAAGACAAGTTTTGATGGCAAGAAGTGGGGTGTGATGAACACCACAGTTTTGGGGGTCTCCTTCCAGTCATGTTGGAATATCCCAAGGACGAGGAGACCCTGAAGTTACCAAGGAAACTTGCTCTTCCTTTAATTCCTTGGAGGACCTTGAATGAACTCTGATTTTGCACAATCAAAGCTTCCTTCTCATTTGAGAGCAAGTCTGTGAACACACTAGTGGTGGGGACAATGACTTCACCCAACAGATAGGCTCATTCTGTACTTTCTGCTGAGGGACCTAAAACTCCTATCTTCCACTCTGGGTGTTGTGACATGGAGCAGGTTAGACGGAGGTGCCTGGGACAGAGGACGGTGGGAAAGAAACATAACTAGAAATCACATGCCCTTGATTTCAGGTCTCATCTCTCTGCGTCTCAACAATGTCATCTCATTTTCTCCTCGTGTGTCAGCTTCATGGCCCGCAACGTTCACCTAGCAAAATTCAGACATAACTTCTCCTGAGAATTGCCATGAAAATCAAATGGAGTAAGGTGGAAAAAAAAAATATTTTGAGAATCAGAAAGCACAAAGAAATAAATCAACGCTGCTGTCTGTGGCAGAGAGCCAGCCTCCTCTTTGTTCCTATTTTCACCCTGACCAGGACCGCATCAGCAGGCAGACGGAATGTCAAGTTCAATACGAGGCAGGGACGGCTTCCCTCACTGACTGACCCCTGATACAGGTGAGCTCTCAGCTTTCAAAGACCCCGAGTACACAGCTCAGATGGCCAGTGTTGACTGTCAGCTGACATCCTGCTAGGGTGGGCATGTTAGGAAGTCAGAAACATCACAGTTAAAGGTGGGAGGTGTGACATCACCAAGAAGGCCATGTGTAACCTGTGATGCATCATGCGCCATCAAAAGTAAGGCAGGTTGGATGCATGAGACAAGCGCTCGGGGCTGGTGCACTGGGAAGACCCAGAGGGATGGGATGGGGAGGGAGGTGGGAGGGGGGAACACATGTAAATCCATGCCTGATTCATGTCAACGTGTGGCAAAAACCACTGCAATATTGTAAAGTAATTAGCCTCCAACGAATAAAAATAAATGAAAATTTAAAAAAAGTAAGGCAACAACAGCTATAACACAGAAGATTATCTATCTACTGCTAGCAAGGAAAAAAGGTGCTTTCTTGTATAATTTTAAGATTCCATCCATCATAAGAAAGAACATTTAAACGTAGGAAGACATGCATTTTATGACTAGTAAGATGAACTGTCATAGTTTATCATGGTTCTTCAGTTCAGTTCAGTTCAGTTCAGTCGCTCAGTCGTGTCCGACTCTTTGCGACCCCATGAATCGCAGCACGCCAGGCCTCCCTGTCCATCACCAACTCCCAGAGTTTACTCAAACTCATGCCCATCGAGTCGGTGATGCCATCCAGCCATCTCATCTAGGATTTTATGAAAGTAAGAGGAAGGGAATAATAGTTAATAACTCAGGCAACAAAGCAGCATCTATCCATGTACCTATTGTGGGAAAAAAAAACATATTTCATAAACATGAGAAATCATACGTTATGACCCCACAGAGAGAGTCCTGAAAGATTCCTGGCCTAATACATTTAACTTTTTTTGGTTAAAAAATAAGATTGTTGGCTTTGCCTGTAGCCTGAAAGGGTAGCGAAAGCAGAACTGTGTCCATAATCAAAAGAGTTAATACATGAGAAGGTGATGAATCAGTTCTAGGTATGTTATTATCTATCTATGCCCCTGGGGTCTTCCCTGGTGGTCCACTGGTTTAGGGTTCACCTGCCAATGCAGAGGTCATGGGTTCCATTCCCTGGGCCGGGAAGATCCCACATGCCACAGAGCAACTAAGCTTGTGCACCACCTGTGTGAGACTGTGTTTCAGAGCCTGCGTGCTGCAGCTACTCAAGCCCACTCGTCTAGAGCCCATGCTCTGCAACAAGAGAAGCCACCGCAATGAAAATCCTGCACCACACCACAAACAAACAGCATTTTCTCCTCGCTGCAGCTGGTGAACCCCGGCGCCCAGCACTGAAGACCTAGCGAAGCCAACAAAACAAACAAACAAGATGCCCCTGAAAATCTTTACCATGCAGGATAATTCTAAGACCAAAATGACCAAGAACGATGCTTTATGTTTAGACTTGGGTGCTGGTGATACAGATGAAGACGGGATGGCAGTCTGACTGGGTAGGGGGGGTGCGTGGGTATCATGATGCCTTGTGGTTCTTCTTCCCTGCTGGCTCAGAAGACGGTAAAAGCATCTGCCTACGATGCAGGAGACCCCCGGGTTCAATCCCTAAGTTGGGAAGATCCCCTGGAGAAGGAAATGGCAACCACACTCCAGTTCTCTTGCCTGAAGAATCCCACAGACGGAGGAGGAGCCTGGCAGGCTACAGTCCATGGGGCTGCAAAGAGTTGGACACAACTGAGCGACTTCGCTCAGAAAGTGGAAATGGGAAGGGCCAGATTTTCGCCAAAGTTTCAGCTTTATGGGCCACACGCCATGTTGCAACTACCCAACACTGCTGTTGTAAGACAAGAGCAGTTGTAGATAATACATTTAAAAAAAAACAAAAAACTGTTCTGACAACGTTCCAATAAAACCTGATTTACAAAAGCAAGGGACAGACTGGTTTTGCTCTTTGGGGAGTGGTTTGCAAGCTCACACCTTTGAAGATAAAGCTTGGACCATTTTACAAGTGAATACACTGGACCAAATATCTCTAATTGTCTAGTTGTTTCTGCCGTAGAGGACTAAAATCTGGAGTCGTCCTGGGTTCGGACTCTTACGAAGGGAAAGCTTAGGTTCTTGACAATACGGAACCTGGATACCTTCTTAACACGAAATGTAATAACCGGGAGGATGGACAGGTCTTCTCAATGAATGCCTAGCCTTGAAAACACTGAAATAGGAATGGGTCCTTCCAGGATTCAATCTCTAGGAAACAAAACAGTCAGACATTTACAGCACAATAAAACAGGAGCAAAAAAAAAATGCAGAAATAAGAACAATCAAAGCAACTAAAGTTAAATATTAAGCGTTGAGCTTTTGGACCATTGGGCTGGGAGCTCTCTACAAAGTTCCTCACGTTAAGTAGCCTCTCTTTTCCCCACCTTTCAAGCTTCAGCGAACCTTTCTGCCACAGCATATCACAATTTGTACACACATCCCATTTTAAAAAAATATTTAATTTTGGCTGTGCTGGGCCTTTGCTGCCTCACGGGCTTGCTTAGCTGTGCCTAGCGGGGTCCAACGCTAGTTGTGGTGTGCAGGCTTCCAGTCTCATTTTATTAAACCAGACGTGGTTCAGATGTCCCGCACGGTTATTTCAGACAGAAGGAGATTCACAGAAGCCCACTATCACGTCTGCAATGTCACGGAGAAAGGTTTCAAAGGACCTGCAGTTGTATTTCCCGTTTCAGGGATCTGACACAAACCTATTTACCCAGACTCAGGGATGTTAATGGATAATGCGTTTCTCAAGTGAAGAATAGCACATCTTGTTCCTCTAGACTTGCCAGCCCCATGTTTTAGTTCCTGTAGATGTGCGGTTTGTGTACGGAATAGAATACAAAATAAAACAGGAGTGCGCTTTACAGAACGTAGGGCATGCAGAGGTGGCCTCACACCCCTGGTCTCTGCACGAACTCACTACTTTGCTTTGCTGAGTTCCACTTCTGATCAATGTGGTCTCAAGAGACCTGAATCCCCTGGTTTTATCTGCTTCTGTATTAGACAAGGGCTTCCCTGGTGGCTCAGTCCGTAAAGAATCCGCCTGCGATGCAGGAGACCCAGGTTCGATCCCTGGGTCGGGAAGATGCCCTGGAGGAGGACCTGGCAACCCACTCCGGTATTCGTGGACTGTAGCCCGCCAGGCCCATGGGATCACAAGAGTTGGACACAGCTTACTGACCAAACCACCGACTAGACTCTCGAATAGACAGGGCGCAGAGTGAGCCTCACTGAGTCATAACCTGCCTGATGTCATCACCTCCCCATGTGTGTGTGTGTGTGTGTGTGTGTGCGTACATTTCTAATCAACAGAACCCGGCCGAGGTGAAGCACCGTCACTGCTGAGATTATGGTGCATGACATAAAATTCTGTCTCAGCAGGCTGGAGATCAGGATTCTGCTAAAAGCCATTTTGCGATCTGCCGCTGAAGGGGGCCACACAGGGAGGTATCTCCAGCACCTTCCAGGAGCTCGGAGTGGACCCCAGCCACGCGTCATCAAGGCGACAGGACCACAGCCCCACCCCTGCAAGGAAACGGATCCTGCCAACAGTTGCGATGAGTTGACAGCAGACTTCTCCCACAGCCGAGCCCCCGGCTGAGAAGGCACCCAGCCAATGCCTTGACTTCAAGTATGAGAGATGCTAGGCAGACAGTGCAATGAAGCTCTACCCAAGCTCCTGACCCAAAGAAACAGTGGGATGACAGGCAGGTGCTCATGAACAGGATGTTAGATTTCTAATTAAAAAAAAAAAAAAAAAAACGCAACAGGCAACAAAAGTGTATAGCACAGGAAACTGTAGTCAATATCTTGTAATAACCTATGATGGACAATAATATGAAAAATAATGTATGTGTACATGTATAACTGAATCAGTTGGGAACCTGAAACACTGTAAGTCAACTATACTTCAATTTAATGTATGGAGGGCTTGGGGGGAGGGCCAGCCCCACTGTGTTCGTCTGGAACAGCTCGGAAGTTCCGATCGGCCCTGGTTCCATCTGGAGCAGAGCTGAAGCAAGGTTTCCCTCTGAGACCACTCGGGCACGTCTCTGCTTCCCTGCCCACTTCCCTGCTGCTCTGGTTTCCCATGGTGGACAGGCCCAACTCACATCCTCGAGGTCCTTGTGGACTTTCTCACTCCCCTTACATTGAGTGGCCACCGTGTGGTCAGGCTCTCTGCAGGCTCACAGCAGGGCCCCTGGTCTGCCCTGGAGAATTGCTCTTGTTCAGTTGCTAAGTCACATCTGACTCTTTGGAACCCCATGGACTGCAGCACGCCAAGCCTCCCTGTCCTTCAGCATCTCCCCGAGTTGTCTCAAACACATGTCCGTCGAGTCGGTGATGCCATCCAACCATCTCATCCTCTGTCATCCCCTTCTCTTCCCGCCTTTAATCTTTCCCAGCATCGGAAAGATGCTGTGAGTCAGCTCTTCACATCAGGTGGCCAAAGTACTAGAGCTTCAGCCTCAGTCCTTCCAACGAATCTTCACGGCTGATTTCTTTTGGGATGGACTGGTTGGATCTCCTTGCAGTCCAAGGGACTCTCAAGTCTTCTCCCTGCCCTGGAGGATATGGTGCTGCAAAGCAGCACCCTCTTTCTTTGGCACAAGCGGTGAGTTTAGACAGCAGTTGCCCGGGACAGGAGTGCTCTGTTATCTAACTGAGAGCATGGGGAAAGGAAGGTGCCTTCTACACAGGAAAATGTGGGCCAGTCTCAACCCGGGGGTGTGGGCAGCCCAGAGGAAGATCAAATGGTCTGAGAACCCCGCCACCCAGAAAACGTGAGTGAAGGGAACTGAAGGGCAAGTCGTTCAGTCGTGTCCAACTCTTTGCAACCCCATGGACTGTCCATGGAGTTCTTTAGGCCACAATACTGGAGACAGTAGCCTTTCCCTTCTCCAGGGGATCTTCCCAACCCAGGGGATCTTTCCAACCCAGGGATCGAACCCAGGTCTCCCGCATTGCAGGCAGATTCTTTACCAGCTGAGCCATCAGGGAAGCCCATAAAACTCAAGGCTCTTTCCAAAAGGCACGAGAATTTCAACCTCATGTCGAAAGCCACTCAGAGAAGGGTCATCATGTGAGGTGGGGAGGCTGCCAACGGCTTGTAATTTTTTTTTTAATTTATAGTAAAAAAAATAATAATAATAATTTTCCTGCCTAATTAATAATGGAAGCAGTGAGTGGCTAGGCCTTAAGTGCACGCAAAGTCACTTCAGTCGTGTCCGACTCTCTGTGACCACATGGGTTGTAGCCTGCCAGGCTCCTCTGTCCATGGGATTCTCTCCAGGTTAAGAACACTGGAGTGGGCTGCCATTCCCTTCTCCAGGGGATCTTCCCGACCCAGGGATCAAACCCACGTATCTTAGGTCTCTTGCATTAGCAGGCGGGGTTCTTGACCAGTACCGCCACCTGGGTTTTTAGAAGTCTGAACAATTTTGTTGGCTGTGAATTGACACACACACAGACAGGCACACTCACCGCAGAAGCAGAGTGAGCCTCCCGGCCCCAGAAGGACGCGATGCCCTCCCTGAATGCCCAGGACCTCCCCGGCCCACAGCTCGGCCTGTGGCCGCATGCACGCCCCTTACCTCGCAGAAGCTCTGGCATTGCTGCTTCCGCAGGTCCCAGGACAGCTTGCAGGGCTCCAGGCACTGGGAGAGAGAAGGGTGAAGACCGATCAGTGGACACAGGTGATGAACAAGGCCCCAGAGGAAAGGCACCCCACCTGTGCACGCCCCGGACTCGTCAGTGCCAGCGTTTCCGAGCGACGCTGGGAGATCCAGCTGAAGCTCACCCCATCTTAAATGTGCATCCTGGGAAGCTGATGGGAATCCCCTGGTAGCTCAGATGGTAAAGCTTCTGCCTGGAATGCGGGAGACCGAGTTTGATCCCTGGGTCGGGAAGACCCCTTGGAGAAGGAAATGGCAACCCACTCCAGTATTCTTGCCTGGAGAATCCCACGGATGGAGGAGCCTGGTGGGCTACAGTCCACGGGCTTGCAAAAAGTCGGACATGTCTGAGCGACTTCCCTTCACTAGGAACCTGAGCATCGTATAGAGCTGGGAAGAAAGAGGGTTGTGTCCACACGGTCGGCAGGTAAGCTGCCCCGTCTGAGGTGACAGGCAAGAAAAATAGTGACAGCCACCGTCAGGCACAGCAGCGTGGATATTTACTTTTAGTGAATCAAATTGATTTTCCAAAGGGGGTTGTTAACAGGTGAATTTTTTTTC
The DNA here is from genome assembly GCF_910594005.1 of Cervus elaphus. NCBI lineage: Eukaryota > Metazoa > Chordata > Mammalia > Artiodactyla > Cervidae > Cervus > Cervus elaphus. The sequence goes on along the minus strand of NC_057848.1, from coordinate 173,619,382 downwards.
CTCGTGAACTTTACCAGTAGCTGGCTTTTCAGTGGACAACACCGGGCTATTTTCTGAAGGCGCTTCTGTAAATGACTGAAGCATTGCATTAAGTCTGTGCATGTATACATCTGGGCTTCCCTGATGGCTCAGCTGGTAAAGAATCCGCCTGCAATGCAGGAGACCCGGGTTTGATATGTGTGTGTGTCTGTGTGTGTGCATGCTTAGTCGCTCAGCCGTGTCTGACTCTTTGCAACGCCATGGACTGCAGCCCGCCAGGCTCCTCTGTCCATGGGATTCTCCAGGCAAGGATGCTGGGGTGGATAGCTGTTCCCTTTTCCAGGGGATCTTCCTGACCCAGGGATTGAACCCAGGTCGCCCACATTGCAGGTGGATTCTTTACCATCTGGGCCAGCAGGGAAGCCCATGAACACTGGAATGGGTAGCCTATCCCTTTTCCAGGGGATCGTTCTCAACCAGGAATCGAACTGGGGTTTCCTGCATTGTACGTGGATTCTTTACCAGCTAAGCTACCAGGGAAGCCCGTACATATATATGTGTGTGTGTGTGTGTGTGTGTGTGTGTGTATAAATATCACACACATTATTGTTAATTTATGTCTTTATCTCAGTGATCCCAGCAGCACTGAGGATTACCCAGGTTAATTACTCTATTAAAATATATTGAATCAATCTGAATATGAGATTCTGCCATGAGAGTTTCAGAATCAAGTGTGGATATATACATATGTATGTATATATACATATATGATATACATAATTTACTATTCCCATAATTTACTGGGAAAGATTGAAGGCAGCAGGAGAAAGGGCCGACAGAGGATGAGATGGTTGGACGGCATCATCGACTCAATGGACATGAGTTTGAGTAAACTCTGGGCGTTGGTGATGGACAGGGAGGCCTGGCGTGCTGCAGTCCATGGGCTTGCAAAGAGTTGGACACGACTGAGCGACTCAACTGAACAATTAAATGTGATTTATACACACGATTTAATAAATCAAAGATAATAGCCAGGATCCACTGTTCAGCAACAATTTTAATAAGAAATAATAACATCATGGAATAAACAAGGTATATATACATGTAAATGCAGTTGTTATACATGTTTAGTACTGCTTATATAACACACAAAATATACACTACCTATATATCAAAATTAAGAAGAGATAATAGTCAGGCCCCATGATTGAAATGAAAATGATACTTTCATATGAGTGGATATTTGATTCTCAAAATATATTTTTATACAACATTTAATTATTAACTTATCCATTATTAAACATTCATTATGTCTGGTTAAATGCCACTTATCTAAATATTGGCACGCTCATGGCTCCCATAAACTCATGATTATTTCAGAGCTTTCATATATTCAAAACTGCCTATATGAAAACTAACTACTGACTATCAACTGACAGTCTGTCATAGGACTGCTCTCAACGTGTGATCAGTGACCAGTAATATAAGCATCACCTTTCAGGTTATCAGAAATGCAAGCCAACGGCCAGCCCCTACACCAACAGAGTCACATCTCTGGGATCAAAACCCAAGATCCTCTTTCAGCAATTTCGCCTAGAAATCTCGGTGCTAACACTGATCTTTAAGAAGAACTACGTTAGTGTGGTAAACATTTTCCAATACATGTATCCAATCTCACACTATATACCCTAAACTTACACAATGTTATATATGTCAATTATATCTCAATAAACCTGGGGGAAACAATGCTATAGGATTTGATGACAAGTTTCTTTCTTGTTCCATGTAGACTTCAAGGGGCAGGCTATTTCTTCCGAGAATATTCTAGATTTTATATTCTTCAATACTGAATATAAAAGATTCATTCTTGGTGACTTAATGAAAAAAAATGTTGAGCTCATCAATGCTTTTCCAAGATCTGTACAAGCTTGTCCCAAGTTTATTAGTGTTCACCTCTCCCAAGTACCTTCCGAAACAAATGTATAGATTTTCGTCAATATAGCAATTCTAAAAGAATACCATTTTCTAACAGTAATGAAGTAATTTAAAAATGTAAATGAAACAGCTTAAACACTTGTCCACCTTACATATTTTATAAGCTCCCTAAAGAGTTAATTTGTTTGCTAAATGTAAGTTCAACACCTTACCCTCTAAGCTGATTTCATTCTTTTCAGTACTGTGGCTCCTAGCCAAAAAAGTTGGTGCTCAGCCATTTAATAAATATGTTTAGCCCAACTCCTTCTCAAGACTGCTCAAAATGAATCAATGGCACTCTTTAAAAATAACCTGCAATTTTTTTTTTTCATCTGAAAAAAGCGTCGTATGGTGGAGAAGCACCATTCCACAAGACCTGGGGATTTCTCCCAGACAGAGGCTCAGCTACTGACAAGTTAAGTCTCCATCATTTCATTCGGGAAACATCCAACAAGCATTCATTCCATATAAAAACTGCTCAATGCAATGTGGCTAAAAATATCTCAAAATAATTGTGTGAATCTTTCTGTCATTGCTGAACATGTAAATTAGGAAAACAAGGTATTGTATGTACACACTTGCATTTTCACAACTATAGACACCAGTGTATTAAAAAGTCAGTCCTCTGTGATGTCCATAGTACCAAATAACCATAATGCTGACAACTTGTGGGAAAAATACCTTCTAGAACACAGACATTATTTACAAAAAGAGGCATGTATCTGAAACACTAATGGCAGAGATACATGTGTGTGTGTGTGAGTCACTCAGTCGTGTCCGACTCTTTGCGACCCCATGGACTGTAGCCCACCAGGTGTCTTTGTCCGTGGGATTATCCAGGCAAGAATACTGCAGTGGGTTGCCATTTCCTTCTCCAAAAAGGCTGGTGAAAGTGTGTAAAATCAAGAAACTACATTTATCTTCTTGTTAATCCACAATCTCCATCTGTCAAATCTAGCATCAGTGTATGCAACTTAAAGTTCTATTTTAATTGCACACTTGCTTCTTTTCCAGTCACCACTAATCAGAAGCATTTAAATAAACACATCAAAATATTATTAATGACAGGCAACATTTTCTTTTAGTAATCTTCCCTGTAGATGGTAAACAATCTGCCTGCAATGCAGGAGACCCAGGTTTGATCCCTGTGTCAGGAAGATCGCCTGGAGAAGGGAATGGCAACCCATTCCAGTATTCTTGCCTGGAGAATCCCATGGACAGAGGAGCCTAGCGGGCTACAGCATCGCAAAGAGTCAGACATGACTGAGCCACTAACACTATTGCTACTGTGAAAATTACAAGAACAACCTAGATGTAAACATTTGAGGAAACCTTTGCAGGATGAGTTTGCCAAAGCTCTATTTCTTTATGATGCTACTGGCCAGGTAAAATGATTTCAACAAAAGCCAAAGATTAAAAAAAAAGACAGCCATTTCTCTCACACCTCCAACAAGAATAGAACACTTCCTATTTCTCCAAGCAATAAAATTTGCCAAAAAAAAAGGTAGCCCCCAAAACTCTCTTCCACATGTGAAAGGAATTGTTCAGTCAATAAATTGTGTCCAACTCTTTGCGACCCCATGGACTGCAGCACGCAGTGAAGGGAATAGGAGAGAAATAACACTACAAACAGACAACTCCAACTTTAATTGCCATGATCACATACTGCCTCAAGCTATAAATCAATCAGTAAATAACAGCAATCAAAATGAATGTTCTAACAAGTGTTTCAGGCTTTCAAGTTTTAGGATGATCAACAGTTTTGAAATCACTTTCTCCTAGGCTACTGATTTAAACCCAATGAAAAAAAAACTTCAAATTTCAAAGAAACCAACAAACAAAAAAGCTGAATGAGCTAATCACATTGATCGTCATTTAGAATGGAGCTATCAGTTTCTTTTTTTACTTAATCTAGAAAGATACCCAGTAGTCATGTATGGATGTAAGAGTTGGACTATAAAAAAGCTGAGCACTGAAGAATTGATGCTTTTGAACTGTGGTGTTGCTGAAGACTCGAGAGTCCCTTGGACTGCAAGGAGATCCAACCAGTCCATCCTAAAGGAGGTCAGTCCCGAATATTCATTGGAAGGACTGATGCTGAAGCTGAAACTCCAGTACTTTGGCCACCTGATGCGAAGAGCTGACTCATTGGAAAAGACCCTGATGCTGGGAAAGATTGAAGGCAGAAGGAAAGGGGATGACAGAGGATGAGATGGTTGGATGGCATCACGCAATGGACATGAATTTGAGCAAGCTCTGGGATTTTGTGATGGGCAGGGAGGCCTGGCACGCTGCAGTCCATGGGGTCACAAAGAATTGGACATGACTGAGCCACTGAACAACAATAATAGCACCAAAGTGTACAATAAATGAAGGAAGAAGAACATCCCATGAGAGGCCAGAGAAGTGGTGTGTTGTTCCATATGCAATAAATGGAGAAGGTTTCACAGAATGAAGGGCACGTGAATCAGCTTAGAAGGATGAGGACGATCTGATCCCTGGTAAACAGGTTTGGGGCCTGAACAGGACTGTAAATACATGGAGTACGAAAGCTAAAAAAGAGAAGATGCCATAAAATACACGGCTAGGAAGATGGCCCTTGGAATTCAACAAGGGCCACTGACATTCTTATTGGGTTGGCCAAAAATTTTGTCAGGGTTTTCTGTGAGATGTTATGGAAAAACCTACAGGAACTTTTTGGCCAACCCTGTAGAGCAGAGTTGCTTGCCCCAGTTCGTACTTAAAATGACTCGAGTGTTAGAATGGGAGGTGGATGATGGAGGTGAGACACAAAGGAAACGACACCAGAGCAAAAATTATTATAGAGTCTCCCAAATATCCTCCATACAACTTGTAGTGTTGACATGCCGTTTGGATAGCAGACGACAGCGAGTGAAAGGCAGAGAAAAAAATCAACCTGTGAACGGCAAAGTAGGAGAAGTGAGAATGGGACGGGCACCCACGTTGCTAATCCCCACCAGAAAGGAGCTGAGGGTGTCAATAAGGCGGAGGGTGCAGAAGGCGGATACACCGGGAAAGGGCTGGAAGTCCACATTTAACGCGGTGAGTCTGAGGTGTTGAGTACATATACAGGGTTGCCCACTGAACTGCACAATCGTGGATCCGCAGTTCTGCAGAAGGGTTACAGCGAGTGAGCCACATTCCCGATGTATCTTTTCTCTTTCTTTCTACATCACTCGTTCATTTTTTTTTTCATAAACGTACGCTGCATTCCATTACCACCGTGTCATGTGAAGTGATGGTTCTGCTTAATTTATAAACTATACACACACACACACACCCTATCTTCAAGTTCTTCACAGGCTAGAAAGGTATACATATATCCCCTCTGTTTTGGATTTCCTTCCCATTGAAGTCACCACAGGCCACTGTGTAGAACTCCCTGACCTACAGAGTAGGTTCTTATTAGTTATCTATTTTTTACACAGTAATATGTATATCTCAGGCTCAATCTCCCAATCCACCCCATTCCCTTTTCCCCCCCTTGGGTATCCATAACATCTAGGTCTCTATTTCTGCTTTGCAAATAAGTCCATCTGTATCCTTTTTTTTCTAGATTCCACATATAAGCAACAGTACTCAATATTTATTTTTCTCTGTCTTCCTTCACTCTGTATGACAGTCTCTAGGTCCAGCCACATCTCTGCAAATGGCAGGATTTCGTTCCTTTTCGTGGCTGAGGAGTATTCCGCTGTGTATATGTACCACTTCTTCTTTATCCATTACTCTGTCTGTGGACATTTAGGTTGCCACATTCATGTCTTGGTTATTGTCAATAGTGCTGCTATGAAAATTGGGGTCCATGTATATTTTTGAATTATGGTTTTCTCCAGATATATGCCCAAGAGTCAGGTCATATGTAGTTCTATGCTTAGTTGTTTAAGGAATCTCCATATGGCTTTCTATAGTGGTTGCACCAGTGTTCATTCCCACCAACAGTTTAAGGGGGTTCCCTTTTCTCCACACCCTCCCCAGCATTTACTGTTTACAGATTTTTTGATGATGGCTATTCTGACTGGTGTGAGGTCAGAATATAGTTATATATTCATTGTAGCTTTGATTTGCATTTCTCTAATAATGAGTTACCTGAGCATCTTTTCATCTGTTTGTCCCCTCTTTTTGTATTAGTGCTTGGGGGAGACTGACACAGGAGCAGACATGAAAAAGAAGAGACTAGAACATATTCAGTTCAGTTCAGTCCAGTCGCCCAGTTGTGTCCGACTCTTTGCAACCCCGTGAATCGCAGCACGCCGGCCTCCCTGTCCATCACCAACTCCTGGAGTTTACTCAAACTCATGCCCATCGAGCCGGTGATGCCATCCAGCCATCTCATCCTCTGTCGTCCCCTTCTCCTCCTGCCCCCAATCCCTCCCAGCATCAGGGTCTTTTCCAATGAGTCAACTCTTTGCATGAGGTGGCCAAAGTATTGGAGTTTCAGCTTCAGCATCAGTCCTTCCAATGAATATTCAGGACTGATTTCCTTTAGGATGGACTGGTTGGATCTCCTTGCTGTCCAAGGAACTCGCAAGAGTTTTCTCCAACAACACAGTTCAGAAGCATCAATTCTTTGGTGCTCAGGTTTCTTCACAGTCCAACTCTCACATCCATACATGACTACTGGAAAAACCATAGCCTTGACTGGATGGACCTTTGTTGACAAAGTAATGTCTCTGCTTTTTAATATGCTGTCTAGGTTGGTTGTAAATTTCCTTCCAACATATTAGGAGGCAAAGAGAAAGGACCCAATGGAGGCAGTCTGACTGCAGGGCTAGGAGAAACAGAAAATACGTATCAGAGAATGCTCCAGGAGTTACCACATGGAAACACAGAATTTTGGAAAGGCAAGTATCTCCGGCAGCATCGAAACCAACCCTGCAACTTGCAGATTTGGGAACCAAAACCTGTTTACAGGAGCAATGGCTGGGTAGCGGGATTCATGTCCACGGCTCCATCTGTGATTGGACACAAACCATTCAATTCACGGCTGAGCTGAGAGGATGTGAGAATCCAGATGCAGAGACACACGATGATGATCATGAGAAGCACCCTGTGTCCACAGCTTTCCGATATGGTGGGAAAGCACTGACGGCCAGATGTGTGTGCCCTCTAGGTGCAACTCCTGTGACTAAGAGGTCATGAGTCGAAAGGTAACACAAACTGAAGGACCCAGAAATGGATGATTCCAGCCAGGTCTGAGCTTTCTAATACGCACTGTGGCCCGCCAGGTTCATCTTGTCCATAGAATTCTCCATGCGAGCAGCCTGGAGTGGGTTGCCATTTCCTCCTCCAGGTGATCTTCCCGACCCAGGGATCGAACCCGTGTCTCCTGCATTGCAGGTGGATTCTTTACCATCTGAGGCACCACGGAACCCCCCTCCCACCCTAACCAAAGAGTAATACTTGCCTCAGAAGATTCTTTCTAAAAAAAAATTTGTACAGACACCATTTTTAAATGCCCACACGGTGGTAGGTATTCAGCAAATCTGACTCTCTGCCATCTCTCAAAGACCAGTAAGGAGAATTTATTTTTGTTCTCTCAGATTTCCCTGATAACTGTTTTTTTTTTTTTTTAATTAAAGAAAAGAAAATTTGTCTTAATTTCAGTCTCTCAGGCATGTTTCAATAATTGTTTCAAAACTGCCAGTTGTTTCAAAAGTTGCCAACCGCCAACTGCTGAATTCTCAGCCTGAATTCCAACGGCTGTGATTGGGTTGGATGGCAGGTTCTTGGGTGTGGCTGGAAGCTAGAATCAGAAGGAAAATCCTGAGACCAGAGCACCGTACCATTTATAGGATATATGGAATGCGCTCATACACAAACCTTTCTGTTGAATATGAAAAAGTTGAATAGTGATATATGTTTCATTTTGCCTGCATGTAAAAAACAAATTTGGAGTTTCACACACACACACACAAATCCACTTTTCATTTCACACAGGTATATACTCAAAAATCAGATGATAATGCTCTCAACAAAAGTTTCCAAAGATCTTTTTTGTTTTCTGAATTAAGGGCAACAAGTTTCCTTGGAAAACTGTGGATCTGTTTTGTTGTTTTTTTTTTTTTCTCCCAGTGGAAATCATCTCCCCCCACCCAATACATTTCCTAAAATATGTGTACTGTGCTGGCTTTAGAAGTATTCATGGACTCTCTCCAGCTCTAAATTGGTAGAGAAATTGTTGCAATCCTGTGTGTCGAAAAGCGTACTGTGTCTTGCCAAAATAATGAAATCTTTTGGCGGTCGGCCCATGGACGCACAGCTGCATGACCATCAGAGCCTAAACCCGAGAAGATCAGCAAACTAGCCTGGCTCTGCCGTGTCACGCCACCTCCCGCGTCTCACATCAGAGAAAGTCAGCTTTCTCTGAAACGCTCAGAGGAGAGCCACTTTCCCACCGTGATGAGTGTTGAGAAAACTGGGTCTCACATTATCACAGCTACTGATCCCAATAAAGGGGATTCTAACCATCAAGAGCTCTCTTAGTTGCAATGAAAATCGAAACCAACAAAAAATTAAAATGGAAAAAAAAAAAAGTGAATCAAGGTAGCTATTATCAGAAAACCACCCTCTCACTGTCTTTTTTTCCTCAGGTCAACTGTGCCATTAGGCATATCATCAAGTCTCTTCAAATAGATCCGTCAGGGGAATTGTTTATTGAAGATCAAGTATATTTCCTTAGCATCCAGATTCTCCACTGCTCCTTTGCTATGGCATTTTTGGGCACAGTACTGAAATTCCCAGTAACAGCCCATGGTTACTTCTCAGGTTAAAAAGATACTATGTATACTTGGAACTTGGGCTTCCCTGATAGCTCAGTTTGTAAAGAATCCGCCTGCAATGCAGGAGAGCCCGGTTCAACTCCTGGGTCAGGAAGATCCCCTGGAGAAGGGATAGGCTACCCACTCCAGTCTTCTTGGGCTTCCCTTGTGGCTCAGCTGGGAAAGAATCTGCCCGCAATGTGGGAGACCTGGGTTCGATCCCTGGGTTGGGAAGATCCCCTGGAGAAGGGAAAGGCTACCCACTCCAGTATTCTGGCCTGGAGAATTCCATGGACTTTATAGTCCATGGGGTTGCAAAGAGTAGGACGCGACTGAGCGACTTTCACTTTTTATACTTGTAAGTTACATAAGATTGTACATCAGCCATACTCTAATTAAAAGTATTGAATATGCTAAAAAAAAAGTATTAATAATGAAGAGAAAGTGACACCTTTACAGTGGAAGAAATCTGGAGATAACACTTTAACTAAATGAGGAAACGTCTCCAGGGGAAATCCACGTGGCATGCCCCTGACGTGACGCACTGGTAAAAACACAGCTTCACCACCACCCAGGCAGCATCCTGAATCTTGATAGAATGACCAGGAAAAATCTGACAAAGCCAGAATGAGGTGCCTTCTACAAAGACAAAAGCCTCTAGTTGTAAAACATACCAATGTTGTGAGATGCAAAGAAAGGCTGAGGACCACTTCCTGATGAAAGGAGACTGGAGACACGGGACAGTGAATACAAGGAGCGCTGGATGGGCCAGACCCTGAGCCAGAGAAAACAACGCTGGACAGGGCATTATCGGCACAAGTAGTGAAATCTAACAGCAGACCAAATATGAGACTATAGGGCTACACCCACGTGAAAGCCTCTGAATGTGATCATTCCACAGCCGTTACGTAAGAGATACATGCTAAAACACTGAAGGGTAAAAAGTCGTCATGTCTGCTACTTGTGTAAGAGATACATGCTAAAACATTGAAGGCTAAAAAGTCCTGACATCTGCAACTTAGTTTTAAATGGATGGAAAAATGAACAACTCTAAGTATATACATACACCTATATCTATATATAACTATCTAGAGAGAACGTGATAAAGCAAATAAAAGTTAATATCTGGTACAACTTACGTAAGAGATACAAGCTAAAAACACTGAAGGATAAAAAGTCATGGCATCTGCAACTTACATAAGAGATACATGCTAAAACATTGAAGGGTAAAAAGTCACGGCATCTGCAACTTACGTAAGAGATACATCCTAAAACATTTAAGGCTAAAAAGTTGTGATGTCTGCAACTTAGTTTTAAATGGATGGAGAGATGAACAACTCTTACTATACACATACACCTAAATCTATATCTATCTATCCAGAGAGAACGTGATAAAGCAAATAAAAGCTAATATCTGGTACATCTAGATTACGGTCAGAAGCTAGAAACCAGGGACCAAATCTGATTTAGAAACCATTTTCATAAGTAAAATTTATTAGGACACAGCCACACCCACTCACTAATGTATTAGTCTGTGGTTGCGTCTGTGCTACACAATAGCTGGGCTGAATAGTTGCAACAGTTTGTATGGCTAAAGAAAATGAAAGTTGCTCAGTCGTGTCCTATTCTTTGCGACCCCATGGACTGTACAGTCTGTGGAATTCTTCAGGCCAAAATACTGGAGTGGGTATAGCCTTTCCCTTCTCCAGGGGATCTTCCGAACCCAGGTCTTCCGCTTTGCAGGCGGATTCTTTACCAGCTGAGCCACAAAGTAAGCTCTTTTATGGCCAAGAAAGGCAAAAATATTTACTAGTCTTTGTCAACACTGTCACTGTACCCCGATTCAGAAGAAATGTATATGGAAGTACTATTCTCAGAAGTTTTCTGAAGTGTTCTAAATTGAGTTAACAATGAACACATGAAAACAAGGTCTTATGATAGCCACAGGGAAGTATATTCAATATCCTGTGATAAACCATCATGGAAAAGAAATTTTAAAGAATGTGTATATGTGGATAACTGAGTCATTTTTCCGTACAGTGGACACTAAGACAACATTGTAAACTAACTGTAGTCTAGTTTTTTAAAAAAGTGAATACATCAAGGACTCTTAAAACGACTCAGGATCACAAACCTTGCCTGATATGCTGCAGTCCACGGGCTCACAAAAAGTCGGACAGGACTGAGCGACTAAATAACCACAGATTTCCTTTAGCAGGCATCACTGAAATCTAGTACAGACGTGGATTTGTTGGCAGAAGGTGATTTAAAAAATAGTAAAGGGGTGATGGGAATTTGCTGCATGCCTCAGGAAACTCAAACTGGGGCTCTGTAACCACAGAGAGGGGTGGGATGGGGAGGGAGGTGGGAGGGGGGGTTTCAAGAAGGAGGGGACACGGGTATAAGTATGGCTGATTCCTGCTGATGTTTGGCAGAAACCAAAAAAAAAAAAAAAAACCCACAACGGGGGAAAGCAATTATCCTTCAGTTATAAATAAATGTAATTAAAAAAAATCAAGATAGCAAAGTGGCTATTCACAAGTTGTGGGAAGCCACGGAGAGTCAAAGACGGAGGCTTGGGACCCGAAACCTCATGCTGACTGTAGGACGGGTCTTCCCACACAGTGGTTCACAAGAACCTTCCAGGCTCTGCAAAGGTGTATAGAAAGGTTCTGCAAACAACTCTTTTTTTAAAATCTTTTTATTTGTATTGGGGTATAGCCAATTATACAGCCAATTGTAGCAATGCCAAAGAATGTGCACGCTACCGCACAATTGCACTCATCTCACACGCTAGCAAAGTAGTGCTCAAAATTCTCCAAGCCAGGCTTCAGCAATACGTGAACCGTGAACTTCCAGATGCTCAAGCTGGATTTAGAAAAGGCAGAGGAACCAGAGATCACATTGCCAACATCCGTTGGATCATTGAAAAAGCGAGAGAGTTCCAGAAAAACATCTACTTCTGCTTTATGGACTATGCCAAAGCCTTTGAGCGTGTTGATCACAACAAACTGTGGAAAATTCTGAAAGATATGGGAATACCAGACCACCTGACCTGCCTCCTGAGAAACCTGTATGCAGGTCAGGAAGCAACAGTTAGAACTGGACATGGAACAACAGACTGGTTCCAAATAGGAAAAGGAGTAGGTCAAGGCTGTATATTGTCACCCTGCTTATTTAACTTATATGCAGAGTACATCATGAGAAAAGCTGGGCTGGATGAAGCACAAGCTGGAATCAAGGTTGCTGGGAGAAATATCAATAACTTCAGATACGCAGATGACACCACACTTAAGGCAAAAAGTGAAGAAGAACTAAAGAGCCTCTTGATGAAAGTGAAAAAGTTGGCTTAAAACTCAACATTCAGAAAACTAAGATCATGGTATCTGGTCCCATCACTTCATGGCAAATAGATGGGGAAACAACGGAAACAGTGACAGAGTTTATTTTCTTGGGCCCCAAAATCACTGCAGATGGTGACTGCAGCCATGAAATTAAAAGACGTTTACTCCTTGGAAAAAAAAGTTACGAGTAACCTAGACAGCATATTAAAAAGCAGAGACATTACTTTGCCAACAAAGGTCTGTCTAGTCAAAGCTATGGTTTTTCCAGTAGTCATGTATGGATGTGAGAGTTGGATTATAAAGAAAGCTGATCACCGAAGAATGGATGCTTTTGAACTGTGGTGTTGGAGAAGACTCTTGAGAGTCCCTTGGACTGCAAGGAGATCCAACCAGTCCATCCTAAAAGAAATCAGTACTGAATATTCTTTGGAAGGATTGAAGCTGAAGCTGAAACTCCAATCCTTTGGCCACCTGATGTGAAGAACTGACTCATTTGAAAAGACCCTGATGCTGGGAAAGATTGAATGCAGAAGGAGAAGGGGACGACAGAGGATGAAGTGGCTGGATGGCATCGCCGACTCAATCGACATGAGTTTGGGTAAACTCCGGGTGTTGGTGATGGACAGGGAGGCCTGGCATGCTGCGGTTCATGGGGTCAGACATGATTGGGCAACCGAACTGAACTGAACTTATAGTCAATTAACAATGTCGTGATGGTTTCAGTGGGACAGCAAAGGGACTCAGCAATACATATACATGTATCCATTCTCCCCCAAACCCCCCTCCCATCCAGGCTGCCACATGACATTGAGCAGAGTTCCCTGTGCTGTCCAGCAGGTCCTTGCTGGTTCTCCATGATAAATACAGCCGTGTGTCCATGTCCATCCCAAACTCCCTGACTATCCTTTCCCCCATCCTTCCCCCTGGTGACCATCAGGTTATTACAGAGTATTGAGCAGAGTTCCCTGTGCTGTCCAGCAGGTCCTTGCTGGTTCTCCATGTTAAATACAGCAGTGTGTCCATGTCCATCCCAAACTCCCTGACTATCCCTTCCCCCATCCTTCCCCCTGGTGACCATAAGGTTATTACAGAGTATTGAGCAGAGTTCCCTGTGCTGTCCAGCAGGTCCTTGCTGGTTCTCCATGGTAAATACAGCAGTGTGTCCATGTCCATCCCAGACTCCCTGACTATCCCTTCCCCCATCCTTCCCCCTGGTGACCATAAGGTTATTACAGAGTATTGAGCAGAGTTCCCTGTGCTGTCCAGCAGGTCCTTGCTGGTTCTCCATGATAAATACAGCCGTGTGTCCATGTCCATCCCAGACTCCCTGACTATCCTTTCCCCCATCCTTCCCCCTGGTGACCATAAGGTTATTACAGAGTATTGAGCAGAGTTCCCTGTGCTGTCCAGCAGGTCCTTGCTGGTTCTCCATGTTAAATACAGCAGTGTTCCATGTCCATCCTAAACTCCCTGTCTCTTTCCCCCATCCTTAACTGTCAGACAAACAGGTGTTTTAACAACAGTCTCAGGAACCCTGATGGTGCCAGAGTAGCCCTCTCAACCTGGAGTCCCGGCGTAAATTCACGGTGGGTATGTGATGACCCCAATCACCCCCTTCCCTTGTCTCGGCTTCTAATTATAAACACAGGAAGCAAGTTCACTCGGCCTCGTGGTCCAGTTTGCCTCTGAAAAAGGGCCTCCCTCCTTTGTACTAAAGACACCCTCTAACGACATGAAAGCAAAATGTGTCCCATGGTGAAAACAGGAAAGAAGGATAAGCCACTTGTTTCGCTGTTGCAAACCTCTCGGTGATACATCCTGTGAAACTATCAGCTTTCAGTAGTATTTGCCCAAGCTGCCTTAAATTCATACCTAAATTCTAAAAGCGGCAGAAATCAGCCCTTCCCTGTTACAAGCCCAGTGAGGAAAAACTGATGCTGCTGTCTGGCCAAGACAGGGGCATAAGAGAAGGGTGATTTCATTGATTTTTGAATCCGCCCCATTCTTCGTCCTGATGCCATCAATTCCCCGAGGGCAATGGACTGTAGAGTCGGGTGGCCCCAGCAAACCATGTGCATGAGGAGACAGCCCTTCCTCCGGGAAAATAAAACATGTCTATTTCATCGGTGTGGGCAGAAAAACCAACAACGGCTAGGAAATATGACCTCTATGTCATTTCAAAGCCAGAAAGACACACACACACTCTCACGTGCAAAAAAATATAGTTTTTAATAGTTTGGTTATTGGCATCTCTGTCTCTTGCAGGCTACCAAATCAACCAGTCCTCATTCTCCACGAAGGACCCCCAGGTAATCAAAGTAACTCGGGAAAACCCGTCACCGCCATCCGTCAAGATTTCCCAGGCTGAGAACCGTCTTGTGTTTTCATCATTCATTCAGACTCTCTGCACAACCCGACGGGGATGCCCAGTCACAGCATCCCGAGAGCTTAACCAGCCGCCCCCCTCCCCCCCCCCCCCCCCGCCCCGCTCCGTGGTGAAAAGCCAGAGTGTGTAATCCGCCCAGCACGCTCTTGACAGCTCAGAGGCCAGGTCTGAAAACCCTCCTGACACACCACACACCAAGTGGAGATTAGGGGCCCCCCTGCATTCATGCGATGCTGAGATGCTGAAGCTGGTCCAGCGCTGATCCTTACCTCCAAACATATATATTTCCCTCCCCACCGCCCCACCGCACATTTTCTTAACAATGCACAGTTCCCAGGGAATCACGTCATCGGTGGTGTTGGAGAACCGTGTCAATCGTATTCCCTTGCTGGGTGGCCTGCTGTCGGTCTGCCCTTACGAAACCATGCCTAAGTCAACAGCAGTGAGTGACTCTGCCATGGGTCCCTATGTTCCACCTCACAAAGCGACTTTGGAACTTATATATATGTATATATAATATGTGGTCTGGGTTAAGAAGATTTATATGAGCAACGCCTAGGTGGGATGGACGCTGCGGCTACTTAATTCCAGGCAATTGGATCTATCTGTCTGGGAGGTGAGTGACTGTCACAGCAGGTCTCCAGCAAGGACGGGGGAGCAGAGAGAGTCCTTCCAGTTGCACAAATCATCAGGATCGTCAGCGTTAATCCTTTGCAGAGAAAAGCAGCCTGTTACCACTGACGGCTTTATCTGTATCTTTGCGGTCGGGCTGTCTGACCACGTCCAGCTCCAGGAAGGCATGGCGTGCTCCTGAAAAGACGGGGGAGGTGAGCAAGGTTCGTGAGGACTTCCGTGTTTCCTGTCTCCCGCGCCAGCAGGTCAAGTCAGCCCGGCTTTGTGGACCGAGATGGGCCTCGAGCACATTACGCCATCCCTGAGCAAACCCATTCAAGATGGCCTGATGCAGTAGGTCTGCTCCAACTTGAGTGAGTCATAATATCTGTAACTTTCCAGAAGCTGAAAGACTCAGAGAGGGGGATATACTGCAGTGATGTGTGGGAGACCCTGTTCCTGTAGAACCCATTCTGCCTTTAACCCAAACTCGGAACACGCCGAGTTTCACTTGGGTGTCTCATTTCGCTGTCCTTTTACCCGGAAAAGAGTGATACTGAGCATCTTGTGTCCAGTAGAATTCCACTCTGATAAAATAACAATGAAAGCTACTTCCATCCATCCATGATGACTGGAAAAAACCACGGCTTTGACTATGCACACCTTTGTCAGCAAAGTGATGTCTCTGCTTTTTAATACGCTGTCTAGGTTTGTCATAGCTTTTCTTCCAAGGAGCCAGCGTCTTTTAACTTCGTGGCTGCAGTCACCATCCACAGTGATTTAGGTGCCCAAGAAAATGAAATCTGTTTCCACCTTTTCCCCACCTTTTAACTTTTTCCCAGCTTTTAAAAACCTTGGAGCGTGTTAAAAGTACAAGAGTGCACGTTCAACACCCATTACACACTTCTCCTGGTGGGAAAGGAAATGAAAACTACATTCCCCAGATGACCTTGTCGCAAAGACTCGGAACGTCACTTGGCCGTGCTAGTGAACCCACCGAGGTGACCTCTGAAGGAGGAAGATGCTGTTTCCTTGCCGGCCTGCTCCCCGCCCCCCATCACCATTTCTGCTATGCGGAATGTGTGGACCTGTCCAGGTTTTCTGCTGTCGTCCTCAAGTCTTTGCTGCTCAGCTTCTGGGTATCTGGAGAGTCTCCGTAGGCAAAGACCTCTGGACCTGAGATCGTTGTTCCAGAGAGATCCTTAGAGTGACCAAGAGGGTCAGCTCTGCACTGCTCTTGACTCACCTCTGGAGGTTTAGTGGAGAGCCCAATTCCTTCCGCACTTACATTTTAGAAGCACTTGATTCCCCAGATTAAACTCCTTCCAACGTGTGTACCTGGCGAGGTTTCTTCTCTTAACTGACACCCAAGCCACCAAGATGATAGATGTGCGTTCAAATCTAACCTCGATGCCATCAACAACGCAAACAGAGCCATGGCTTTATAGGTCATACCTGTGAGTGGATAACCACTCTGGTACCTCCCTACCCCCACTGCATACTCTTTGTTGGGCCACATCTGTGTGCCCAACACCCAGAGACATGTCCAACACCCACGGACACACAAGACAGACAGCCTGCTTCGATTGTGTGTGTGATGGCAGAAAAATTAATCAAGTGCAACACTAGGGATCAATACCATGGAAGAAGAGAAGTACAGACAGGGACTACGTAATCCTAGCATAAAGCTGGACAGAACTCTCCGGAGGAACAGATATTCACGCAGCAAACAGAATGCCAAGTGGGAGAAAAATGAGTAGCAGAAGCAAGTGGGATGTTCTTGTCGGATCCGACCTTCAGAAGCATGAAAATAAGGTTGTAAATCTCAGCAGTATGGATCCACCCCCAACAGTTTCTGCTGGTTTGCGACAGGAGAGACATACAGGATTTACAACACACGGGCTTCTCAGAGTAAACTTTAGCTGTTGGGAAATGAGAGCTGGGATCTTAGCCGTCCTTGGAGTAATTGCTGAATGTGTTTCCAGAAGCACAGCAGACATGATGTCAAAGTGTAAAGCGGAGGAAAGAAAATGACTCTGCTATTAAAGAAATTAATGCTCCCTTTATCAGAGACAAATGATCTAGCTTCCGTTTCTCCAAATACCCAGTGCCGTTTACAGAACCAATTCTTTAATCATCTAATAAATACAGCATGCAGAGTGCTGTTCTATGAAACAGGAACGTTATAAAGACGTTATAAAGAGTCCGCACGCTTGAAAATAACGTGTGTTAGGACACTCCTATATTAGAAGAGACATGTGTGGTGTTTGTGACATAGCTGGTATATTAAGACTGCTTCTTCCATTTTAGGGGAGCTTAAAAATGGTCTCATTCACACATGAGAGCATTTCCAAATTTTAGATAAGGTGCTGTTGCTCAGTAAGTCATATCCGATTCTGAGATCCTATGTCCCAAAGCACGCCAGGCTTCCCTGTCCTTCACCATCTCCCAGAGCTTGCTCAAACTCATGTCCATCGAGTCAGTGATGCCATCCACACCATCTGATCCTTTGTCGCCCCCTTCTCCTCCTGCCCTCGATCTTTTAAAGCATCAGGGTCTCTTCCAGTGAGTCGGCTCTCCCCATCCGGTGACCAAAATATTGGAGCTTCAGCATCAGTCCCTCCAATGAATTCAGGACTGATTTCCTTTAGGGTGGACTGGTTGGATCTCCTTGCAGTCCAAGGGGACTCTCAAGAGTCTCCTCCAGCACAATTCAAAAGCCTCAGTTCTTCGGTGCTCAGCCTCCTTTATGGTCCAACTCTCATAGGCGTGTGTGACTGACTACTGGAAAAACCATACCTCCGACCACACAGATAAGGTGTAAAACCCCACAAATCTGAGCTGGCAGCTCAGTATAACTGAGACCACTCAATCTGGCAGGATGTGTGGTTGCAGACACACAAGAGGAAAAGTAAAGGGTGGTTCGTCCACATGCTCTATCATTTTCCGTGCAATTCCTTCAGTTTATTGTCCACCTGTTATCTCCCGAGAGTGACCTAGAATGCTGTGCAAACGCAGAGCGACATTGCAGTGACCTCAGCCAGGACACTGCTGACTGATGGTCAATGGACGCACATCAGGAACGGCCAAACCACTGCTTTATTCCTGAGGGCACGAAGGAAGGCATTTCCACACCCTGAGGAACGCTCTTCTTCTGTGTCTTTTCATATGCTCTCAACATCTCCACGTTGTTGACACGAAACATTAGCAGCCTGCACCCGAGTCGTTAACTTTACCCGAGAAACGTGAGCGACTCAAACATGCGTTTGATTGCAAAGAGCACTCCGGGAGCTGCAGGAAGCCCAGAGTGCTAAGTACTTTTAGACTCAAACAAGACTTGTCTTTTCCACGAAAGGATGAGCTCCTCTCCCTTCTGTTATTATTATTATTTTGGAAATGAAGCTGCTGCTGCTGATTGTCAATGAGACGAAGCCAGGGACCATCCAGAGCGGAGACGTCAGTTTCCTGCTGCAGCCCACCCCCGCCCGAAGCGGCCCAGGGACAAGAGAATGCTCTTGTGCCCCCCGTGATGGGTCCTCAGGAGCTTTGCAGACCACCTAGCAATCCAGGAAGGGGGGTGGGGGGCCCAGCCGCCTTTGTGTGCTGGCCGGTATTCTGTGCGTCCATTCTCCCTTCCTCCCTCCGGGGGCAGCAGCGTCGTTATCGCTGCCCCGCATGGTTAGGCAGCCGGAGGCAAAGGGCTTTTCTCTCCGAATTTCACGGCCTGATAAGATGCTGGGGGCTGTTTCCCCCGGGGACCTGAAAGCCCTCCTTTGTGAGCTGCCGGAGGGTCAGGTTAAGTCCTGCGATTTGGCTGCAGGCATCTGTTTGTCTTCAGCAAGTTCTCCTAAGGGGAGGGAGAGAGGGGAGGCGGGGTAGGGGAGAGGAAGGGAAGCCCTCTCTGAAAGCCATCTTCGGGGTAAGGGATGCAAATTCCCTCCTGCCACTTGGCAGGAATCAGGCACACGTAAATGGGCTGCCCCCCACAAGGAGAGCCCCCCACAAATCAGCTCCATTAGGTGTGAGATGCCCAGTCTTCATCCCGCAGTCTCAGCCCTCTCTTCTAGCTCAAAAATGATAAGTGAAGCAGAACCTTTGCTCAGACTCCTTAATCAGCAAGAACTGCAGAAAATAATATTAGAAACATTGAAGATGCATTTCTTGTTTTTTTGGTTTTTTTTTTTTTTTTTGCATCATTTGCAATAAAATCATACATAGAACTGGGAAATGAATTCTTCTCAACTCAGGAACCCCGTTGGCCTGAAAGAAGAGATATTTGCTATGAAAGGCTAACAAAGAGGCCATTCTATCTGAAGACAGTCTCTATGAGAAGAGCTTTACAGGACGTGGTTAATATTGAATTATTTCTGTAAGTTATAGCTGGGGCTTCCCCACTGGCTCAGCGGTAAAGAATCCGCCTGCCAGTGTGAAGGAGACATAAGAGACGCAGGTTCAATCCCTGGGTGGGGAAGATCCCCTAGAGGACGGCTTGGCAACCCACTCCAAGTATCCTTGCCTGGAGAATCCCATGGACAGAGCAGCCTGGCAGGCCACAGTCCATGGGGTCAGAAAGAGTCAGACACGACTAAAGCATCTGAGCAGGCATGCACGCGTAAGTTGTAGCTACAATTCTTACTGCGGAAAGAAACTAATGGGTAGAGATGGCCCCCTAAGAAGCTAGATGAATATGACCCAAACAAGTAGTTCAAAAACAAGAGTTTTCTAAAGTCATTATAATCAACAGATCGGTGTTTTTCCATTTTAACAGGACTGTACTACTTTCTTTGATGTTAAGGCTATATACTTCAATAGCTCAGCTGATGTGAAGAAAAAATATACACTTTAATATCATGAGAAAATTACCAGAAATAAGTAGGTTAGTCAGACATACAGAATGCCCAAAAAGCAAAGAATTTTACAGGGAAGAAAGCAATAAACAATACATTTTATGAATCTGAAGTGTCATTATATATATATGTATATATATATATTTATATATAATATAGTTTATATATAACATATTATATTATACAATTTGTATAATATATAAACTGTCATGTATAATATAACAATATATAATATATTATATATGTATAATATAATAGATAATATAATAGAATATTTATATATATCACATATATAAAATCATATATAATATAGTATAATATATAATATAATAATAATCAATCATATACAATATATTATAATGCAATATATATTATAATCATATATAATATGAAAGTATGTATAAGAAATCATGTATAATATACTATATAAAATATAATATTATAATAATATAACATAATTTATATATCATATATAATATAATACAATTAATATATCATATATAATACAATATAATATAGTATAACATATTATGTATAATTATATACATATATAATATATGTATATTATAATAATATATATAAAATAATATAATATATTATAACAATATATCATGTAATAATATGATGATGTAATATATAAATATATAATTTTATATCTATATAGATATAGATATAGATATAGATATGAAACCATACACACACACACAACAGAAAAATAAAAGCAATACACTGCCAACTATCTAATTTCCCCTTGGTGAACAAGGGAGTGATCAATAATCTGATGTGTGAGAAGAAGAGAAAAAAGAGTTTTCAAGGAAGTGGTGAGTGAAATAAAAGAATGATCCGTAACACTCACTTTTTTGGTACACTATTATTCCCTAGGATCGTTTCCACCCACTCACTGAGGTGGATGCAATTATTCTACCAGTCTTTTTAAAAGAAAGACAGTATCAGTGGAAAATCAATCTCATTTACAACTGTGCTCCTTCCTTGATTCATTAGAATACTATAAAGTACAAGACCCAAAAATCCAAACACTGAAAAGCAAATAAAACATACCTGCATACACACAGAAATACACACACTAGTTTATAGGAAATCACTGTAGATGTACTAAAGCCCATGAGATATCAGCTCAGATACTAAATGCAGACCCCAGTTAAGCCTGTGTGTTCAAGGGAATGTCACTCTGAAGGAACGTGGGTATGTGCAGGAAGCCTATTCATCTTTTCTCAAAAGAATTAAGCAAATTTCCTCGAAAGTTGATTTAAGGTTAGCGCTTAGTGCTTCAGAAACACATTGACTCTGGGTTTGTTTTGTTATTTTTTTAAATTTAATTTTAGTTTTAATTAATTTATTTTTTATTGAAGGAACTCTTTACAGAATTTTGCTGTCTTCTGTGACACCTCAACATGAATCAGCCATAGGTATACATATATCCCCTCCCTTTTGAAACCCCCTCCCATCTCCCTCCCCATCCCACTGCTTAAAGCTTTATTTTTAATTGGAGGATAAATTACTCTACAATATTGTGATGGCTTCCACCATACATCAACATGAGCCAGCCATAGGTAGACATACATCCCCCTCCCTCCCAAACCTTGTTATTATTGTTTTGATAATGGGCATGGGTTTTATTACATCAGGAATTTACAATGGGGGTAAAGGATGAAAAAGGCCATCTTAATATTACAACAGGCAACTCAAAGAATAAATTTAATGCAAAATTTTCAGGATAAAATATATGTCTAGTAGGTTTGTAATTCCGTCCATACCACCCAAAATCTGTACACAAATGTTAATGAGAGCACTACTCATTAACAGTCACAAAGTGGATACAGTCCTAACGTGTATTAACTGAGGAAGGAATAAATACAATGAAAATGTATGATGGAATATTACTTGGCAATGAAAAGGAGCAAAACCCTGATGTGATACATGGGACAGCAAAGATGAACCTTAACAATTCTGTACTCGGTGAGAGAAGCAAGGCACGCCAAACTATGGACTCTGTGATGCCATCTTTATGAAAAGTCCAGAAGGAGCCAGTCTACGCAGGGACAGAAATTGGACGAGAGGTTCTCTAGGACCGGGGACGTGAGAGAGAGGGAAAAGGCAGTGACTGCTAACATCGATGGTACTTTTCGAGGGGTGGTGTTGAAAATACCCTCTTATTGTGCAATTGGCTGCACAAGTCTATGAGTACACGAAAAACCAATGAATTATGTACATAGGTAAACTGCATGGCATGTGAATTATATCTCAATAATGCTACTACTTCTTAAAAATTGCGCTCATAACTTCATCAGTATATAATTTCTATTGACTAATAATTGAACGCGAAGGTCATATAGGTTGAGGTTTGCCAGAAAAGAGCAAAATTCTGTAAAGCAATTATCCTTCAATCAAAAAAAGAAATTAAAAAAAAAAAAACGTAGTGCTGTTTGTCCCATTTCGAACAGATTCACGTTGTCAGCCACCTCCGTTCCCCTCAGTGGACTGAAGACGTACATCAGTCTTTCTCACTGTGTGGGCGTGGTCCTCCCAGCCCCACACCTCACCAAGACTGGGGTTCAGTCTGAAGGAGCACCCCGGAAGAGATGTCAACAGGGACTCCGGGGTGAGGCTGCAATTGAAGACCATGGCCCAAGTGATAACGGTGACTTCAAGTCACACCCAGTCCAGAAGAAAACCCTGGCCACATGAAACTGGGGCTCTTTTGGGGACTTCTCTGGTGGTCCTGTGGTAAAGAATCTGCCTGCCAATGCAGGGGAAGTGGGCTCAATCCCTGGTCTGGGAACAGCCCACATGTTGCGGACCAACTTAGCTTGTGTGCCAGAATCACTCTGGAGTCTGTGCTCTGAAACAAGAGGAGCCACTGAAATGAGAAGCTCACACACCAAAACTAGAAGCTATCTCCCGCTTGTCACAACTAGAGAAACCCCGAACAGCAAAGGAGACCCAGAGCAGCCTAAAATAAATAAATAAAAATTTTTAAGTGAGATTCAAATTTTTAAGTGGGATTAACATCTTTAAATGTTTCCACTTCCATGTTAACTTTGGAATAACTTTTTTTTTCCCCATGCAACATATTTAACCACCCTCCAGCAATAAATCTAGGAAATGCTAAAAAATAACAGCATTATCTTAAGTTTTACAGGGTAGTCAAGCATTTTTTTCTATTTGTTTTTCACCTAGAAAAAAATGACCTCTTGAAAACGAAATGACCTGTTGAAAAAAGAAATTCTAGACATACCAATGCCAAGACTCAGCACTCATTCATGGATTCCTGACATTGCAATGTGGTATCTGGGAAAAGGTCACTACAATGAAACAAAATAGAAGCTGCCTTTGCAGCTTGAAATCCTTGGACTCTTTTCCCAACAATGTAGCAAAGTGATGTACCATCCTGAGATGCTCAGATCAGTTCAGTTCAGTTCAGTTCAGTCGCTCAGTCCTGTCGGACTCTTTGCAACCCCATTAACCTCAGCACTCCAGGCCTCTCTGGCCATCACCAACTGCCGGAGTCCACCCAAACTCATGTCCATTGAGTCCATGATGCCAGCCAACCATCTCATCCTCTCTTGTCCCCTTCTCCTCCTGCCCTCAATCTTTCCCAGCACCAGGGTCTTTTCAAATGAGTCAGCTCTTCGCATCAGGTGGCCAAAGTATTGGAGTTTCAGCTTCAGCATCACTCCTTCCAATGAACACCCAGGACTGACCTCCTTTAGGATGGACTAGTTGGATCTCCAAGAACTAAAGAGCCTTTTGATGAAAGTAAAAGAGAGTGAAAAAGTTGGCTTAAAGTTCAACATTCAGAAAACTAAGATCATGGCATCCAGTCCCATCACTTCATGGCAAATAGATGGGGAACCATTGGATGACTTTATATTTTGGGGCTCCAAAATCACTGCAGATCGTGACTGCAGCCATGAAATTACTTCAGTATTCTTGCCTGGAGAATCCCATGGACACAGGAGCCTGGCGGGCTACAGTCCATGGGATCGCAAAGAGTCAGACATGACTGAGCAACTAACACACTAACACTACTCCTTAGAAAGAAAGTTATGACCAACCTAGACAGTGTATTAAAAAGCAGAGACATTACTTTGCCAACAAAGGTCTGACTAGTCAAAGCTATAGTTTTTCCAGTGGTCATGTATGGATGTGAGAGTTGGACTATAAAGAAGGCTGAGTGCCAAAGAATTGATGCTTTTGAACTGCGGTGTTGGAGAAGACCCTTAGAGTCCTTTGGACTGCAAGGAGGTCCAACAAGTCCATCCTAAAGGAAATCAGTCCTGAATATTCATTGGAAGGACTGATGCTGAAGCTGAAACTCCAATCCTTTGGCCACCTGATGCACAGAACTGACTCATTTGAAAAGACCCTGATGCTGGGAAAGATTGAAGGCAGGAGGAGAAGGGGACGACAGGCGATGAGATGGCTGGATGGCATCATCGACTATGGACATGAGTTTGAGTAAACTCCAGGAGTTGGTGATGGACAGGGAGGCCTGGCGTGCTGCAGTCCATGGGGTTGCAAAGAGTCAGACACGACTGAGCGACTGAACAGAAGCAAATCAAGATTGTCTCGATTAATGTTTCTGGGGCACTTTTGAAACTTTTATGTAAAGAAGTCACATCTGTTAGTTTCCAAGAGAAGGAATACATTCCCTCTTATCTGTAAGCAGTACGCAAGCAGAGTTACTATGTTCCACATTGTTGAGAAAAGGCCTAAGAACTCCAGGAAGATGAAGGACATGGGGAAAAGTGAATCCTTATATTACTGAAATTCCCTCACTCTGCTCAGATTAGCCAAAGGAGCGCTTTAAAGGCACACATTTTGATTGCATCTCATCTGGGCACTGTGTTCTGTTCCACTCAGCCGTCTAATTGAGGGCAACAAATACCATCAAAACTTTCCATTTCTATAGTACTAAGCATCGGAAACCCGGTGAGGTTCATTTAATTATAATGATGTCATAAACTGTTAGATGAGCCGATTAAAATAATGCTTCTTGGGTTAACCTTCAGAGTGGGAAATACTTTAAATGTTTCTTTGAAAGTGGACTGATACAATATATTAAGATAATTATATAAAGAGAATTCTAAAACAAAGGAAACAAATTTAATCATGTCAAGTAATTGCTAAAAGAAGGTATTCAACAAATGTTCAAACTAAGCTGCTATTGACTGTAAGTCTGGAATCTAAAATAAGCAAAATAATTCAAAAGTGGGAAAGTTGCTTTTTTTTTTTTTATCATTTTGCTATACCTAAGGCAAGCTGAAGAATAAAACTTCTTAAATATGTATTAATTTTATATTCTTTGGGCTTCCTTGGTGGCTCAGACAATAAAGAGTCTGCCTGCAATGCAGGAGACCCAGATTTGATCCTTGGGTTGGGAAGATCTCCTGAAGGAGGGCGTGGCAACCCACTCCAGTATTCTTGCCTGGAGAATCCCACGGACAGAGAAGCCTGGCGGGCTACACTCCACGAGGTCGCAATATACTGTCACTTTACGAAATTAAAGAACCATAGAAACTTGCTACTCTACTTTTATTAACAATCTGATGTTTTTAAATTACTTTTCATTGGAGTACAATGACTTTATAATATTGTGTTACTTTCTTCTGTATGACAGAGTGAACCAGCTATATGTACACATATATTCCCTCTGTCTTGAATCCCCTCCCACCACCCCACTTCCACTCCTCCAGATCATCCAGAGTACTCTTAGTAGTGAAATCGCTCAGTCCTGACCCCACGGAGTGTAGATGGCCCAGGGACTGACACGTGTCCGACTCTTTGCAACCCCAGGGACTGCAGCACGCCAGGCCTCCCTGTCCATCACCAGCTCCCGGAGCTTGCTCCAACTCGTGTCCATTGAGTCGGTGACACATCTTGGCTTTCCCCAGCGCAAAGTGGGGCCTCCGCAAGAACCAGCCATTTCTGAGGTACGCCTTCTCAGGACAGCCCTCATTCTCCAGGTGCTTAAGCAAATTCCCCAGGGTTGCACCTGAAGCTCAAAGCTCAGGGCTCCTCACCCACCACGAGCCCTCTCAAAGCCCTGGAAGAAGTCCATGTACAAAATTTACAT
Source organism: Cervus elaphus (assembly GCF_910594005.1). NCBI lineage: Eukaryota > Metazoa > Chordata > Mammalia > Artiodactyla > Cervidae > Cervus > Cervus elaphus. Next base: position 173,593,364 of record NC_057848.1, on the reverse strand, counting down.
AGCTAACAGATCTTCATTTATTTCTCTTAACCATAGAAGGAGATCAAACCAGCCCATCCTAAAGGAAAGCAACCCTGAACTTTCATTGGAAGGGCTGATGCTGGAGCTGAAACTCCAATTCTGTGGCCACCTGATGGGAAGAACTGACTCATGTGAAAAGACCCTGATGCTGGGAAAGATTGAAGGTGGGAGGAGAAGGGGACAGCAGAGGATGAGATGGTTGGATGGCCTCACCGACTCGATGGACGTGAGTTTGAGTAAACTCTGGGAGTTGGTGATGGACAGGGAGGCCTGGCGTGCTGCAGTCCATGGGGTCGCAAAAAGTCAGACACGACTGAGCGACTGAACAACAAGAAACTGCATGATGACTTCTGTTTCACACAGCTCCATCACATGGTGGGGACAGGCTTTATTTCTGGCAAAGGGTCGGTCGGTATGAAGTTTGATCTGCCGCCCATGACAGCTGCCAGGGCATTCTGCCACGGTCCCCGCGTGGAGACATGCTATCGCGTCTTCCAGAGGACGGAGGTCTCCAGGGTCCGTCGTGGGTGTGAAACTGTTCCCTCTGTCCGCTTCGGCCCTGTCCATGTGTCCTTTTATAAAAACACCCTCCAGGTCTCCTGAACGATCAGGAAGGGACACGTGAGAATAAGAGGGTGTCAGATCACGTTCTACTTGTAAAGACAGAACAACACTGTCAGAACGGAGAGGCAACCAGAAGATGGGGTAAATAGGACAACTGTGTGTGTGTGCGTGTGCGTGTGTGTGTGTGTGTGTGTAAGAGACGCTCAGTCTTGTACAACTGTTTCCGACCCCATAGACTGTAGCCCACCAGGCTCATCTGTCCGTGGGATTCTCCAGGCAAGAATACTGGAGTGGGTTGCCGTTCCCTTCTCCAGGGGATCTCCCCGACCCAGGGATCAAACTGCGGTCTCTCCAGCATTGCGCGCAGATTCTTTACCATCTGAGCCACCTGGGAAGCCAAACGCACAATTACACACACAATAAAGAAAAGAGACAGCCAACAAGAGCGGATGGAAGACATCCTCTTATCGGACACAGTCTGATGATGGCAACTGGTACCTTCAGGAAGGAGCCTGTCCTTTTAACCACAGGGCCAAGTCCAAGGAGAGGTACAGACAGGCGGGAGGGGTGAGGGGGGGATGCAATTTGTAATCACAGAGGGAGGACTGGGTGAAAACTCTGTGAAAAGGGAGTCAAGGCTTAACTGCACTAGTTTATCAATGGAAGACATTTCAAAGCCCTAAAAGGAAAATCGCTAATGACCATTGCTAATGAATCATTCCACAGATTCTCATGCAAATGTCCCCGGGGTGGCTTTGATCGGCATTGACACCTGAAAGAAAGCAGCAGCCTCTGCACTCTGGACAGATGACTGGGAAGAAATGGCCAGGCCAGGACACAGAGCCCCGCGCCGCCTACCCTGGGAACGCCGGGACGGCTGGCGCGGGGTGGCTGGGCACGGGGGTCCTTCCCAGCCCACCCGAGGGACTCGGAGATGCTCGGAGGTGGCCCGACCACCTCTCAAACCGCAAAACACGTAGCCTGCTCAAAAGCAGACGGCCTTCTCACGCCCTCTGTCTTCGAACCAATGCAAATCACTTCCCAGGGCCCTCCAATAGTACTCTGGCCATGAAAAGGACCCCAGAATACATTAAGGCCTCGAACTGGGGGGAGAACACATGAAATAAAATTCGCCAGAGAGTGGCAAAGTGATAGAACTCTAGGGCGAAGAGAAGATTACTAGGCAGGAATTAGAGAGAAATCCTTTTCCAGGACCGCATTCTCATCTACTAGGTGGCCAAGTGGCCTGACATTCATTTTTTATCAGATTATTTAAAAACAAGAGTGTGAAGGATGGGCTGCTGATTTGTGGACTACGCAAGTGGGTGTTCTAAAAACCATTTAAAATGCTACTAAATCAAGAAACAATTTCCCCAGCTGAGATTTCTGCACCGGCTTCCCACAAGGTCATTCAATAAAAACACTTCAGAGTGGAGAACCGCACAGAAAGAAAGTACTGAGATGGCTCTGCTCTAATCTACGTGAAATAAACGCCTGTCAAACCAGTAGTTCAGCTGGAATTGCATTTCCTGTCCTAAAGGTTCCATCGTAATTAGTGAGGCAAGGGATTGGGGGTCGGGGCCAGGCTGAAATACGCGGACAGACACGGTGGACAGTAGCCACAGACCATGGGGATGGGCCAGCGGCGGCCTGGGGTACATCAGAGCCTCGGGCTTTCTTTTTAGGAATGATTTTCAATGATACACTTATTCAAAAAAGATAGAAAAATGACCTTCATTGGAAGACAATGAGAAGAGATAAGAGGAAATGAACCATAAAGAAGGCTGAGCGCTGAAGACCTGATGCTTTTGAACTGTGGTGTTGGAGAAGACTCTTGAGAGTCCCGTGGACTGCAAGGAGATCCAGCCAGTCCATCCTAAAGGAAATCAGTCTTGAATACTCATTGGAAGGACTGATGCTGGAGCTGGAAACTCCAGTACTTTGGCCACCTGATGCGAAGAGCCGACTCATTGGGAAAGACCCTGATCCTGGGAAAGACAGAAGGGGATTTCAGAAGGTGAGATGGTTGGACGGCATCACCGACTCAATGGACATGAGTTTGCGTAAACTCCGGGAGTTGGTGATGGACAGGGAGGCCTGGCGGGCTGCAGTCCATGGGGTCATAAAGAGTCGACACGACTGAGCGACTGAATAACAAGGGGAAATAAGGACAGGATGAGGACTCAATAATCAGATACCAGATTACACCCTGTGGAGATCTTAACACAAATACTGGTCTCAGCTTGTGACCAGCCAACAGGAAACGGAGACCCTGATCAGTCCACACGATTCAAGTTTGCAGAGGTCACAAGCAAGTAGGCTGCAGGAACAATTGTTCTCAACGCAGATACCAAAGAGAACATTCTGATACCGTCCATGAGGAGCCCCTTCTGGTGACAGAACTTACACCACAGGGAAGGCTTCCCTGGCGGCTCAGTGGTGAAGAATCTGCCTGCCAATGCAGGAGGCGTGGGACCGATGCCCACGGTCGGAAAGACCCCCTGGAGAAGGGAACGGCAACCCACTCCAGTATTCTTGCTTGGGGAATCCCATGGACAGAGGAGCGTGGTAGGCAACAGTTCATGGCATCTTAAGAGTCAGATATGACTGAGTGGGTACGCATGCATATCTCTTCATCAGATGTCTTCTGGGTTTGGGGATTTTGAGGAAGAGAGAAGAGACCAAGATCATGGTACAGCCCTGTGTGGACACGTCCACCTGAACCCACCATCACTTGGCTGAGTTGTTCTCCCGGGTGGAAAGGAAGTGCCCCGGTGATGATCTCGTGGTGTCCACCCAGCAGGTGAAGTCGCCTCTCCATCCTTGGAGTCATCCTGGATGCCCTGCTCTCTCAGCTCCCAACTGTGACCCCATCCATCACAGTTCTTGGCGACTCCACCTTCAAAATCCATCCCAAACATGTACCCTCTCCCCTGACTTCCTCCAGAGACGCAGCCCATAGCTCAGGTGGTAAGGAATCTGCCTGCCAATGCAGGAGATCCGGGTTCCATCCCTGGGTCGGGAAGATCCCCTGGAGAAGGGAAAGGCTACCCACTCCAGTATTCTTGCCTGGAGAATCCCATGGACAGAGGAGCCTGGCGGGCTACAGTCTAAGCGTCACAAAGAGTCAGATACAACTGAGAGAAATGTGCTTAGCAGGAGCCTTTTGCTAAATAAACACTCCCTTCCCCAAACTCCGTCTCTCCCCCAAATCTGCTTGCTCTCCTCGCCACCTGCCGTTAATTTAGATTTGCTTCTTGCATGTCTTGTTTCTCCTCTACCCTAGATGGTCCTCCGTGAAGATGTGGAGTGTGTGCAACACTTTCATTCTAGAATCACCAGAGTCCTGTACAGTATCAGGCAAAGAGTAGGCACTCTATACACGTTCAAAGCAGGAGTGAGGAATGAACAGATACGGGGCCATGTCTTTGTTCTCCAGCTGAAGTGGTGAGTGCCAAGCAGAGTGCCAGGTGCTGGGTGATCAGTGGGCACCAAAATAGACATGGCTCAGCTTCCAAGGGGACTTCTCAGTTGGCTCCCTGGACACTGGCCTCAGCGGGATGAAATTCAAGGCTTCGCGTTTCAGCTTTGGCCTCAGACCGTCTCTGGTCTCACTTTCAAAGGCCAAACCATCCAGGCCCAGGGCCAGAGCTGACACCTCTTTTGCCAGCCGTGTGCCCTTGAAACTGACCTTGTGTGTTTCCCATCATTGGTCTGCATCAAGGGAGGCAGAGGTTCCTGGTACAGGATGCCGGCACTGGCATTTAGATATTTACAAACGACATTCAACAAAACTGAATACAACTCCCCCTTACAAAGAAATCTGTCCTCTGCTAGCCGGAAATATCAATGTAATCCCCATAAAAGAAAGAACAGCTGTGGTCCTGGTGAAGGTCAGTCTCTATGCCGTTTGCCCAATAGCAACAACATATATTTCTGACCTTTGGCTACAAATTCACCATGATGAGGACCAAAAAAAAAAAATGTCCATGTTTGATGCTTTCAAACTGTGGTGCTGGAGAAGACTCTTGAGAGTCCCTTGGACTGCAAGGAGGTCCAACTGGTCCATCCTAAAGGAAATCAACCCTGAATATTCATTGGAAGAACTGATGTTGAAGCTGACACTCCAATATTTTGGCCACCTGATGCGAAGTACTGACTGATTGGAAAAGACCCTGATGCTGGGAAAGACTGAGGGCAGGAGGAGAAGGGGGAGCCAGAGGATGAGATGGTCAGATGGCATCACTGCCTCAAGGGACTCAAGTTTGAGCGAGCTCCGGGAGATGGTGAAGGACAGGGAGGCCTGGTGTGCTACAGTCCCTGGGGTTGCAAAGAGTCAAACACGATGGAGCTACTGAACAAGAACAACAAAATATATGTCTGATCTTTTGCTACAGATCTACTACGATGACAAAAAGCCCATGTTGAGCAAAAGACAAGAGTTGCTATTCCTGCTTCTTGCTTTTTATCTGCATTTAATCCACCAAGTGGCTCAGATGGTAAAGAGCCTGCCTGCAGGGCGGGAGACCCGGGTTCGATCCCTGGGTCGGGAAGATCCCCTGGAGAAGGAAACGGCAGCCCACTCCAGTACTCTTGCCTGGAGAATCCCATGGACGGAGGAGCCTGGCGGGCTACAGTGCATGGGGTCGCAAAGAGTCGGACACGACTGAGCGACTTCACGAATCCACCACATACAGGAACTGTAAGCAGATTTTTAAAGAACTGAACACAGAAAGCCTTTAACTTCTGTCCAGTAGCAGAACTTATCCCAGGGCCTGAGCCAGCAGGCCATCTGGCCTGAGCCCATCTGTGCCCCATGACCACAGAGCTCACTACAGGGAGCTGGCCTGACTCATCTCCTTGTTGATGACACCCCTAGAATCCTCAATGAGCTCCTTAAACCAGGGGATGGTGTGGTCATTCAGGGCTTGGCAACTTCGGGCCAAACTAGCCTGACACCTGTTTCTCTGCAGTCCACGATCTAACTGCAATTTTTTTAAAAATAATTTTTTAAATTTATTTTTATTTTTGGCTCCGCTGGGTCTTCACAGCTGTGTGGGCCTTTGTCTAGCTGTGGTGGGTGGGCGTCTCATTGTGGTGGCTTTCTCTTGCGGTGGAGCGTGGGTTTCAGGGCAGAGGGGCTCAGCAGTTGTGATGGAAGGGCTGTTAGCTGCTCCCCGGCGTGTGGGATCCTCCCGGATCAGGGATCCAACCTTTGTCTCCCGCACTGGCAGGCGGATTCTTTACCACTAGGGCCACTTGGGAAGCCTAATATATTTCATATAATTAAATTTATTTCATTTTAAAAATTAATTTTAAAAAGAAAGTCAATTTACAAAACTAATTTTAAAAACAAACTAAAACAAATTACTTAAATGTAAGGAATTTCATTAATAATTAGATTTAATACATAAATTATTTTAAAACACAAATTAATTCAAGAAACAAGTTAATTTTTAAAGTAAATAAAATGGTTGGAAGAGATCACACGAAGAACAAGAGTTTCACAGTATCGGACAGTTACGTGGAAACCCAACGTCAATGTCCAGAACCCAGGTGGGACAGCCACACGAGCCTCACAATGCCCGCTGCCCTCAGCTGCTCCCAGGAGGGCAGGACTGAGTCGGTGCTACGGGGCATTCAGCCCCGCAAAGTCCCAAGTCCCTGTCCTCCGGCCCCTTTAGAGAAAAACGTGTCAAGTTCATCACTCCACCCCAGGCGACGGCAGGAAGCTGGGACATGGCCAGTCCTCCTCAAATCTGTATCAAATTCCCATGGGCAGAACTCTCACCTCTGGAAAGAATCCGAGACCTCAGAATCGTTTACTTTGCTCTCAGAGCATTAGTCGCTCAGTCGTGTCTGACTCTTTGAGACCCACCAGGCTCCTCCGTCCATGGGATTCTCCAGGCAAGAACACTGGAGTGGGTTGCCAGTCCCTCCTCCAGGGGATCTTCCCTTCAGCCAGGGATCGAACCCAGGTCTCCTGCCTTGCAGGTGGAGTCTTTACCGTCTGAGCCACCAGGGAAACCCCCCTTTCAGTAGCATCAACACAGCTGTGCCCTGACGGGTACAAAGCAAGTTGATCACCTCTATGAACTTCCATGGCCAGGAGGAAAGGGAGAGCGTGGTTTTAATCTCTGGGCATCATTCATCCCAGTCCAGCAACATCAGGGTAGTCGGCATAAATGGGAGGTAGGTTCCCTCGGTTTTGCAGAATCTGAGAATTGATACCGAAGCCAGTGATCATGGACACCAATACGTCCCTCCCCCAACATGGTCCTGCCCCTCAAGAGTAGCACATGTGATGAAGAGAACAGAAGGAAGGAACCCAGGTGCTGAAAGAGGTCAGTAGGATGTAGGTCGGCAACACCTAACCCACGCCCTCCATATTCCCAGCACCTTCATAAGACCTCTTGTTGCATTTCTGTAATTGCCTCCAAGGTGAAGAACCACCCCTCACTCCTTATATTCTAGCAGGGTTTCCCTGGTGACTCAGCGGTAGAGAACCCGCCCACCCATGCAGGAGACATGGGTTTGATCCCCCAACCCACTCCAGTACTCTTGCCTGGAAAATCCCACGGATGGAGGAGCCTGGCAGGCTACAGTCCATGGGGTCGCAGAGAGTCGGACATGACTGAGCGACTTCACTTTCACTTTCCAGGAAAATCTGGAGGAGGAAACCCATCCTAGCATTCTTGCCTGCAGAATCCCAAGGACAGAGGAGCCTGGCGGGCTACAGTCCACGCAGTCGCCAAAGAGTCAGACACGACCGGGTGACTGAACGACAATAATACCATAGCAAGGAGGCTCCTGACACCAGAACAGTCTAGACCCAGCAGTGCTGGTGAAGAACACAGGCTTTGAGTGGGTAAGAAAGCCCCGCTGTGAGACGCCGTGTGAACCCGGCAACTTATGTAGCAGTTCCCTGCCTCGATTTTCTGATCAATACCACGGGGACAAAAAGACACCTCCTGGTCCTGCCTACTGCTACGCAAGGCACCCACCTTTCTCTTTCACCCTAGCAAACGACCTGCCTACACCCTGTTCACGTAGCTCACCCTGGGAGTTTTGTATTCCCTGGACCAGTCCCTGGTCCACAGTTCAAAAGCATCAATTCTCCAGCGCTCAGCTTTCTTTAGGGTCCGGCTCCCACATCCGTTAGAAAGGAGGAGTGTAAGAATTTAGGAATTCAGGAGCGCGCGCACCGGTTGTCTGCGACATGGTGAGCGACCTTGAAAGCGAATGCTATACATTCTGCGGTGGCCAGGAGGGAACCGCAGACAAGCTGGTTTTGTAGTGAATGAAACCGTGGCGTCTCTCCAAGACGCGGAGATTGGCATCGCCTGTGAGAAGTGCCCTTCAAGGCGGTATTTCCTCCCAGCCTCCAGACATCTTGATAACTGGAAAATTCGACCCTTGGAGGGCTCCGTTCAACCTTCGGAGTCCTGGGATCATAGCCAAGAGCTGACACCATCACCACATGCCGGCAATCCACTTTTCCGCTACCCACCCCGGACAAGCACGCCGAAGTGTTCACAGGAGGAGCAGTCTGGGAGAAAATACATCCTGCTCCAAGGCAACCAGACACGTGAAGAGAACTGAAACTCCAGCCATCACCCATGGGTGCAGATCTGTGAACATAAACTCCGTCCATATTCTTCCACCAAGCCCTACCCCATCAGATGCTCTCATCGGTTGCTGACCCTTTCCCTCCAAATCCCAGGACGTATCTGAGAAAACTCAAGTCTAAAATGAAGAGGAAAGTGAGCTTACACTTTGCTGGTAAGAGATTCAAGCTTTCCTGGGGGGCTTCCCTCATAGCTCAGTCGGTAAAGAATCTGCCTGCAAGGCAGGAGACCCCCCAGATTCGATCCCTGGGTTGGGAAGATCCCCTGGAGAAGGCAATGGCAACTCACTCCAGTATCCACGCCTGGAGAATCCCACGGACAGAGGAGCCTGGCGGGTTACAGTCTATGGGGTGGCAAGAGCTGGACACGACTGAACGACTAAGCGTACACAGTGGAGGGTGTTTGAGCCCACACACCAGCCAGGTGCTGGCAACTGCCGGGAGCAGGGAGAGAAAGGTGATGAGTGTGAAGAGGGGGAATCACACCCCAGGCGGACTCAGCCTCTGGCCCTGCCCTCTGGGGACACTGCCCTAACCGTTCGTGACGCTAAGTCCCTGCCCGCCTTCATCAACACAGCAGTGCTTATGAAGTCACCACGTCGAGGAAGCAGTGATGGACACTCTCTCCACGCACACAGAGGGCAGCCACCCAGGGGTCCTCCTAGGGAGCTGCAAACCACCCTGCAGTCACGGAAAAGACAACGTCACGGCTCTCGTCCCACCTTCTGAGCCGGAGACCTCAGACATCTCTGCCTACGAGCTCAGTCTGTCATGTCCAAGAGGGAGGTTCCAAGTGGTCCAACCCTCCTCGCCCAACAAGGAAGAGCACGTACGGATGTGAGGCGTGGACCATACAGAAGGCTGAGCGCCAAAGGATTGATGCTTTCCAACTATGGTGCTGGAGAAGGCTCCCGAGAGTCCCTTGGACTGCAAGGAGAGCCAACCAGCCCATCCTAAAGGACATCAGTCCTGAATATTCTTGGAAGGACTGATGTTGAAGCTGAAGCTCTGATACTATGGACACCTGATGCGAAGAACTGATTCACTGGAAAAGATCCTGATGCTGGGAAAGATGGAAGACGGGAGGAGAAGGGGACGACAGAGGATGAGATGGTTGGATGGCATCACCGACTCGATGGACATGAGTTTGAGCAAGCTCCGAGAGACAGTGAAGGACAGGGAAGCCTGGCATGCTGCAGTCCATGGGGTCGCAAAAAGTCAGACACGACTGAGCTACTTAACAATAACAACAATCAGGCTACCTGTTATGCGGGAGACACTCTCAATTCCAGAACACAGAGGTTAAACACCAGACTCTCACTAATAGTTCCAATTTGAGGCATGTATACAAGGTCAAATAATCTACTTCAAGGAAAGATGCCTTCATCTCCATGAAGGGAAATGGCTTAATTTAAACATTTAACATTCAAATATATATATATATATATATATATATATATTTCCCCAGAAAAGTGGGTCAAGGCATGCAGAGATCAGATAAGAGGCTATTTGTAGAAAGGTGCAAATTACATTTCCCCTCTGGTTGTTACTGAGGGACACAGGGCTAAATTAATCTTCTGAACAGTAATTTCCTTCTGATTTGTAAAGAGAGAAAAAAGAGAACGTGGTTGTGAACCTTAGTGCAGGGCCGGGATGTTACATATGTTCCTCTGATTTAGGAAAGACTTCTGCACGCTCATGAAAACCAACCTTGCCTCAAGTAAAGCAACATGTACTCCTACTTGATATTATGACGGTCCACATTATGTGTTTATATACTATGTGTGGTAAAGAGTCCGCCAGCAATGCAGGAGACCCAGGTTCCATCCCTGGGTCGAGAAGATCCCCTGGAGGAGGACATGGCAAATCATTCCAAGTATCCTTGGCCTGGAGAATCCCCATGGACAGAGGAGCCCGGCGGGCTGCAGTCCACGGGGTCGCCGAGAGTTGGACACGACTGAGCGACTTCCCCATCACCAACTATGTTTGTATGAAAGGCCATTCAAAAAAAATCCAATGACACATTAATTTCCGTGAATGGATTAAAATAATCACTTCTGCAGAGAAATCGCACACACACACACACACACACACACACACACACACACACACGCAGTCCTGTTTGCATCGTATGGTTCCCCGGACCTTAGAGAAAATTTAAACTTGGACCCACCTCATTGACAAGGCCAAGGAGAGTTTGAAACCTGCTTTACAAGAGGAAAATGCCAGGCTCTCCCTGGTGGCTGCAGGTAAACGGAAGGATGTACGCACGATCCATCTGCTGCTCTAAACTGTGTGTAAAAAAATTTCAAATCCGTCAGCCCAGCTCCAATGAACGGTGTGTTTGGGCTTGGCCAGAAGCAGTGCGAAGCGTCCCATGACGCCACAGCACTCCCCGACGAGTGACTGGGGGTCAGCTGCTCATCCATGTCGGGCTCCGGGGTGTCCTTGCTCCCAGTGTGGGAGTCGGGCATCGCTAACAAGTCTGGATACAGCTGGGCTCCGGGGCTTATCTCCTGGCACCCGGATGAGAACCGAGAGAGCTAGACGGCTTCGCCCTCAACCGGCCCACGACAGGGCTGAGCAGCCTGTTAATTCATCATCTGGGCCCTTCAACGTGAACACCAGTCATATCCTGATCATAACGGGAAAAAAGTCCTCACCCAGAGGGTGGCTGGTTGCTCAGAGCAGGAGAGAACCATGGACCTTCCCAGTCTTCTTCCCGGAGGAAGAAAAAAAACAACAAGAGTGTGAACAGGGGGTTTTCTGAATTGCTCCAGGTGACATAAAAATAAGGAAGACCTACTAAAATAATAGAACCAGAGAAGTTAGAGGTTCATCGAGGTAAAGTGAAAAGCGAAAGTGTCAGTCGTTCAGTCGTGTCTGATTCTCTTGTGACCCCGATGACTCGAGGCTCCTCTGTCCATGGGACTCTTCAGGCAAGAATACTGGAGTGGGTTGCCATGTCCTTCTCCAGGGGAATCTTTCTGACCCCGGGATTAAACTGGGGTCTCCTGTATTGCCGGCAGATTCTCTACCATCTGAGACACCAGGGAGGCCCAGTTAGGTAAGCACAGAACTAAATAAATATTAGTTACTGTGGAGAATTGCTGTATTCAACGTTATTACATACAGTACAGAATAAAACAGAACCGTGTGGCTATTTTTTTCAACACTGAAATCATATGTTACCTTAGATGTCCTTCAACATAAAAATAATGGGGCTTCCCTTGTGGTCCAATATGAAGGTGATGGAACATCATTTTAAGACAAAACTCATATTTAAATTTTCTTTTTTACCGCATCACCATCATCCATTCACCTTGGGGCATTAATTAGGTACATGCTTACTTAATGCTTCCTGCACAACCAGACAGGTGGCTCAGTGGTAAAGAATCTACCTGTCCACGTTGGAGACGCGGGTTCGATCCCTGGGTCAGAAAGAGCCCCTGGAGGAGGGCATGGTGACCCACTCCAGTATTCTTGCCCGGAGAATCCCATGGACAGAGGAGCCTGGTGGGCTGCAGTCTATGGGGTCGCAGGAAGTGACAACCCACTCTAGTATTCTTGCCTAGGAGGATTCCATGGACAGAGAAGCCTGGTGGGCTACAGTCCATGGGGTCGCAAAGAGTCAGACATGCCTGAGCGACTAAACACAGCAAACCACCTACCACTGATCTCTTGTACTTTAAAACACTGGCGTGAACACTGAACTTGGCCCTTCTCTGCGTTCACTGACATCATAAAGAATGATGCTCCGCTGTTCTTTTTCAGAAACTGACAAGAGATGTCACATGATTTGACGGCACTTCAAAAACGACGCTGGCGACGATGGAACTTGGCAGTTGCACGCGTTTCTGTTCACCATGACGACAGTCTTCATGGAAAAGCAACGTCTCTGGCGGACAGGGCTGGGGAGGTTTTCCAAACGCTATCCAAAACAGAATCTCCAGTTCGTACAAAGAGTCAGAGCAGCCTGGAGGCACGCCAGACGCTCCAGACCGAGGATGCCACGGGCAGTGATGTCCCCTTACGGGTGGGTCTCAGGGGCTCTGCTGTGGTACCCTTGACAAGTCCTGTCTCCAGAGCATCCTCTTCTATGTCTGCATTCCAGGAGGGATAAGAAATGGACAGTGGGACTTTGCTAGTGGCGCAGTGGTTAAGATTCCTCCTGCCAATGCAGGGAACACGGTTTTGATCCCTGGTCTGGGAGGATTCCACATGCCCAGGGGACCACTGGCCCCGTGTGACACAGCTATTGAGCCTGTGTTTCACAACAAGAGAAGCTGGAGAATTGTGGTCCACCCCGACCAGGGACCACAACCGCTGGACCACAACCTCAAAGAGAAGCCTACACACCACAACTAGAGAAAGCACGCATGCAGCAATGAAGATTCAGACCAGCCAAAAAAAAAATAAATACAAATGTAAAAACAAAGAAAAATAAGGAAATGGACAGTGTTCCATTGAAACTGTTCTACTGTTCCGCCTTGAAACGTCAGATAAAGTTAGCTCATGTTTTGAAATGATGGTTGTGGGATCCTTACCCGGGATCGCCACAGAGATGATGACCCTTAATCCATCTTCCAGGCTGAGAGTTGTCAAGTGTTTCAGTGAGATGGACGGGCCAGAAGTGCAGGTGCCCGGGGAACGTGACCAGCAGGGCAAATGGAGTGAGGAGGATGCTGGGTTGAGCCTGACACCCCCAGGCAGGCAGGCCGGCCTCACAAGGAGCCACCCCAACCCTCCCCACCCCCCCAACCTCCCACCCAACCTAAGTTCTGCCCTGCAAGTCTGCCTGTGGTCTCTCTCTCTGCCCAAGGTGTCAACCAGCCCATTGCCAGACTCCAAATGTCAGCAGTAAAAAGAAACTTCACAGGCTCCCGAGAAGGGACCCATAAACAAAACACGAGCACCTTTTGGCTTATTTCTTTACACCGAGAAACTCACGGTCTGCATTTCTTTCCTTTTTCCTTTTTCTTAACGTAGGAAGACTCTGCAAAGCCCCTTCACTTTTATGTGATTGAAAAGGGAGACACAGAATCTCCAAACTGTTTGCAAAACCAAGAATGGATTTCCTCAGGGTCTCAACCCATGTAAGTTTCAGAAATATTACTCTTGTTAATTTCTTTAGAAATGTTAAGAATGCCTACTTTGTTTTGTGATTTACGTTAACATTTCTGTGAGCCCATTAAGTCAGACTTATAAAATCAACAAGTCTCACAAATAAAACCACAAATGTTACTGAGGGATGGGATTGCTGTATCTGAATATTCATTGGAAGGAGTTGGACTATAAAGAAAGCCTAGCGCCAAACAATTGATGCTTTTGAACTGTGGTGTTGGAGAAGACTCTTGAGAGTCCCTTGGACTGCAAGGAGATCCAACCAGACCATCCTAATGGAAATCCATCCTGAATATTTATTGGAAGGACTGATGCTGAAGCTGAAACTCCAGTACTTTGGCCACCTGATGTGAAGAGCTGACTCACTGGAAAAGACCCTGATGCTGGGAAAGATTGAGGGCAGGAGGAGAAGGGGACGACAGAGGATGAGATGGTTGGATGGCATCACTGACTCAATGGACATGACTTTGAGTAAACTCTGGGAGTTGGTGATGGACAGAGAGGCCTGGAGTGCTGTGGTTCATGGGGTCGCAAAGAGTCGGACACGACTGAGCGACTGAACTGAACTGAACTGATGCTGAAGCTCCAATACTTTGGCCACCTGATGGGAAGAGCTGACTCATTTCAAAAGACCCTGATGCGGGAAAGACTGAAGGCAGGAGAAGAGTCGGGTGATTAGATGATCTAGAGGATTAGATGATTAGATACCATCACCGACCCAGTGGACATGACTTTGAGAAAACTCCAGGAGGTAGCGAAGGACAGAGGAGGCCTGGCATGCTGTAGTCCACAGGGTCGCAAAGAGTTGGACACAACTTAGCGACTGAACAACAACAATTGCGTTATCTCCTTTCTGAGGTCTTAAAGACATAGATGCCTCAAATGACGAGCATAAACCTCTAGGCATGAAGAGTTCCTAATAAAATGCATATGCCTCACTGAATGGTGAAATTCACCATTCACGCACAGAAATCCCTGAGTTGTCTCTAAAATGTGGGGCATCCCAGGAGCAATAGAGGAATTCCAACAGGAAACCGTGGCATCCATACATGAGACCTCTTGACGTGGCCATCTCTGCCCTGTCTCCGCATAGTCAGCTCCACGCATTCTAAAAGCAGGTTCTCACTTCCCTGGCCCAGTTTCAACTGCAGGGTCATCCCCTTCCAAAGACAATCTGAAAGGCATATGTTGGTCACATAAGGCAGTCAAGAAATTTGAGTCTTGCGTGCGTGGACTGCCATATACCCCATTCCAGAAAGGAACTTCTCGAATCCCACAAGCTATGAATTTGGCACCGCTTGACAAGAACAGAAATTTCCTTTCAAAAGCTGGCACTGTTCAACGGGCACAAAAGTTGGCAGAGAGGATCACCCCGAGTATTCTGTAAACATAATGTACTCCATGTTTTTTCCCAGGCATGGTTTTGAGGCCAAAACATGTGCTAATATATAAATACATGAACTGATCAAATGCTGCCTGCAACTTTCAAAGCATAGGAGCAAGATCTCCTCAAAGGAAAGGCATGGGAACCGTTTCTCCAGAAATCTCCTCCTCACTGGCACGTTGAGAGAGAGTCTGTCCAGATGCCCGGTGAAGTCATAAGAAATCCATACCAGTGGCAGTCTCTATATCTGAATGTGCTCCTAAACCAGCTCTGGGTCTCAACCTCTGGGAGAACGCAATCATCAACATATGTAACTATAAGAAGAAGTCCTGGTCTTTGGTCTCTAAAATCACACATTTCGACCTCAACAGTTCTGTTTGCTTAGAAATGGTTATGAGGAGTTTCTCCTTGGGTGTCCTAGCTTCTCTTTCTTGCTGTTCTGACTGATTTTCACTTATCTCAAGTGGTAAACTAGCCAGGGTTGACTGTGGGGTTCCTTTATAACTGGTTCACTATCACATACTTTGATTTCCTCTCCAGAGTCACTCTCACTGGGTTGAAATAGCATAAGTGTAACTGTGTGAAGACATTCACAACTTTCCCTTTGAGGGAAACTAAGAAATCGTAAGAAAATTCAGTTCAGTTCAGTTCAGTCGCCCAGTTGTGTCCGACTCTTTGCGACCCCATGAACTGCAGCACGCCAGGCCTCCTTGTCCATCACCAACTCCCAGAGTTTACTCAAAGTCATGTCCATGGAGTCGGTGATGCCATCCAACCATCTCATCCTCTGTTGTCCCCTTCTTCTCCTGCCCTCAATCTTTCCCAGCATGAGGGTCTTTTCCAATGAGTCAGCTCTTTGCATCAGGTGACCAAAGTATTGGAGTTTAGCTTCAGCATCAGTCCTTCCAATGAGTATTCACGATGGATTTCCATTCGGATGGACTGGTTGGATCTCCCTGCAGTCCAAGTGACTGTCAAGAGTCTTTCCAACACCACAGTTCAAAAGCATCAATTCTTCTGCATTCAGCTTTCTTTATGGTCCAACTCTCACATCCATACATGACTAAGAAAATTAAGCACGTGCATATGCTATCTTTATTTGCAGAAGCTAATCTGGGGGAAAATGATCTTTCCAAAGATGAAAAATAAAAAGATACTTTTGGGAGCATGGTACATCATTCATCAGTAAGTTCTACTGAAGCTGGTCTGGATGGGGTGGGGGGGATGTCATCTCTTCTTAAACTGAGATCTTACAGTAAAAACATATTTATGAAAACTTGACTTGTCAATTTAAGAAGATGCACACCTGTCTCATGATTGTTTGATGAGGGGAAAGAAGAACCGCATTTTCTTGATATCTTTCTTTCCCTTCCGAGACTGACCATGGAAATGTGTGATGCAAAAACGACTTGGGATTTGACGAGTTGGCCTATTTCTGAACATCATACACTGGCTACTTCAGACTGCTTTCTCAGAAGTTGCAGTGTAGTAACAATGTAGAGAGGGCGTCAGCTCCGAAACCGGGAGACCTGGGCTCCACCCCTGTGGTACGGGGGTGACCCAAAAGGTCTTCTGTTGAAAATGCATGAGTTCATTCACATATGAAGACGGTCAGAGGCTTCGCTTCACACCCTCATTTTTACACATCTGTAAAATGCAAAGCTGATCTGCATTAGGCATCTGCAAAACTTCAATGAGACAGCTGATGGTGAAGTGACTGTCCATCGTGGATTACACATAACTAAGGTTGGGCACTAACATTACTAACAGTGTGATTTCGAGGAGGGTCGTAATCTCCCGAAACTTAAGAAGAGATCGTCTATGGAAGTGGAATCCAGGGACTTCCTTGATGGCCCAAAGCAGGGAACAAGGGTTTGATCCCTGGTCCAGGAAGATCCCACATACCGAGGGGCAACTAAGCCTGAGCTCCACAACCGTGAGAAGCACGTGGACCTCGGCGGGAGAGTTGCCCTATGCTCGCTGCAACTAGAGAAAAGTCTGCTCAGCAACAAAGGCCCAGCACAGCCAAAACTAAAGGCTTTCTTTTTTTTTTAGAGAAGAAAAGGAATATAGACTCTGCAGTACCTCGTTCAGAGAAATCGCCTTTAGAAGAATACCACTTCCCTGCCCTCAACCGGAGAGAGTCACTAGGAGTCACATCTCCTCTCTCACCTTAGGCAGGGTGGTCCGGCAGAACTGGGGGAAGTGGGGTGGGTTTCGGGGGGATGTTCTCCATCTGTGTGGTTCCCCCAAACACACACGGCCGCCTCCAGCTGTGAGTGGTCACTGGCCCCTGCAACGTGGTGAGTGGGGACTCTTTCTACTTGGGCGTTACTGACATTTTGGGTTAAAGACTTCCTTGTTGGGGGGGCTGCCCTGGGCACTGAGGGTATTGAGTGCTGTACCCCTTCCCTCCGCAACTGGATCCCAGCATCACCTCCTTCTCCCAGGGGTGACAACCAAAGCTATCCCTAGACACCGCCAAACGTCCCCTGGGGGAGCAAAACTATCTCCCGTTGAGAACCACGGGGTTACTGGAACTGAATTTCTAACTGCATTCAACTTAAATTAAATAGCAAACCTTGAATATTTATTGGAAGGACTGATGTGGTAGCTGAAACTCCAATACCCTGGGCACCTGATGAGAAGAGCCAACTCACTGGAAAAGACCCTGATGCTGCAAAAAATTGAAGGCGGGAGGAGAAGGGGGCAACAGGGGATGAGATGGCTGGATGGCATCACCGACTCGATGGACATGAATTTGAGCAAACTCAGGGAGACGGTGAAGGACAGGGAAGCCTGGCGTGCTGCCGTCCACGGGGTCGCAGAGAGTCGGACACGATTGAGCGACTGAACAACCGCAGCGAATATGTTGAGCAGCTACTATTTGGGACAGCATTATCTTAAAACCCATGAGATTATTATAAAAAGCTAGACTGTCAGTCAACAAATATGATGGGAAGTTTAGAATCTTTTTTTTTTCCCCGCTGAAGGGGCTGAAGATTAAAAACAATAAAAAAAAAAACTTCCACTTTATTTGCACACAATGATTATTTTTTCTGCTGTCTTCAGCTCAGGGCACCAAGAGCAACGGTAGCCCAGCAATGTGTGAAAAAGGTACACGATTCATCATAAAAGAGGATCTTTAAAAAACCACCACAGGGTTTTGTTTTTTTTTTTTTTTATCCCTACCTGCCACCCAGGGAGGGGATAATGAGATGAACAGAGATCCCACAGTAGCAGCGGCCTGAGCCAAATAGGGAGTTAAGAGCCATGACCACCCCAAGCTGTTCCTGCTGGCTCTTACTCCCTTCTACGTGAATAATTCCTCCACCCTCCACCACACACACACACACACAGACACACACATGGGGGACCAGGTGCAACTGCTTTGGGCAGCCGGACTGACCTGATCCAGCACGCTGCACCCCCCCCAGCCCGCTGCGGTCACCCCACTTCCACTGCTGGACACTGAGCTAATGCCAGGGCCTTTCAAGTGGGGTTACAAGGGTTCATCCAATCCACGGGAGACACGTTTAGAGACACGCACGCTTTCATTTGAGCAGAGGGGACAGTCCCCGGGGACAGGAGATGACTGTGTCAGGTCAGAGAACCCCGGGAACAAGAGTGAGACCCCGCCCCCCAGAGTGAATCCAAGTTCAAAGACAGAAGATCAGAGAGCAACCCGCCTTGCTGGAATGTCGAAGGCAACAGCCCCCGAGGCTGAAATGTCTCACCTCCCAAGGCTACATCCCGGAAAACACACAGGTACTGCTGCAAAGAAACAATATTCAGCGTGGTAAAACACACTAACATTTTATTATTTCCTCCCAAACGCTCGGAGGGGGCATCTACTCAACATTTCTGATGCCAGCAACACCGGGTTAAAGTCCAAAGAAGGAACATCGTCTATAGAGACCAACTGTCCCGACATTTAGCCCACCATGGGCCAGTTTCGGGGACCTCAGACAAGTCATGATTCCAGCCAAGGTCCAGCTTTCTGAACTGCAAAAGGAGAAAAATAATAATAGGCACTTCCTGGGGTTCCTGCAAAAACTGAAAAGAGCGTCTTGCAGAATGTGCCAACCATTACATTTTGCCCATTTCACATGCCCTAACTTCCAGTCTCCTTTGACCCAGAGTATTTTTTGGTGTTTTCGGCGCTGGAAGATACAGAAAAGAATAGAGTGTGCCCCACCCAGCAAGGCGCTCTCGGAGCCCCAGACGCCGTGAGCACACAGCCTCCTGCCTCCAGGAGACAGGCACATAAACACCGCCATAGATGAAAGAGAGACACGGTGGGAACACACCACTTACCGTCGGAGCAAGCCGGACGCCACGGCTCATATACTTTGGAGAGGAAATGCCCCTTAAGTGAACAGCTACCAAAAGAGAGCAAAATAAACAACTCTCTTTAATTGTGAAACAAAAAAAAAAAGACGCACGGGGGCGGGGCGGCGGGGGGGAAAGTCTCGGGCAGCTGTGAATTTCAAGAGCTCTTCCAACAGACGGGAGAAATCGTTCGAAACCCATTCATTCACACGAGTCCGTATTCAACTCAAGAGTCCTAGAGATTAAATGATGACACTGCTCCCAACAACTTTTGTTTAGACAATTCAGATTAGGAAGGAAAAAAAAAATCAATGAGGATCAGCTGAGCAACAACTTGATTTTAAAAAGTGTGCATTCGGACACACAGAACAGACTCCTCAGGACTGCCGAAGGGGCAGGGGTTGAGAGAGGGATGCAGGGGTAAGTTGGGGTTAGCATATGTAAGCTCTGATAAATATACAGAATGCATAAAGAAGTTCCCACTGACAGCACAGAGAATGGTTTTCAATATCCTAAATAAACCATCATGGAAAAGAATACTTAGAAAAAAAAGCATGCATATATATGTATGTATAACTGATCACCTTGCTATGCAGCAGTAATTAACACAACATTGTAAATCACCTATACTTGGATTAAAATTTTTAATTGAAAAGGATTAAAAGATGAGCATTACGGTCAGGGAAAGGAGTTGGACACGAAAGGACCGCACGATCTCATTTATATGAGGCTCGGAGAGGAGTCTCGTTCACAGGGGCAGAGGGTGGAAGGGTGGGTGTCAGGGGCTGGGGGTGGGAGAGAAATGGGGAGTCAGAAGTTTGGGGAGTGCAGAGTTTGGGATGATGGAAAGGTTCTGGAGGTGAATGGTGGTGATGAGTGCACAACTGTGAGTGTGAACTGAATGCACCTCAAGGTGATTGACAACGGGAACTTTTTAACCTTATGTGCCTTTTATCACAATCAAAAGAAAAGATGGAGACTTCCCTGGTGGTCCAGCGGTTAAGAACCTGCCTTCCAATGTAGGGGACGTGGGTTCCTGGTCGGGGAACTAGCATCCCTCGTGCTGCGGGGCGACTAAGCCAGGGCATTGCAACGAAAGAGCCCACCTGCTATAAGATCCCATATGCTGCCACTGAGACCTCAGGAAGCCAAGTGGAGAAATACGTAAATATATTTTTTAAAAAAGGAAAAGAGAAGATGAACAGCCCGGTTATACAGCACTCTTAGCTATGAGGCAGGTGTGCGTACACACACACAGACACAGGCTCACACACATACACACACAGGCTCACACTCACACACACAGAGACACAGGCTCACAATTACACACACACATTTACAGACACAGGCTCACACTCACACACACAGACACAGGCTCACACTTAGACATACACACACAGAGACACAGGCTCACTTACACACACACACATTTACAGACACAGGCTCACACACTCACACAGACACAGGCTCACACACACAGACACAGGCTCACAATTACACACACACACAGAAACACAGGCTCACACTTGGACATACATACACACAGACAGAGGCTCACTTGCACACATACACATTTACAGACACAGACTCACACTTACACACACACAGACACAGGATAACACTCACACAGACACAGGCTAACACACACAGACACAGGCTCACACACACACATACAGATACAGGCTCATAATTACACACACACACACAGACACAGGCTCACACTTAGACATACACACACAGAGACACAGGCTCACAATTACACACACACACAGAGACATAGGCTCACACTTAGACATACACACATAGAGACACAGGCTCACTTGCACACATACACATTTACAGACACAGGCTCACACTTACACAGACACAGGCTAACACACACAGACACAGGCTCACACACACACATACAGATACAGGCTCATAATTACACACACACACACAGACACAGGCTCACACTTAGACATACACACAAGAGACAGAGGCTCACAATTACACACACACACAGAGACATAGGCTCACACTTAGACATACACACACAGAGACACAGGCTCACTTGCACACATACACATTTACAGACACAGGCTCACACACTCACACAGACACAGGTTCACACACACACACACAGGCTCACACACACAGACGTAGGCTCACAATTACACACACACAGGCTCACACTTAGACACACACACACAGACCCAGGCTCACTTACACACATACACATTTACAGACACAGGCTCACACACACACAGACATGGGCTCACACTTATACACACACACACAGGATCACACACTCACAGACACAGGTTCACACTTACAGACATATATAGACACAGGCTCACACACACAGACACAGGCTCACACATACAGACACAGGCTCACACGCACACACACAGACATGGGCTAACACCTATACACAGACAGACACAGGCTCCCACTTACACACACACACAGGCTCACATACACACACACACAGACACAGGCTCACACTTACTTACACACACACACAGGCTCACATTTACACATACACAGACACAGGCTCACACACACACAGACACAGGCTCACACTTACACACACACACACACACACACACACAGGCTCACACACACACACAGGCTCACACACACAGACACAGGCTCACACACACACACACAGACATGGGCTAACACCTACACACAGACACAGGCTCACACTTACACGCAGACACAGGTTCACACATACACACACACACAGACACAGGCTCACACACACACACACAGACGTGGGCTAACACCTACACGCAGACAGACACAGGCTCACACTTACACACACACACAGGCTCACATACACACACACACACACAGACACAGGCTCACATGCACACACACAGACATGGGCTAACACCTACACACAGACATAGGCTCACACTTACACACACACACAGGCTCACACACACACACACAGACATGGGCTAATGCCTACACACAGACAGACACAGGCTCACACTTACACACACATACAGGCTCACACACACAGACACAGGCTCATACACACACACACGGGCTAACACCTACACACAGACACAGGCTCACACTTATACACACACACAGGCTCACATACACAGACACACAGACACAGGCTCACACTTACTTACACACACACACACACACACACGCTTGGCATCTATGGTCCCCTTGGTATCGAGATGGGAGATGACAGCAGAGAAACCTCGTAGCTGCCTCTCACGGCACACTCCACTCACAGGAAACAAACAGCCCCAAAAGCATGTCCTGGGACACCCATCTCTCCAGGGGGTGAACCGCAGAAGCGGTGCTGAGGGGAGAATGCTAGATGACACCCTCTGCTGCAGAAATGCTGCTGAAAGTGCCTGCCTGTCTCCGGCTGGTAGGGCTTTCCTGGTGACTCAGTGGTAAAGAACATGCCTGCAATGCAGGAGACATAGGGTTTGATCCCTGGGTTGCAAAGATCCCCTGGAGAAGGCAATGGCAACCCACTCCAATATTCTTGCCTGGAGAATCCCATGGACAGAGGAGCCTGGTGGGCTGCAGTCCGTGGGGTCACAAGGAGTAGGACACGACTGCGTATGAGCACTTCTGCCCAGTGCCCGTGTCTTGAGGGTGGAACGTGACCCATCTGTCTTGTGACCACATCAAGCAAGTTTTCTTGATTGATGAGCGAGCAGCTGACTGTAAGAAAAACATTTTAAAAATTCCTACTTTAGGCAAGTATCTCCTCTAATGACAGGAGAAGTTCTTGGAACTCAGCATGTCTGGGTTACTTTTAGTTTTTGGAGAAATACAGTCCATTCGTGGCATAGGAAACAGAATCACTTCCATTAGGAGCAAAAAAAATAAAATAAAAAAGATGAACCAGGCATACATAGTAAAAAGGAAAGTTCACTCAACCTTTGCCACTAATGGACACTGGTATTCTAGATACGGTGCTACCCCCACCAAAGGCCGAGATGTTTACAGTTAATTGGTTAGAGCCTTGCTACTTGAGCTGCGGTCCACAGACCAACGGCCTCGGCATCACCTGAAAACCTGCTGGAAATACAGACACTTGAGTCTCAGCTTGACCTGCTGAACCGGAATCTACATTGGCACAAGACCTCCAGGTGATGCAAACTGAAGCTTGAGGAATCCCATCTAGGTAAGCAGGCCCCCAGACAAGGTCGTGACACGTGGGCAAACGGCACTACCTGGGAGACGTAACTCCGGTCACGTGTGGTCTGTAATAGCGACAACAGTTGTCAAGGTCAAATAAATCCATGTCGCTTGCTTGGCTTCCTGGTGGCACAGCCGTGTCCGACTCTTTGTGACCCCGTGGACTATAGCCCGCCAGGCTCCTCTGTCCACGGGATTCTCCAGACCAGAATTCTGCAGTGGGTTGCCTTTGCCTTCTCCAGGGGATCTCCCCGACCCAGGGATGGAACCCAGGGCCTCCTGCATTGCAGGCAGATTCTTTACCATTGGAGCCATGAGGGAAGCGGGAATACACGTGGGCAAATCCGTGTCATGCTTCATCTAAAATGAAAATCTCACACGCTTGCATTTCTCTGTAAGGCTCCCTGGCTGGGAAACAGTGAGGGGAAGGGAGAAGACACAGTCAAAGCCAGAAATTTCCCTGGCTGCACCCCTGGGAGAATAAAGTGTTACTAAGACATGAAGCAGAGAAGTCAATGGCAACCCCCTCCAGTACTCTTGCCTGGAAAATCCCATGGACGGAGGAGCCTGGTGGGCTGCAGTCCATGGGGTCGCGAAGAGTCGGACACGACTGAGCGACTTCACTTTCCCTTTTCACTTTCATGAATTGGAGAAGGAAATGGCAACCCACTCCAGTGTTCTTGCCTGGAGAATCCCAGGGACGGGGGAGCCTGGTGGGCTGCCGTCTATGGGGTCGCACAGAGTCGGACACGACTGAAGCGACTTAGCAGCAGCAGCAGCAAGACATCAAGATGTTATGTAGAGTAAGGTGAAATAATTCAAAATTTTAGCTGATAGAAAAATTATTTCCAGCAGAGTATATTATGCATATGCGTGCATGTTCAGTTGCTCAGTTGTGTCCAACTCTCTGCGACCCCACGGACTATAGCCCGCCAGGCTCCTCCGTCCATGGGATTTCCCGGGCAAGAATACTGGAGTGGGTTGCCATTGCTTCCTCCAGCGGGTCTTTCCTACCCAAGGACCAAGTCTGCATCTCCTGAACTGGCAGGCACATTCTCAATTGCTGAGCAACCTGGGAAGCCCCATGATCAGTGCACATTAAACACTGCATGGCAGTTTTAAGAACCGTCCCAAGATTCTGCCATTTTTCTTTACCCCGCATCTCAAAACTAGCACACATGCCGAGTTTAGCCAACACATCAAGCTGGGGAAACTAAGAGGGTAGCAGAAATGTTTTCCTTCTATGCTGGTCTAGGCCCCTAGCAGCTATATAGCAGGCCAAGATCAATACCCAAAAAAACTAAATAGAACGCGAGGAGGAATATTTACTCATATACATGCAAGAGAATATAGCTAAATCTATCGCTTTTAAGAGATTGTCCTGTTTCTCAAAACCCCTGTTTCTCAAAACCTTTATGGTTTCCCTTATGGCCAAACTATAAAACAAGGGGGCCCCATAAAGAGAATCAAATCTCCTCATTTGCACATTTTCAATGCATTTGCAGTCAGGTTCTTGTCACCCAGGCTCACATGTCCTCTCTTCCTCAAGTTACCAAGGACACAGATGTGAGTCCCCTGTGCCCACATCTTACACATTAGCCTAAACACACTGAGGAGGCTATTCCCCATACTGTACCTTACACAACAGTCAAAGAAAGTCAGTCCTTTCCCTGTTCAGAAAGATGCTTTGAAAAGCAAATGGTATTAGTTTCTGTGAAGACGTCCACAGGCTGTAAATCTTAACCAAACAAAAGATCTGAACGTCAGGACTGAACATCTAGCCAAAGTCGCCATCAACACACTTCGGGAGCAATCTAGAAGTAATAAAAATGTCAACTTACCAGCAACGTACGTTAAGGTCGTGAAAGAATTCTACTGATCAGAAGGTACTTCTGAGGACACAGAACTGAAGAATTCTGATCGGATGATGAAATTTATACCCAACCCTTCTCCTCGTCCTGCTTGACCCTGCACATGCCCTGGGTCAGGCACACAGATAAAACACAATTCAAGTTGGAACAATGGACAATGGAAAGGGAGTGAAGAGGGATAAACAAACTATAATAAAGGGGGTGGGGGTAATGAGGTTCCATGCCTGGAGAATCTTGGGTTCCATATGCAAACACACAGAAGAAAAAAAAAAAAAAAATCCAAGAAAATGAACATGAAAACATACCATCTTGTTAGTGCACAGGACAGGCTGAGTCCTCAGTCCTGGGGCTGCAGAAATGTAGAGGTCAGGAAAGGCTGCCCAGAAGAAAGGCATTAATGTGACTGAAGAAAAGGAGAACTGCATGGCAAAAATGTACAGGGGGACGTCCAGTTTCCAGGTTCACAGGCTAGGGACCTGGAAGCTGCCACTCGATTTTAACAGCAAACGAAAAGCTGAACAGACGGAAAAATCAACCACTGGCCTCGGACCCATAAGACAAGGGAGGACACAGAACAGACCAGGGCTCCCAAGACCGGAGAGACAGGCAAATACAGGCAGTCACGGCTTCCCAGAACACAGATTTGTGGGTGCAAACCACCGTGGCGATCAGGGTTGGGATAGGGAATGTGAAATTGAACTGACCAACTGCTGGAGGCTCTGGGGGACACGTCTGAGGCTTACAATCCAGAAGGACTCCAAAAGGAACCCTTCTGAAATATGCTTAGGCATTCCCTTCTTTCTGGGAGGACCAGTGTCAGGGGAACCAGCTCAGAAGACCCTAACTGGCCAGGGTACTATCACAGCTTACCTGAGCATGAGATGGTTAGACAGCATCACTGACTCACCTGCATCAATGCATCAATACACACATCTGACCAAACTCCGGGAGCTGGCGGAAGACTGAGGAGTCTGGTATGCTGCATACAGGTGGCCAAAAACCACATAAAAAGATGCCCAATGTGGCGAATCGTCAGTGGGACGCAAATCGAAACTACCATGACGTATCACCTCACACCAGTCAGAACGGCCATCATCAAAAGGACTATAGAGAAATGCTGGAGAAGACGTTGGAGGAAAGAGAATTCTCCCCAACTGTTGGTGGAAATGTAAGTGTTGCAGTAACTATGGAGAACAGTATGGAGGTTCCTTAAAGAGCTAAAGATAGAGTAGACATATGATCAAAGGATCCCACTCCTGGGCACCCATCTGGAGAAAACCATAATTCAAAAAGATATGTGTACTCCAACGTTCACTGAAGCAGTATTTAAAACAGCCAAGCTGTGGAAGCAACCTAAATGGCCACTGACAGATGAATGTCATGAAGAAGATGTGGTACATAGACACAATGGGCTGTTACTCAGACATGAAAAAATAATGAAATAATGCCATCTGGAACAACATGGATGGGCCTAGAGATTATCGTACTAAGTGCAGACAGGGTAGACAAATATCAAGATACCACTTGTATGTGGAAATTAAAAAATAATTCAAATGAATTTATTTGCTAAAGAGAAATAAACTCACAAACATAGAAAACAAACACGGTAACCAAAGGGGAAAGAGATGGGAGGGATAAGCTTGGAGATTGGGATTAACTACACGCTAGTATATGTAAAGGAGGAGGAAATGGCAACCCACTCCAGCATTCTTGCCTGGAGAATCCCAGGGACGGGGGAGCCTGATGGGCTGCCATCTATGGGGTCGCAAAGACTGAAGTGACTTAGCAGTACGTGTAAAATAGGGAAACAACAAGGACCGACTATAGAGCACACAGAACTATATTCAATATCTTATAATGTACAACAGAAAAATATGAAAAAAAATCTATGTATCTATATATGTAAACTGAATGACTTTGCTATACACGTGAATCATTATAAATCGACTAGATTTCAATTTAAAAACGAAAACAAAAACGGGAACAAAGAACGACAGCAACAAACAAAACCGTATCAAATATGATAGATATTAGCCCAACTCAATCAATAATCACTATAATGTCTAAAGGCACCAATTAAAACACATTGATTGTCAGAGTGAATCAAAAAAGAAAAAAAGACCCAGCTATATGTTATCTATAAGAAGTCTGACTTAAATATAAAGACACATATACATTAAAAGGATGCTAACACTAATTATAACAAACCATGAGTAGCTACATTAATTTCAGAGCAGATGTCAAAGTAAAGAAAGTTATCAAAGATTTAAAGAAAAAAAAGAGCATTACCTAATGACAAAGTGGTCAATTCTCCAAGAAGGTGTTAACAGTTCTTAACAAACTCCATAGACAAAACCAAGTAGAATCGTGAGGAGAAATACTAATAGATGCCTTCACCATCATAGCTGGAGACTTCAACACCCCCCCCCCACCCCCGATTCAGCAACAGACAGATCCAGCAGGCAGAAAATCAGTGAAGACAAATCTGAACTCAACTACATATATGCCAAGTTGCTCAGTCGTGTCCGACTCTTTGCAACCCCGCGGACTGCAGTCCACCAGGCCCCTGTCCATAGGGATTCTCCAGGCAAGAATACTGGAGTGGGTTGCCATGCCCTCCTGCAGGGGATCTTCCCAACCCAGGGATCGAACCCAGGTCTCCCACATAGCAGGCAGATTCTTTTACTGTCTGAGCCACCAGTCAAGTCCCAAATGTATATAATTGATGTCAGATGCACATAATTGATATTATATATAGACGACGACATTCAACAACAGCAGAATACACATTTTTCTCAAGCTCACATGGAATCTTCATCAAGAGAGGCCACATTCTGGACCACAAAACATACCGTAACAAATTTAAAAGAAGAGATATCCTATAATGTCTGCTCCCAGATTACAATGGAATGAAAACTAGAAATCGGTAACAGGAAGATCACTGGAAAACCCACAAACATATGGAGAGTGAGAAGCACACTTCTAAATAACACACGGGTCAAAGAAGTCTCAAAAGGAATTCAAAATTATTTCAAACTAAACGAAAATAAAAACACAACTTTTCACAATCTGCGGCATATAGTGGAAAGAGTGCTTAAAGAAAAACATACGGCATTGATTCTTCTATTAGAAAAGAAGAAAGATCTAAAATCAATAATCTAAGTTTCCAATACAGAAAACCAGAAAGAATAAATTAAATCCAAAGTGAAGAGAGGAAAAGAAGTAATAAGAATTAGAATAGAAATTAAAGTAGGAAGTCAATAAGAAAATCAAGAAAACCAAAAGCTATTTCTTCAAAAAAAAGAGCTATATATAATATCATTAGGACTCTAGTCAGGCTAACAAAGAAAGAGACGACACAAATTACTACTATTAGCAATGAAAGTGGGGACATCACTATGGATGACATGGAAGTTTAGAATATAACAAAGGAATATTATGAATAATTCTATGCCCCCAAATTCAATGACCTAGATGAAATCCACCAACTCCTTAAAAGGTACCATCTGCCAAAGCTCACACAAGAAGAGATGATCTGAATACGACTGTCTCTATGTGAAGACATCGAGTCAATAATGAATATAAAGAAGCAAGCCCAAATGGGTTCACTGGTAAATTCTACCAAACATTTAAGGAGGGAATTATACTAATTCTCTTGGAGAAGGAAATGGCATCCCACGCCAGTATTCTTGCCTGGAGAATCCCACGGACAGAGGAGCCTGGCAGTTTACAGTCCATGGGGTTGCAAAGAGTAGGACACGACTGAGCGGCTAAACATACTAAGTCTCTACAGTGTCTTTCAGAGAATAACAGCAAGGGGAATGCTTCCTTACTCATTCTATGAGGCCAGCATTACCCTAATACCTAAAGCAGATAGAGACAACACAAGAAAGCTGTAGAAAATCTCTCTCATGAAGAGACAGACGAAAATCCTCAAGAAAATATTAGCAAACCAAATCCAAAAAAAAAAAAAAATGTATGAAAAGAATTCACAATTGACCAACTGGGATTTATCCCAGCATTGAATGTCATGATGGTTCAACACTCAAAAAGATCAGTTCATATAACTCATCAGATAGCTCAGTTGGTAAAGAATCCACCTGCAATGCAGAAGGACCTCAGTTCAATTCCTGGGCCAGGAAGATCCCCTGGAGAAGGGATAGGCTACCCACTCCAGTATTCTTGGGCTACCTGGTGGCTCAGCTGGTAAAGAATCTGTCTGCAATGTGGGAGACCTGGGTTTGATCCCTGGGTTGGGAAGATCCCCTGGAGAAGGGAAAGGCTACCCATTCCAGTATTGTGGCCTGGAGAATTCCATGGACTGTGTAGTCCATGTGGTACCAAAGTCTTGGAAATATATTAATTCATAATATCAACAGCTTAACAATGAACAACACAATTATATTGATAAATGCAGAAATATCATTTAACAAAATCTCATTCATCATAAAGACTTTCAGTGAACTAGGAATAGAGGTGAACTTTCTCAACTTGATAAAGACTATCTACTAAAATGGTTTCTCAGGTAGTTCAGTGGTAAAGAACCTGCCTGCCAATGCAGGAGACATGGATTTGATCCCAGGGTCAGGAAGATCTGCTGGAGTAGGAAACAGAAACCCACTCCAGTATTCTTGCCTGGAAAATTCCATGGACAGAGGAGCCTTGTGAGCTACAGTCCACGGGGTTGCAAGGAGTCAGATATGACTGAGTGTGCACACACACACTCACACACACACACAGAGGCATCTATGAAAATACCTACAGGTATCATCAAACTTAATGGTGAAAAACTTGAAGCTACCCAGGACTGGCAACACCCAAATCCACTGGAAGTCTCTTAGAAATACAGCATCTCAAACCCCACCCGGACCTATTAAATCAGAATCTTTGGAGGTGGGACTCAGGAAACTGTATCTGAGCAAGCTCCCCAGGAGACACTTCAGCAGGTTGATGTTTGAGAAGCACTGCTCTAAGAAGTTGGGATCCACAAAAAAGTAGAAATAGGCAGAAAATGGAAGTCATGAGACTAGTATATTTCAGAGACAACTCATATGTAAATAATAGAGAGGATGGTAAATTAGCTCAAGACATGAATCTCAAGAGCTTTGCAGAAAGATGCGTATCAAGGTAAAGGAGAGGATGGCACTAAAGAGGATTTTGAGTTTTTAGGCTGAGTGACTGAATGAATACTCATGTTTTTCATTAACATGGAGATTCCATGGAGAGTGATTGGTTTGGGGAAGGCAAATAAGCAACTCAAGCCAGGTCACAGAGTTTACAAATCACACCCCTCAGGCCCGGAGCCCAAAATGATGGATATGGAGATGAGTCCACACCTGAGGATAGAAATACTCTTTCAGGGAAGAACCTGTTTACGTTAACCTTTGCTTCCCAGTGCTTTTACTAAAAGGGTGGATCTGTACATGATGGCCTGCCTCAGGGAACCCTGCTCTCTGCCTGAATGTTATCACATTCCCCTTCTCAACTCTCGCCAAGGCTGGCCATTCCAGGAGGTATTTGCAAAATCGATGGCTTTTTTACTTTACTCCCTAATCTCCTGTCTCTGTGTGTCCTATAAAAGAACCTGGCATCCAGACTCCAATAAGACAGTTGTTTTGAGACATTAGTCTGCCATCTTCTCGGTCTGCTGGCTCTCCCAATAAAGTCATTATTCCTTGCTGCATCACCTCGTCTCCCAACTTACTGGCCTGTCATGCACCGAGCAGAGCGAATTTGGACTCGGTAACAATATGGCAGTGGTTTGTGCACATATGGACACAGTGATATCAGAGAGAATGAGGCAGGGAAAGAAAAGACATTTCACTGATCAAAAATGAAGTTCTCATTCTGCTTTTCAAATATCAGAGAGCAAGTACCACTGTCCCATTTCCATGAGATGCTAGCGATTCAGGAAAAGCCTTCAACACCAGACATTAAGTGTCGTAAGGCTTGATTTATACTACTAAGAAGGCATTCTGATGCTCCCTTACAAGTGCAAGGAGAATGCAGGCTGACTAGCCCTGACTTCCTCCTGAGCAAGACACAACCTCTCAGCAGGATGGCAGCTAATGTGATAATGTGCAAGATTTCTGCACAGTGGCTCACAGAGGCCTGGAGATGGGACTTACCCAACCTAGGTTATTTTTTTTTCCCTCCCAACTCTGTCCCAGGAGTGAGCAGAAAATGATTTAGAAGTCATGGAGAAGGGCCTCCAAGTGTGCATAATTCAACATTCCACCAGAGTTCATGTCTCCTAATAATATTCTCCATTACCAGTTGGAAAACAAAAGTTGTAAGGAGTTTCATTGTCTTTTTGTCTCCAAGTGACAAAGAGATGAAATAAACATACGTGGGATCCAAGAACAAAAGTGGAGGACGGGTGCAGGAGAGAGCTGCATCTCAGACCTTTAAAATACAGCGAATCGATATATGTTGGCAGCAAACCTGCCCCGGGGTCTTGAAATTAGTCTCTGTCTTTAGAGCAACAGGCTTTCCTGGGGATCAGGACACTTTTCGATGCAGCTTCATGCAATAGTTTGGGGATGGCCAAGATTTACAGTTGATTAGCCTGCATAGCTGAGTTGCTTTCTCAAAGGCTTCTAGGAAGGGATTACTTCTGTGCCCAAAGAGCCCAAGAGAATAGGGAGGGCGGCTCTCGGCCATAATGTGCATTCCCCGGGCTCCGTACACTGTGCTCATTGAAGCAGATAAAGCAAAGTTAAAGAAGCATTTAGTTCTTCAGAATGGCAGCCTTAATAAGTATCTTTTTTTTTGTGGAAGGATTTAGGAGGAGGGGAGGGTGAGCCTTAGTGCAGGCATTATTTCCTTATACAAAAAGGGAAAATGTGCATACAGTGAAATGTATAAAAAGCCAAAATGCGCACGACACCCCCTCCCTCCCTCCCTCCCCCAAGGAAAAGATGCTGAACACACACTCCCCAAACTCCAGAGCATGAATCTTCACAGCTTAATAGTCCTGGGGCTATTGTGCACTTTCTCCTGGGAAAGTCGGCTCATTCATCTGCAACTGCCCAAGTTCAACCTTTCAGCTGTGAGAACCGGGGTGAGGTGGGGGTGGGGGGCGCACAGCCCTCCAGAGTCCCACCGCCTTTAGCAGGAGGAGGCCAGAAGAGGTGCCGTGTCCATCCGGTGGCATCCTGAGGAAGAACGGCTCAGCTCCCCCGACCCCTCGCCACAAGGCTGCCATTGAGGCACGTGAGAAGAGCCTGCGAAAGCCTGGGCCGGCCCGACCTGCAGGCAGCTGAACCCTCAAAGTGACCTCTGCCTGCACAGTGCAAGGTCAGGGAGCCTCCACGGCTCTCATCGTAAACAGCATTCCTTCCGTGGAATCTTAAGAGTCAGTCCCTTATAGTGACTTCAAATGCACAAATGTGCTTTAATAAGGCAGTGGCTTATGATCCCACTCCTCTTTCTCAGCTCAGCCTTATCCACAACCTGTCTTCCAACACGAAGAGACATTGCCAGGAACAGGAATGGTGTAAAGAAAAGCACATCAGGGTTGTGGCACTTGTCCCTTGAGCGGGGTTTTCCATTTAGCGAAAGAAGGTGATTAACCCACTTCATCCACACCTGTGTCTCTATGCCGAAAATTTTCAAGAGGGATTTCCCATAACCTAAGGCAGATTGGGAAGGTCTGTCTTTGAAGTCCACAGACATTTGGGGCTATAATAGAAAGAAGGAAGGAAAGGAAAAAGAAAGGAAGAGAAAGAGAGGCAGAGAGAGAGAGAGAAAACAAAAGAAAGGAAGGAGGAGGCAAGGAAGGAGGGGAGAGAGAAGGCAGGCCAGCCTTACAAAGTGCACATTTGAAGCCACTGGGTCCCTCGCACCAATGGAAAATGAACTCACCCACACTGGTCGCTCCTCTCTGAAAGGACGCAGTTGAGAGAAGTCCTTTCTTTACTGTGTGCTTTTAAAGACTATTCTTTGACCTCTGCTATTTACGACTTGAAAGCTGTGAAGACAGGGCCAGACCCCTTTGGCTCCAAAAGGCGCTTGCAAACAAAAGCTTTTCACCTTTGTTCCACTTACCTCATCCCACCCCCCACCCCCCACTCAGAACACGTCCACACCGCAGCCCCCTGGTTTCACAAACTGAATTCTCCCCTTTCTCTGGCCCAGTTACAGCCATTGCCGAGCTGACAAGTGGCCACCTTCGCTCCTTTGCAGGGAAGGATGCCCTAGTCATCACCACCCGGCTGAGAGGGGGTCTGGTAGGAATATAGATGTCTTGTCATCTCACGTCAGTTAACCATGAAATTGTAGACAGAATGGTTCAGGAAACTAAGCAACGCGCGGGGCAAGTTTCAGCCACCGTGTGGGATTTCTCGAGTTATTATTTACGGATTTATCTGTTGCCTTTCTCACTCTTAATAGCATTCAAGACAGTTTTCAAAGTTCATTCGGACATAGCCAGAAAAACAGATAAAAACTGGACAATAAAAACTGGAGTCAGCGATAAAGCTAGTTCCCAAAATACATGGGATAAATTTCAGTAACCTTGTTAAAGTATGGTGATTTTATTTATCATTCGGCCTTCCAACAGCCAACTCTAAGTGGAAAATACAGTGTCCAAGGACTAAAATATATACCAGTTTCTAGGGGAAGAATAATCACTGTTGATTAGATGAACATGCCTGGGGGAGGCATGGCAACCCACTCCAGTATTCTTGCCTGGAGAACCCCATGGACAGAGGAGCCTGGTAGGCTCCAGCCCACGGGGTCGCAAAGATTCAGACATGACCGAGTGTCTAAGCACAGAACAAGGTGAATATGATGAATGCCCTCCCAAGTTTTCTCCTAAAAACGGCACGGAATAACAGACTGATGTCCTCGGCAAGTTCCTCAGAGTGTTCCCCGATGGCTGAGTTTCTGAGACAGTCTCTGAGAATATTGCATGCCTTGCATTGCAGCAACATGGGGTTCAGTAACTGTCATTCATTAAAGGACAATTTTGAGACCGTGAAGGGACATAGTTTAGTCTTGCAATCAAGGCATGGATGGTACAGCATCTGGAAACTCTATATGCATGAAAGTGAAAGTCGTTCAGTTGTGTTCAACTCTTTGTGACCCCACGGACTATACAGTCCATGGCATTCTCCAGGCCAGAAGACTGGATTGGGTATAGCCTTTCCCTTCTCCAGGGGATCTTTGCAGCCCAGGGGTCAAACCAGGATCTCCTGCACTGCAGGCAGATTCTTTACCAACTGAGCTCTCCATGAGGCACATACAAATGTTGGTGCTCTGGTTGACTTTCTGAACTGCAAGAATACAAAAGGTTTGAGCCTCTAGCCCTTGGCAAGTACCAGCAAAGCAGTGGTGTGTGGACTATCACTGTCATTTCACAGGCAGCAGAGGTGCTGTTAGCTTGATACCCAAAGCAAAAATTGCATATCCTAACGAGGATGACTGTTTAAATAAGAATGTCACCCTAACTGCCTAGACACACAACAAAGAAGGTGAAGGAAGTCCTTGGTCAAGATCCTCCATAGGAAATAGTATTTTCTCTTCCAACGTGGAAGAAACCAAAAAGGTACAAGCTCAATGGAACATCCTATCCATGGCTGCAGTAATTTGAAGCTGAAAAAAGAGTTCAGAACAAGTGCCCAGCTTAGCCATCAAATACACATACACACTTCATATTGGAATTAAGCAGAGCCTTATGGGACTTTCCCAAGATAGACCTCCCCTATGTCCTCTGCCTTCCTTCTGATTCTTAGAAAACTTTAGCCTCCTAGGCTTTCCCTGAGATCAAAAAGCAAATTTAATCTGAAAAGTGAGAAAATGCAGACAGACAGGAAAACAGTCAAGGAAGACAAAGTAATAACAGTGTATCCATTAAACACAATCAAGGATGGCTGTTTCTTCCTCAGGGGCTACAGATAATATTCTGAGCTGTGTCCTTGAGCCATTTTGCAGAAACCAGAACCCCCACCATGTGGAGGAAGTTTACCTCATGTTGGCCACAAGCATTCCAGACCAGATAGAACCAGAAGGCTGATGAGGTTGACTCCCGAAATGCCACTTGGTTACCTCACCACCAACCAAGCAGAATAATGTCCATAAGCTGATCACACACCTGCAACCCCTCTGCCGCACCCAGTCATTAAAAACCTTTCCCTGTATGCTATGTCATCCCTGATATGTAGAATGTATGAAGAAATTATACAAATGAACCTACTTACAAAACAGAAAGAGATTCACAGACTTAGAGAATGAACTTACGGATGTCAGGGGGAAGAGAGTTAGGGAGTTTGGGAAGGACATGTATGGATGTGTGGGATGGACATGCTATATTTAAAATTGATAACACCAAGCAACTACTGTCCAGCATAGGGAACTCTGCGCAATGTGGCAGCCTGGATGGGAGGGAAATTTGGGGAAGAATGGATACATGTATATGTATGGTTGAATCCCTGCACTGTTCACCCAAAACTATCACAAGATTATTAATCGGCTATACACCAACACAAAATAAAAAGGTAAAAAAAAATTTCTCTGGACTTCCCTCATGGTCCCAGGTTAAGACTCTGCTTTTGCTGCAAGGGGAACACGTTCAATCTCTGGTCCCCTGGTTGGGTAAGTTCCACTTTCTGGCTAACCCAAATGTTGTTCAGTCCCTAAGTCCTGTCCGACTCTTTGCAACCCCATGGAATGCAGCATACCAGGCTCCTCTGTCCCCCACTAACTCGCAGAGTTGGCTCAAATTCATGTCCATTGAGTTGGTGATGCCATCTAACCAACTCATCCTCTGCACACCCCCTTTCTCCTTTAGCCTCCTATCTTTCCCACCATCGGGGTCTTTTCCAATGAGTTGGCTGTCCGCATCAAGTGGCCAAATTTCTGGAGCTTCAGCTTCAGCATCAGTCCTTCCATGGAATATTTGGGGATGATTTCCTTCAGGATGAACTGGTTTGTTCACTTTGCTGTCCAAGAGACTCTCAAGAGTCTTCTCCAGCACCACAGTTGGAAAGCATCAATTCTTTGGTGCTCAGCCTTCTTTATGGTCCAACTCACACCTGTACATGACTACTGGAAAAACCACAGCTTTGACTAGATGGACCTTTGTCGACAAAGGGATGTCTTTGCTGTCTAGGTTCATCATAGCTTTTCTTCCAAGGAGCAAGCATCTTTTAATTTCATGGCTACAGGCACTGTCACCAGTGATTTTGGAGCCCAAGAAAATAAAATCTGTCCCTGTTTCCACTTTTTTCCCCTTCTATTTGCAGTCAAGTGATGGGATCAGATGCTACGGTCTTAGTTTTCCTAATGCTGAGTTTCAAGCTAGATTTTACTCTTCTCTTTCACCCTCATCAAGAGGCTCCTTAGTTCCTCTTTGCTTTCTGCCACTAGAGTAATATAATACATACCTGAGGTTGTTGACACTTTTCCTAGCAAGTTTGATTCCAGCTTGTGATTCATCCAGCCTGGCATTTACCATGATGTACTCTGCGTATAAGTTAAATAAGCAGGGTGACAATATACAGCCTTGATGTACTCATTTCCCAATTTTGAACTAGTCGGTTGTTCCATGTCTGGTTCTAATTGTTGTTTCTTGACCTGCATTTAGGTTTCTCAGGAGACAGGTAAGTTGGTCTGGTATTCCCATCTCTAAGAATGTTCCACAGTTTGTTGTGATTCACACAGCCTAAGGCTCTTGTGTAGTCAATGAACCAGAATAGACATTTTTCTGAAATTCTCTTCCTTTCTCCATGATCCAGCAAATATTGGCTATTTCATCTCTGGTTTCTCTGCCTTTTCTAAGCCCAGCTTATATATCTGGGAGTTCTCAATCCATGTACTGTTGAAGCCTAGCTTGAAGGATTTTTAGCAAGTACTACCTTCCTAGCATCTGAAATGAGCACAAATATACTATAAAGCAGTTTGAACATTCTCTTTGGCATTGTTCTTTGAGGGTCATTGTCAAAGGAGTCTACACTGAGGTGAAAACTCTCACTTGAACTTCGGGGGAGTTAGCATTTGCTTTTCTATGTTCATGACTGTGACCCCCATCCTAGAGGTAATCCTTGACAAGGAGGGTCAAGATGTTCTATCTAAGCATACACAGGAATTCCTTTAGAAACCTAACTAACTTGTGTTGGTAAATGGTCAGAGATATCACTTTGCCAACAAAGGTTCATAGAGTCAAAGCTATGGTTTTCCCAGTAGTCATGTATGGATATGAGACTTGGACCATAAAGAAGGCTCAGCGTGGAAGAATTGATGCTTTTGAACTGCGGTGTTGGAGAAGACTCTTGAGAGTCCCTTGGACTGCAAGGAGATCCAACCAGTCCATCCTAAAGGAAATCATCCCTGAATATTCACTGTAAGGACCGATGCTGAAGCTGAAGCTCCACTTCTTTGGCAACCTGATACAAAGAGCTGAATTACTGGAAAAGACCCTGATGCTTTTTGAAAGATGCTTTTAGAAAGATTGAAGGCAGGAGGAGAAGGAGGTGGCAGAGGATGAGATGGTTACATGGCATCACCAACTCGATGGACGTGAGTTTGAGCAAACTCAGGAAGACAGTGGAAGACAGCGGTCCGTGGGGTGGCAGAGAGTCAGACACAACCTAGCAAATGAGCCGCAACAGCCACCCCTGGGAGAAAGCAGGGTAATATGGCACAATGACATACTCAATGCCCACAAATCCTGCCCTACCAAGCTATTGAAACCCAATGCTGTCTCCTTTGTAAAACATAACTGCTCCCCTCCTTCAATTGGCAGTGACGCTCTTCGCCAGTCACCAGCTCAAACCCAACATCTTCAGGCCATCGGAGCTCTTCCGGCTCCTCCGTGTGCCTCTGATGAATACATTACAACTTCAGAACATCTGGCAGACCATCATCACCATGTAACGCATGTTGACGGAGATGTTTTTCATACATTCCACGTGCAATCCCTTTCTCAAGTCAGCTTTCAGGAATTCCTCCTCAATCATGAGCCAAATAAGAGAATGCGTTTGTGTCTCCTTCCATAAGATGGGAGGAGAAATTGAGGAAGAGATGCAGAAGGCGTGGGGATCACGAGTTACACGGAGGTGCTTTTCCCCTTTCCCGTGTCTTTGCTTTGAAGTTTACGGCAAGTGGAAATTCTTTCATCGCCGTAAAAACTGGTACAGAATTTTGTTAAGGATT
This sequence comes from Cervus elaphus, assembly GCF_910594005.1. Lineage (NCBI taxonomy): Eukaryota > Metazoa > Chordata > Mammalia > Artiodactyla > Cervidae > Cervus > Cervus elaphus. The sequence goes on along the minus strand of NC_057848.1, from coordinate 173,555,122 downwards.
TTTGCATCTATGTTCATCAGTGATATTGGCCTGTAGTTTTCTTTTTTTTGTGGAAAAGTCAGAAACACAGTGGGCTATTCGCATGCCACATGCTGGACTTGAATCCAAATCAGAACCTGTTCTTTTCCTTAAATATTGATTGTGCTACAAGCCTGGGCCAAGTGTTGCAAGTTACTGCCGCACACAGGCTAGCTTCTAGGCTAAAAAAACCTCAGAATGTTCCAGCTAATGATGCCCCAAAGCACACTAATATGTTTGATAAAAGTTCCCAGCGTGAGGGCAGAAAACACTTACCATGAGAATGACGGTGTGAAGGAAAGCAAATCAGTGATACTGCCATAGCCTTCCTTCCATGCTAGAGGCTCCAATTAGAGCTGCGAACCTGTGTTCCGGGAGGCTGCCTCAGATGGAAGGGTGCCTCAGATCTCTCTTTGTTAAAACCATTAACTCACCAATCCACTTGCCAGGCCGGGCGGCGACCCCGCTAACAGCCTTCAGCACTTAACCACTTCAGACATGAAGTTCTGAAACTAGGTATTTATTTAGCTGCACCATCTGCCTCAACCTGATGCAGAGAGACCACTCATGGAAAAAGACCCTTGATGCTGGGGAAGATTGAGGGCAGGAGGAGAAGGGCGCAACAGAGGATGAGGCGGTCGGGTGGCATCACTGTCTCAACGGACATGAGTTTGAGCAAATTCCAGGAGACAGTGAAGGACAGGGAAGCCTGGTGTGCGGCAGTCCATGGGGTCACAAAGAGTTGGACACAACTTTGCAACTGAACAACAAACAACCATCTGTCAGTTGTTTTTGTTTTCATCTGCTCCACATTCTCTCACTTCGTTCTTTCTTTTTTTCCCCACTTCTGCCTTTACCTCGGAGATCACACCGACTTGCATGTTTCCCCACAGCGATACTGGATGGAGTACTCGAGAATAAAGTGGCACGTGGAGCCCTAACTCAGACCTGCTGACTGTGTGATCTGCAACTGCATGGAAACCATGAACTCTAAGAGTTCAGGTCTCCCAGAGGAGAGACTTCATCGCTTGGTGAGCACACAATGGTTTTGGGGGCACTTGAGATTATGCCATTTACTCACACGATGTCATAGGACAGTCTGACAAACGTGCGTTCAACAGTTTTTATTCATCATGCTGGCACAATATTGCATTACAGACCAATTTTCCAAAAGAACGGTAGCCAAACTTTAACACACCTCACAATTTCTTTTCCTATGCATTCCATACACATTTTAATTCCACCACTGGTTTAAAGAAATAGAATATTTCTCTTCCTAAATTATCACATCCCATTTACCTAAAAATCATGTCATAATCAAGGGGGTGGCAGAGGACAAGATGGTTGGATGGCATCATCAACTCAATGAACATGAATTTAAGCAAACTCGGGGAGACGGGGAAGGACAGGGAAGCCTAGCGTGTCCATGGGGTTGCAAAGGGTCAGACACGACCTAGCAACTAAAGAACAATGTCATGATCATTACTTATGGAAATAATAACACTAATATCAAAAATAAAGGGAATTAATTACAACAGCGGAGAAGTTTTCTACTCTTCCAGCAGCGTAAACCTACAACTTTTCTTGACAAGTCAATGGGGACTGCACCTATGAAATACTTGGTAAACTCCCAAAAGATATCAATATGTTGGACAAGAGATGCTCAATATGCTTTGTCCTTGAAGTGGATATGTATACAAAGTCAGGGAAAACTGCATGAATATCAGTATTACCATAGGTTTTAAGTGTTTTAAAGTATAAGGAACAACTGAAATTTCAAACTGTTGCATATTACAACACTGCAAAAGATAAACTGTCCAACTTTGGTTCCTTGAGTATTTGGACATAGTGCATTTCCATGGGTGCCTGAGTTTTCATTTTCCTCCTTAAGATGCATTTTCCTGGGGCTCTATGGACTTACAGTCATTACCACATAAATCATGGACAGCATCTAACACAAAACAAAAACCTCCAACAGTCACATTCAGTTATGTTTCTGGGGTTTGACCTTTATCCAATAAATTTCACAGATGCCAAATGAAGCCGTCCAGATGTTCGTACACGCAAAACCAATCTTCCTCACCTCTAAATTTGGCTCAGAATAAGCCTGGAAAATCACAAAGAATCTGAAGTGATGGCCCTTATAAGAACTGAACTCCCACTGAGATCAAAGCAACGGGCCACCACACCAAGACTGAGCCCTCAATTACTGCTTTTCAACTCAAATCCTCACAACCAGATGGGAAACAAAAGTCAACTGAGAGAGTTAAAACATCCAGAAGGAGAAGGATGAGGACGCATGTGCCCCAGATGGGTGGTTGTCACCAAGAGTGCCTTTCTGAGGTCCAAGGTTTACAAAGGTAACAGAGCATAAGGTCAAAGCATACTTACCTTATAAATGCATGACTCTCGCGCAAATATAAAATGAACACGTGTCAGATATTTAACTCATGAAATACCGCAAGGACCAGGAATATCTTCCACGTGCTTCAAAGGAGAAATCCAAGAAATACAAGCATATGGACACACAAAAAGGATCGCTCGAGTCGATTTACAAATACACGCAAAATGGTCTGTTGATGGGGAAGCTTCCACTGCAATCCACCGCACACGGCCATTTGCATTTCCACGGACAAGAGTCATCTGCATTATTATCAGCCTCCTACCATCTGCAGAGGAAGAAAACAGCTCAAAGATACGAACAATGTAGATAACCCGCAAGATGCGAGAGGGAGAGCATCCAGCCACCTTTTATTTTGCCCATTTTGAAGTCCTCCACAAGTCTTACTTGTGGCAGAGGATGAGGTGGTTGGATGGCATCACTGACTCAGTGGACACAAGTTTGAGCAAACTCTGCAAGACAGTGAAGGACAGGGAAGCCTGGCGTGCTGCAGTTTGTGGGGTTGCAAAGAGTTGGACACTAAACAACTGAACAACAAGTCTTACTGGGATTCCCAGGTGGCACTAGTGGTAAAGAACCCGCCTGCCAATGCAGGAGATGTAAGAGACAGGGGTTTGATCCTGGGTTGGGAAGATCTCCTGGAGAAGGGCATGGCTACCCACTCCCATATGCCTGCCTGGAGAATCCCATGGATAGAGGAGCCTGGCAGGCTACAGTCCATGGGGTTTCAAGAATTGGACACGACTTAAGGACTTAGCACGCATGCACAACTCTTACTGGCTCTAAAAATCACTGAACTTTCAAAAATTAATTGTGATTTAATACTCTCTTCCTGTTGTTTGGGCTTCCCTGTGACTCAGACGGTAAAGCATTTGCCTGCAATGTGGGAGACCTAGGTTCGATCCCTGGGTTGGGAAGATCCCCTGAAGAAGAAAATGGCAACCCACTCCAGTATTCTTGCCTGGAAAATGCCATGGACGGAGGAGCCTGGCGGGCTACAGTGCATGGAGTCACAAATAGTTGGACACGGCTGAGCAACTTCACTTTCCCTTTCCTATTGTTTCCCACTCATTCAGTCAATGAATCCTTAAAAGCTGATCAACAATGTTCTACACATGATGTTAAAAATGGTCCGTTCATTAGTTTCAATACATCAACATACGTCTTTGTATTGGGAGAAAAATACGACATTACTGTTTTGTTTTTGCTTGCTTTTGCTCATGGAACGCCTTGGCAGACAAGAGAGACTGGCAAACTATGGCAAGTGGGCAAACCCAGCTCAACACCTGTTTTTGTACAGCTGGTGAACACAGAATTGTCCTTACTTTTTTAAATGTGGCTGGGGAAAATAAAATTTCATGACACGGGGGCTCTATGAGATTCCAATTTCCGTGTCCGCACATAACGTTTCATTGGAAAACAGCCACTTACCTTTGTTTATCTACTATCTATCACTTCTTTTTCAGGCTACGAGGGCCACATGAGGAGTTGCTACTGCGACCTGAAGGGCCACAAAGATGAAAATATTTACTTTTAGGCCTTCTACAGAAACTGTATATGATGAGAATGTGAATGCCTAACATTATAATGAGCCCCTGAAAAGACGCTTGGTGCATACCACATGTTCAGTAAATCACGTGTTTATTTCCCTTCAAGTTATAAAGTAAAACTACTGAGAACACAACTGTATTCTTCAATGCTTTTGGCTGTTGTTCAGTCGCTCAGTCGTGTCCGACTCTTTGGGACCCCATGGACTGCAGCATGCCAGGCTTCCCTGTCCATCACCATCTCCCAGAGCTTGGTCAAATTCATGTCCATTGAGCCAGTGATGTCATCCAACCATCTCGTCCTCTGTCATCCCCTTCTCCTCCTGCCTTCTCCTTAATTCCTTTTATGACTTTGCAAAATGCACAGACCAGGGCTTCTGAACCTCTCTTGGCACTGCTGAGACTGAAGTCGGGAAACTCCTCACCATGAGGGAGTCCTGTGTGTCGCGGTTTGTCAGCATCCTTGACCTCCACCCATTAGATGGGTGTAGCTTCCCACCACTAGTAGTGACCACCAAAAAAGTCTCCTGCCATTGCCAAATATCCCCCGGGGAGCAAAATCACTCCAGCTGGGTAACCACTGGCCTCAAGCTATGCTGGACAGTAAATCACTGTTCTAACTCACGAAGGAGCTGAAAGATGCTAATGAACCCTGACTTCATTACAGGAGGAAGATTTCCCTAATTAATAATGAATGATCTTTATTTATTATTAATTAGGAAATAATTAATTACCTGCCTCCTGAGAAATCTGTATGCAGGTCAAGAAGCAACAGTTAGAAGCAGACTGGAACAATGGACTGGTTCCAAATTGGGAAAGGAGTACGTCAAGGCTGTGTAATGTCACCCTGGTTATTTAACTTACAGGTAGAGTACATCAAGCGAAATGGCAGGCTGGATGAAGCATAGCTGAAATCATGAGTGCAGAGAGAAATATCAGTAACCTCAGATATGCAGATGACACCACCCTTATGGCAGAAAGAAAAGAGGAACTAAAGAGCCTCTTGATGACAGTGAAAGAGAGTGAGAAAGCTGGCTTAAAGCTCAACATTCATAAAACAAAGATCATGGAATCCAGTCCCATCACTTCATGGCAAATAGATGGGGAAACAATGGAAACCATGACATCATTTATTTTCTTGAGCTCCAAAATTACTGCAGATGGTGACTGCAGCCATGAAATTAAAAGACGCTTACTCCTTGGAAGAGAAGCTATGACCAACCTAGAGAGCATATTAAAAAGCAGAGACTACTTTACTGACAAAGGTCCGTACAGTCAAAGCTATGGTCTTTCCAGCAGTCATGTATGGATGTGAGACTTGGACCATAAAGAAGGCTGAGCATCGAAGAATTGGTGCTTTTGAACTGTGGTGTTGGAGAAGACTCTTGAGAGTCCCTCAGACTGCAAGGGGTTCAAATCAGTCAATCCTAAAGGAAGTCAGTCCTGAATATTCACTGGAAGGACTGATGCTGAAGCTGAAACTCTAATCCTTTGGCCATCTGATGTGAACATCTGACTCATTGGTAAGGAGTCTAATGCTGGGAAACATTGAAGGCAGGAGGAGAAGGGCACGACAGGATGAGATGGTTGGATGGCATCACTGACTCAATGGACATGAGTTTGAGCAAGCTCCAGGAGTTGGTGATGGACAGGGAAGTCTGGCGTGCTACAGTCCATAAGGTCGCAAAGAGTCAGACAAGACTGAACGACTGAACTAAACTAAGTAAATGATCATGCTA